>NC_086099.1:28441462-29641462 GCF_963921235.1 Mobula hypostoma | reverse complement strand
TGTTCTACCTAGTCTCATCCAACTACATCTGGACCATAGCCTTCCATACCCCTCTCAACCATGTATCTGGTCAAATTTCTCTTAAATGTTGCAATTGAACCCACATCCATCACTTCTGGCAGCTCCTCCTACATTCACGCCACCCTCTGAGTGAAGAAGTTCCTCTTCAAATTTACCTTAAATATTTAACTTTTCAACTTTAACCTATGCCCTCTAGTTATCATCTCACCCAATCTCAGTGGAAAAAGCCTGCCCGCATTCATTTAATATATACTCTTCATAATTTTGTATACAGCAGCTCACCAGATTCCTGTGTCCTGGGCCAGTCCTTCAAGTTGTCCCAGATGTAGCCCATCTTCAAAAATCCTTCCTCTGCCAGAATGAGTTCTTCAGAGCTTCTGTTGGCATTTCTTTTGCACTGGGTTTTTAAGGTATGGGATTGCTCGCCCCGTGCCCAACCCTCTTCCTCTTGCAGATGGGCTTCAGACCGTCCATGGCGGAGTTCATAATCAAATCTCCCCTCATTTTCCAATGTTCCAGAGAATTAAGTCCTACCCTTTTCAACATTTGGCCCATTAAGTCTGCTCTGCCATTTCATCATGGCTGATCCAATTTTCTTCTCAGCCCCAATTTCCTGCTGCCTCCCCATATCCCTTCATGCCCTGACCAATCAAGAATCTATCAACCTCTGCCTTAAATTGTTCCATTGTTTAAAAAAGGTTTAAGAGTAAACCCAGCAATTATCGGCCTGTGAGTTTGACGTCAGTGGTGGGTAAATTGCTGTAAAGTATTCTTAAGAGATGGTATATATAATTATCTGGATAGACAGGGTCTGATTAGGAACAGTCAACATGGATTTGTGTGTGGAAAGTCATGTTTGACAAATCTTATTGAATTTTTTGAAGAGGTTACTAGGAAAGTTGACGAGGGTAAAGCAGTGGATGTTGTCTATATGGACTTCAGTAAGGCCTTTGACAAGGTTCCACTGGAAGGTTAGTTAGGAAGGTTCAATCGTTAGGTATTAATATTGAAGTAGTAAAATGGATTCAGCAGTGACTGGATGGAAGAGTAGTGGTGGATAACTGTGTGTCAGATTGGAGGCCGGTGACTAGGGGTGTGCCTCAGCAATCTGTACTGGATCCAATGTTGTTTGTCATATACATTAACGATCTGGATGATGGGATGGAAAATTGGATTAGTAAGTATGCAGATGATACTGAGATAGGTGGAGTTCTGGATAATGAACTAGGTTTTCAAAGCTTGCAGAGAGATTTAGGCCAGTTAGAAGAGTGGGCTGAAAGATGGCAGCTGGAGTTTAATGCTGATAAATGTGAGGTGCTACATTTTGATAGGACTAATTAAAATAGTACATGGTAAATGGCAGGGCATTGAAGAATGCAGTAGAACAGAGGGATCTAGGAATAATAGAAAAATAGGTGGAGTAGGCCATTCGGCCCTTCGAGCCTGCACCACCATTCAGTATGATCATGGCTGATCATCCAACTCAGAACCCTGTACCAGCCTTCCCTCCATACCCCCTCATCTGTTTAGCCACAAGGGCCATATCTAACTCCCTCTTAAATATAGCCAATGAACTGGCCTCAACTGTTTCCTGTGGCAGAGAATTCCACAGATTCACCACTCTCTGTGTGAAGAAGTTTTTCCTAATCTCGGTCCTAAAAGGCTTCCCCTTTATCCTCAAACTGTGACCCCTCGTTCTGGACTTCCCCAACATTGGGAACAATCTTCCTGCATCTAGCCTGTCCAATCCCTTTAGGATTTTATACGTTTCAATAAGATCCCCCCTCAATCTTCTAAATTCCAATGAGTATAAGCCTAGTTCGTCCAGTCTTTCATCATATGAAAGTCTTGCCATCCCAGGAATCAATCTGGTGAACCTTCTTTGTACTCCCTCTATGGCAAGGATGTCTTTCCTCAGATTAGGGGACCAAAACTGCACACAATACTCCAGGTGTGGTCTCAACAAGGCCTTGTACAACTGCAGTAGTACCTCCCTGCTCCTGTACTCGAATCCTCTTGCTATAAATGCCAGCATACCATTCGCCTTTTTCACCGCCTGCTGTACCTGCATGCCCACTTTCAATAACTGGTGTATAATGACACCCAGGTCTCGTTGCACCTCCCCTTTTCCTAATCGGCCACCATTCAGATAATAATCTGTTTTCCTGTTTTTGCCACCGAAGTGGATAACCTCACATTTATCCACATTAAATTGCATCTGCCATGAATTTGCCCACTCACCTAACCTATCCAAGTCACCCTACATCCTCTTAGCATCCTCCTCACAGCTAACACTGCCGCCCAGCTTCGTGTTATCTGCAAACTTGGAGATGCTGCATTTAATTCCCTCATCCAAGTCATTAATGTATATTGTAAACAACTGGGGTCCCAGCACTGAGCCTTGCGGTACCCGACTAGTCACTGCCTGCCATTCTGAAAAGGTCCCGTTTATTCCCACTCTTTGCTTCCTGTCTGCCAACCAATTCTCTATCCACATCAATACCTTACCCCCAATACCGTGTGCTTTAAGTTTGCACACTAATCTCCTGTGTGGGACCTTGTCAAAAGCCTTTTGAAAATCCAAATATACCACATCCACTGGTTCTCCCCTATCCACTCTACTAGATACATCCTCAAAAAATTCTATGAGATTCGTCAGACATGATTTTCCTTTCACAATCCATGCTGACTTTGTCCGATGATTTCACCGCTTTCCAAATGTGCTGTTATCACATCTTTGATAACTGGCTCTAGCAGTTTCCCCACCACCGATGTTAGGCTAACCAGTCTATAATTCCCCAGTTTCTCTCTCCCTCCTTTTTTAAAAAGTGGGGTTACATTAGCCACCCTCCAATCCTCGGGAACTAGTCCAGAAACTAAAGAGTTTTGAAAAATTATCACTAATGCATCCACTATTTCTTGGGCTACTTCCTTAAGCACTCTGGGATGCAGCCATCTGGCCCTGGGGGTTTATCTGCCTTTAATCCCTTCAATTTGTATTTCCCTCAGTTCCTCCATCTTACTGGATCCTCTGTCCCCTACTATTTCCGGAAGATTATTTATGTCCTCCTTAGTGAAGACAGAACCAAAGTAGTTATTCAATTGGTCTGCCATGTCCTTGCTCCCCGTAATTAATTCACCTGTTTGTCTGTAGGGGACCTACATTTGTCTTAACCAATCTTTTTCTTTTCACATATCTATAAAAGCTTTTACAGTCAGTTTTTATGTTCCCTGCCAGTTTTCACTCATAATCTTTTATACCCTTCCTAATTAAGCCCTTTGTCCTCCTCTGCTGAACTCTGAATTTCTCCCAGTCCTCAGGTGAACCACTTTTTCTGGCTAATTTTTATGCTTCTTCTTTGGAATTGATACTATCCCTAATTTCCCTTGTCAGTCACTGGTGCACTACCTTCCTTGATTTATTCTTTTGCCAAACTGGGATGAACACTTGTTGTAGTTCATCCATGCGATCTTTAAATGCTTGCCATTGCATATCCACCATCAACCCTGATGCATAGTTCCCTGAAGGTGGAATCTCATGTGGATAGGGTGGTGAAGAAAGCTTTTGGTATGCTGGCCTTTATAAATCAGAGCATTGAGTATAGGAGTTTGGATGCAATGCTGAAATTATGCAAGGCATTGGTGAGGCCAAATTTGGAGTATTGCGTACAGTTCTCGTCACAGAATTATAGGAAAGATGTCAACAAAATAGAGAGAGTACAGAGAAGATTTACTAGAATGTTACCTGGGTTTCATCACCTAAGTTACAGAGAAAGGTTGAACAAGTTGGGTCTTTATTCTTTGGAGCGTAGAAGGTTGAGGGGGGACTTGACAGAGGTATTTAAAATTATGAGGGGGATAGATAGAGTTGACATGGATAGGCTTTTTCCATTGAGAGTAGGGGAGATTCAAACAAGAGGACATGAGTTGAGAGTTAAAGGGCAAAAGTTTAAGGGTAACATGAGGGGGAACTTCTTTACTCACAGAGTGGTAGCTGTGTGGAACGAGCTTCCAGCAGAAGTGGTTGAGGCAGGTTCGATATCGTCATTTAAAGTTAAATTGGATAGCTATATGGACAGGAAAGGGAAAGGAATGGAGGGTTATGGGCTGAGTGCAGGTTGGTAGGACTAGGTGAGAGTAAGTGTTCGGCACGGACTAGAAGGGCCAAGATGGCCTGTTTCTGTGCTGTAATTGTTATATGGTTTATATAGTTTAAATATACATAAAGACTTGGCCTCCACAGCTGCCTGTGGCAAAGAATTCCACAGATTCACCACTCTCTAGCCGAAGAAATTCCTGCTCATCTCCATTCTAAAAGGACGCTCCTCTATTCTGAGGCTCTGTCCTCTGGTCAGACTCTCCCACAATAGGAAATATCTTCTCCACATCCACTCTCTCAAGGCCATTCACCATTCGATAGGTTTCAATGAGGTCACCCCTCTATCTTCTGAATTTTAGTGAATACAGGCCCAGAGGCATCAAACGCTATTCCTAAGATAAGCCATTCAATCACGAAATCATTTTCATGAACCTCCTTTGAACCCTCTCCAGTTTTAGCACATCCTTTGAAAGATAAGAGGCCCAAAACCACACACAATACTTTGTCAAGCCTTACCAGTGCTTTATAAAGTCTCAGCATTACATCCTTGCTTTTATATTCCAGTCCTCTTGAAATGAATGCTAACATTGCATTTGCCTTCCTCACCACAGTCTCAACCTGAAAATTAACCTTGCACAAGGACTCCCAAGTCCCTTTGTGCCTCAGTTTTTTGTATTTTCTCTTCATTTACAAAATAGTCAAACCTTTAATTTCTTCCACCAAGTGCATGACCATACACTTCCTGACACTATGCCACTTGTTCGCCCATTCTCCTAATCTGTCTAAGTCCTTCTGAGGCCTCTCTATTTCAAAACTACCTGCCCCTCCACCTATCTGAATAAGATCTGCAGACTTTGCAACAAAGCCATCAATTCCATCATCCAAATCAAATCATTGACATATAGCGTAAAAAGAGTCAGTCCCAACACAGACTCCTGTGGAACACCACTAGTCACCGCCAACCAGAAAAGGCTCCCTTTATTCCCATGCTTTGCATCCTGTCAATTAGCCACTGCTTTATCCATGATAGAATCTTTTTCTGTAATACCATGGGCTCATAGCTTGTTAAGCAGTCTCATGTATGCTATTTTGTCAAAGGCTTTCTGAAAATCCAAGTACACAACATCAACCAATTCTCCATTGTCTATCCTGCTTGTTATTTCTTCAAAGAATTCCAACAGATTTGTCAGGCAAGATTTTCCCTTGTGGAAACCATGCTGATTATGACTTATTTTATCATGTGCTTCCAAGTACCCTGAGACCTCATCCTTGATAATCAACTCCAACATCTTCCCAACCACTGAGGTCAGACTAACTGGCCTATAGTTTACTTTCTTCTGCCTCTCTCCCTTCTTGAAGAGTGGAGTAACACTTGCAATTTTCCAGTCTTCCAGAACCATTCCAGAATCTAGTGATTCTTGAAAGATCATTACTAATGCCTCCACAATCTCTTCAGCCACCTTGTTCAGAATCCTGGGGTGTACACCATCTAGTCCAGGTGACTTTTAACTTCAGACCTTTCAGTTTCCCAAAAACCTTCTCTCTAGTTATGGTAACTTCACACATCATAACCTCTGACACCTGGAACTTCCACCATACTGCCAGTATCTTCCATGGTGAAGACTGATGCAAAATACTTATTCAGTCATCCGTCATTTCCTTGTCCCCCATTACTACCTCTCCAGTGGTTCAGTATCCACTCTCTCCTCTTTTATACTGTATGTATCTGAGGAAAGTTAATATTATTGACTAGCTTATTTTGTATTCCATCTTTACCTTAATGACATTTTTTAGTTGCCTACTGTTGGTTTTTAAAAGCTTCCCAATTCGCTAATTTCCTACTAATTATTGCTATATTATATACCTTCTCTGGATTTTATGGTGGCTTTGACTTCTCTTGTTAAGACACAGTTTTGTCATCTTGCCTTTAGAATACTTCCTCTTTGATATGTGTATATCCTGTGCCTTCCGAATTCCTTCCAGAAATTTCAGGCATTGTTGCTCTGCTATTATCCTTGCCAGTGTTCCTTTCCAATCAATTCTGGCCAACTCTTCTATCATGCCTCTGTAATTTCATTTACTCCACTGCAATACTGATAAATTTGACTTTAGCATCTCCTTCTCAAAGTTCAGGGTGAATGCGATCATATTATGCTCACTTGCCCCTGTGAGTTCTTTTACCTTAAGCTCTCTAATCAATCCTGGTTTATTGCACAACAACCAATCCATACTAACTGATCCCTTAGTGGGCTCAACCATGAGCTGCTCTAGGGGCCAACTTGAAGACATTCTAGAAATTCACTCTTTTGGGATCCAGCGCCAACCTTATTTTCCCAATCTACCTGCATATTGAAATCCCCCATGACTATGATAACATTGCACTTTTGGCATGCATTTTCTATCTCCCGTTGTAATTTGTAGATCAAGTCCTTATTTCTGTTTGGAGGTCTACACATAGCTCCCATCAGGATCTTTTTTCCCTTGCAGTTCCTTAGCTCTACTTACAACCATTCAACACTTTCTGACCCCATGTCACTTCTTTCTAATGATTTGATTTTATTCTTTACCAACAGAGCCATGCCATCCCCCTCTGCCTTCCTGCCTATCCTTTCAATACAATGTGTATCCTTGGACATTAAGCTGCCAGCTGTAATCTTTCAGCTATGATTCAGTGATGTCTACAACATGATACCTGCCAAACTGCAACCGTGTTACAAGTTCCTCTACCTTATACTGTATTCTGCACACATTCAAATATAACACCTTCAGTCCTGTATTCACCCTTATTGATTTTATTTGCCTTTTACATTGCAACTCATCCTGTTGACTGCAATTGTGCCCTATCAACAGCCTCTCCTCACTACACATTGCCTGTTTGTAAACCAGCCACCTCATCTTCAGCACTATCATCCGCCTTTTCTATAATACTTCTTGCATTGAAATATTCGCAGCTCAGGACACTAGTCACATCATGCTCAAATTTTTGATTCCTAACTTTGTCTGAAGTCTTGCCAACATTTGCCTCCACAACCTCTCCATTAACTGTTTTGGCACTCTGGTTTCAATCCCACCATGCAGCATTAACAAACCTTCCCACTAGGATATTAGTCCCCCTCCAGTTCAGGTGCAAACAGTCCCTTCTGTACAGGTCCCATCTTCCCTGGAAAAGAGCCCAATGATCCAAAAATCTTATACCCTCCCTCCTACACCAATCCTTAGCCATGAATTAAACAGTATAATCTTAGAGGATATTCAGGAGTTCTGGCTTCACTGGCACATGGACCAATTTTGTCCCTTGCTCTTCTTTTGCTCTTAATATATCTGTTTCAGCCCTCCCGGTTTCCCTCTTGAGTGCTTTACTGCATCTGTTGTACTTCTCTAATGCCTCATTTGTTCCTTCCTGCCTATACCTGCTATACACCTCCTACTTAACCAAGACCTTGATATTCCTCAAACACTAAGGTTCCTTAAACCTGTTAGCTTTGCCTTTTATTTTAACAGGAACCCACAAACTCTGTACTTTCAATATTTCACTTTTGAAAGCCTTCCACTTACCAAGCATCCTTTTGCCAGAAAACAACCCATCTCAACTCACACCTGCAATATCCTTTCTGATGCCTTGCTCCAATTCAGAATCTCTACCTGAGGACCAGTCTTACCCTTCTCCATAATTATCTTGAAAGTCATGGCATTACAATCACTAGATCCAAAGTGTTCTCCTATACACGCTTCTGTCACCTGCCCTGTCTCATTCCTTAATAGGAGATCCTGCTTTGTATTCTCTCTAGTTGGGACTTATATATATTGATTAAAGAAATGGTAACATGCTCTAATACGTTTAACCAAATTGTGTGATTCTTAAAGATTTCTTTATTACAAAACATTAATTTCAAAATAGCCAAAAGATAACAATGTCAGTGGTTAAATTACAAAAACACCTCAAAAAGACCAGTTCAAATCCCAGGGAATTTAAATTAAATGAATCAGAGCAATAGAAACAGAAAACCTACAGCACCATACAGGCCTTTCGGCCCACAAAGTTGGGCTGAACATGTCCCTACTTTAGAAATTACTAGGCTTACCTATAGCCCTCTAATTTTCTAAGCTCCATGAACCTATCCAAAAGTCTCTTAAAAGACCCTATCGTATCCGCCTCCATCACCGTTGACGACAGCCCATTCCACGCACTCACCACTCTCTGAGTAAAAAACTTAACCCTAACATCTCCTCTGTACCTACTCCCCAGCACCTTAAACCTGTGTCCTCTTGTGGCAACCATTTGAGCCCTGGGAAAAAGCCTCTGACTATCCACATGATCAATGCCTCTCATCATCTTATATACCTCTATCAGGTCACCTCTCATCCTCTGTCACTCCAAGAAAAAAAAGCCAAGTTCACTCAACCTATTCTCATAAGGCATGCTCCCCAATCCAGGCAACATCCTTGTAAATCTCCTCTGCACCCTTTCTATGGCTTCCATATCCTTCCTGTAGTGAGGTGACCAGAACTGAGCACAGTATTCCAAGTGGGGTCTGACCAGGGTCCTATATAGCTGCAACAATTACCTCTCGGCTCCTAAATTCAATTCCACGATTGATGAAGGCCAATACACTGTATGCCTTCGTAACCACAGAGTCAACCTATGCAGCTGCTTTGAGCGTCCTATGGACTTGAACCCCAAGATCCCTCTGATCCTCCACACTGCCAAGAGTCTTACCATTAATACTATATTCTTCCATCATATTTGACCTACCAAAAAGAACCACTTCACACTTACCTGGGTTGAACTCCATCTGCCACTTCTCAGCCCAGTTTTGCATCCTATCAATGTCCCGCCATAACCTCTGACATCCCTCCACACTATCCACAACACCCCCAACCTTTATGTCATCAGCAAACTTACTAACCCATCCCTCCACTTCCTCATCCAGGTCATTTATAAAAATCACAAAGAGTAAGGGTCCCAGAACAGATCCCTGAGGCACACCACTGGTCACCGACCTCCATGCAGAATATGACCCGTCTACAACCACTCTTTACTTTCTGTGGGCAAGCCAGTTCTGGATCCACAAAGCAATGGCCCCTTGGATCCCATGCCTCCTTACTTTCTCAATAAGCCTTGCATGGGGTACCTTATCAAATGCCTTGCTGAAATCCATATACGGTACATCTACTGCTCTTCCTTCATCAATGTGTTTAGTCACATCCTCAAAAACAACAGCAAAATCTCTCAACTCTCAAACCATCTAGCCGACCGATGTTTAAATATCAAGAGGATGGCCTTTATGTGACTCAATTCCATCAGTGTTAATGACACTAACTGCTGCCTCAGTTCAGAGACAATTAGGAACAGGTATAACCAGCAAAATTCACATCCTGTTATTAAATTAAGAAGAGAGAAAAATTGGAGCAAGACTATTCCAGCTTTAAGATAATGATATAGTTAAAATAAAAGTGACTTTGGAGGACATCATCTAGAGCAATGGAAACTTTGCCACAGTTTAGCAATGACAGCAACATTTCACAGATGAGAAGAATTTCCATACTATCCCAGCAATGTTTTAAAGTCAATTGACATTAGTCATGCTTAATAGTGTTTAAACCATGTTCACCCTTCAAATATTCCTGTATTATAAATTCTACACTAGAAATGCTTGAACTGAAATTTGTATTTAAGCTGTTCCAAGATTTCTTGGATACTGCTGTTCCTTTATTTTCAACATTTTAATTTCTCCCTTCTTGAAGAGGAAAATGGTAGCATTAGAGTGAAATGAGAGAAGAATTATGTTGGATAAGAAACTTGGGTAGAATTCAGTGCACAGACTAACTAGGGAAGCTAAAAGAAATGCTCAAGGCAGTAAATAATGAAAAAGCACTTCATCTTAGTGAGCAACATTGGGACTTTATGAGCAGATTGATGCACTGGGGTGTCAAGGAGAGAAAATGAAAGGTCATCAGATCATAGAATGAACCAGGTCAAAGTCGAGGTTATTCTCATATACACAGGTAAAATGATAAACTTTACTGCTGCAGCATCACATATGCAAGCTGTTGGAATTTATAATATGGAGTTTACTGGCTGAAGGGCTGGTAGAAGAGACTCAGTAATCAACTGAGTTATAAAGAAAAGGTCTGCAGACCTTTTTGCAGAAAGAGACAGTAATGGCACAGAGTCAGAAGTAGAGAAGTATCAGGGTACAACTAAGTGAATTCTCTTTTCAAAGAGTTGTTCTATTCAGAATTAATTGGTCTTCTGTATCGTGCCTACCACAATTCACAGGAATAGATTTACATATCTAAAGAATAATTTTCATTAATATTTAAAACAGCTGAAAATATCGCCACTTTAATTTTATTTCTCACTTCCCCACCCTCCCCCATTGCTACTTGAGGAAGGGGTTGGTGAATTACATTGATTCAAAGATTTCATCAAATATACGTTACACTCGCAACCCTTTGGCTTTTCTGACAATAACACTAAACATAGAACAGTACAGCCCCTTCAGCCCACCTGTTAAATGACTCCATGATCACTGTAATCCTTCTGTCCTGCATAGCCCTTAACTATTCAATGTTCATCCACCCATATGCCTACCCTAAGTGTACCTTAAATGTTACTAATGAATAAGCCTCAACCACGACACCAGCAGTGTATTCCAGACACTGACCACTCTGTATTTAAAAAAAAATAGCTCTGATATCTCCCCTAAACCTTCCTCCACTCAACTCAAAAAGATATTCTCTGATATTAGCCATTGCCACCCTAGGAAAAAGGCACTGGCTGTCCAGACTATCTATGCCTCTCATCATCTTATACACTTCTATCGTTACCTCTAGAAAAAGGCCCCTAGCTCACTCAACCTTTCCTCATAAAACATGCTATCTAATCCAAGTAGTAACTAGGTAAATCTCCTCTGCACCCTTTTAAAAGCTTTCTCATTCTAAATAATGAGACAACCAGAAATGAACACAGTACTCCAGATGCTGCCTAACCAGAGTTTCATAAAGCTGCAACTTAACCTAACAGAACCCCATCTGCCACTTCTCAGCCCAGCTCTGCATCCTGCCTACATCTTGTTGAAACCTACCACAATCTTCTACACTAGCTACACCACCACTTTTATAGTTATGAACCTTGTAATCATGCTACCCAGCAACTTCCTGTGACTTTCTTTAACACAAAAGCTCAAAAGCAGTACTATCACAAGTAGATTCTCTTTTAATTTGAACTCCAAATTACATCAGCCTGAGCTGGACATACAATATATTGTTCTTCATCAGCCATGGATAAAAATCCAAGAATTTGTTACCTACCACCTCTATGGAAGCAATGAACAGTAGCCCGCATTTTCCAATGAAAGCCTACTATAGATTTTTACATCACACAGACTATGATAATAAATATAATATAATAATAAATATAATAATGTCCAGTCACTTCTCAATACAAATTCAGCAATCATTTTACCTAATTCTCCTCCATAAATTGAGAAGTCTCTTGCCAAAATTATCCACTTTTGGATTTTCTGAGCATTTGATGTGGCTTTTCTATTCACTGCATCAATTCCATTCTGAATCGCCTTCTCAATCATGGGATCTTGTTTTTCCACGAATTCCCCCACACTGGTAACTGCACACCCAAGTTTCCGGCAGAAATCAACAGCTGCAGGAGCCAGCTCATCCAGTGGAGCTCCTGTTTCACTATCTACGTTACACTGGTGAAAAGAGGAAAAGAATAAAAAAGACAAAAACAGCTAGAAAAATTAATGGGAAATAAAAAAAAAGGCAACAATGCCTTATGTTTATCTAATGTTTTAATTGTATTTGACTGTTGGTCGTCTGTATAATGCCACCACAATTCACAAGGATAGATCTGCATATCTAAAGATGAATTTTTCATTACTATACAAAACTGCTGAAGATATTCCAGCTTTAATTTTATTTCCCACTCCTCCCCCCACCCTCCCCCATTGCTATTACAGAAAGGGACAGGTGAATCATATTGAAATCACATTGAATCAAGAAGTTCTCAAATATACATTACACGTGCAACCCTTGAACGTTCAACAGTACAGCCCTTTCACCTTTTAAATGACTCCATGATCACTGTAATCCTTCTCTCCTAACATAGCCCTTAACCATTCAATTTTTTAATTGTAATTGACCACTTGTTGTCAAAAGAAGTTAGAAAAATTAATGTGAAATAAATAAAGAATAAGGTAACAATGCCTTATGTTTATCTAATATTTTAATTGTAGTTGACTATGATACCCTTTTCACTCATTTGCTAAAATTTTCTATTCATACCATTCTGTATTTAAATTAAGAATGAATACTCAGGCCGCACTTTTCCAATCATACACATTCTTGCACTTCAGCGTAATAAACATAAGACCAAAAGTCATAGGAGCAGAATCAGCCCATCAAGTCCACTCCATCATTCCATCATGGCTGTGTTATTATCCCTCTCAACCCCATGCTCCTGACTTCTCCCGGTAACCTTTGACATCTTTGCTGATCTGGAGCCTAGCCACCTCCACTTTCAGTATACCTAATGACTTGCCCTCCACAGCCATCTGTGGCAAAGAATTCCACAGATTCACCACCTAAAGAAATCCTAATACCTTATAAAGCCTTGGCATTACAATACTGTGCAAAAGCATTAGACACATGTAAAAATATATATAAAACAAACATGCATTCAAAAATAATTAAATAAAAAGTTTATAAATATCTAAAAATTACTATAAAGAGCAGTAAACAGTAAAGAACAAAATCAAATCAATGTTTGGTGTGACCGCCCTTTGCCTTTAAAGCTGCATCAGTTCTCGTAGGGTACACTGTCAGGTAGCTTTATAAGAAACTGGTAGGTCATTCCATGCATCTTGGAGAATTTGCTACAGTCCTTCTGCAGACTTTGGCTGTTTTGCTTGCATCTGTTTCTCTATGTAATCCCAGGTAGCCTTGATGATGTTGAGATCAGGTCTCTGTGAAGGCCATACAATCTGTTGCAGAACTCCTTGTTCTTTTCACTGAAGGTCATTCTTTTTAACCTTGTCCGTGGATTTGGGGACATTATCCTGCTACAGAATTAAGTTGGGACCAATCAGATGCCTCCCTGATGGTATTGTGTGATGGATGAGAATCTGCTTCTACTGCTCAAGATTCAGAGGATTCCATTAATACTGACCAGATCACCAACTCCATTTGCCTAATTGTTCTCAAACCTACAGTAATCCCCCACCATATTTCACTTTTGGCTACAGGCACTCATCTGTGTAGCACTTTCCAGCACTGCTATGGCCAAACTGCCTCCTGTTTGAGGCAAAATATTTCACATTTTGACTCATTAGTCAGAGCATTTACTAGTTCAGCACCCAGTCCTTATATTTGTATGTGTAAGTGAGTCCCTTGGCTTTGTTTCCACTTCAGAGGAGTGGAGTTTTAGCAGCAACTCTTCCAGGAAGACCACTTCCGACAAGACTTCTTCAAACTAGAGAGGTGTACTTTGGTTCTAGTGGTTTCTGTGAGTTCAGACTGACAGCAGTGCTGGACTCCTTCTGATTTAGAAGGGATATCCGTTACCATGGCTAACCGCTGTGTTTCTGGGTTAACCTTGCCCATTTCTTTCTGCGTCTTCAGAACTTGGACAGCACATGCTAGAACTCCTGTCTGGCGCAAAGTTTCTTTTTTGGGAGAGACCCAAGCAGGTGGCCGCCATGCAAGATGAACCGCTGTGTTTTGTTACTACGCTCACTCTTGCCATGGTGTAAGAGTTGACGATTTAAAGGTTAAATTGTCACATCTGCCGCACCCTCATCTTTTAGTTTGGTTGTCCTTCATCCAGTTTGATTCCTTCTACACCCATTTCTGATTCAGTTAATCAGTTTAGTTCATTAAACTCATTAAATTATTGATCATTACCACCTGTCAGATCATGCATTGGGCTACAAGGTAATCAAGTTTTTATTTGAAGTAGAAAAGTTTGAAATATAGAAAACAAAAAAACACATCTAAAACAAAATTTATATTAAAAATCTAAAGGTGCTTAGACTTTTGCTCAGTTCCGTATATTCTTGCTTTTATATTCTAGTCCTCTCGAAATGAATGCTAATATTGCATTTGCCTTCCTTGCCACCAACTCAACTTGCAAGTTAACCTTTAGGGAATCTTACACAAGGACTCCCAAGTCCCTTTCTACCTTGGATTTTTGAATTTTGTCCCCGTTTATGCCTTTATTACTTCCACCGAAATGCATGACTATACATTGCCCAACACTATATTCCATCTACCACTTTTTTGCCCATTCTCCCAATCTGTTTAAGAACTTTGATAGACCTCTGCTTCAACATCACCTACCACTTCATGTCATCCACAAACTTCGCCACAAAACCATCAATCCTGTCATCCAAATGTACTGTAAAAAGAAGCAATCCCAACACAGCCTCCAGCGAACACACAAAATGCTGGAGGAGCTCAGCAGGCCAAGCAGCAAGTATGAAAAGGAATAAACAGTGGGCGTTTTGGGCTGAGACCTGAGTCTTGATGAAGGATTTTGGCCCGAAACATCAACTGTTTACTCTTTTCCATAGATGCTGCCTGACGTGTTGAGTTCCTCCAGCATCTTGTGCGTGTTGCAAAGTTTTTTTAATGATATTCTGGAAGACTGGCTGACTGGCAGGAGGCAAAGAATGGGAATAAAGAGGGCATTTCCTGATTTGCTGCTGCTGACTAGCAGATGTCATATACTTATATTTTCAGAAGGCCTTTGATAATGTGCTGCAAATGAGGCTGCTTAACAAAATATGAGCCCATGGTATTACAGAAGAGATACTAGGATGGATAGAAGATTGGCTGATTGGCAGGAAGCTAAGAGTGGGAATAAAGGGGACCTTTTCTGGTTGGCTGCCAGTGACTTGGGTGTTCTACAAAGGTCATTGTTGGGGCCGCCGCTTCTCACGTTATAGGTCAATGATTTTGATGGTGGAATTATTGTGGCCCAGTTTGCAAATGATACAAAGGCAGTTGGAGTGGCAGGAGGTAGTGTTGAGAAAACGGAGTTTGCAAAAAGACTTGGACAGATTGACAGAATGGGCATAGAAGTGACAGATGGAATATAGTATAGGAAAGTATATGATCATTCACCTTCGTAGAAGGATTAAAGATGTAGACGATGTTCTAAACGGGGAGAAACTTCGGAAAGCAGAGGTGCAAAGAGACTTCAGAGTCCTGATGCAGGATTCCTTCAAGATTAATTTGCAGATTGAGTCGGTGTAAGGAAGGCAAATGCAATGTTAGTGTTCATTTCATGAGGACTAGAATATAAAAGCATGGATATAATGCTGAGGCTTTGTAAGGTATTGGTCAGACCCTACTTGGAGTACTGTGAGCAGTTTGAGCCACTTATCTAAGAAAAGATGTGCTGACATTGGAGAGGGCCCAGAGGAAGTTCACGAGAATGATTCCAAGAATGAAAGAGTTAATGTATGAGGAGCATTTCATAGCTCTGTGCCTGTACTCACTGGAGTTTAGAATGATGGGGAATCTCATTGAAACCTATCAAATATTGAAAGGCCTAGATAAAGTAGATGTGGAGAAGATGTTTCCTTTAGTGGGGGAGTCTATAACCAGAGGGTCCAGCCGCAGAATAGAGGGACATCCATTTCAAACAGAAATGAGGAGGAATTTCTTTAGCCAGAGGGTAGTGAATCTCTGGAATTCATTGCCTCACAACTATGGAGGCCAAATCACTGGGTATATTTAAAGCAGAGGTTGATAAGTCCTTGATTATTCAGGGTATCAAAGCTAATAGGGAGAAACCAGGAGAATGGTGCTAAGAGGGATAATAAATCAGCCATGATGTAATGGCAGGACAGACTCAATGCACTAATAGCTTAATTCTGTTCCTATATTTTACTATCTAGTAAAGTAGCCACTGAATTTATATGTCATATAAAAGTGTAAGTAAACATGATTCTGTGCTATTCACCAAAATATGCAAAATTACCACTGCAGTGCTGCGGAAAGAAAAAAAAGTCCAGTAAAATGTGGCTATTCCACAAATCATATGATGTGTAACCAAAGTTTTTATTTTCCAAAAAAAACTTCTGGCCACTTAATATCATCAGAAACAGATGTTGGGTTAGTAACTCTGCAATTAAATATGATCAAGGCTGGCTTAAACTTCATAAGTTTAATAACCCTGAAACCTCATCTTTAATAATGGACTCCAACATCTTGCCAACTACTGAAGTTAGGATAACTGACCTATAATTTCATGTCTTATACCTCCCTCCCTTCTTAAAGAATGGAATAATATTTCAAATTTTTCCAGTCCTCCAGAACCATTCCAGAATGTAGTGATTCTTGAAGGATCACTACTAATGCCTCCACAGTCTCTTCTGCTACTGCTTTCAGAACCCTGGGGTGTACACCATCTGGTCGCAATGACTTACAGTGCCTTGTAAAAGTATTCAGCCCTCAACCCTTTGTCACATAAATGAATATTACAACCAGGGATTTTGATTAACTTAACTGAGAATTTATCTTTGTGAACCACGTTCTTTTTCTCCCCCCACAAAAACAGGGAAAACTGTAAAGCATGAAAAACTATCAATTCAAAAACTGAAATATCAACAGTTCAAATGTATTCATCCCCCCTTTGCTCGGTACTTGGCTGAACCACCTCTCTCAGCTATACAGACAGCAGTCTTTTTGGCTAAGGCTCTATTAGTTTTGCATAACGTGAAGGAGCAAAATTTGCCCATTCCTCCTTGCTAAATTGCACAAGTTGTGCTAATTTAGTTGGAGAGCGCTGGTGGACAACAATCTTGAGTCCTGCCAAAGATGTTTCTTCGGGTCAGGACTCTGACTGGGCCACTGAAGGACATCAATTTTCTTCATTTGAAGCCACTCCATGGTTGCTCTGGCACTGTGCATTCAGTCGTCCTGCTAAAAGACGAACTTCCTCTCTAGTTCAAGCTTTCTGGCAGAAGCTAGCAGGTTTTTATCCAGGATCTCTCTCTATTTAGCAGCGTTCATTTTCCCATCAATCCTGAACAGATTTCCAGTCCCTGCTTCTGAAAAGCATCCCCACAGCACGATGCTACCTCCACCAAACTTTACAGTGTGGGTGGTGTTACCTGGCTGATGGGCAGTATTAGATTTATGTCACACAATTATGCTTAGTGTTGAGGCCAAAGACTTCCACTTTGGACTCATCTGACCACAGAACCTTCTTCCACATCTTTACATTATCTTCTAAGCAATGCTTTGCAAAGTCTCTACAAGCAAGGATATGCTTTTTAGCAGGGCTTCTTGCTTGCCACTCTTACATAAATGCCCTGTTTGTGCAAGGCCTTGGAGATTGTGAAGCCATGAACTTCATCTCCAGTTGCAGCCACTGACTTCTGCAGCTCAGAGTGAATGAAGTCATCATAATAGCCTCTCTTACAAGTGCCATTCTCCTCCAGCAACTCAGTTAGAGGAGTGGCCTGACCTAGGCAGTGCTGTGGTTTTACACTTCTCCCAGTTTTTCCACAATGGACTGAGCTGAACTCAGCTCTGAGGTATGTTCAGTGCCTTTAAATGGTCTTGTACCTTTCCCCAGATTTGTGCTTCTCTATTGTCACTTCCCTGATTTTCTTGAATGGTCTTTTGTCTTCATTTTGGTTTGGCCTGTTGAAAGTCTACCATACTGTTGGACCTTACAGAGAGAGTGGGTATTGAAAACAGGTGATCCTCCAGTTTCCTATATCAATGAATTGGGTGAGTCAGTTAGGTAATACTGTATATTGCACTGGGAAAAGTTAGCATAGTAATTACAAAGGGATGAATACTTTTTCAGCCTCAATTTTGGTTTGTAATTTTTGGTAAATTCTTTTGATTTGACATGATGCACAATGATTTGTAGATTAGCTCAAAAAATCCAATTTCAGTATATTTTGACTTGAGAAAATGAGACAGTAAAATATGAAAATTGTTGGGGGGGGCTGAATAGCTTTTCAAGGCACAGTATCTACCTTTAGGTTTTTCAGCTTCCCAAGCACCTTCTCCATAGTAACAGCAACTACACTCACTTCTGCCCCCTGATACCTTCCTGGCATGAGGCTGGTCTCTCCTACAGTGAAGACTGATGCAAAATACTTGTTTCAGTTCATCTGCCATTTGTTTGTTCTCCATTACTTCCTGTCCAGCATCATTTTCCAGCAATATGATATCCACGCTTACCCCTCTTTTACTCTATCTTTATTGATTTATTTAGCAATACAGTACAGAGTAAGCCCAAAATAATCACAGGGAAATTTATAATGACCTATTAACCTATTTGGTACATTTTTGGACAGCGGGAGGTAACCAGAACACCAGGGAGTATGACATACAGAGACTCCTTACAGAATGGTGCCAAAATTGAACTCTGAAACACTCCAGGCTGTAACAGTGTTGCACCAACCACTACACTACTATTACGCCCAATATTTATATACTGAAAAAAATTTTTGCTATCCTCTTATTATTGACTAGCCCATACCTCCATATTTTACCCTTTCTCTCCTTTTTGCTTTTTAGTTGCCTTTTGCTGGTTTTAAAAATCTTCCCCATCCTCGAGCTTTCCATCCACGTTGTAAGCCCTCTATTTTGCTTCTATGCTGTCTTTCACTTCCCATGTCAGCCACCGTTTCTCCATCCTTCCTTTAGGATCCTCCTTCTTTGGGATAAACCGATCCTGTACCTTTCGATATACTCCCAGAAACTCCAGCTATTGGTGCTCTACCATTATTCCTGCTAGCGATCCCTTCCAATCAACTTTGTCCAGCTCATATGGCAGTGACCCAGTAGCCCAAGCATATCAGTGCTAAGCCACAAACCCAAGAGCCATATATATCAATCCTGATCTATCCCTTTTAGACATTTTTTTCCCAAATTATGAAGATGAAGAAAAAGAGTGACTGCAAATTGAAATCATTCAGCTTTCAATCCATTATTTCATGACAGTAATGTTGAGAAGGTCCTCAAAGTTTTGTGTCCAAAAGGAACTTCAGAGTATTGAATGAGTCTGCAGTCTAGAGTAAAACTTCATGTTGGATTTCAAGTATTACACTTACCTTCAAAGTGAGAAGTATGGAGAGGAATTTCTTTCTATCACCAATTAGCATAGCATTGCTAATCAGTGGTAGTTTGCTTTTAACAGCCTCCTCAATGGGGATAGGAGCTATATTCTCTCCTCCAGCAGTGATTATCAACTCTAAGATAAAAAAACAAAGACAATGCAATTAATTATTCGACCAAAGTACTACTATAAATGGTCGATAAGAAAATTAAATGGACTATTTAATGGACAAAAAGTCAAAATACTGCCGATTCTAGAAATCTAAAATTTTAAAAATCCTGAAGAAGAAACAGGGTTAATTTTCAGATCAATGAACTTTTGTCACAGCCCAGATGAATGGTATTGCTTTGAGATGGTCATAAATGACAATAATTTTAAATAATAAAACAAACTTAGTAGTTGGATTGTATACCATCCAATTGTGCCACTGAATGGTATTAGAAATCACAATTTGCTAGTTCAATGTTCCCTTATTACACAATTTATTTAATTAATAAACTACTGATAGATTTTAGTTGATTTTAAACTGAAGATGGTTGTTTGCCTGATAACATAACCTCTTTTCAACTTTGCAAGCTTCGTTGCAACTTGTGTGGTTGTAGTTATTTTTCCAGATTTGTTTTGTTTGATTTCCATTATATGTGCTATCTCACTTTTTATTTAAAGCCACATCTGACAACCACTATCATAATATTGTGATATATATTGTGTAGAGCCCTGTATCACAGAAGGAAATGCAGGGATACCAGTATTTACTTGCTCCCCATGTTATTTAATATGAAGAGGTGTCATTTTTGTTGCTTTTCCCACTCATAAAGTACAGAATTGAAAACAGCCCAGGACTTTCTTCACTCTGGTTCCCCACCTTTATTCCATGGTCAATCCTCTTCTCCTCTCAGAACTTATCTTCAGTCTTTTGCCTTCTCCCCATTCCCCCACCCTCCCCCACCTAGATTCTAGCCCTTCTCCACCCTTTTATTCTGGTTTCTGCCCCCTCTCTTTCCAATCCTGATGTAGGGTCTTAGCCCAAAACATCAACTGATCACTTCCACCACAGACGTTGCCCTGACAGACCGAATCCCTCCAGTATTTTCTCTGTGTTGTTCCAGATTTCCAGCATCTTCAGTCTTACTTTTATCACCAATAAATTTACAGACCCAGGTGACATGCATTCAAAACTTTAAATGTTTGAGAAGGAATGATCAAGGCAATGGATATACTGGTTGCAAAATAAAGAAAGGAGGCAAAGAGAAACAGAACAACAGACCACGTAGTCTGACATTAGTAAGGAATTGCAGAATCTATTATTAAGAAAATGGTATCAGGGACTTGGAAAATACTAGGACTAGGCAGCATCAACATGAGAAGAAAATCATGTTTAACAAATCTATAAAGAGATTGTTTTCAGATTGTAACTAGCATAAGCAGTAACTACTGGATATTGTTTCAGAAGGCCCTCCCTGAGAGGTTATTAAACAAAACTAGGGTGGTTTTAAGGGTAATGAAGGATTATGGACTGTATTTTGGTTAACAGAAAGACCGAGAGAAAGAATAAAGTTCAGCTTTGGAAGCTTGTAATGTATCCCAAATGATCGTATTTTGCCTCTGTAATTGAAGTGAGACCGACTGCGAAGTTGGACAGTGAATACGTTGAGTGGGTTAAAAAGAATACAACAGGCTAAAATGAATGACTGGGAAATATGATAGTTATTCTCTTCCTCCAGAGGAACTGACTGGGGCAATAGAAAACTTTGCTGGAAAATTCAGAAGTGAATCTGAAGACCAATATTAACATTCCTTTTATATTCCAATAATTACTTTTGTTTAGCTGTTAATAATAAAGCTTAGAAGGGGATTCTTAAATTAATGAGTGACAGAGAAAATTATTTAATGTGCTGGGTTACCTTTTTAGGTATTATTTGTAACTCAGTTGAAAGGCTTGAGCACAAAAATTTATTTATTTATACCCACTCCATGTACAATAACAACTTTTAAAAGATGGATGGACAGGTACATTGATAGGAAGGGTTTAGAAGGTTATGGGACAAATGCTGGCTAATGGAAACTAGCTTGGATGGATATCTTGGTCAGCATGGGCCAGATAGGCCAAAGGGCCTATTTCCAAGCGTTATGATTCTATACCAAATAACATATAAAATGCGGATAACCATGAGAGTGTTTACTTTGATGTTAAGTTATAGAACTGCTGAGTGCATATTTTAATAAACACAAGAGATGCTGGAAACCTAGAGTAACATACACAAAATGCTAAAAGAACTCAGCAGGTCAGGCAGCATCTAAGGAAAGGAATAGAGAGTCAACATTTCGGGCTGAAACCCTTCATCAGGAATGGAAATGGAAGGTGAAGAAGCCAGAGTAAGAACGTGGAGAGCAGGTGGGTGGAGAAGAGGTACAGGCTGCAAGGTGATAGGCGAATCCAGGTGAGGGGGAAGGTAAGTGGGCTGTGGAAGGGGAATGAAGTAAGAAGGCTAACCTCTGGTAATTGCTTCACCCCCACTCTCTTTTTCCATTCCCCATTCTGACTCCCCTCCTACACCTTCTCTTCTCCTCACCTTTCTATCAGCCACCTCTGGTGCCCCTCCTTCTTCGCTTTGAGGGATCAAAAGTGGAAAAGGTGATCAATTTCAAGTTGCTGGGTGTCAACATCTGTGAGGATCTATCCTGGGCCCAACATATTGATGCGATTACAAAGGGGGCATGACAGTGGTTATATTTCATTAGGAATTTGAAGAGAATAGATTATGTCACCAAAGACACTCGCAAGTTTCTGCAGACGTACTGGGGAGAGCATTCTAACTGGTTGCATCACTGTCTGATATGGAGGGGCCACAGCACAGGAAAAAAGTGACAGAAAGTTGTAAACTTAGCCTTATCCATCATGGACACCTTCAAAAGGCAATGCCTCAAAGAGACGGCATCCATCATTGCTACCATCAAGGAAGGGGTGTAGGAGCCTGAAGACACAGATTTATCATTTTCAGGAACATCTGCCCTTCCACCATCAGATTTCTGAATGGACAATAAACCCATGAACACTGCCTCAGTATTTTTCCCCTCTCTTTTTGCATTACTTATTTAATGATTTTAATACATATGCTTATTGTAATTTATACATTTTATTATGTATTGCAATGTGCTGCTGCCATAAAACACATTTCACAACATTCTGTATGCCAGTACCATTAAGAATAATTCTGAAATGTTTTTCAGAGTAACCCAAGTGTTCTTATACATAAATCACTGAAAGTCAACTAGCAGTTACAGCAACTTGGGAAAATACTCCCCCCCCCCACCACCACTTCTTATTCTGGATTCTTCATTCTCCATGGTAGTTTGGCTTTTATTGTAGTAAGCTTTCTCTGTATAGTAAGAGGCACCAAACAGTCCAGGAATATTTTCAGTTTAATATCAACATCATTATCAAGTTAGCTAAATCCAGCTAGCATGGTTCAGGAATCAAACTGAGATGAACTCAGCTGGATTGGGAGCCAAATGGCACCAAAGGTCCCAATGAGTGATAACTTTCCAGTGACCACATCTGTGAAGTGCCCTTGGGTACTTCAGGAAGGAAGATCAGTTGGCTATTCTCAAAATATTAAAGTGGCTGTTAACACACCCTGTCATCTCAGAAATGGTGAATGGACATTGAGAAAAGATAAGTGATCACTGTCCAGATGTGAAACTTACCAAGCAGGATTGGATTTTACAGGAGAGTGATGGAGAAATACTTATTTCAGAATGCTTATGTTACCTTTTATTCTGCCTGTAATGTACAGGAATCCATCTTCATCAAATTTTCCCAAATCTCCAGAATGCAACCAGCCCTCTTCATCCAGAGCTTCTTTGCTTTGCTCCTTCAGGTTCAGGTATCCCATGAAGACATTTCTTCCCCAGAAACACACTTCTCCAACGCCTTCTTCATTTGGATTTACAATTTTAGTCTTGCAGCCATCTATCTCCTTTCCACAGCTGGTGAGAGATAGTTAAAAAGTATGCATTTGAGATGATTAAGCACTTAATCCAAGGATAAAGCTAGTGCACCTGGGAATGATGCTAATTAGCAACAGGATGTTTAAGTAACACAGCAAAGGCAAAATGACACAGATGCTAGGAAACCTGAAATAAAACAGGAAATGTTGGAAATAATCAGCAGGTCAGGCAGTAAAGGTGAAATATTAACTTCCTTTCTCTCTTAAAACAAGGACAGCTTCAAAAGGTAGTGCCTCAAATAGGCAATATCCATCACCATCCAGGTCATGTCCTTTCCTCATTACTAACATTAGGAAGGAGCTACAGGAGCCTGAAGACCATGAATACTACTCATTTTCCTCTTTTTTTTTACTGATTTCTTTATTTGATATTATAATACATTATAACTTGTTATTTCATATTATAACTTAGTATTTTTATGTATTGCACTGTACTGCTGTCACAAAACAAATTTCACAACATATGTCACTGGTAATAAACCTGATTCTTATCTTAAATCGTGTGTGTGTGTGTGTGCGCGCGCGCCCTTAACTCCCGATGGAGTCGTCGGGGCGCCGTCATGACAAGCTTCTTGCGCCAATCTTTTTTTTTGGTATGCTAATCGTACGGCATGCCTTGGGCATCTGAAACCTGGAGAGGGGTGGGGCTCCTCCAGGTTTCAGATGCCCAAGGCATGTATATATATAGATTGTAACTGGATTACCTGTCTGGACACACCCCTCTGCCGACTGCCCCTGTGGCTCCTCCCACAGACCCCTGAATAAAGGCGATTGTGTCACTGCTCCTCCCTCAGTCCGGGGCAGATACTCAGCATGGACGTTGGTCCATTTACTGTTAATAAATGTCTTTCAGTATTTACTCTACTTCCAGTCTTTTGGAGTAATTGATAGTGCATCAGATTAGAGAGCGTGATTCAAACTCAGGACCTCTCGCCCCGAAGTCCAGCGCTAATACGCCACCAGCCAGCACGATCTTAAATCTTGACTACAATTTAACATTGAGAGTTGAGTTACTGGAAAGGGGAGCAAAATACTTAAAATGGAAACTTCACCTTATTTATAAAGTACTTGGAAATATACTTTTGAAGAGAAGATTATTTCTGATGGAAATTGCTATATGCCCCCATATTCTCATCAAAGCCGTCGCCTGTTTGCTTCAAACTCCACCCCATTAGATGTGCTTGGTTTTACCATTTTCAAAATAAAGCCTAATTTCATTTCCACAACCTCAAGATGAACCAAAGCACTAGCATTATAGAGACATACGAGACTGGAGATGCTGGAAATCTGAAGCAACACACAAAGGTGCTGGAGGAACTCAAAGGGTCAGGCCTGTGGAGTGAAATAGACTGTCAACATTTCAGGTCAAGACCCTTCATCCAGTGAAGGCATTTGGCATACTGGTCCTTCACAGTCAGGGCACAGAATATGAAAGCTGAGATTTTTTTTTTTGCAATTTTACAGAGCACCAGTTATACCAGATTTGGAGTATCTACACATTTCTATACTCCACACTGTAGGAAGGATGTGTACCAGAGCAAATGAATGTTGACTAGATTGGAGGACCAAAGCTTTGAGGGAGAGTCTACTTTTCCCTTGACCAAAGAAAGCTGAAGGGATGACCTGATAGGGGTATATAATGAGATATCGACAGATAGTCAGAATCTTTTCCCCCATATTAGGTATATCACAGATAAGAGGTAACAGGGTTTAAGGTGAGAGGAAGGAGAATAGAAGGATACAATCCTATTACAAGAAGGGATTAACATCGATGGGCAAAAAGATAGGCATGGACACGGCCTGTTTCTGTACTGCACAATGACAGGGCTCTTAAACAATGGTCCTTCTGAAAGATTGCAACTCCAGTAAGCTTAACTACATATTTATCACTATACAGAGACCTGGCAATTCGAAACGATCCTGCAAAGGAGACTGTGTGTGGACCACTACTCTCACTCATTCCATACAGTTCATAAACTATGATCCGGAGACTCAGGAAGAACTTCAGTGTATCTTGAGCGGTGGGTGCAGCTCCAGTAAAGCACAGGCTACAACGGTCCAGGCCCAGGGCATTCTGAACTTTCTGAAACACCAGTTTATTTGCCAGCGAATATCCCCAAGGCATTGAATCAACTCTGTAACATAAACAGAGATACAAATAATCATTCTAATTTCATTCCACAGCATATATTCACCAAGAAATATCAGCTTAAGCATAGGCTTTTAAATTCAGTTCATTATTTGGGTAGCAAGGGAGGGAAAATGTGCAGCTCACAGTGAAGTGGAGACTGAGTGATGACCTTATAGAGGTATCCAAGGGGCACAGATCAGGTTAATAGTCACGGTCTTTTCCCCAGGCTAGGGCAGTCTAGAACTAGAGGACCTGGCTTTAAGAGGAGAGAGCAAAGATTTAAAAGGGATCCAAAGGGCATTTTTTTTTAAACTACACAGAGGGTCATGATGATATGGAATGAGCTACCAGAGAAAGCTGTAGAGGCAGGTACAGAGAATAAAACACATGTAGTCAAGTACATACAGTAGATTGAAAAAGATTAATAGAGATATGGGCTAAAGACAGAGAAATGGGACCAAACTGGTTAGACATCTAGGTTAGCACAAACAAGCTGAACCTAAGGACCCATTTCCATGCTGTATGACTCTACGGTTTTGAGGATTTCCCATCCAAGCAGAGAAATGCAGTGTTTCTCCGCCCTATTATAAAAAGCACACTGGAACCACTTTCCAATTTTTAGTAATGAGAACAATTGTCCTGCATTTGCAAAAACTGACAAATATGTCGACTGAACCATGATACACATAACATTTTAACAGAGTAAGGACAAACACTTGGCATTTTTTGTTTGCATAGTAGGGGAATTAACGGTTATGAGAAAAAGGCAGATAGGTGGAGATGAGTCCATGGCCAGATCAGCCAAAATCTTATTGAATGGCAGAGCAGGCTCAACGGGTCAGATGGCCTACTCCTGCTCATATTTCTTATGTTCTTATGAGAGACTTTAAGAGAGGAGACAGCAATATAAGCAATGATGACATCAAGTAATGGCTGGCCTGGAGCATTCTCTACTATCCTGCACTGTGCTCCTGACTTACTGTTGTACCAACATTAAATAAAAACCTTGCACGTTAACATACCCATTCATAAGATTATAACTTGCTTGTAGGCCTTTATCCTTTGCCCAGCCAAATATTTTTCTTCTCAGAGCTGATGATTTAGCACCAATTTCTTTTAATCTTTCTTCCATTTTCTCCCAGACACGTGGTACTCCTAAAAAAGCAGTGGGACGTACCTCCTTCAAAGTTTCAATTAAAGAACTCTAAAAAAAAAGAACATCAGTAATGTTCAGTTCTACATTCAGAGATTTGGTACATAATACTATAAACTTTACTAGTCTATCAAAGCTTCCTCTGGTAGCTAACATCATGCCAAAGGGTCTGTTCCTATGCTGTACTATGTTCCAACCCATCAGGTCACTAAGCATATACCTTGGGGAAGGACCCAACCAAGAACTAGAAGGCTGCAAAAGTCCAAAGAGAAGTGGTAGCATGTGAAGGCAAAGAGGGAAGAAGCACCACGATAACCACACTTCCTAATGCTAACTGCTACCCAGTGACTCAACTGGGGGGCACCTATTGATGAAGGGAACCTTGTGCTTGATACTAACCACATTTCCAGCAACAACACAGCATGCCCACAACTCACTAATCCTATCCGTACATCTATGTAGTGGGGCAGGGAACCCACACAGACATGGGGAGAAGGTACCAAGTCCTTACAGACAGCAAAAGGAATTGAAGCACAATCCTACAGCTGGTGCTGTAAACCCTTGAGTTAACCGCTATGCTACCTTGTTCAATTTTGGTCCCAGACTGACAAGTAAAGCCTATCACAGTAGAATAACGCTTCAGGGAGAAGACCAGAGATGATTCCTTTTGTGGTTCTGCTTTCTGATTCTCAGGATGGAAACGGTACCTGAAAGGAAACTCATCATACTTTTTTACCCTCAGACTCAAACAGTCAAAAGCAATCCTCACCGTGTTACTGAGGGTGGAATAACATTATGGCTAATGCTCAAGACAATTCCTCTTTCACATATTAATGAAAATTCTTTTTCTGTTTTGAACAGCCTTCAAGAGGCAGAGAATGCAAAAAAATTGCAAGAAAACCTGAGTGATAAAATTTCTCCTCAGTAAAGGTAAAAGGGTCTTTATAACAAGAGAAAAAATTACTGTACAATAATGACAATGATTACCATAAACAGAAAAAGTATTTCAGTTGGACATTAATTAAAAAAGGAAATCCTAATAAGAGATCAATTGCTGCATAAATTTGAACAAATAGACTATCTTAAGAGGAAGTCTGACTACAAAGCCCCTACCTTAAGTGCGTCTGGCTGTGCAAAGTAGGTTGTGGCTCCAAACCTCAGTGGAATCCAGATATCCATCATCTGTGCTGCAATGTGGCTCAATGGAAGAAAACTGACAACTCTTACTGGAATTTCAGAAGAAAGTCCCACCAACTTTCCTGCTGCATAGGCAGTCCAAGTTAACTGGAAACAGAAAAGTGCACCCAAAGAATTATTCTGCTCGAAAGCAGTCACTTTCTTTTAAAGTACATTTCAAATTATTGAGAATTACAATTTGTTTCACCCACTATCCACCACTCCTAGAACACACCGCATCCCCAAATAAGAACCTGTTCTACTTACCTTTTTCAAATGAAGCCAAAAGTATTTTTTGTTTGTTCCCTGTCAAAGTAAAAGGTGCTTGATCATCTTGCCATCAGCATGCCATCTGTCCCTTCTTCATTCATGGTTGCAGTAAGGTGTATGAGCCTTACAGTGGAAAGAGCCACCTCCCAAGGTCACACTTAAAGGACATATCAGCATTCCAGTCACACAGTCACAAACTGAAATGTGTCAGTTTGGTCAGGTAACCAATGGATCCACTTGGAACCTTGTGGGAAAGCCATGGCTGAAGACAGCGGCTTCAAATGACAGTGAGAGAGGTCTTGGGGTGGGGGGGGAGGTGAGGAAGACAAGTATGGAGAAAGGAGGGACTGAGAAGAGAAGTGGAAAATGGAGGAAGGGGAAAAGAGAGGAATAATGGAGAAATAGGGAAAAAAAGCTCAGAAAAAGAAAGCACAAGAATTAAGTTTACGCTATCAGAATCATACTATCTTCACTCCTATCCAAATCCATTGTGCTATTGTATAAGTGATAAACATGAAATTCTGAAGGTGTCAGAAATCCAGAGCAACGCACAGAAAATGCTGAAGAAACTCAGCAGGTCAGGCTTGATGAAGGGTCTCAGCCCAAAACATTGACTGTTTATTCCTGCCCACGGGCCTAAAGTATAAATGAGCTTATAGCCCATGTCAATCCATTAAAAGTTTGCAGCCTTAGCCAACAATGCCTAATAAATTGTAAAGTCAACATCAACAATAAACTAATAGTGATTTGAAGACCAAGTGAAAAAACATACATGTATCATACTCAGAGAAAGGCACATTTCACATTTTTGAAACAAGGCAATTTCATGAGAGTGATTAAACATTTCTAAGAACTAGGTTGCTATGGAAACCGTAAAAACCTCTTGTTCATGTCCATGGCTTGGTGTTTTATGAGCTATGTGGGTCCTTTTATCCCTCCCTACAGTCTTTGTCAGTGGCTGAATTCAATAATGGCAGGTAAAACAGTCCTCTGTTCTTATACATGATGCAACATGTGATTGAAAAGCAGCTCATTAAAAGAACAAAAAGGCCAGTCCATACTCCATTACAATTTGGATACCACTCACATCCTAATCCATTACCCTAGGAAGAAATATCCAATGTCAACTTCAAGATTAATTTGTTTAAACTTCTGAGCAGTGAATTATAATTTGAATATATTAATCTCTGGTTTTTTTTCAGCATCACCATTTCTCATGGCACTAACATTTTAATATATATTTTACTTAATTTTTTTAAGGTCTTTGTCATACAAACTGAGTTATGATTAGCTACTTTATGGTTGGTCTCCTCTGAACATGAATATAAATAACTACTCACACTGGCATATTCCAGAAGTTCAACAGAATAACAAAAAATTATTTAATGTCAAAAGACATTAATTCTTTAATGAAAGAGGTATTTTGCAGTAGTTGAATTCCCTCAACTACTGCAAGTGCAAATTAAGGCTGATCAAAACTCACGTTGTCATGGCTAAGCATCACTCCTTTGGGTGCCCCCGTAGTTCCAGATGTATAGATTAAGCTGCAACATTGATTAGCCCTCTGAGAGTTGATAACTTCAGCCAGCTCCATTTCACTGACACTACTTCCAAGTTCCATGAATTGTTTCCACTTCATAAAGGTTAAAGAAAATTGTTATGCCTTTTCATCGATACAACCAAATAATATGTTAAATGTTAAACAAAATCTAAATTATATTAAATGCAGAGTAATTGAGTTTACTGTTCAAAATGTATATCTGACATAATAAACTATCAGAATCAATAATGCAAGAACTCTTACAGTATAAAGGCCAGGATGCTGTTCTTCCACCTCATGCTTGTACTGAATAATTGCCTTGAGGTGCGGCAACTCATTTCTAATCTAAAGATCAGTAAATAATATCAAATATTAATATTCATTGTTTCATTATTCATTATGCAAATCAAATGCATTCACCTTATCAAGCTGATCATAATTAAAATAAATATCGATTTAATTATGTGCTTCCTAGAAACAATAGCAAAATCATCATTTGATATTTTAGCATTAAGGAAACAGGAACTGGAAAGAGATGAATGGCTTGTTCTCAGATTCAGTATGGGAGAAGAGAAGAGAAACACACAATCATACTGGCATTAGTGTTTATACATTCAAGTGGCCACTTTATTAGGTACACCTGCACACCTGCTCATTAATGCTAATATCTAACCAGCCAATAGTAGCAACAACTCAATGTAAAAAAACTGGCAGGCATGGCGAAGGGGTTCAGACTACATATCAGAATGGGAAAGAAATGTGGTCCAAGTGACTGACCATGGAATGATCGTTGGTGCCAGACAGGGTGGTTTGAATATCTCAGAAACTGCTGATATCCTGGGATTTTCATGCACAACAGTCTCTAGTTGTTTACAGAGAATGATACAAAAAACATCCAGTGAGTTGCAGCTTTATGGGTGAAAATGCCTTGTTAATGAGGGAGGTCAGAGGAAAATAGTCAGACTTGTTCAAGCTGACAGGAAGGCGACAGTAACTTAAATAACAGGTGTGTTGGGAAGATTATCTCAGATTGCACAAGCGGATAGGTTACAGCAGCACAAGACCAGTGACCACTTTATTAGCTATAGAAAGTAACTATCATCATCATAGCTTGTCACACCAGACAGCCAGCCACTCTCGTGTTGTTTGGTAGATGCTGAGCAGGTCAGTGTCAGCTAAATCAGGTGAGAGTGGGCAGTTGCGCAGAATGTGTTCAATGTTCTGCACCCTTTCACCACACTCTCAGGATTCGCTGGTCTTTAAACCCCACTTCACCACTTTGTCTCCTGTCCTACAAACTCCCGCTCTCGCTCTGTTGAGAGTGCACCACTTCCGTCTGTCAAGCAGTGCCTCGTCTGGCAACATTGCTGACAACATCGTCTGGTCTTGCACTGTATTGTTTGGTGGGGTTCTGGCTTCTGTTTGTTGCCAGAGGTCAATCCTGTATGTTTGGGAGGATGTTCCGTGCAGTAATTCCTCCACTGTAGCAAAGCTTTTCCTCGATTTCAGGCGGTTGGAAACTGGCACATGTGATGTAGTGGGTGCCGTGGATCCGAGTTCTGTTTACCTTTTTCAATTTTTGTTGTAATGAGCCTTCGGATCTCTGGGGGAGCAATGCCTGCAAGTCTGTAAATGATGTTAGTGGGTGTGGGGCACAGTGTGCCCGTGATTATTCAGCAGGCTTCGTTAAGCAATGGGTCTATTTTCTTCGCATGGGCTGATCTGCCCCACACAGGTGCACAGTATTCTGCAGGTGCATAGCAGAGTGCGAGGGCAGTTGATCTAAGTGTGTGAGCATTAGCTCCCCATTTCGTGCCTGCTAATTTTTTCAAGAGAGAATTGCAAGAGCCAACTTTCCCTTGGAATTTTTGGATGTGGGTGGCAAATGAGAGCGTCCTATCCAGTGTCACGCCGAGGTAAATTGGAGTCGGATGGTGTTCGAGCTCCTTCCCACACCAGAAGATCTTGAGTTTCCAAGCTGCTTCTCGATTCCTCAGGTGGAATGCACACACTTGAGTTTTTGATGGATTTGGGTTCAGAGACCATTTTTCATAATACTGCTTCATTACTTCGAGGACTGCTGTAAATCGTACTTCAACGTCTTGGAAGGAGTTGGCTTGTGTTGCTATGCATAGGTCGTCTGCATAGATAAACCTGCGTGTGTTAAGAAAGGTTGGTTGGTCGTCTGTGTAGACATTAAATAGTAGAGGTGCCAGGACTGATCCCTGTGGTAGTCTGTTCTTTTGTGGACGCCACCTACTCTTAATTCCATTCATTTCTACATAAAATCTATGATTTTCTAGGAGGGCTTCTTATTACTTTGACTCTGGTTTCGTTCTTTAACATTCTACATAATTTCAGTAGAAGGCCTCTGTGATTCACAGTGTCGTATGCTGCTGTTAAAGTCAATGCATACTGCCCCTGTAATTTGTCCGCATTTCAAAGCCATCTTCAATATACTGGGTTAAGTTCAGGACTTGACCGCAGCAAGAGCGGCCTGGCCTGAACCCAGCTTGGCCTGGTGTTAGAAGATCTTCGACTAAGGGAGATATTCTTTTCAGTATGAGTCTCTCGTAGAGTTTATAGAGGTGCAGAGCAAGGAAATCGGTCTGTAGTTTTTAGGAATGTTGGGGTCTTCACTGAGTTTCAGAAAGTAACTAATAAAGTGGCCACTCAGTGTATATTTCAATAAGATTGCAAAGGGAGAGGTGGGAGATCAATGGGATCCGAAAACTCAGCAAGTTGTAGACTGAGGGGACTAACTCCTCAGAAGGCAAGGCTGACAGGTCGTTTCACTGATCCAAAGCAATTTGAAGACTAGGGGGAAATGTTCTGTATTCACAGAACATAAATACACAAGGCAGGAGAAGAAACGTAAACTGAAGCAAAGGTCTCCGAAGCCAGAATATCAGAAATAAAAACAGAAATTGCCAAAAGTACTTGACAATTCAGTCAGCATCACTGGGGAAAGGTGTAAACCAGTGTTTCCAGACCAATGAGCCTTTATCAGTGCTAGAAATCATATTTTTATGTTTCAGAGAGGGAGTAGGTTGGAGACAGAGTAGTTCAATGATAGGCTACAGATTGAAGCAGCTAAGGTAAAAAGAACAACCAGAGACAGAGGAGAAAAACAATAAAGTTCAAAGTAAATTTATTGTCAAAGTACACATATGGCATAATATACAACCTTGAGATTCATTTTTCTTGTGGGCTTTCACAGTAAATACAAGAAACACAATAGAATCAGTGAAAGACTGCACCCAACAGGGCAGACAACAAATGTGCAAAAAAAACGAACTGTGCAAATGCAAAAAGAAAAACAGTAATAATAATAATAATAAATAAGCAAGAAATATCAAGAACATGTGACGAAGAGTCCTTGGAAACGAATCCAGATCAGTGATGGGACGAGTGAATTGAAGTTATCCCCTTTCTTTCAAGAGCGTAACTGTTTCTGCACCTGGTGGGTGGTGCTTATCCTGAGGTTTTTGTACCTTCTTCCTGATGGCAGCTGTGAGAAGAGAGAATTGGATGCTGCTTTCCTGCAACAGTGCTCTGTAAAGATGTGCTTAATAGTGGGGAGGGCTTTAGCCGTGACGGACTGCGCCTCATCCACGACTTTTTGTCGGCTTTTCCCATACAACATTGGTGTTTCCATGCCAAGCTGTGATGCAACCACCACACACCTAAAGGAGTTTGTCAAACTTTTAAATGACATGCTGGATCTCCTCAAACTTCGAAGAAAGTAGAGGCACTGTCGTGGTTTCTTTGTAATGGCACGCGTGTTGGACCCAGTACAGATCCTCCGAAGTGATAACATTGAGGAATGCTGACCCTCTCCACATCTGATCCCATGAGGAGGACTGGCTCATGGATTTCCAGTTTACTCTTCCTGAAGTCAACAGTCATCTCCTTGGTCCTGCTGACATTGAGTGAGAGGTTGTTGTTGTGGCACGACTCAGCCAGATTTTCAATCATTTGTCACCACCTTTGATTCGGACAGTGACAGTTGTGTTGTTGACAAAACTAAATATGACATGAATATGGCATAAATATGGCACCCCATTGGAATGACTTAACCCCAAAGTGTAACATCTACTGAGGGAAAAAAAGTTGGTTCACCTGAAATTGTTAAAAATTATTGAATCCTTTGGGCTGCAATATGCCCTGAAATAAGATCAGCAATATACCCTAAGATTGGATCAGCTATTGCTCCTCAAATTTATATTGAGTATCATTGATATATTGTAAGGGGAAAAGAAAGAGAAACCAGAGTAGGAGTGGAAAGCAGAATTGGTCAACAACACCCCGTCTGCATTTTCGTTTCTCTAGTGTAGAAGAGGCCACATCCTGAGCATTGAATGCAGTACCCTAGATTGGAAAAAGTGCAAACAAATCATTGCTTCATCTGGGAAAGACTGCTTTGATCGTTGACTGGTGGGAGGTGAGGTAAGGAGATGTGCCTCTCTCCTGTAGTTTCAGGGTGAAGTGCCCATGAGGAAAGAATGTGTGATGGAGGTGGGAGAATGAATCAGGCGTTCCTGAAGTAAAAGGTTCTTTCAGGTTACTGAGAAGAGAGATGAAGATATAGGATCTCATTACAGAAATGATGGTAGGTGACCTATCGAATAGAGAAATCAACCCCCGCCCCCCATCCTTCTAAATTCCAGTAAATACAGGGTCTACCTCTTTAGAGGTGGATGAGAGGTGTGCAAGATGATAAGAGGCATAGATCGAGTGGAATGCCAGACATTTTTTTTTTACCAGGGCAGAAATGACGAATATGAGGGAGCATAACTTCTAAGGTGTTGGGAAGAAAGTAATATCAGAGGCAGTTTTTATATGTACACACAGAGTGGTGGGCACAAAGACCACACTGTCAGGGCTGGTGGTAGAGACATATACCACAGGACATAGAAGCAGAATTAGGCCATTTGACCCATCGAGTCTGCTCCGCTGAATCCCTTTCTCCCCTCCTCAACCCCACTCCCCAGCCTTCTACCCATAATCTTTGATGTCGTGTCCAATCAAGAACCTATCAAGTTCTGCCTTAAATACACCCAACAACCTGGCCTCCACAGCTGCCTGTGGTAACAAATTCCACAACTTTACCACCCACTGGCTTAGGAAATTTCTCTGCATCTCTGTTTTAATGGATGCCCTCTATCCTGAAGCTGTACCCTCTTGTCGTAGACTTCCCCACCATGGGAAACATCCTTTTCACGTCCACTCTGTCTAGCCCTTTCAACATTCAAAGGGTTTCAATGAAATCCCCCCTCATCCTTCTAAAGTCCAGCAAGTACAGACCGAGAGCTATCAAATGTTCCTCAAACAATAACCCTTTCATTCCCAGAATCATGCTTGTGAACCTCCTCAGAACCCTCTCCAATGCCAGCACATCTTTTCTAAGATGAGGAGCCCAAAACTGGTCACAATACTCAAGGTGAAGCCTCACCAGTGCCTTATGAAGCCTCAGCATCACATCTGTGCTCTTGTACTCTAGACCTCTTGAAATGAATGCTAACATTGCACTTGTCTTCCTCACCACTGAATCAACCTGCAAGTTAACCTTCAGGCTGTTCTTCACAAGGACTCCCAATCCCTTTGCATCTCAGGTTTTTGGATTCTCTCCTCATTTAGAAAATAGCTTGCACATTAATTTCTACTACCAAAGTGCATGACCATGTATTTTCCAACATTGTATTTCATTTGCCACTTCCTTGCCCATTCTCCTAATCTCTTTGTCCTTCTGCAGTGTACCTGTTTTCTCAACACCTGCCCAGCCACCAATTTTCGTATCATCCACTTTGATGTTTGTTAGCTTGCTTTCATATTTCATCTTTTCCCTGCTAATGATTCTTTTAGTTGCTTTCTATAGGTTTTTAAAAGCTTCCTAATCCTCTATCTTCCCGCTAATTCTAGCTTTGTTGTATGCTCTCTCGTTTGCTTTTACATTAGCTTTGACTTCCCTGGTCAGCCACAGAAGTACTTTTTTGCCATTTGAGCATTTCTTTGTTTTTGGAACACATTTATCCTGCAACTTCCTCATTTCTCCCAGAAACTCACGCCATCACTGCTCTGCTGTCATCCCTGCCAGCAGCTCTTTCCAATTTACTTTGGCCAGCTCTTCTCTCATACCACTGCAACTTCCTTTATTCCACTGAAACACTGTTACATCAGACTTTACTTTCTCCCTATCAAATTTCAAGTTGAACTCAATCATATAATAGTCACTGCCTCCTAAGGATTCTTTTATCTTAAGGTCCCTAATCACCTCCAGTTCATTACATAAAACCCAATCCAGTATAGCTGATCCCCTAGTAGGCTCAACGACAAACTCCTCTAAAAAGCCATCTCATAGGCATTTAACAGACTCACTCTCTTGAGATCCAATACCAACTTGATTTTCCCAATCAACCTGCAGGTTGAAATCTCCCATGACTATCATAACATTGCCCTTTTGACACGCCTTTTTTATTTCTCATTGTAATCTGTGGTCCACATCCTGGCTACTATTGGGAGGCATGTATATAACTACCATCAGGGTCCTTTTACCCTTGCAGTTTCTTAACTCAACCCACAAGGATTCAACATCTTCTGATCCCATGTCACATCTTTCCACTGATTTGATGCCATCCTTTACCAGTAGAGCCATGCCATCCCCTCTGCCTACCTTCCTATCCCTCCAATATAATGCGTAACCTTGAACATTCAGCTCCCAACTACAACCTTCCTTCAGCCATGATACATTAGGGACATTTAAGAGACTCTTAGATAGACAGGTGGGTGACAAGAAAAATGGAGGGTTATGTGGGAGGGAAGGGTGAGATTGATCTCAGAGTACCTGAAAGGGTTGGCACAACATCGCGGTCTAAAGGGCCTGTACTGTGCTGTTCTAAGTCCTATGATTAATGGAATGGGAGGCGAGAGCAATGCAGGACATAGCTTTGTCAGCTAGGATAGAGAGAAAACCACCATTAAACAAAATAGATGATATTTCAAAGGGCACTGGGATGTAAAGTCTTGTCATCAGAACAGTTATAAAAGAGACACCCAGAGAAGTACAATGTTATCCCCATAGGAAGTAAGATGAGAGCAAGTGTATCATGATAGCTGGGCTTGCAATAATCATCTGAAAGCATGTCAAAGGGTAAACAATGTGGAAACTGGTAGCAAGATTAATGGATTTGAGTTCTGTACATGTGTAGGTACAGAACTCAATTCAGTCATCAGTGTTACAGAGAAATTTCATGAAGGTGCCTGTTTGCAGTGGTTGCAAGTTCTTGAATAGCAATGGCATCAAAGGTTCAGGGGAGAAGGCAGGAGAGCGGATTTGAGAAGGAAAAATTATGACTGAATGGCAGGCTAGGCTCGATGGGCCCAATGGCCCAATTCTGCTCCGATATCTTATGGTCTTAATGGGACCATAGCAGTATCTCTATCACATATCCCATGAAGAATGCAGCAGAGCCAGTCCCTACAACCACACTAATAACTTGGAGAAAATGAATGGTTGACAAATTTGTTCAATATAAAATTGAGTTCAGTCAGGTGAAGATAGGTGGTGAAGGAAAGGAATTGGTTGAGCCTCTGTTCACCTTGAGATGGGATGATGGTTTCAAGGGATCGGAGGATGGACTCCTGCAGTCAGCTGCTTCTTACAGCTTCCAATTTCGAGAGCAATCCTCTGCTTCTATTACCAAGGCAACCTCAGATCCAACTGCCACATTGCCTGGGTCACATGGGCTCTTAACTTTTGGATGAATCTCTTATCTTGAGCAGTGATATGCCGTTATCAGACTTTAACAGTTGCAGGCAGTGGCATTCAGATGCAATTAAGGGCGGACAAAACATGTACAATGACAATTTTTTCACAACTATGAATACCCAGTTTTTGAATGGAGAGTAACCTCGATGCAGATGCCATGATCAAAGAGGTCTGTGCCCTAATGTTCAAGGGTTCTGCAGTCTACATTCCTCTATAATATAGTCTACATGTTGCTTTACAGTCTTAAAAAACTGAAAAGTCATACACAATTGATAAAAATGACTGAGAACTAAAATTTTAACAAGTCTCACCTGCATGATTTTCTGCAGTTGTTTATAATTCTCCACCAACACAACTTCAGTGTTGCTGTCCTGGATCATATACATGCATGCTTCTGGAGAATTTGTTGTATAAATCCCAACAGCCAGGCCACTACAGTTCAGAGAAAACTTGCTTGTAAATTTGCACAGACCTTCACTCAATATTGAATGTGTGCCACCGTAGAGTCAGAAAAAGGCAAATTCGCACCATATAGAAAGCACGGTCATCAACAGATGACCTACAAGAGGTACTTCTTCATCCATCACAACATATTAAAGAAAACAGAATCTCCTTACAGCTTAAAACAGTGAAGAGCTTAGTTGCAAGACCAGAAAGATTCAATTTTGTTCTCCATTCTGTGCAGATTTCATGGATATGCAAAATTAACATGCTTGTTTTGGAGTACAGAATTTAATCAGGGTTCCTGCTCCAAACATCCAATAAAGACAGCATTAAACTTGGCAGTTGAGCTTCCCCATTTCCCAGTTGGAAAGACTGTTAACAGGTATTAACTAACTCTGTTAGTGTTAGACACGAGAATGACTAGAACCTATGGAAGTAAAGACCAGATAAGAATCAATGTTCTCAACAGAAACCAATGATCTCATGAGAAAATGAAGAATAGTAATCATTGGCAACAAAGCTAACTTCAACACAATTTTCAATATATAAAAAAACTATTTTCGATAGAGGAAATACAGGAGAAAAAAGGGTGCAGATTCATGTGCAGCGTTAAAGAGCATTACAAGACCAGATGCAAGACCAGGCACTCAATAAGCCCTCTTCTTTGGCATTCAAAGCTCAATGTAAATATATTATAAAAGTACATACAGTATATCATATACAACCCTGAGATTCATTTCTTGTGGGCATACTCAATAAATCCAAAATAGAATAATAGCCATAATAGAATCAATGAAAGACCACATGGGGCGGTGTTCAACCAATGTGCAAAAGACAATATGCCGTGCAAATAGAAAAAGAAATAAATAATAATGATAAATAAATGAGCAATAAATATTGAGAACATGAGATGAAGAGTCCTTGAAAGTAAGTCCATAGGTTAGACCATAAGGAGCAGAAGTCGGCCATTCGGCCCATCAAGTCTGCTCCGCTATTTTATCATAAGCTGATCCATTCTCCCATTTAGTCCCTCTCCCCCGTCTTCTCACCATAACCTTTGATGCCCTGGCTACTCAGATACCTATCAATCTTCTGCCTTAAATACACCCAATGACTTGGCCTCCACTGCTGCCCATGGCAACAAATTCCATAGATTCACCACCCTCTGACTAAAAAAATTTCTTCGCATTTCTGTTCTGAATGGGTGCCCTTCAATCCTTAAGTCATGCCCTCTCGTACTAGACTCCCCCATCATGGGAAACAACTTTGCCACATCCACTCTGTCCATGCCTTTCAACATTGGAAATGTTTCTATGATGTCTCCTCTCATTCTTCTAAACTCCAAGGAATACAGTCCAAGAGCGGACAAACGTTCCTCATATGTTAACCCTCTCATTCCCGGAATCATTCTAGTGAATCTTCTCTGTACCCTCTCCAACGTCAGCACATCCTTTCTTAAATAAGGAGACCAAAACTGCCCACAGTACTCTAAGTGAGGTCTCACCAGCGTCTTATAGAGCCTCAACATCACATCCCTGCTCCTATACTCTATTCCTCTAGAAATGAATGTCAACATTGCATTCGCCTTCTTCACTACCAACTCAACCTGGAGGTTAACCTTAAGGGTATCCTGTACAAGGGCTCCCAAGTCCCATTGCATCTCAGAACTTTGAATCCTTTCCCCATTTAAATAATTGTCTGCCCGTTTATTTCTTCTGCCAAAGTGCATAACCATACACTTTCCAACATTGTATTTCATTTGCCACTTCTTTGCCCATTCTTCCAATCTATCCAAGTCTCTCTGCAGACTCTCCGTTTCCTCAGCACTACCGGCCCCTCCACCTATCTTCGTATCATCAGCAACCTTAGCCACAAAGCCATCTATTCCATAATCCAAATCGTTGATGTACAATGTAAAAAGAAACGGCCCCAACACGGACCTCTGTGGAACACCACTGGTAACCGGCAGCCAACCAGAATAGGATCCTTTTATTCCCACTCTCTGTTTCCTGCCAATCAGCCAACGCTGTATCCACATATGTAACTTTCCTGTAATTCCATGGGCTCTTATCTTGTTAAGTAGCCTCATGTGTGGCACCTTGTCAAAGGCCTTCTGAAAATCCAAATATACAACATCCACTGCATCTCCCTTGTCTAGTCTACTGGTAATTTCCTCAAAAAGTTGTAATAGGTTTGTCAGGCAGGATTTTCCTTTAAGGAATCCATGCTGAGTTCTGCCTACCTGGTCATATGCCACCAGGTACTCTGTAACCTCATCCTTGACAATCGACTCCAACAACTTCCCAACCACCGATGTCAAGCTAACAGGTCTATAATTTCCACTTTGCTTCCTTGCCCCCTTCTTGAATAGTGGAGTGATATTTGCAATCTTCCAGTCCTCCAGAACCATGCCAGAATCTATCGACTTTTAGTCATAGTCATACTTTATTGATCCCGGGGGAAATTGGTTTTTGTTATAGTTGCACCATAAATAATAAATAAAGCCATAAATAGTTAAATAGTAATATGCAAATTATTTATACAGGAAATAAGTCCAGGACCAGCCTATTGGCTCAGGGTGTCTGACCCCCCCAAGGGAGGAGTTGTAAAGTTTGATGGCCACAGGCAGGAATGACTTCCTTTGACACTCTGTGTTGCATCTCGGTGGAATGAGTCTCTGGCTGAATGTACTCCTGTGCCCAACCAGTACATTATGTAGTGAATGGGAGACATTGTCCAAGATGACATGCAACTTGGACAGCATCCTCTTTTCAGACACCACCGTCAGAGAGTCCAGTTCCAGCCCCACAACATCACTGGCCTTACGAATGAGTTTGTTGATTCTGTTGGTGTCTGCTACCCTTTTGAAAGATCATCGCTAATGCCTCCGCAATCTCCACAGCTACTTCCTTCAGAACACAAGGGTGCATTCCATTTGGTCCGGGAGATTTATCTACCTTTAGACTATTCAGCTTCCTGAGTACTTTCTCTGTCGTAATTGTGACTGCCCACACTTCTCTTCCCTGCCACCCTTGAGTGTCCGGTATACTGCTGATGTCTTCCTCAGTGAAGACTGATGCAAAATACTCGTTCAGTTCCTCCGCCATCTCCTTATCTCCCATTACAGTTTCTCCAGCATCATTCTGTATCGGTCCTATATCGACTCTCACCTGTCTTTTACTCTTTATATACTTGAAAAAGCTTTTAGTATCCTTTTTGATATTATTTGCTAGCTTCCTTTCATAGCTAATCTTTTCCCTCTTAATGACCTTCTTAGTTTCCTTTTGTAAGGTTTTAAAAACTTCCCAATCCTCTGTCTTCCCATTAATTTTTGTTTCCTTGTATGCCCTCTCCTTTGCTTTAACTTTGGCTTTGACTTGTCTTGTCAACCACGGTTGTATCCTTTTTCCACTCGAAAATTTCTTCTTTTTTGGAATATACCTGTCTTGCACCTTCCTCACTTCTCGCATAAACTCCGGCCACTGCTGCTGTGCCGTCTTTCCCGCCAGTGTCCCTTTCCAGTCAACTTTGGCCAGTTCCTCTCTCATGCCACTGTAATTTCCTTTACTCCACTGAAATACCGACGCATCGGATTTCGGCTTCTCTTTTTCAAATTTCACAGTGAATTCAATCAATAGACAATGACAGACAATAGACAATAGGTGCAGAAGTAGACCATTCAGCCCTTCGAGCCTTAAGCTTAAGCTTAAGGGGCTGAGAAGAGCATGAAGGGGGCATGAGAAGGCCTTGGCGAGTAGGGTAAAGGAAAACCCCAAGGCATTCTTCAATTATGTGAAGAACAAAAGGATGACAGGAGTGAAGGTAGGACCGATTAGAGATAAAGGTGGGAAGATGTGCCTGGAGGCTGTGGAAGTGAGCAAGGTCCTCAATGAATACATCAATAGACAATAGACAATAGGTGCAGAAGTAGACCATTCGGCCCTTCGAGCCTGCACTGCCATTCTGAGATCATGGCTGATCATCTACTATCAATACTTGGTTCCTGCCTTGTCCCCATAACCCTTGATTCCCCTATCCATAAGATACCTATCTAGCTCCTTCTTGAAAGCATCCAGAGAATTGGCCTCCACTGCCTTCTGAGGCAGCACGTTCCACACCCCCACAACTCTCTCGGAGAAGAAGTTCCTCCTCAACTCTGTCCTAAATGACTTACCCCTTATTCTTAAACCATGCCTTCTGGTACTGGACTCTCCCAGCATCTGGAACATATTTCCTGCCTCTATCTTGTCCAATCCCTTAATAATCTTATATATCTCAATCAGATCCCCCTTCAATCTCCTTAATTCCAACGTGTACAAGCCCAGTCTCTCTAATCTCTCTGCGTAAGACAGTCCGGACATCCCAGGAATTAACCTACTGAACCTACGCTGCACCTCCTTCACAGCCAGGATGTCCTTCCTTAACCCTGGAGACCAAAACTGCACACAATACTCCAGGTGTGGTCTCACCAGGGCCCTGTACAAATGCAAAAGGATTTCCTTGCTCTTGTACTCAATTCCCTTTGTAATAAAGGCCAACATTCCATTAGCCTTCTTCACTGCCTGCTGCACTTGCTCATTCACCTTCAGAGACTGATGAACAAGTACTCCTAGATCTCTTTGTATTTCTCCCTTACCTAATTCCACACCATTCAGATAATAAACTGCCTTCCTGTTCTTGCTCCCAAAGTGAATAACCTCACACTTATTCACATTAAACGCCATCTGCCAAGTTTCTGCCCACTCACCCAGCCTATCCAAGTCACCTTGAATTCTCCTAACATCCTCATCACATGTCACACTGCCACCCAGCTTAGTCTCATCAGCAAACTTGCTGATGTTATTCACAATGCCTTCCTCTAAATCACTGACGTAAATCGTAAACAGCTGTGGTCCCAATACCGAGCCTTGTGGCACCCCACTAGTCACCACCTGCCATTCCAAGAAACACCCATTCACTGCTACCCTTTGCTTTCTATCTGCCAACCAGTTTTCTATCCATGTCAATATCCTCCCCCCAATGCCATGAGCTCTGATTTTACCCACCAATCTCCTATGTGGTACCTTATCAAATGCCTTCTGAAAGTCAAGGTACACCACATCCACTGGATCTCCTGCGTCTATCTTCCTGGTTACATCCTCAAAAAACTCCAATAGATTAGTCAAGCATGATTTGCCCTTGGTAAATCCCTGCTGGCTCGGCCCAATCCTATCACTGCTATCAAGATATGCCGCTATTTCATCTTTAATAATGGACTCTAGCATCTTCCCCACTACTGATGTTAGTCTAACAGGGCGATAGTTCTCTGTTTTCTCCCTCCTTCCTTTCTTAAAAAGTGGGATAACATTAGCCATTCGCCAATCCTCAGGAACTGATCCTGAATCTAAGGAACATTGGAAAATGATCCCCAATGCATCCGCAATTTCCAGAGCCACCTCCTTTAGTACCCTAGGATGCAGACCATCTGGACCTGGGGATTTGTTAGCCTTCAGTCCCATCAGTCTACTCATCACCGTTTCCTTCCTAATGTCAATCTGTTTCAGTTCCTCTGTTACCCTATGTCCTTGGCCCATCCATACATCTGGGAGATTGCTTGTGTCTTCCCTAGTGAAGACAGATCCAAAGTACTTATTAAATTCATCTGCCATTTCTCTGTTTCCCATAACAATTTCTCCCAATTCATTCTTCAAGGGCCCAACATTGTTCTTAACTATCTTCCTTCTCTTCACGTACCTAAAAAATCTTTTGCTATCCTCCTTTATATTCCTAGCTAGCTTGCGTTCATACCTCATTTTTTCTCCCCGTATTGCCTTTTTAGTTAAGTTCTGTTGCTCCTTAAAAATTTCCCAATCATCCGTCTTCCCACTCACCTTAGCTCTGTTATACTTCTTTTTTAATGCTATGCTATCTCTGACTTCCTTTGTCAACCACTGTGGCCACTTTGCCCCCTTTGAATCCTTCCTTCTCCGGGGGATGAACTAATTTTGCACCTTGTGCATTATTCCCAAGAATACCTGCCATTGCTGTTCCACTGTCTTTTCTGCTAGGATATCCGACCAGTCAACTTTGGCCAGCTCCTCCCTCATGGCTCCATAGTCTCCTTTGTTCAACTGCAATACTGACACTTCTGATCTGCCCTTATCCCTCTCAACTTGCAGATAAAAACTTATCATATTATGGTCACGACCTCCTAATGGCTCCTTTACTTCAAGATCACTTATCAAATCCTGTTCATTGCACAACACTAAATCCAGAATAGCCTTATCCCTGGTCAGCTCTCATACAAGCTACTCCAAGAATGCATCCCGTAGGCACTCTACAAACTCTCTATCCTGGGGTCCAGTACCATCCTGATTTTCCCAGTTCACCTGCATGTTGAAATCCCCCATAACTACTGCGACATTTCCTTTGCCACATGCCATTGTTAACTCCCTATTCAACTTGCACCCAATATCCATGCTACTGTTTGGGGGCCTGTAGGTAACACCTATTAGGGTCTTTTTGCCCTTACTGTTCCTCAGTTCTATCCACACTGACTCTACATCTCCTGATTCTATGTCCCCCCTTGCAAGGGACTGAATCCCATTCCTCACCAACAGGGCCACCCCACCCTGTTATGATCACTGCCTCCTAAGGGTTCCTTCACTTCAATCTGTCTAATCACCTCCGTTTCATTACACAATACCCAATCCAGTACAGCCGATCCCCTAGTGGGCTCAACAACAAGCTGTTCTAAAAAGCCATCTCGCAGACATTCTACAAATTCTCTCTTGAGATTCAGTGCCGACCTGATTTTCCCGTCCCACTCGCATGTTAAAAACCCCCACAATTATCATAACACTGTCCTTCTGACAAGCCTTTTTCTATTTCCATTTGTAATTTGTAGTCCACATCACTGCAGCTGTTTGTGGGAACATTTCAGTGATGAGACAAGTGGAAATGAGCGAGAATTGAGTGGAATTGAGTGAAGTTATCTCCTTTCCCTCAAGAGCCTGATGTTGAGGAATAACTGCTCCTGAACCTGGTGGTGTGACTCCCAAGGCTCTAGTACCTTCTTCCCAATGGCAGTAGGGAGAAGAGATCATGATCTGGGTGCTGGGGGTCCCTAATGATGGATGCAGCTTTCCTGCAACAATGCTCCATGCAGGTGTGCTCAGTGGAGGAGAGGGCTTTAATAGATTGTCCATCACACATCTATAGAAGTTTGACAAAGTTTTATAAATCATGCTGAATCTTCACAAACTCCTAAGGAACTAGAGGTGCTGCCATGTTGTCTATGTATTTGCACTTACATGCTGGGCCCAGGGAAAGTCCTCCGGAATGTTAACACCAAGGATTTTAAAGTTGCCGACCCTTTCCACCTATGATCCTCCAATGAAGACTAACTCATGGACCTGTGGTTTCCTCTTCCTGAAGTCAATAATCAGCTCCTTGGTCCTACCTCCTACCCCTACCCAAGTTCCACAAACCTGACTCTCTAGGTAGGCCCATTGTTTCTGCTGCTTCTGCCATCACACTGAACTCCTGTCCACATACCTCAACTCCATATTCTATCCCTTGGCTCAGTCCCTTCCCACCTACAGCCACGACACTTCTCATGCTCTCTATCTCCTCAACAGCTTTCAATTCCCTGGCCCCGATCACCTCATTTAACCCATGGATGCCCAGTTTCTACACACTTCTATCCTCTATCAAGTCACCTCAAAGTTCTCTACTTCTTTCTCGACAACAGACCTGAACAGTTCCCCTCCACCACCACCTTCCTTTGTCTTGGCAGAACTGGTCCTCAATCTCAATAATTTCTCCTTCAGCTCCTCCCACTTTCTCCAAGCTCAAGGGGTAGCTATGAGCCCCAGCTATGCCTGCCTTTTTGATGGCTTCATGGAACAGTCTATGTTCCAAGCCTTCCCTGGTGATGCTCCCCAACTCTTTCTGCGCTACACTGGTAAATGTGTTGGTGCTGCTTCATGCACCCATGCTGAGCTAGTTATAAAAATGCAATTCCCTTTTCTCAGTTCCTTTGTAACCACTGCATCTGTTCCCAGGATGAAGCTTCCCAGGATGGGACTATGCTCACTGGAGTTCAGGAGAATAAAAGGGGATCTTATAGAATCATACAAAATTTTGAAAGAGATAGACAAGATAGAAGTAGGAAAGTTGTTTCCATTGGTAGGTGAGACTAGAACTAGGGGACGTTGCCTCGAGATTCAGGGGAGAAGATTTAGGACGGAGATGAGGAGAAACTGTTTTTCCCAGAGAGTGGTGAATCTGTGGAATTCTCTGCCCAGGGAATTCGTTGAGGCTTCTTCACTAAATATATTTAAGAAACAGTTAGATAGGATTTTACATAGTAAGGGAATTAAGGGTTATGGGGAAAAGGCAGGTAGATGGAGCTGAGTTTACGGACAGATCAGCCATGATCTTATTGAATGGTGGGGCAGGCTCGATGGGCCGGATGGCCTACTCCTGCTCCTATTTCTTACGTTCTTTCCATTCCATGACATTAGAGATATCCTCCTTTTTCAAACAACTGGTTTTCCTTTCCTCCATCATTGATGGTGCCCTCACCCGCATCTCCTACATTTTCCAGACATCCACCCTCACACCATCGTTACTTCTGTCTTCTCAGGGTTAGAGTTCCACTTGTCCTCATCTACCACACCATGAGCCATCACATCCAGCACATCATTCACCACATCTTCTGTGATCTTCAATAGGACCCTACCACCAAACACATCTTTACTTCTTCCCCCCTCTCTGCTTTCCACACAATCATTCTCTCCACAATCCTCTTGTCCATTCATCCCTCCCCACTGAATTTCCTTCCTGGAACTTAACCCTGCAAGCAGGATAAATGCTACACTTGCCAAGTAACCTCCATTCAGGGCCCCAAACTGTCCATCTAGGTGAGGGAACACTTCACCTGCGAATCCCTTGGGTCATCTACTGTATCCAATGTTCCTGATGCAGCTTTCTCTACATTGGTGAGACCAAACATAGATTGGGGGATCACTTTGTCAAGCATCTTTGCTCTATCCACAAAAAGCAGACTTTCCCGGTGGTCAACCACTTTAATTCCAATCAGTCCATGGCCTCCTTTACTGCCACGATGAAGCCACACTCAGGTTGGAGGAGCAACACCTCATATTCAATCTGTGAGCTGCAACTTTCGGTATGTTTTCACCTTGTTCCTTCTCTCTTCTTCAATTTCCAACTCTGACCCTCCCCACCTCTTCTCCTCACACACCTGTCACCTCCTCCTTCCCCTTCTCCCATGGCCCACTCTCCTCTCCTATCGGATTCCTTCTTCTCCAGCCCTTCATCTTTCCCCACCTATCGCCTCCTTGCTTCTTACTTCATCCCTCACCTATCGTCATCATCATGGCTATCCCTCGAGGTCGAGGATGATGGTCTTTGTTCTGAAGAAATGGCCCACAGAGCAAAGATGCCTGTGCGTGTATTTGTTTATCGTGTACTTGATGTTGCACTCCAAGAAGCACACAATACTTCACAAATCAACCAAGTGATTCCAATGGCATGGAAACCACGACGATTGGAGCTGATGGATTTGTTGCAGCCTTCATCTGCCTTCACAGCCATTGAGTTCAAAGTAACTTTGTCCGCCTGTTCCACCATTGAGGTCTTGATTGGACTGTTCTTTGTCGGGGACCTCACCCTCAACCTTACCACCATGGGTGACCCTACCAGGAGCATAGCTCCAGACGGCATTGCTCTCGGGATCACAGGACCACACAAGCTTTTCCACCACGACAAGGTGACAATCTACGGAGAAGCTCACCTATCACATTCTAGCCTGTAGTCCTTCTCCTCCTCCCCCCCATCTTATTCAGCTCCTTCCCCCTTCCTTTTCAGTCTTGATGAAGGGTCAGCACAAAACATCAACCGTTTGTTCATTTCCATAGACGCTTCCCGACCTGATGAGCTCCCCCAGCATCTTGAGTGTGTCACTCAATATGCAACATTTTTTGCTCACACTAACAGAAAGGTACTTGTTTGTTTAAAATAATTCCAACTCCATACATATGCTGTTGACCTCCCGAATATATTATCAGAGAACTACTCTTAGTGAATTTGCCACTGTCGGTCCATCTAATTTCTGACAGGCTTAAGATATCAACTTCCAACCTTTTCATTTCATTTAATGTGTTGTCCACCTTTCCTTTCTGGTAAAGTGTATGGATGTTCCATGTTGCTACCCTTAGCCTTTCCCTATTGCTTACAGTCTCTGGATGACAGTCTGATGTCACCTGCAGCCCACGACTACCCCTACCGAGCAAGGTGTTGTTCTGTTAATTAGAATCAACCCCATTCACGCTGTTGTCTGGATTCTTTCCATGATTGACTAGGCAGAAATTTCAGCAGTGGTTTGCCGTTGCCTTCTGTTGCCGCAGTGCTCATCTAACTAGAGCATTTGACCTCTACAGGTGTTCCCGATTGGGAACCATACACTAGATGTCGCCCAACCTTTGTACAAAGATAATCCTCCACCAAAGCTTGGAACCCATCTCCCTGCTGCCGGAGACTTCAGTGATTTTAGGTGACACCACCACCATTGGTCTGGTTATTTTTCTGGCGCCAAACACTCGCCATAGACAGAGCTCCTTCAGCGAGACAGGGTGCACCCGGACCTGAGCCTGGCGTGAAGGCGGAGTTGTCTTGGGTAGGAGAAGCTACATAATCACTATTGGCATTTCCTAATATTTAGTCCGGACCAACCACCCCATACAAGCCCTAGAAGATCTGGGCATAGATATTCTTTTTGAACTGTTTAACGGCATATATGAGTCTGGTGCACTGCCTGACAATCTCTTAAAATCAGTATTTATAACTCTGCCAAAAATTCCTGGAACTATTGACTGTGAAAATTATAGAACAATCAGTCTTATGAGTCACATAATAAAGATTTTGTTGAAAATTGTTCTGAGTCGAATTAAAAACAAGTTAAGGCCAGAAACTTCTAAACCACAATATGGGTTTATTGAAGATAGAGGAACTAGGAACACAATATTCATACTATGAATGCTTTCAGAAAGGGCAATTGAATATCAAAATGATGTCTTTTTATGTTTTATTGATTTCACTAAAGCATTCGACAAAGTGCATCATGAAAAATTATTTAATTCTCGCTAAACTAAACATTGACGGAAGGGACCAACAACTGCTTCAAAATTTATATTGGAATCAAATGGCGGCGGTAAAAATTGATGATAATATAAGCAGTTGGACTAAAATTCAAAGAGGAGTTAGACAGGGATGCGTTGCCTCACCAGAATTATTTAATATCTATAGTGAAATGATTCTCAGAGAAATAGAGATCTAGATGGGATAAAAATTGGAGGTGTTAACATCAACAATATAAGATATGCAGACGATACCACCTTAATAGCAAGTGCTGCAGAAGACCTACAAATCCTCCTAGACAAAGTAGTACAAACAAGTGCAGATTTAACCATCAATCATCAACTGTAAAAAAAAAACCAAATGTATGGTAATATCAAAACAGCAGGATACTCCCAACTGGCAATTGTACATCGGTAACCAAGAGATTGAACAAAAGACCAGCTTTAATTACCTTGGTAGCTTTATATCACAAGATGCTAGAGGTAAAGTAAAAATAAAAAGAAGAATTGCCATTGCCAAAACCAACTTCCAAAAAATGGAACCCATTTTTACCAACAGACACATTTCTATAACAACAAGGCTTAGGCTACTAAAATGTTACATCTGGTCAATCTTGGTGCATGCTTCCAAAACATGGACTATAACACCAGAACTCCAAAGAAACTTAGAAGCAACAGAAATGTGGTTTCTTAGAAGAATGCTGAAAATATCATATAGAGCTAGGGTAACTAATGAGACAGTACTCCAACATGCCCATATAAAAAGATCTTTAATGAGAACATTAAATGAGAGGAAACTTAAATTCCTGGGCCATGTCATCAGAAAGGGAGAAATAGAATGCCTTACATTACAAGGCTGTATGCCTGGGAAACGCAGAAGAGGAAGGCAAAGAAGAAAATATATGGACACTGTGAAAGAACTAACAGATCTAAGTGTGCGAGATATCATTGACGCAGCAAGAGGTCAGTTGATGTGGAGAGACATGATCACCCAAGCGTGTAACACACAAGGCAAACGACAACAATGAAGAACAGAAAGATGATTGGATATTACTCTGCCTTTTGCACACAGAATCACGTTCATATTAACTATTCCAAAAGGGCAATGCTGACCAGTTGTCTCAGAGATCCAGAGATCTAAAATCTATCCTGACCGTCAGTGCTGTCTGTGTGACAGGATGGGTTTTCCCTTCGTGTTCTGGCTTTGCTCCACATTCCAAAGTTGTGCTAGTAATTAGTTTGACTGGTGACTGTAAACTATCTGGAGTGTAGGTCCGCTTGTAGGAGAATCAGAAGGAAGTTGACTGTCATATAAATAGGTTACAAGGAAATAAGTGCAGGAATGGAATTGATTGGTTTGCTCTCAGAGCCAGAATAGACTCAATGGGACAAATGGCCTCTAATGTCATCAAAAGTATGGAAGCTTCCTATGATGTTGCTTTACATAATTTTTAGCAATGCTTGCTAAAGTTAATGGCATTAGTTTTGACAAGTTGCATTAATACAGCATGTAGAAGCACATCAGTGCAAATGCGTCCTCTTGGCAAAAATGCTCTTGGCACTTCCACATCTAAATTCTACCACAGCTTACAAACAACCAACCTGCACATACGTTCTATTGTAAGAAAGGCAGGATGGATTTAATCAGGTGCCACAGAGCTGCAGGCATCTTCTACTGTGAGACCAGCATGGTAGTGTGTAATGGTTAGCACAACGCTTTGTAGTACCATTGACCTGCGTTCAACTCCCGCCGCTGCCCGTAAGTAGTTTGTACGTTTTCCCCATGACCATGTGGGCTTCCTCCGGGTGCTCCAGTTTCCTCCCATGGTCCAAAGAAGTACCAGATGGAAGGTTAATTGGTTATTGTGAATTGTCCTGTGATTAAGCTAGGATTAAATTGAGGGATTGCCAGGCTGCGTGGCTTGTAGGGCCAGACCTATTCAGTGCTATATCTCAGTAATTAATAATAAGTACATTTGTGGTCACATTTCCAATTTACAAATTGCTTTATTATCTGTTATGTGTATAACAAAGCAGATAGTAAAATGCATCACTTACATCAAATCAAGTCAGCAAGGATTGTACAGGGCAACCTGCAAGTGTTTTCACAGTTTTAGTCGCAACATTGCACACCCACAACTCACCAATCCTAACTGTACATCTTTGGAATGTGGGAGGAAACCAGAGCACCCGGAGGAAACCCACGTGATCATGAGGGGAATATACAAACTCCTTGGAGACAGTGGTAGGAACTGAACCCCAATCTTGCAGCTGGCACTGTAAAGCATTACAACAAATGCTATGGATCGGGGTTACAAACAATTCATTGGAACAGAAGTCTGCTGTAATCCAGGGAGGACGTGTTTCTGAATCATATTTACAACCATTCCTCAGCAGAAGCAAATTGCTTTTTTTTTGTTATTTGAGACATAACATCAGATTTGTTGCTGACATAAAGGCCATTAATGAAATTAATATAATTCTGAATAATGACAGTTCGTAAATAGAATAAACTAATGCAAGCCTTTAATTTTAATCCATGACTCAAAACATTAAAATAGGAATATTCAGCCACTCATTGGCAAGGAGTTTCAGACTAACGTAACTGTTGAGCATCTGGGGTAGACTGAATGGTATATGCCAGGAGCATCTGTCATACTGCTTTGTCACCGAACGCAAATCTTACTAGGATTCCACACCACTTGTTTGAATGGATAGTTGAGATACTGAGGTGAAAAAGGACACATTCAATTTTATTTTTCCCCTTTTTCTGTTTTTCTCATTCACTAATTAACAACAAAACAATTCTTGAAAAGCAGGGGGAAGAAAACTGCAAAGTAACGAACACAAAATGCCGGAGGAATTCAGCAGACCAGGCAACATCTATGGAAAAGAGTACAGTTGACATTTTGCGGGGGACTCTCTTGGGGCGCTAGATGGAGTAGGTTGCATTTTGGCTTTGCTCAGTTCATTTTTCCATCTTTTTATCACCCTTTTACTATCTATATCAAAGTGTTTATAACACTTTTATATGCTTGAATTTTGATTTTTAATCGATGGAAATGACTACCAGAGGAAAAAAGGCATTAGCTGAAGGCAAGGAAGCCGGTAATGGAAATGGAAAGAAAGAAGGTGTTTTTGAACAGCCTTAAAAAGATCACTTTTTAAACCAGTGATGTCCGAGTTAGATCAAAGAAATTTCCCACCAGCTCCGTTATTTCCAGCTCGCCTAAGGGTTGTTCTGCCTGAGAAATCGCGTAAGTGGTTTAAGACCATGGACGAAGCATATTAATTTCTTCAGGATCAAAGTTTGAGCTCAGATGTTTAATAAATTTGCTATTTCTTCATGTTTGTATTCATTTGACTTATAAACTGGTGATGTCCGAGCTCTATCAAAGAAAGTTCCAACCAGCTCCGCTATTTCCAGCTCACCTAAGGGTTTTTCTGCCTGATAAATCACGTAAATGGTTTAAATCTGTGCACGAAGCTCATCAATTCTTTGAGGATCAATGTTCGATCTCAGCTGTTTTTACTGTTTTTTTATGCCTGTATTCATTTGTTTATAAGTTAATAACCAGTTCATAGATTTGGACTTTTAAAGTTTGAAGAATTTTGCCCTTGGTTTGATAATGCTCATACTTTGTTCTGGAGTATGGATATTTATCATGCTTTCATGTTAAAGTTCCTTTCATTTCTCTCCCTTTATTATTTTATTTTATTATTTTCAATCGTTTGTTTTTGAAAATAATTAAGAATCTGATTTGGTGATTGATTTTTTTTCTTGAAATATTAGTAAGGTTGTATTCTGTTTCACTTTCCAAGATCTTGTCTTTCAAAATGTTTTGCAAATGGCTGGTTTTTTTAAACATTCGCTTAGTGTTTTTTTGTGGCATTCTCTTCTCAATGTTTCAACTGCGGGTGGTGTTTTGCATTCCTTTTTTATTGGAGACTTGCCTTCAAGAGACATGGGGTAGGGAAGAGTCTAGATAGCTTTCTGGCTGTCTATTGGCCAGTTAGGGCTTTGTGGGTGGGGGGTGGGGCTATTTTTAGTTTAGCTTTTTCCATCTGGGCTGATCTGAAACTGCAAATGTGTCTGAATTGTCATAACTTCCGGTTCCTCTTTAAACCTTTTTCCCTCTTCCTGATTCATGAGTTTCCTATGCAGGAAGGTTAACCCTTTACACACCATATAGTTTATTCAAATACAATGGATAATATTATTAACTTTGTTACATGGAATACGAGTGGTTTGAATCATCCGATTAAACGGAAGAAGATTTTTAAAGTTTTTCATAGATTGAATGCTCAGATTATCTTTGCCCAGGAAGCTCATGTAAGGAAGGAGGATAATCAGTGTTTTTTTTTAGGTTTTGGAAAAAAATAACAATTTCACTCTAATCCACAGGCTAAGGTGAAAGGAGTCTCTATTTTTATAGATTCTTCAATTTCATTTGTTCACTATGAAACAACTTCAGACCTGAATGGTAGATTTCTGATAATTACTGGTTTAGAAAATGGTTCGGCACAGCCAAGAAGGGCCAAAAGGCCTGTTTCTGTGCTGAAGTTTTTCTATGGTTTCTATGGTTTCTACTTAATAACCAAAAAGTTGTCATGGTTAATATCCATGCACCAAATACCGATTATCCTGAATTCTTCAAGCATTTATTTGCATCTCTTCCTAATTTAAATGAATATACATTGACAATGGGCAGAGATTTTAACTGTTGCCTGAATCCCTCGATGGACAGGTCTGCGCCTAGTCAGGTACTTCCAAACAAATCCGCTATTTTTATCAATTCCGTTTTAGTTGACTCCAGAATTTTAGAAGTTTGGAGGCTTTTACATCCTAACGATAAAGAGTTCTCATTCTTTTCTCATGTACATCATAATTACTCCAGAATTGATTACTTTTTCATTGACTCTCGATTCGATGCAATTGCCGTCTCTGATCATGCACCCCTGAAACTATCAATCAAATTAACTGATGTAACTTTCAGTGCTAGACAATAGCGGTTCAATTCTACTCTGCTTCAGGACTTAAATTTTGTTAACTTAATTAAAGAACAGATTACCTTTATCTTCTCAACTAATTTTACTGAAGGAAATTCCAGTGGGGTATTATGGGACACTTTTAAAGCATATATCAGTGGGCAAATTATTTCATATTCTGCTGGATTGAAAAAACGAATTAATAATGAAATACGTAGATTGGTTGATAAGATTAAAGAAATTGATAAGAAATATTCTGTTGCTCCTAATTTGGAGCTTTACAAAAAGAGAGTTGAACTTCAGATGCAACACAGTTTGTTATTAACATCCCCAATTGAAAATCAATTACTTAAATCTAAGAGTCAATTTTATATACATGGTGATAAATTGGGTAAATTACTGGCTAAGCAATTGAAAGCTGCTTCGGCTAAACATCAGATTATTAAAGTTCGTAAACAGAATGGTACTTTGACGTTGATCACGGTGAAATTAATAAATCATTTCAAGAATTCTATACCTCCTTATACCAATCAGAATTTCCTGACGATTCTACCATAATGCATGAATTTTTAAGAAAATTGAATATTCAAAAATTACCACAATGAATGTTTAACATTAGATGCACCCATTATGGAAGATGAAATAAAGAAAGCAATTTCTTTGATGAATTCTGGTAAAGCACCCAGCCTGGATGGGTATACAGTAGAATTTTTAAAATCTTTTCCAAGTCTACTTTCGCCTTGGTTATGTAGAACTTTTAAGGATGCCTTATTTGTAAGTAAATTACCACGATCTTTTTATAAAGCATCTATTTCTTTAATACCTGAAAAAAGATGAAGACCCCAATGAATGTGCATCATATAGACCTATATCCTTGTTAAATGTGGACTCCAAAATTTTCTCCAAAATATTAGCAATTAGATTGGAAAATGTATTGCCACAAATTTGAGAAATTTAATTTTAGCCCAAAATTCATACTTGGATTAAATTGATATATCATATACCTTTGGCTTCTGAACTTACTAATAATCAGAAATCTCCCTTTTTAATGCTTTTTCGAGGTACTAGACAAGGCTGGCCTTTAATCCCTTCACAATTTGATATTGCCTTGGAAACCTTGGCAATCGCTGTTCGTGATTCACCCAATATATTTGGCATTATTCGTGGGAATGAGACGCATAAGGTATCATGATATGCAGATGACCTGTTACTATATATCTCTAATCCAGAGAAATCCATCCCTGCAGTAATATCATTACTTGCTCAGTTTAGTAGTTTTTCTGGTTATAAATTGAATCTTAATAAGAGTGAGCTTTTACCATTAAATATGCAAGTTCCAATCTGTAGACAATCACCATTTAGACTGGTTACTGATTATTTTACTTATTTGGTTGTTAAAATTACTAAGAAGCATAAGGATCTAAAGTTAACTTTTTACCCTTAATTGATCATGTTAAACAACTGCTTACTAAATGGTCTCCATTGTCCCTATCATTGATTGGTCGAATCAATGCTATTATTGTGATTATTTTACCTAAATTTCTGTATCTATTTCAGATGGTACCAATCTTCATCTCTAAAACCTTTTTTGATATTATTGATTCTAAAATTTCTTCATATATTTATGGCTGAATAAAATTCCTAGATTAAGTAAGAAATATTTACACAAATCAAAAAAGGATGCCGGTTTGGCATTGCCGAACTTTAGATTCTACTATTGGGCAATTAATATTCGATACCTAACGTTCTGGACACAAGATGAAATTCAATGTCCACGATGGGTGAACCTCAAGTGTGAGTCAATACAGGGGTTCTCATTGGCTTCTATTTTAGGGGCTTCGCTTCCCTTTGCACTTACTAAACTGAATAAACAAACAATTAATCCAGTAATTAAACATACAATACGAATATGGTTTCAATTTCGTAAATTTTTTGTATTGAATAAATTTATCCTATCAAGTCCTATTATATCCAATTTTTTCTTCCAACCACCCAGAACTGATCAAGCTTTTCTTTTATGGAAAACGAAGGGAATAATATGTTTTCATGATTTATTCATGGATAATTCTCTCATGTCCTTTGAACAGCTGTCTAATAAATATAATTTGCCTAGATCACTTTTTTTTAGATATTTACAGATTAGAAACTTTTCAGAGGTTATTTTACCTACTTTTCCAATATCACGTCAAACTGAAATTACAGAAATATTTTTTAGGTTTAAACTCCTATCAGAAGAGTTTAGTAACAATTGTTTATGGTTTAATTACGAAAATTCATTTAGGTATGTCTGATAAAATTAAGAATGAATGGGAAAGAGAACTTCAGGTATCTTTACCCATAGAGAAATGGGAGAAAATTCTCCAACTAATTAACACTTCTTCAATGTGTGCTAGACATGCTTTGATACAATTTAAGGTAGTTCTTAGGGCCCATATGTCTAAGAATAAGTTAGCTCATTTTTATGGTCATATAAATCCTGTCTGTGACAGATGTAATTCTGAGGTAGCTTCCTTGACACATATGTTCTGGTCTTGCCCTCTTTTGGAAAAATATTGGAAAGACATTTTTGATACTATTTCAGTAGTTTTGTGCATTGATTTACAACCTCATCCTATTACTGCAATTTTTGGATTACCAATGATAGACTTTAGTCATTTATCCCTTTCAGCTTGTCGTTTGATTACATTTGTTACATTAATAGCCAGAAGATCCATTTTATTTAAATGGAAAGATTCTAATCCCCCTACTACATTTCAATGGTTTTCCCAAACCATAACATATTTAAATTTGGAAAAAAATTAGGAGAGGTACCACCGATCTTTTGGTTAAATTTGAAGAAACTTGGAGGCCATTTATTCAACATTTTCATATGATCTAAGTTGACCTTTCCTGAATCCTTTTTAATAACTTTTTGCTTGTGTATAGAGGAGCGGAGTTAATGACAAAGAATGATTTCAACCAATGAAATATGGCAGCCCAATTTCTGTTTTGTTTTGTTTTGGGTTTTTTTAGTGTAGGGGGTAAAAACTTTTTTTGAATCTTTTTCTGTTCAGTTATTAAGAGGTTGGGAGGTTTAAATTAAATGTGCTACTCAGAGTCTGTGTTTGTATACGTTAATCATTATTAATGTAATCCCGATCTCTTTGTATCATTATCATTGTAATGTTTATCAATTTGAAACTCAATAAAAAAGATTGAAAAAGAAAGACAGAGATTTTGGAACAAGACCCTTCAGCAGGATCCATTAGCTAAATTTTTCAAAAGTACTTAAACACGCAAATCCACGTTCACTAAGTAACAGTTAGAGTGCATACCCTGCCAGAATTGCTCCTAAGTTTGCGATGAACCACTCTGGCGAGTTGAATCCTAGGATACCAACTCCATGGAAATGTTGCAATCCAAGCTGTGAACACAAACACAAAAATTTTACCATCCAACTCTCCATATTTTGAGTAATTGCACTTTATTGATTGTACAGAGGTCCTGAATAATGCAAACTAATAAGATGAGGCACATGTGTGATTAAGAAATCTAAAATATATCACATGATCTCCTCCAGAAGTCACTATCTTACCCAGTGGGTGAAATGGAGCTGGCTGGAGTGGTCAACTGAGGACACCCAAATTCCTCTTGAAGGCCTCAAATGAACTAATCTCCACATTAATATCCAAATCAAAGACAGTGCATTTCAGATTCCAAACTTGCACTCAGCATCGGTAAAACCCAGGTATTGACTATGGACTTCAGGGAAGGGAATTCGAGGGAACACATGCCATTTTTAAATCAAGGAATCAGCAGTGGAAAGGCTGAACAGTTCTAAGTTCCTGGGTGTCAACATCTCTGAGGATCTATGCTAGATCTAACATATTGATACAGTTAAAGGAAGGCATGGCAGCAGCTATATTTCATTACGAGTTTGAGGAGACTTGGTACGTCACCAAAGACTCTCTCAAATTTCTACAGGTGTACCATGAAGAGCATTCTAACTGGTTGTATCACTGTCTGTTATGGAGGGGGCACTGCACAGGATTGGAAAAGGCTACAGAAAGTTATAAACTCGGTCAGCTCCATTATGGACACTTGTCTTCCCAGCATTGAGAACACCTCCAAAGGGCATTGTCTTAAGAAGGAGGCATCCATCATTAAGGACCCCCATCACCCAGGATATGCCCTCCTCTCATTGCTACCATCAAAGAGGTGGTACAGGAGCCTGAAGATACACATGCAATCTTTCAGGAACAGTTCCGCCCCTCCGCCAATGAACAATGAACCCAAGAACACTACCTCACTATTTGTCCTCTCTTTCTTGCACTACTTAATTTAATTTTATATATACATCTCATTGTAAATTAGTTTTTTATTATATTTTGCTAAGTACTGCTATTGCAAAACAACAAATTTCACAACCTATGCCAGTGAAATTAAACTTTATTCTGAATCACAGCCAACTAAAGATTTTCCTCTTGTTACCCTCAGTTCCTTCCTTTATACATGTGACCTCCAGACCTTGACCCCTACAGCATCAGGAACAACCTCCTTCCTGCCCAGGTACCTCATCATTTTACAAACTTCTATCAGCTCTTCACTTAGCATTCTCTAATGAAGCCTCACCCTTTTTATTCCTGTAATTGTATTACCTCGTTCTTGAGACCACTCTCGTAAATCTTTTCTCAGTTCCTTCACATCTTTCCTTTATAACATTGTGACCAGAGTTGAACTGCGTATTCTGGTTGAGGTCAGAAGCATGTTTTATGAAGATTAAATATAACTTCACCACTTTTACACTCAAGGCCTTATAACAAAGCTCAGAATTGTATTTACCTTCTTAGTGGCTTGCTCAACCCACCCTTGCCACTTTCAGTGATGTGTGGGGCTCTCTGACCCTGCCCTCATTTCAGAAGGATATTTTTAATTCTGTAACGTCTTTCTTCATTCTTCCTGTAGCCTCACATTACCCTTTACCTGATGTGCCTGACCCATTCCTCGATGTTTAAGTCCTGCTGCAGTCTATTACTGAGTTCTTCACAATTCACATTATTGCCGTGTTTAATGCAATCAAAAAAATTAAAAATTATGCTGTGTATCCCCAAACCTAGATCTTTATTATAGATCATTAAATGCACCAATTTCTGGGTGACACCTTCATCCGATCCAAAAGTGAATCATTTACAACCCCATTTAAAACAATTTTTATATTGTTTAATTGCCAGTGTATACCAAAGCTTGGGCTGGACTGTGGAGTAGCAGTACCAGCACTGGACTTTGAGGTGGATGGTTGCGAGTTCGAATCTGGCCAGGTCCCAGCAGCAGCATCTGCACGGAAGGCAGGCCTGGCATCCTTCTTGCCACAAAAATCCTATGGATCACTACAGTATCATGAGTCGACATCGACTCAACAGCACTTAACAACAACATCAAGTCTCAACAGACTGAGCCCTGCCTCAGTCTTGGTTCCTATCAAAGCTTGTCGAAGGTGTTTCGGGGGCAGGACGTCAGTAACACAACAGGCAAAGAAGATTGACCAGCTCCACTGAACCCATCATCTGCACTAGATTCATACAGGAGTCAGTAGACGTGATACGGAGGACCAAGTCTTACTGGGAAAGAAATTACTCAAATTTAAACATCTTGCATATTAAATTATGCTTCTATAATTGAAGTTATTCCATGCAGGAATTGCTTTAAGGAGGCTAGAATGCACTTGCCTTAAGAAAGCTTTTAGCAGCAGTTCGGCATTGAGTGTAATATTGTTGATAGGTGAATTTTTCCCACCGATCATCGACTTTGAAAGCCAAAGCATCGCGCTGACCAAAATTTCGAACCACCAGGCTAAACAGCTGTCCAACAGTCAGAGGCGAATCTGCCCCTCGACCAGATTCCTCCATTCGGATCTTGACCGCACTGCTCATCCCTGTGCTCCACAAGCTGGTTGCAGGAGCAACTTTCGCAGGATACGATTCTGAAAATGCATTCGCAGAGTTATAGAGTAGTGCAACACAAAAGCTGCCCTTTAAGCACATCGTGACCATTCATTCCTCGTCATTCATGTTAGGTCCACAGCCTCCCAAGACTTTGGTCATTGAAATTGGTTTATTATTGTCACATGTACAGAGATACAGTGAAAAGCTTGCCTGGCATACTGTTCATACAGATCTAACCATTACAAAGGTGTATCACATTGTTCTACTACATTGAGGTAGAGTAAGATAAAACAATAACAATGCAGAATAACGTGTATAACGATTATAATGGAAGTAGTGAGTGGATCTGAGGGAGAAGCTCACCGTGTTCTGGCACCACCCACCTTACTATATGGTACTTGTCTAGATGTTTCTCAAATGTCATGAGGGTACCTGCCTCCACCACATTCCTGATTCCTCTCTCTGTGTAAAAGACTTCCCCCCCCTCTAAATTCCTTACTCTCACCTTAAACCTATGTCCTCATGTCTCTGACATCCTTGCCATGGGAGAAAGGATTTTTACTGTCTAACTTATCTTTCCTTCTCCAAATTTTGCACACCTCAGCCTCCTCCACTCCATAGAAATCAGACCTACCTATCCAATTCCCTCCTTATAATAAAAATGCTCCAATCCAAGCAACATCTGGTCTGTACCCTCTCTAGTTTTTGAATGATGTCTGTAATGGACCATTAATGGGTCACGACAACAAAAGCACTTTATCTAGTTTAATCACATCCTTCCTAGTGTGGCAACCAGAAACACACAGATGAATAAGTTCACAAATGTTAACCTCCACTGGTGACAAAACATTTCACCTCCTGAGATTTAAGCAGCCCATCTTCTCTAGGCAACTTGCACTAGTTACATAAAGGATTAATTATTAACATGCAGCACATTTCTTCATTTCTTCTGTTGCATGCTTTTTTCTTCCACTGTTTAATTACTAAGCAAAGGTACACAAAAATGAGGTTTTTGTGTAAACACAAGGCTCCACTATATCACAAGCTGAATGAGAAGGTTGTTGGCCTAGAAACTGAATCATGTCTGCAATGGATAGGTCACAGCAACAAAAGCAGTTCTTTCAGGCACAGAAAACTGAGTATCCTTTCCTTCGTACACCACATCATTGTGGAGCTGGAGGAGGAAACTGGTCATATCCAGCACAGACATAAGGGGCTGCAGGGCCAGAACTGAGGGGATGAGAAGCTCAAGAGAAAAGGGTGGTTTGATAAAGAAAGTACACAGAGGCAGAAGGTGTAGCTGGAATATTAAATTAGTATTTTGTTTTGGTCTTTAGCAAGCAAGAGAATGCTGCCAAAAGCTCTTCAACCCATTTGTCATAGGTCCAGGAAACACAGGTTTAAGATGCGAGGGAAAAGGATACAGACAACATGGAAACAGGCCCTACAGCCCAACTGGTCCATGGTGACCCAGGAAGCCCATCTATGCTAATCCCAAATGACAGCATTTGGGCTATGGCCTTCCAAACCTTTCCTATCTGTGTACCTATTTATAGTAATTGTCTGAAAAGTAGTTACTGTATCTGGATCAACCATTTCCTCAGGCAGCTTGCTCCACATATATAACACTCTCCTTGTGTGGAATGAAAAAAAAAGTTGTCCCCTCAAATTCCTATTAAACCTTTCCCCTTACCTTGAACCTATGCCTTCTAGTTCTTGATTCACAAACTTTGGCATTCACCCAATCTATGCTCCTCATGATTTTATACACCTTTATAAAGTTATCTCTCAGTATCCAATATACTCCACAACGTAAGAGGGATATGAGGAGAAACTTCACTGGGACAGTAGTTAGGATGTGGAATTCATTGTCTTTAATAGTGTTAATGGAACTAACCAATAATTTTTGAAAGCAAATTGGTTTGGCAATTTAGGGAATAATTTGTACAGCTCTAAGGATAGAGTGAGTGATTGAATTGCTGAGATTCTTCTTCTAGAAATCTACATCTACTGAGCGGGATTCATCAAAGAGGGCGAATAAAAATAACACCAGCACAAGTGGAGCGGCCATTGTTATGAGTGGGTCAGTGTTTGGAGTGGCTCTGGCTCATCAGGCTTGGGCGAAGTAGATGTCTGGCAAGTTTCTGTTTTTTATTCTTAATTCTTCATTCCTCGTCTCTTCAGGCAGAGTAGTGCAGTGAGAATGACTCCGGGGCAGTGTTTTGTACCGTGTATGAGACGTGGGAGTTCTGGAAGACCGCCAGTCTCCTGGATAAACACATCTGCACCAGGTGCACCGAGCTGCAGCTCCTCAGACAACGTATTAAGAAACTGGAGCTGCAGCTCGATAACTTTCAGCTCATACAGGAGAATGAAGAGATAATAGATCAGAGGTACAGGGATGTAGTCACCCCTAGGTTGCAGAAGACAGGTAAATATGTGACTGTCAGGAGAAGAAAGGGAGATGCACAGCCAGTGCAGAGCACCCCTGTGGCCACTCCCCTCAATAATAAGTATACTACTTTAGATACTGTTAAAGGGGGGAGCCACAATGAGCAAGTCTCTGGCACCAAGTCTAGTGCTGTGGCTCAAAAGAGAGGCGAAGAGGACTACAGTGGTGATAAGAGACAGGCACAGTGATGAGATTCTGTGCATGCCATAGAGACACACGGATGGAATGTTGCCTCCCTGGTGCCAGGATCAGGGTCCATGGCATTCTAAAGGAGAAGGGTGAGCAGCCTGGAGTCTTGGTACATATTGGCACAAATGACATAGGTAAAAAGGTGAGGAGGTCCTGAAGAGAGATGTTAGGGAGCTTTCTACCTCCAAGGTAGTAATAGAAACCATAGAAAACCATAGAAACTACAGCACAGAAACAGGCCTTTTGGCCCTTCTTGGCTGTGCCAAACCATTTTCTGCCTAGTCCCACTGACCTGCACACGGACCATATCCCTCCATACACCTCCCATCCATGTATCTGTCCAATTTATTCTTAAATGTTAAAAAAGCACCTGCATTTACCACCTCATCTGGCAGCTCATTCCATACTCCCACCACTCTCTGTATGAAGAAGCCCCCCCCCAATGTTCCCTTTAAACTTTTCCCCCCTCACCCTTAACCCATCTCCTCTGGGTTTTTTTCTCCCCTTGCCTCAGTGGAAAAAGCCTGCTTGCATTCACTCTATCTATACCCATCATAATTTTATATACCTCTATCAAATCTCTCCTCATTCTTCTACGCTCCAGCGAATCAAGTCCTAACCTATTCAACCTTTCTCTGTAACTGAGTTTCTCAAGTCCTGGCAACATCCTTGTAAACCTTCTCTGCACTCTTTCAACATTATTTACATCCTTCCTGTAATTTGGTGACCAAAACTGAACACAATACTCCAGATTCGGCCTCACCAATGCCTTAACAACCTCATCATAACATTCCAGCTCTTATACTCAATACTTTGATTAATAAAGGCCAATGTACCAAAAGCTCTCTTTACGACCCTATCTACTTGTGACGCCACTTTTAGGGAATTTTGTATCTGTATTCCCAGATCCCTCTGTTCTACTGCACTCCTCAGTGCCTTACCATTAACCCTGTATGTTCTACCTTGGTTTGTCCTTCCAACGTGCAATACCTCACACTTGTCTGTATTAAACTCCATCTGCCATTTTTCAGCCCATTTTTCCAGCTGGTCCAAGTCCCTCTGCAGGCTCTGAAAACCTTCCTCACTGTCTACTACACCTCCAATCTTTGTATCATCAGCACATTTGCTGATCCAATTTACCACATTATCATCCAGATCATTCATATAGATGACAAATAACAATGGACCCAGCACTAATCCCTGTGGCACACCACTAGTCACAGGCCTCCACTCAGAGAAGCAATTCTCTACTACCACTCTTTGGCATCTTCCATTGAGCCAATGTCTAATCCAATTTACCACCTCTCCATGTATACCTAGCAACTGAATTTTCCTAACTAACCTCCCATGCGGGACCTTGTCAAAGGCCTTACTAAAGTCCATGTAGACAATATCCACTGCCTTCCCTTCATCCACTTTCCTGGTAACCTCCTCGAAAAACTCCAATAGATTGGTCAAACATGACCTACCACGCACAAAGCCATGTTGACTCTCCCTAATAAGTCCCTGTCTATCCAAATGCTTGTAGATTCAGTCTCGTAATACTCCCTCCAATAACTTACCTACTACCGACGTTAAACTCATCGGCCTATAATTTCCCGGATTACTTTTCAATCCTTTTTTAAACAACGGAACAACATGAGCCACTCTCCAATCGTCCGGCACATCACCTGTAGACAGCGACATTTTAAATATTTCTGCCAGGGCCCCCACAATTTCAACACTAGTCTCCTTCAAGGTCCGAGGGAACACTCTGTTAGGTCCCGGGGATTTATCCACTTTAATTTTCCTCAAGACAGCAAGCACCTCCTCCTTTTCAATCTGTACAGTTTCCATGATCTCACTACTTGATTCCCCCAATTCCATACACTTCATGCCAGTTTCCTTAGTAAATACAGACGCAAAAAACCTATTTAAGATCTCCCCCATTTCCTTTGGTTCCGCACATAGCCGACCACTCTGATCTTCAAGAGGACCAATTTTATCCCTTACAATCCTTTTGCTCTTAATATACCTGTAAAAGCTCTTTGGATTATCCTTCACTTTGACTGCCAAGGCAACCTCATGTCTTCTTTTAGCCCTCCTGATTTCCTTCTTAAGTATTTTCTTTCACTTCTTGTACTCCTCAAGCACCTGATTTACTCTCTGTTTCCTATACATTTCATACAACTCCCTCTTCTTCTTTATCAGAGTTGCAATATCCCTTGAGAACCAAGGTTCCTTATTCATATTCACTTTGCCTTTAATCCTGACGGGAACATACAAACTCTGCACTCTCAAAATTTCCCCTTTGAAGGCTTCCCACCTACCAGTCACATCTTTGCCAGAGAACAACCTGTCCCAATCCACACTTTTTAGATCCTTTCTCATTTCTTCAAATTTGGCCTTCTTCCAGTTCAGAACCTCAACCCTAGGACTAGATCTATCCTTGTCCATGATCAAATTGAAACTAATGGTGTTATGATCACTGGAACCAAAGTGCTCCCCTACACAGACTTCTGTCACTTGTCCTAACTCGTTTCCTAACAGGAGATCCAATATTGCATCTCCTCTAGTTGGTCCCTCTATATATTGATTTAGAAAAACTTTCCTGAACACATTTTACAAACTCTAAACTATCTAGACCCCTAACAGTATGGGAGTCCCAATCAATGTATGGAAATTTAAAATCCCCTACCACCACAACTTTATGTTTCCTGCAGTTGCCTGCTATCTCTCTGCAGATTTGCTCTTCCAAGTCTCGTTGACTATTGGGTGGTCTGTAATACAATCCCACTAATGTGGCCATACCTTTCTTGTTTCTCAGCTCCACCCATAAGGACTCAGTAGACAAGCCCTCTAATCTGTCCTGCCTGAGCACTGCTGTAATATTTTCCCTAACAAGCAATGCTACTCCCCCACCTTTCATTCCTCTGCCTCGATCACATCTGAAACATCGGAACCCTGGAATATTAAGCTGCCAGTCCTGCCCCTCCTATAGCCAAGTTTCACTAATTGCTATAACGTCATAATTCCACGTGTCAATCCACGACCTCAACTCATCCGCCTTCCCCGCAATACTCCTAGCATTGAAATATATACACCTCAGAAGATTTTTACCACCACTCACAACCTTTCTATCTCTGGATTGATGCCCATGCCATGCACCAGTGAGGGCAAGTATGGCTATAGGTGAATATGAGGCCGAGGAACCAGTGCAGGGGCCAAGAGTTCAGATTTATGGATCACTGGCATCTCTTCTGGGGAAGAGATGATCTGTCCAAAAGGGACAGGTTACACCTGGACGGACGGGGTCCAATAATCTTGCAGGCAGATTTTCTAGAGTTGTCCAGGAGGGTTTAAACTAATTTGGCAGGGGGGTGGGAACCACAGTGATAGAGCTGAGGATGAGGTAGTTAGTTTACAAACAGAGGCAGTGTGTAGTGAGACTGCTAGCCAGGAGAGGCTGGTGATAGCGCAAAATTGCAGTGAATGGGGTGAGTTTCAATGTAAAAGACAGACAAAATTGAAAAGGCTGAATACAGGTCTGAAGTTGTTATATTTGAATGCACACAGAATACGAAATAAGGTAGATGAACATAGCAGTTACAGATTGGCATATATAACCTTGTGAGGTCACTGAATTGTAGCTGAAAGAAAGATTATAGCTGGGAGCTTAGCGTCTAGGGATATACATTGTTTCAAAAGGACAGGCAGAAAGGCAGAGGGAGTGGCGTTTCTCCGATAGTTAAAAAAATGAAATCAAAATATTAGAAACGAGTGGCATCTTTGTAGAGATGCTTTCACTTTGACATGATAGAGTATTTTTCTGTTGATCAGTGTCAAAAAAACAAATTAAATCCACTGTAATTCAATGTTGTAAAACAAAAAAACATGAAAACTTCCAAGAGAGGTGAATATATATATATATATATATAGGCACTGTAGAGACACCCAAACAGAAGTGTGGTCTACAAATTACAATGGGAGATAGAAAATGCATGCCAAAAGGGCAATGTTTTAATAGTCATGGGGGATTTCGATATGCAGGTAGATTCAGAAAATCAGGTTGGTGCTGGATCCCAAGAAAGTGAATTTCTAGAATGCCTTCAAGGTGGCTTTTTAGAGCAGCTTGTTGTTGAGCCCACTAGGTGATCAGCTTTTCTGGATTGGGTCTTGTGCAATGAACCAGAATTGATCACAGACCTTAAGGTAAAGGAACCCTTAGGCAAGTGATCATAATATAGTAGAATTCACCCTTTAATTTGAGGAGGAGAAACTAAAGTCAGATGTATCAGTATCACACTGGAGTAAATAGAGTTACAGAGGCATGAGAGAGGAGCTGACCAAAATTGATTGGAAAAGAACACTGGCAGGAATGATGGTAGAGCAGTAATGGCTGGAATTTGTGAGAGCAATTCAGAATGCACACAACATACTGTATACACCCCAAAGAGGAAGAAGTGTTCTAAAGGCAAGATGACACAACTGTGGCTAACAAGAGAAGCCAAAACAAACATAAAAGCCAAAGAGCGGGCTTATATTAGAGAAAAACTTTGTAGGAAGTTAGAGGATCGGGAAGTTTTTAAAAACCAACAGAAAGCAAGTAAAAAAAATCATTAAGGAGGAAAAAATGAAATACAAGGGGAAGCTAGTCAATAATATTAAAGAGTATATCATAAAGTTCTTCAGATACATAAAGTGTAAAAGAGAGGCGACACTGAACAGCAGTTTGGGCCCTTTATCTAAGAAAGGATGTGCTGACATTGCAGATGGTTCTAAGAAGGTGCACGAAAAGCATATGAAGAGCATTTGATGACTCTGGGCCTGTATTCACTGGAATTCAGAAGAATGAGGGGTGACCTCATGAAACATATCAAATGTTGAAAGGCCTCAAAAGAGGGTTGTGAAGAGGATGTTTCTTATGATGGGAGAGTCCAAGACCATAGGACACAGCTTCAGAATAGAGGGGCTTCCTTTTAGAATGGAAATGAGAAGGAATTTCTTAAGCCAGAGAGTGGCATTAATTGCCAGGGGCGGCTGTGGATGCCAAGTCATTGGGTATCTTTAAGGCTGATAGGTTCTTGATTAGTCAGGGCATGAAGGGATACGCGCAGAAGGCAGGAGACCGGGGCTGAGAGGAAAATGGATCAGCCATGATGAAATGGCGGAGCACTCAATGGGCCAAATGGCCCAATACTGTTCCTATATCTAATGGTTTTATGTACTTGATGGGCTGAATGGTTTTGCTTAAGGTTGTAGTATTATAAAATTAGTACAGTGGGACCATTTTCATTGACAGGATTATAATCAAAAACAAGAAATTTAAGTTCATAGTTCAAAAGTTCAAAATAAATTTATCAAAGTACATTTATGTCACCATATACATATGTTGACATATATGTTTGCTTTTAGACATACACAGTAGATCCAAGAAACATAATAGAACCAATGAAAGACTGCACCCAACAGGACAAACAACCAATGTGCAAGAGACAACTAACGGTGCTAATGCACCAAAAAAAAAGCAATATCAAGAACATGAGATGAAGAGTCCTTGAAAATAAGATGAATTAAGTTTTTATATATGTAAGTGTTACAATCTGCGGCACGGTTGATGAAAATGATTCTCTATTTCAGAAGGAAATTGAATAAATATTTGAAGAGAAAAGTTTACAGAGTTATGTGGGACAAATTACTCCTCCATGATGTATGTGATTCTATGGATTTGATGTTCACACGTACTCTGATGGACAAAGCCAAAAACCTAATGCCCATCCAATTCTTCCTGAAGTAATTAAACAAATCTTTTAAACAATTTCCATGAGAGCAATTATCAAGGACACTCAGAGATGCCCAGGGTGATCGGTGGGGGGCGGGGGGGAGGCGCAGTAGTATAAAAGTTTGCATCAGTAACTCCAGTAACCAGAGTTTAATTCTGCTGGCATCTACATGTTCTTCCCGAGACAGCATGGGCTTCCTCTGGGTGCTTGAGTTTCCTTCCACATTAATTAGTACATTAATTAGTCACATGGGTGTAACTGGGTAGTGCAGCTGTTGGACAAACAGGGCCTGTTACTGTACTGCATCTCTAAAATAAAAATTGCACAGAGCAATGGAAAGTGCAGGAAAAGCTGTGTATTCTACTCCATCTCTATGTACAGATAGGACAATATTATATGTAAACATTCTAGTTCAGATGAAGCATGATGGCCAATTTTATTTCTGGGCATTCCAGCTACTCCTTCTGCTGCAATGTACTTTCTTTATTCCTTTCTTTTCAAATCTTTTTATTGTTATATTATACAGGAAAAATAACATGAGTACATAGAAGTAACCACACTTACAATGCCTCAAAAAAAAACATCTTAAAGATTGAAAAAAAATTTTGTGATAACAAAAAAAACCTACTAAGAAGAAAAGTGAGAGAAAAAGAAAGAACCCATTACGTGTACAACCCCAGAGTCATGCGTCATACAAAAAGCTTCTAAAAATAAACATCAAACCGCCAGCAAGAAAATATACTAAAAAATTTACAATTAGATCATGGAAAAATTATATCAATTAACTCAAATGATAATAACGAGTAAATGAGCCCCATCTTTTCTCAAAGTCAAATAAAGGTTCAAAGGTTCGACTTCTAATTTTCTCCAAACTAAGACATAACATCACTTGAGAGAACCATCGTGACAAAGTGGGAGCTGATATATCCTTCCACTTCAACAAAATGGCCCTCCTAGCTATCAATGTAACAAATGCAATAACATGTTGGTCAGACACAGAAATACCATAAATATTTTGAGGAATTATTCCAAAAAGCACAGTTAATTTATTAGGTTGTAAATTAATTTTAAGTGCTTTAGAAATTGTTGAAAAAACCGACTTCCAGAACTGTTCCAATATAGAACAAGACCAAAACATATATGTCAGTGTAGCTATCTCAGTTTTACATCTATCACAATGACTATCAACATTAGAAAAGATTTACTTTCTTTATACCTAATGGGTTACACCTTCCACCTAGTGCCGGCTTTCTATTTATACATTCATTGACTATTTTTGGATTCCTTATATGATAACTGGTAGTCACCTCTCTATGAGAGGCGAGAGACTGAAGGGCTGGAATCTGAAACTGTTGCAGAAACTCAGCAGGTCAGGCAGTATCTGAGGAGGGAAATGGAGAGTCAACGTTTCAGATTAAGAACCTTCATCTCATGTGAAGGCTTTAACTGCTAATACTCTTCTCGCATTCTTAGTTACATTTTCCTTTTTTTCCTTTCCACTCAGAGTGTGCTCAGGCCGGTTCTTAATGGTGTTATTCAACTAACGTTGATCGGATAGCTTTTTCCCTTCGTTATCTTCACTTTCCTTGTCATCCAAGGAACTTTGGCTTTGTTAACTCTGCCTTTTTCCTTTGTGACAAGATGCCTAGCCCATACTCAGAAATATCTAGTCTCACTTTTACCTTTGTTCTTTGAGTTTTACTCCCATTATTTTGTTCCATTCAATCCTGGATGGGTCGCCTCCTCCTCCACAGATTCTGTCCGAATCACTGAGTTTTTTCCAAGCAGTTTCTAATTTTGTTTCAGATTTACAGCATCTGCAGTTTTGATTTGATTTTTGGGTCCCTTCTTAACCCAGTGAAATTTCACTTTGGACATTTCCTTATTAACCAAGCCTCATTATGTGATGATCACTTCTCCCCAAGTGTTCTCCATCTAACATGTGAATTAAGTGACCCTCCTCATTCCCCACAATCCGATCTAACAGTGCCTCATTGCCTGACACCTACGAGTCTGAGAGACCAGGACCAGGAACCGTTGGCTCCAGGGCAGGAGGCAGCCTGTCCTGGGGTCGAAGCTTTGTCTGTGTGTGCAAGGGTGGGAACGGGGCTTGTTATGCAGTGTTGTTCTGCTGAACATGGTGAACATGCTATGTTGGTGCTGGAATGTGTGACAATACTTCCCAGGCATGTCCAGCACATTCTTAGGTTGCGTTGGTGGGCAACGCCATCGATACAATACACCGTATGTTTTGATGTACATGATAATTGAATGAATCTGATACTGGACGTCAATCAAATCTCCCCTTCTATTTTGCTTTTTTACTGTTCTGCGTCTGCCCTCGCCGTTCACAAAGCAGGGCTGAGACGGAGTGAAGAGAGAGAAAAATAATCTTCAAATCTACTCTGGGACTTGTGAAAATAACGTGGTAAGCACTAGTTTGGGATAAGGTCTCCTTGCTGCCTATCTTTCCGTACAATCTGTGACAGTGACATTACAAGCAGGACTATGCATGTTGCAACATTAGAAAAGGCTGATAAGGTTTTTTTTTGGTTAACTCAACAGTAACATCAATTGTGTGTTGCCAAATCCCTGAACACAAGGCCAGGTAAGTGAGGTGATTAAAAGAGCATATTGGATGTGGTGCTTCTTGTTTGGCCAGGACAAGGATGTTCAGATAACACAAAATGAAATATTAACTGCACTACTTCTAGGTCAGCGTAAAAGTTCTTTACTGCACAACAGAGAAAAACATGATAACGCTGTGGAAAATGCTAAGTATGTGAGGTTGCAGGGTCATTACAGTCATGATAAGAGATGGTTTAGTCTGGAGTTAGTTCCTCTAGAACAATGGAGACTGAAAATAGTTTAAGACCACAAAGACAGTTAAATAAAGGAGCAGAATTAGGCCATTTGGCCCACCAAGTTTGCTCCACCATTCAATCTTGGTTGACTTATTATCCCTCTCAACCCCATTCTCCTGCCTTCTCCCCATTACATTTAACGGAGTAATGTACACTGGGTAAACAGAAGGGACTCATTTCCCTTAGCCGCACAGTTTGTAAGTAAACAACATGGATTTAAGTTCTTTGCTAGAGGGATTAGAAGTCATCTAGACATGCACAGGCATTCTCGCCTCTCACCCTGCCCAATCCGCAGCACAGTTCACAATCCAGCACATCAGTGAGGCCCCAGCAGATTCCGTACTGAGCCCCCGGCCCCTCTACTTCTATACCCACTGATATGAAATGCTGCAGTGAGGGGGGCCACGCACATCTGGATAAGTATTTTAATGCTTGCTTTATTCTGTCCTTATGAATGAAGTTTTGAAACCGCTAAGGGGAATTTGTGTCTTTCTGTCTTACCAGCCGGATCCACAAACCTTTTGGCATAAAAAAAAAATCATCTAATGAGCAGAGGGGTCTAGAACTCACTGCCTGAAAGGGTAGAAGAGACATAAAGTACCAACATATTTAAGTACATATCTGGATAGGCTTTTGGAGGCATAACCCACAGAACAAGTGCTGAGATGAGAGATTAACCACGGTGGCATAGCAGTTAGCACAACGCTATTACAGCTTGTGGCATTCCAGCGCTCGGAGTTCAATTCTGACATCGTTCCATAAGGAGTCTCTGTATGTCCTTCCTGTGGAATGCATGGGGTTTTATTCCAGGCCCTCCGGTTTCTTCCCACATTCCAAAGATGTAGCGGGTAGGTTAATTGTCCTGTGACTAGGTATGGGTTAATAGGGGTTGCAGGGTTGCTGGGGCAGCACAGCTCAAAGGACCAGAATAGCCTCCTCCACGCTGTATCGCTAAATCCATAAATTAACCCAAGTACCGCCATGGAATGGTCTCCTGTGCTGTGAATTTCTATGCTAATTTTATTATTCTTGTACATCATCTGGAAATAAACCTTTTCAGAGAAAACATTGTGAGCATTCTATAAATAATTAACATCCTTCATGCTGCAAACTTGAATTCTCTAGATGTTCCTAAAGTAGAAGGTCATCTCATAATAGCATGCATATCTTTTATAAGTCAGATTTTAGTCACAGGTAGTAATTTTACGAACAACAGATAGATTACAATTTAAGATATTGATAAAACAACTAAGCTACCTGTTCCCATTAATTGCGTTACAACTGAAGCAGATTTTCTTTGCTTTCCCTTGTTGGTTATAGAATCCTCCTTTTTCTTCTTTTCCATTTTCGCAGAGTTTGAAGTGTTGCAATCTGCCAAACTTGGTACATTCGGAGAAGTTCCCTCTACTTGTTGCTCAGAATTTCCAAGGGGATCATTTATAGTTTCCAATAGTTCTTCCTCATCTTTACCCTGCTGCAAGACAGAGGACCTTGTATCACCACCTGCATCACCGGGCCAGGAATTGCCATCGAGGATTTCACCCATCCACAAATCTGAAGAAAGGATTTCGTCAGGACCGTGATTTTTTTAAAAAATAAAGCTGCAGAAACAAATATCCAATATTACTCTCAGAAATACAGTGGGGTTTAAATTCATGTATCATTAAGGTAACAAAAAGAACCTAATATGAACCTAACATGGGGAAAGAAAAATTGTATTGAGCCTACTTGATGTATAGAATTCAGCTCTTCAGTGAGGAATGACTGCTCATTGGACATTACTTTCATTCTTCATATGTTTGTCACATTAATTACAAACAAGAAAATTTTAGCATTGGATTCTGGCATATTTTACTGTAAAGTCCAATTTTTGTCATGTTTCAACTATTAATATTAATTTTTTTTCCAAATTAAGTTCAATACAGCTCTAATTAATTAATACCTTGCACACCTCATGAGAAAAGATCTTAAAAACTTATTAGGATAAATTCATGTTTACATCTAGACTAATAAACCTTGCCAAAAATAGTTTAGTGCTGGAGATCATAACAGTGGCCACAGAAGCGTCGTTTAAAACCATTATTATCAGACTGCAGAACTTCAACCACTTTCAGCAAAAGAAAAATAAAGCAAACAGAATTAGGAAATGGGAAAACTTAATTTTTACAAATTAATATGATACAAAAAGCAAGCAACTTACAATGACTAAAGAGACTACCCAGCTGTTGCCTTTGCAATTACAATGGAAGGACGAAGGGCTGGCAATAACTGCATTTATGCACAACCCTTCTGTTAAAAGCATCTGTAAAAGAGCATCAGAGCCAAATTAAACCACATGACCTATTTCAGCTTGGGATGGGGAATAGGAGATGGCAAGTGACAGAAAAAACAAGCGACAACATTACCAAGTTACAATTCCCCTCTTCCAGCTTCTCTGCAAAGCACCATCAAGACCCATAATACTTTATAATTGAGAATTAAAGCTCTTCTAAAGCCATTAATCTGTATAAATGCATACCATTAAACTTCAGTGTGAGTGAAATGCGATCCAATACTAAATAGTTTACAGAGCATAAATGGACTTCCAGAATGCTCTGGTCAACAAGAATTTTGGAAGTTCAAAGCATGAAGTAATTGGAAGGAAGAGCATTCAATACAGTAAAACAGGACATTTTACTTTTTAACCTCATCAATGATGTGCATTTTTACAATGATTAGACATTGAATTAATACTAACAACTCTTCTGAAAAGGTTAATTACAAGTCTTTCACTCTTAATTATACATTAAATCATATTGAGAGTTATTAAAAATTAGTACTGGTATTGGAAATTTAGAAAACACCCATACTGAGAACACAAGAGATTCTGCACATGCTGGAAATCCAAAGTAACACCAACACACACACACACACAATGCTGGTGGAACTCAGCAGGTCAGGCAGCATCTGAGGAGAGGAAGAAAGACATAACGTCTCAAGCCAAGACCTTCCATCAGGACCCCTCTTGAAAAACAGCATTCAAATGGTTATGCGCTTCAGTTTTATCCAATAATGATGAAGATTCAAAATCTGCCATGCACGTGTTCACTGGGCAAATTCGGGGCGACAGTCGGAATGTAAAAGCCCTATTGTTGTACCCAATAGTGTGTAAACAGTGGCTACGCAGGCAGACACAAGGGGAAACAACCAATAAAATGGTGAACACGAAAAATTCTGCAGATGCTGGAAATCCAAAGCAACACACACAAAATGTTGGAGAAACTCAGCAGGTCAGGCAACATCTACAGAAATATTTTGGAGCAAGTCTCTTCTTCAGTACTGGAAAGGAAAGGGGAGGATGCCAGAATACAGGTGGGAGGGAGGGGGAAGGAGGAAGGCAAGAAGGTGATAGTTGAAACCAATAGGGTAGGAAAGATGAAGGGCTGGAGAGGAAGGAATCTGATTGGAGAGGAGAGTGAGCCATAGGAGAAAGGGAATTTTGTAGCCTGGGGAAAAGTACGCACTCAGGATAACAAATTTTTTGGGGGTTTTAATTCCTTTATCTGTTTTAGATGTTTTAGTGCCGGAAGAGGGTCTCAAAACAAAACGAACGAATTTACAACCAGTTCCTGCCGTTACAATCTCAGTTTAACTTTCGATCCACGCACTTGTGTATCAACAAATTGCGTATGCAGTATAAAAATACATAAAGCAAACCGCACAAAACTACAGTAATATGGAACTAATAACTTAGTGGCACTTCTGAAGGAACACAATACAAATAACATTAGAATCCCACCAACCCTGTACCTTATACATAGCAACGAAAATGTAAGCAAATACATCTCATCTAAGACATCTACTCCCTTTTAGTATGCACTTGCTAAGCTTCCAAACAGAGACTAAACATTCACGTTATGCTGTTACATTCACAATCAGTCATGATACAATAAAGTTAGACAAAAGCTACACTTTGGTACAACTTTTACAAGATATTGCCTGGTAGTTAAATTACAAGAAGACTGACCTACTTGGCCGGTAAGGAACTTTGCACAATCCACGCTGTACAGTGCCGATGCCTTCACTTGTGAAAATCTAAAGCATCCACATGTAAAACATGTCAAATTACCAATATTCTCGATTCGCTAACAAGCATAAACAAATTCATATGGATATCATCAATTAATGCTCACCGTTCCTCAACATGCCCAGTATCTTTGGGAGGAACTTAATCCCAAAGCCCCACCAGCTTCTTCTGCCGAAAACAAAAATAGTCTCCCCACTATCCTGCGCGTGTATAATGACATCACTGTCTCCACTTAAAGGCACAGACAACTATTCTAGCATTACCCGGATGGATGCCTAAGTACCCTTTTAACGATAATGAATAAGATTCGATGGTCGCCCGGTTACAGCAAGGAGGAGGGTTAACAGAAGGTGATAGGTTGGTGAGAAGAGGCAAGAGGCTAGAATGGGGAACAGAAAAAGTGGGGAGGGGGAGGGAATTTTTTTTTTTTTTTTTTTAAACCACAAGGAGATCTCAGTATTCATACCATCAGGTTGGAGACCACCCAGGCGGAATATAAGGTGTTGGTAATCCACACCGAGGGTGGCCTCATTGTTGGCACAAGAAGCCATGGACCGACATGTCGGAATGGAAATCAGAATTAAAATGATAGGCCACCCAGAAGTTCCACTTTTAGTGGATGGAGGGGAGGTCCTCGACAAAGTAATCCTCCCAATTTACAACAGGTCTCACCGATGTAGGGAAGGCCGCATCGGGAGCACCAGACACAATAGACAACCCCGGCAGGTTTGCAGGTGAAGTGTTGCCTCACCTGTAAGGACTGTTTAGGGATCTGAATAGAGGTTTGCTGGGAGGGATATTAATAAAACGGTGACCAGCTGGGTAACAGCAGTTACTTGACAAAGTTCAGTGTTGGGAACAGCAGCATTTAAGCCTTTATTTCTGATTTTGGTTCCAAGATACCAAACCAGGGCAGAGTGGTTTTACGTGGCAGTGCAGAACTGTGTGGGAAGAGTACCTTAGGAAAGAAGGAAACATTAGCCAAAACAGTCATTTACTTGTATCCACGTTGAGAACACGTTTACCTTTAAGAACATCATACATAAGGATTGCAAGACAATAAAACAGCACTATGTGTGGACTGCATTCTAGAAAGCAATTAAGTGTAAATCTAGTTGGTGAACAGACAGATGAGGTAAAGAGACTGAATTTAGGCTTTCTCAATGGGAATACCAAATTGAGCCATGTCTTTTCTCCATTTGTACGGTACTTTGCAAATAACAGTTAATAATGCATCAATTATCTACATAACCCAACAAAATCCTTTTAATGATATACAACTTCAACAATAAGGTAACCAAAACTGCACATACTCTGGTTGTATCTTCATCAATATTATAAAGCTGTACCACAACTTCCTTACTCTTATATTGTATTACCCAGTTAATGAAGGCTAGTATCCAGTATGCATTCTCTTACCACCCTGTCTTTGCTGCCAGATGTAGAAATCTCTGGACTTGTACACTGCTCCTTACTAATTCCCAGAACACTATTCTTAGTTGTGTTTGTCCGATTTTATTCAAAATGGATCACTTCACACTCATCACTATTAAATGCCATCTGCCACTGCTCTGTCCAATTTACCAGTATGTCAATATTTTTCTGCAGCTCCAGACAATCCTTTTCACTATCCACACCACCACCAATTTTACATATTTGCGAACTTAGTAATCCTTCCTTCTATATTAACATCCAAGTTAACACACAGGTAGAAATACACTGAAGGTACCAGTATCGATTTCTGTCGTGTGCTGATCAGATATTGAAATTCTGCAGGTAGTGGAAATCTTGAGTAACACAAATGAAATGACGGAGCCCAGCAAGTCGGGCAGCATCAATGGAGGAGAATATTCCCCATTCTGGTTTTCTTCTCACCATTTTTCTTCTTACATGCCTATTACCTCCCTCTGCTTCACTTGCTCCTTCCCATCTTCCATCAGATTCCTTTTTCTTCCCCCTTCCCCTTTTGGGTCTTTCACCTATCCCCTTCCAAATTCACACTTCATCCCCTCCCCCACCCACCTACCCTACCCCGCAGCTGGTCTCACCTATCATCTGCCAGCTTGTACTCCTTCTCCTCCCCACCTTCTTATTCTGGCTCCTGCCCCCTTTCTTTCCAGATCTGATAAAGTGTCTCAGCCTGAAATGTCAACTGTTTATTGTCATCCATAGATGCTGCCTGACTTGCTGAGTTCCTCCAGCATTTTGTGCACGTGTTAATTAAATTCTGCTCACCATAAAATGGAGATAGTTAACAGGAATGCTGGAAAGAAAAGCTAAAATAGAAAGGGTAAATACCTTTTGGGTCCTCAGAGCCTCCATCTTCCTCCCACCCTACCTTCCCTGAACACCTCAACCCTCCCCTCTCCTCTGACACCAACTCTCGTCCCCCCTTTGATCCCTGCTCGAATCTCTGCCATGTCTTCTCCATGCCCTCTGAGCTTCCCCTCTCTGAGACAGAATGTTCCGGACTCAACAAGGGCCTTACCTTTGTCCCCCTTTGCTCGTACCTCAGTGAGCTCAGCACTCACCACGACATCCAGCTCTTCTGTCGCCTCGGTCTCCAAGCACACTTCTTCAGCTAGAATTCCCCACCCTACACCGATGACCTCTTCTCCCAGCTCCAACCTTCCACCTCTCCTTGGACACGCTGCTGTGGATCTTTTCATCTCTAATTGCAAACAAGATATCAACTGACTCGACTTCAGCAATCCTCTCTCCTCTTCGAACCTTGCCCTCTCTGAATGCACTGCCCTCCACTCTCTCCACACCAATCCCAACCTTACCATCAAACTCGCAGACAAGGGGGTGCTGTTGTCTGGCAAACTGAACTCGCTGAGGCCAGAACTCAACTCTCAGTCACCTCCTCTTGAAAATGACCCCACTCAGGACCACCAGGACATTGCCTCCACCACCATCACCAACCTCATCAAGCTTCTTATTCTGGCATCTTCCCCCCTCCTTTCCAGTCCTGATGAAAGGTCTCAGCCCAAAACGTCAACTGTTATTCAATTCCATAGATGCTGCCCAACCTGCTGAGTTGCTCCAGCATTTTGTGTAGCTCTGGATTTCTAGCATCTGCAGAATCTCTTGTGTTTAAGGTTAAATAGTGAAATGCTGTGACAGGCAAATTGAAATGGAAGGATATTCTCTTCACTTAGAAACCAACTAGCAAACAGGGCACACTGTTGCATAAATCAGGACATTTATACACAGCAAGTGAGACAAAGAATCTGAAAATATAGTCAGATATACCTGGTCAGTTTTTCCACATTAATTAGCTTATTTTAAGGTGAAAATTTTGTATAAATAGTGGTAGAAATGGTTTTAGTTCACACCAAGAACAAAGGTACAAGACAACTTCAAGCAGAAATCCAACTTTTCAACTATCTCACAGGATAGAGGCGAGTACCTTCTCACATACAAACATTATATATTTGCATCCTTCAATCCCAACATATACTCAGTGGTCACTTTATTAGGAATCTTCTGTACCTAATAAAGCAGCCATTGAATATGTATTCATAGTTCAAAGTAAATTATCAAAGTACCAATTTCTTGTGGGCATTGCAGTAAATACAATGAAACAGAATAGAATCAATGAAAACACACAACAAATACAGGCAAACAACCAATGTACAAATGACAACGAACTGCAAATATAAAAATAGAGAAAAAGTCATAATAATAAAAAATTTAAAAAGCGCTAAGTAGAGAACATGAGTTGTAGAATCCTTAAAAGTGAGTCCATATGTTGTGGAATCAGTTCAGTGATGGAGTGATTGTTGTTATCCCCTCTGATTCAAGAGACTGATGTTTGAGGGTAATAACTGTTCCCGAGCCTGGTGATGCGAGTCCTGAGGCTCCCGTACTTCCTTCATGATGGCAGCAGCGAAAAGAGAGCATGTCCTGGATGGTGGGCATCCTTGATGAAGGATGTTGATTTCCTGTGACAGCATCCTTGTAAATGTGCTCAGTGAAGGAGAGGGCTTTACCTGTGCTGGACTGAGCATGTCTATTCAAGAGCACTGGAGTTCCCGTTGCTCTGATGCAACCAGTTAGTATATTCTCCACCATGCATCCATAGAAGTTTGTCAAAGTTTTAGAAGACATGCCAAATCTGCACTAACCTCTAAGTGCCCTCTTCGTGATAACACTTGCGTGCTGGACCCAGGACAAATTCTTTGAAAGGATAATGCTGAGAAATTCAAAGTTGCCGACCTCTGATTCCCTGTTGAGGACTGGCTCATGGACTTCTGGTTTCCTCCTCACGTCAATGATCAGCTTTTTGGTTTTCCTGACATTCAGTGAGAGGGTTGTGATCGTCTGCTGCTGCAGCCCATCCACTTTGTGGTTCGACGTGTTGTGCATTTAGAGATGCTCTTCTGCACACCACTGTCGTAATGTGTGGTTATCTGACTTACTGTCACCTTCATGTCAACTTGAACCTGTCTGACCATTCTCCTCTAATCTCTGATTTTCACCCACAGAACTGCCATTCACTGGATTTTCTTTTTTTTTTGTTTTCTGTACCATTCTCTGTAACTCTAGAGACTGTTGAACCTGAAAATTGCAGGAGGTCAGCAGTTTCTAAGATACTCAAACCAACCCGTCTGGCACCAACAAACATTTCGTGGTCTTAGATCAGATTTCTTCCCCATTCTGATGTTTGGTCTGCACAACAACTGAACCTCTTGACCACGTCTGCATGCTTTTCTGTATTGAGGTGCTGCCACGTGATTGGCTGATTGCATTAACAAGCAGGTGTACAGATGTGCCTGATGAACTGGTCACTGAGTGGATAATCCTCTAACATCACAACTCCTGTTCAATATTCCACATACCCTGAATATGTTTAAATATTAACAGCTATTCATGTAATACTAATGTTTTCAATTAATTTGAGGTTTTTTTTAAATCATGTTGATATCAGGTTCTAACACTGATCTTCCTCTCCCCTCCCCTTCTCTTGCAACATAGGATCACAGTTTCACATGCTTCCACTCTTGACAGATGAGTCAACTTTTCCCAGTTGTGCAAACTTTGCCTCATTTCTGCAAAGGTTGTTTGGATGGCGACAGCGACATTGGTTCAAAGTAAATTTATTATTAAAGTACATATGTCACCATATACAACCCAGAGATCCATTTTCATGTGGGCAACCTCAATAAATACAACAGCCATAATAGAATCAATGAAAGACTGCACCCAACAGGACGGACAAAATATCAATGTGCAAATACAAAATAAAAAAAATAATAAATAATACTGAGAACATGAGATGAATCAGATAATTGAAAATGAGTCCATAGGTTGTGGGAACAGTTCAGTGATGGGACAAGAAAAGTTGAGTGAAGTTATCCCCACTAGTTCAAAAGCCTGATGGCTATGGGTTAATCACTGTTCCTGAACCTGGTGGTGTGAGTCCTGAGGCTCCTGTACGTCCTTCCTGATGGCAGCAGCAAGAAGAGAGAAAGGTCTGATAATGGATGTTGCTTTCCTGTTTCAACGCTCCGCGTAGATGTGCCCAATGGTTGGGTGGGTTTTGCCCGTGAGGGACTGGACTGTATCCACTACTTTTTGTAGAATTTTCTGTTAAAGGGTATTGGTGTTTTCATACCAGGTCATGATGCAACCAGTCAATATGCTCTCCACCACACATCTATTTAGCAATGCTAGCACCTCTCCAGTGTTCTGAGGTGCCTCGTGTAAGCTGTCCAGGTTTAAGAAGCATATGATGGGGGCGGGGGGGGGGAGGATATTTGTAATGACAGGGATCACGATTTCCCAGTAGATATGTTTGCACTACGTTTATGGTGATGAAGTTCAGATGCCTTTCCCTCAATCAAGCAAAGGTTGTTCTAGTACATTGAAGACAATGGTGTATTTCATCATTGCATTCTCTGAGTTGTGTCTCCTGAGATGCAGAAACAGCTATCATCAGGCCTTCATGACCACATTTTCCTCACAGTGAAGTCCTGAGATTACTCAAGTTAAATTCTAACATCTTGAATGTCATCACGTTAACTGGAGATCATTTCCTCCAACACTCACGTAACGTGAACAATTTGATAAAGTTCCAGTGGGTTCCCTTTCCAGAGGCATGCGTTTCAAAATTCTCAGCGTTTACAAATCCACCCACAGACCCACTCCACCTCACCCCACCCCACCTTGCCCAGCAGCAAACACCCTTCACTCTCCAGCCTACAGACTTTGCTACATCCCTCCTCCACTTGCCTGAGGTGACTGGACCTTCAGTTACCTGGTTGTCATCTCTAGACTTTGTTCCCCAAAGTTTCTCATCAACAGGTCTTCTACTATTCTCTAATGAACCTGTCCATTGGTTGTCCTGTTGGCGACATCAGGTTTCTAGCATATTTTCTTGCAACCAAATAGTAGACACAATTCAATGGCTGAACCTTTGGGATCAAGAAAGACATCCTTCATCTTTTATGCTGTCACATTCATGCACTACGCATAGCTTGGTAGTTTTGAAAGTACAGCTGAAAAAGAAAATTCCAAAATATTAAAGGCAAAGAAATTACTCTGAAAGGGGTCCACCAAGTCTTAGAAGACAAGCCATGCACCAAATACAAAAGATTTTATAATGATTCGCTACATCTGATGTATTGCATTCAATTCTGGTCATACCATTATAAGACAACAGGAAAGGAGACAGTGCAGGAGAGCTTTAGTGGGAAGCCTCCTGGATTTGAGCAAATATGCCGTAAAGAGAGACTGGGAAAACTAGCATTGTTTTCTCTGGAGCGGTGGAGCTGACAGAAGTTTATGAAACTATGAGAGGTAAAGATAGCGTAGCTTGCTGGTATCTTCCACCCCAGGACCAAAATACCTCATACTACAAAGCATGTGTCTAAGGAATTCAAAAGAAATGTTCAGGGCAAGTTTATTTTTAAAAAGTGGAATGTGTATGCCAGAGTGGTGGTGGAGGTAGAAATGATAGAGGTGTGTAGAAGGCTCTGAGATACGTAGAGAATAGGGCAATATGGACCATGTGCAGGCTGAAGGGATTAGGTGTCAATAGCTTAACTGGCTTAGCGCAACAATGGAGACCTAAAGGACCTGTCCTTGCACTGCACTGATCTGTTCCACATTCAAAAATTCCTGTCAGAAGTTTAATTCTCCTGAAGCCTGTCCCTGTCTATTTATAATTTTCCAAACTAATTTCAATTATACTTCTCAGCTAACAAAGAACCTGGAAAAGCTAAATAGATTTTTGTCATCAACTCCTCTCCAACAGATTTTTCTCCCTGACTCTTCCTCCACAACTGCACTGGTGCTGCTTCATGCACCCATGCTCAGCCCGTCAATTTTTGCCTCTAGCTTCCATCCTGCCCTTAAATTCTCTGACACCTCGCTCTCCTTTCTTGATCTCTTTGTCTCCATCTCTGGGGACAAACTGTCAACCAGTATCTTTCATAAACCTGATTCCCATAACCCTATATCCTGTAAAAATGCTATTCCCTTTTCTCAATTTATTTGTATCTGCCACATCTGTTCTCAGGATGCAGCTTTCTGTTCCAGGGCATCAGAGATGTCCTCCTTTTTACAGAGCGGGGTTTCCCTCCCTCTACTATTAATGTTGCCCTCACCTACATCTCCTCCATTTCCCTCATCTTTACATCGTCGTAATAGTGATGGAGTCCCCCTTGTCCTTACCTTCCATCCCATCAGCCTCCACATCCAACACATTACCCTCCAGAACTTCCACCATCTCCAAAGGGACCCTACTGCTAAATATTCCTTTATCTCCCCACCTCCATTTTCCGCAGGGATCGCTCACTCCGCGATTCCCTTGCCCATTTTCCTTCCCCACTAATCTCCCTCCAGACACTTATCCCTGCAAGTGGCCTAAGTGTTACACCTGCCCATATACCTCCTCGCCCACCTCCCAAACAGTCCTTCCAGGGGAGGCAACACCTCACCTGCGAATCTGCTGGGTTTGTCTATTGTGTCCAGGGCCCAGTTCATTGAGCACCTCCACACTATCTGCCACAAGCGGAACTTCCCGGTGGCCAAACATTTTAGTTCCAATTCCCATTCCATGTCAATCAACCAAGATGAGGCCACCCTCAGGGTGAAGGAGCAACACCTTGTATTCCATCTGGGTAGCATCCAAATCTGATGGCATAAACATCAATTTCTCCTTTCGGTGAACAAAATTCTCCCTCCCCCATTCCCATCTCTGACTTTTCACTACTTCTCACCTGCCGATTACTTCCTCTTGGGTCCCCTACTCCTTCCCTTTCTCCCATTGTCCACTCTCCGCTTTTATCAGATTCTTTCTTCTCCAGCCATTGACCTTTCCCACCCACTTGGCTTCACCTATCACCTTCCAGCCAGCATCATTCCCCTTCCCCGTTTATTTCAGGCATCTCCTGTCTTCCTTCTCAGTCCTGAAGAAGTCTTGGCCCAAAATGTCACTTCCATCAATGCTGCTTGACCTACTGAATTCCTCCAGCTTTTTGTGTGTGTGTTGCACAGACTTTGTTAAATATACAACAACAATATACTTACCAACACTGATTTTCTTGGTGGACAGTCAGCAAGTGGTTGGTGTACATTGTTAAACCAACTGAAATCCTACACAAAGGGTTACACACAAACTGAGTTAAAGAAGAAAACAGAACACTCAGACTGTATAAATCTTCTGAAAGTTGCAAACAAGCGCTTGGCATTTAAACAGCACTCAGAATTTCCATACAAAATTCCCTTTACTTTTCCCTGACATCAGATCTTTCCAATGGAATTAATTTCAATCCTTTACATTTCTCTACAACTTCTTATTTTGCATTCAAACATCCAAACCAGCATCAGTACAGCAGCTTAGAAGGAACCAACAAACCCAGGAAATGCACACAAAATGCTGGACGAACTCAGCAGGCCAGGCAGCATCTATGGAAAAAAGTACAATCGACGTTTTGGGCCGAGACCCCTCAGCAGGAGTGTTGACTGTACTTTTCTCCATAGTTGCTGCCTGGCCTGCTGAGTTCCTCCAGCATTTTGTGTGCGTTGCTTAGATTTTCTCTTGTTTGCAACAAACCCAAGACATCAATTATTAATTTCACGTGCAGCAGGACAGCACGTCTGCCACTGACTTTGTGAAATATGCGCGAGGTAAGATGGTTGATACATAATCTTTTAAATTCCTGGTCATCACTGAGTAGTTACAACAAATACTTAAATCACGATTGGTGAAAAGACTGCCACTTCAAAGGTCAAAAGCCTTCACGTTCAGTTTTATTCCAGTACCTTGAGTAGATCATTAATATATATTTTTTTAAATCAAGAGTTTAGAAAAATAGAAACACAAGAAGATTCTGCAGATGCTGGAAACCTTGAGCAACACACACAAAATACTGGAGGAACTCAGCAAGTCAGGCAGTATGGTAGATTTGAATTGCTGTACTGATATAATTGGTGACAAATTGAACCAGGTTCTACTCATCTCATAATTAGATCAACACTCAAATTGCTCTACGTGTCAAATTTCAGACCAGGAGAAACAGAAACGTCCCAGTTTTATAGTCCAGCAGCCAGCCATAAATAGATCTCCTCAAACTGTCCTCCCTTCTCCTTTGACCCTTCAGGACTGCCAAGTTGTTGTTGGTATGTGGAAGCAAAAGGGGCATGAATATGATGTCTCCTTGTATTTCTTTCACTTTTAGCAGGAAATACAGTTATATTGACATAGTTTCCAAGGATATCTCAAAGTACTTTACAAACAGAATGCAGGCAGTCCCTGGGTTATAGAAACATAGAAAATAGGTGCAGGAGTAGGCCATTCGGCCCTTCGAGCCTGCACCGCCATTTATTATGATCATGGCTGATCATCCAACTCAGAACCCAGCCTTCCCTCCATACCCCCTGACCCCTGTAGCCACAAGGGCCATATCTAACTTCCTTTTAAACATAGCTAATGAACTGGCCTCAACAGTTTGCTGTGGCAGAGAATTCCACAGATATGAATACCCTACAGGCATCGACACATATAAACAAGCTCCCATAAATCCAAAAGTCCAATGTACAGGCCATAAGACATGGTAGCAGAATTACGCCATTTAGCCCATCGAGTCTGCTCCACCATGGCTGATCCATACCCTTCAGCCCTAATCTCCTGCATTCTCCTCACATCCCTTCATGCCCTGACTAATCAAGAATCTTTGATTTAAATATACCCAATGACTTGGCCTCCATAGCCACCTGCGGCAACAAATCCCACAGATTAACCATTCTCTGGCTAAAGAAATTCCTGTTCATCTCCATTCTAAATGGACATCCCTCTATTCTGAGGCTGTGTCCTCTGGTCTTAGACTCCCTAGCATAGGAAACATCCTCTCCACATCCACTCTGTCGAGGACTTTCAACATTCAATAGGTTTCAATGAGATCCCCCCTGATTAGTGCCTATGAACAGCAGAACTGGTTCATTTCATACACTAGGTGATGAGAGTACTTGACAGCAACACAGTTTGAGCCTCCCGCACAAACAATAGTCATCTTTAGAGTGCAATCCTTTACGAATTCTGTACTGTTTAATTCGTACAGTATTTGGCCATTACCATGTCTCCAAAACCAAACAAGGTGATGGTAGTACATCTAAGAAAGTAAAATGGAATGGAAGTTGAAATGTATATTAAAAATAACTACCATCAGGGAGTTTTGATGTGATTTGAAAAAGGAGAAATGCCACTGACAATTGGCAAAGTATTGGGTACCAGTCATTTGACAGTCATCAACGGTAAGGCACACATTCTCTCAAGCACGTTAAAGGATTGGTCCTGAAGTAGACCATTATTGCCTTGATTATTAAGATGAAGTACTGCTGATGATTTGGCTTGAAAATTAAAACTAATGCTAAATATCCATTAGCCTGATGCTTATGCAAGATAAAACAAAACCTACTTAAAGATTTAAAGAAAAAGTATGGAGTTAAAAACTTGTTGCAAGGAGGGGGTGGTTTACTAATTTTAAAGCAAGGGGTCTTAAAGGAATTTGGAAGTCATCTCTTCCAGTCATCTAAGAGTCCAACAAAACAGCTAGGATGACAGCCCTTTGTGCATTCTGGTTTAGGAACTATTGTCGTCTTGAGGTCCCGAGGTACTCTGCTTCCAAGAATGTTATATTGGAGATTTTGATGGTCCTTAATAATAATGCCTCCACCATTTTCATAAGCTAGTACACTTGCCCCCAATCACAACTGCTGTTCTCCAGCCAATGGATCAAGGTGTAATTGCACAGTACCTCTGCAAGGCATTATCTCAAGCCAGTGAGTATCCAATACAGTAGAGGCAAGACTTTAAGGGAGTTTGGAATTCATACATCTACGATGCAGAGAATATTTCAATTGTGGTCAAGCAGTACTGATGCAATATGGTTACCCCATCACATGATTTTGTGTGTGTACAAACAAGTATTTTCCAGCTTATGGACAAAATTGATTTATGAATGTCTTTATGAATGGAACCCTTCTCAACTCGGACACCGTCCATTATTTAAAATGCAGTAACATGTACTATAATCTCATCAGGTCACTTTGCAAGACTACAGAAAAAGAGTTGGGGGTAGAACTAGTGCTACCTCTAACAAATAGTTAGCATGCACAAGATTGGCCAAATGGTCTCCTCTCCTGCAGGATTCACTCTGTGATTCCTTTTTTCCCCATTGACAAAGGATACAGACATTAGTTTCTAGGGCAACCTATTCAAAACTTCCCGGCCAACTCACATAATTACTTGCTCTTTTAACTTTTTAAAATCTAATATTCTTATTCAGAACGGTGTTCAAAATGTATTCTATTGAATTTAACTTTTTTGAAAATCTGATGTAATTTATTTGGAATTTTGCACTCTACAAATTGGCTATTTCAAATAAAGCAATAAGCATTCCTGCAGCCCACTAGTTAGTTACCACCATTCTACTGGTTAATGTTTTATTAAATAACTGGAATATTACTGGAATAACTTGGCTACAGGAGGGCAAGAACCAGCAGCTCAGTATTCCGGGGTTCCATTGCTTTAGGTGTGATTGAGCAGGAGGGATTAAAGAGTGTGGCATTTTCAGTCAGGGAAAAATGTCATGGCTATGCTCCATCAGAACAGACTGGACAACTCGTCTAGTGAGGCTTTATGGGTGAAACTGATGAATGAGAAAGGTATGACCATGTTAACAGGACTATACTATAGACCACCCAACGGTCCACGGGATTTAGAGGAACAAATCTGTGGAGAGATTATAGACTGCTGAAAGAAATAAGGTTGCAATAGTAGGTGATTTTAACTTTCCACATATTGACTGGGACTCCCATCCATACTGTAAAAGGACTACATGGGATAGAGTCTGTGAAATGAGTTTGGGAAAGTTTCCTTAATCAGTATATAGAAGTCTCAATGAGAGAGTATGCGATACTCGATCTGCCATTAGGGAAGGAGGCAGGGCAGGTGACAGAAGTTTGTGTAGGGGACTACTTTGCAGCTAGTGATCACAAGGTCATTTGTTTTAAGGTAATTATGGAAAACAAAAGGACTGGTCCTCAGGTTGAGGTTCTAAATTGGAGAAAGGCCAATTTTGATGATATCAGAAAGGAACTGGCAAGGGTGGATTGGGACAGGCTGTTTTCTGGCAAAGGCATACTTGGTAAGTGGAAGGTCTTCAAACAAGAAATTTTGAGAGTACAAAGCTTGTATGTCCTGTCAGAATAAAAGGTAATGATTTCAGGTATCAGGAACCTTGGTTTTCAAGAAATATTGAGATTCTGTTTAAGAAAAAAAAAATCAGATATAGGCAGGTAGGAACAAATGAGATACTTAAGAGTATAAGAAATGCACAAGAACATTTAAGAAAGAAATCAGGAGGGTTAAAAGAAGACATGAGGTTGCCCTAGTGAACACGGTGAAGAAGAATCCTAAGGGATTCTACAGATATGCTAAGAGTAAAAGGATTGCAAGGAACAAAATTGGACCTCTGGAAAAATCAGTATGGTAATCAATGCATGGAGCCAAAAGAGATGGGGGAGATCTTAAATAGATTTTTTGCATCTGAATTTACTCAGGAGATGGACAGAATCTATAGAAGTGAGACAAAGCAGCAGCAAGGTCATGGACCCTATACAGATTACAGAGGAGGTGTTTGCTGTTTTGAGGCAAATCAGGATGGACAAACTCCAGGGCCTGACAAGGTGTTTCCTTGGATCCTTTGGGAAGCAAGTGCAGAAACTGCCAGGCTCCTAGTAGATATTTAAATCATGCTTAGCAACAGGTGAGGTACCAAGATTGGAGATAGTTAACGCCATTCCGTTGTTTAGGCAAGGCTCTCTGAATAAACCAGGAAATTATAGGTCCATGAGCCTGGCATCAGCAGTGGGAAGATTTGGAAGGTATTCCAAGAGACCAGATATTCAAGTAATTAGATAGACAGGGACTGATAGGGATAGTCAGCATGGATTAATGCATGGTAGGTCACGTCTAACCAATCTTATAAAGTTTTTCAAGGATGTTACCAGAAAAGGTGATGTAGATACGGCAGTAGATATTGCCTACATGGACTTCAGCAATGCATTTGACATGGTCCCACATAGGATGCTGGTCAGGAAGGTTCAGTCGCTTGGCATTCAAGATGAAGTAGATTGGAGGCCTAATGTCTGGCAACGTGTCACAAGGATCAGTGTTGGGTCCATTCTTTTTTTGTCATCTACATCAAAGATCTGGATGATAATGTGGTCAACTGGATCAGCAAATTTGCAGATGACTCCAAGATTGGGGGTGTAGTGGTCAGCAAGGAAAACTATCAAAGTAGAAGGATCTGGATCAGCTGGAAAAATGGGCTGAAACACGGCAGATGAAATTTAATGCAGACAAGTGTGAAGTGTTGCACTTTGGGAACACCAGCCAGGGTAGGCCTTACTCAGTGAGAATACAGGTCCACAATTCAGGTAGATAGAATCATTAAGAAATCTTTTGGCACATTGACTTTCATAAATGAAAGTACTGAGTACAGGAGATAGGATGTTATGTTGAAGTTGTACAAGATGTTGGTGAGGCCAATTTGGAGTATTGTGTGCAGTTATGGGAAGCTGCAAGTAAGATTGAAAGAGTACAGAGGAAATTAACAAGGATGTTGCCGGGACTGGAGTAACTGAGTTACAAGGAAAGACTGAATAGGTTAGAACTTTATTCCGTACAATATAGAAGATTGAGAGGAGATTTGATAGTGGTATACAAAATTATGAGGGTATAGCTAGGATAAATGCAAGCAGGCTTTTTCCAGTGAGGTTGGGTGAGACTAGTACTAGAGGACATGGATTAAGGGTGAAAGATCGTGAACTATTTTTAATATTTAATATTTGTAATCCAGGGAGCAGGAAGCGCAGAATCAAATATCGTTGTGATGATTGTACGTTCTAGTATCGATTGTTTGGCGACAATAAAGTATAAGTATAAAGATGAAAAGTTTAAAGGGAATACAAGGAGAAACTTCTTTACTCAGAGTGTGGCGAGAAGGTAGAACGAGCTGCTAGCACAAGCGATGGATGTGATTTCAATTTCAACGTTCAAGAGAAGTTTGGATAGGTACATGGATGGGAGGGGTATGGAGGTCTATGGTTTGGGTGCAGGTCAATGGGACCACACAGTTTAAATTGTTCAACATGGACTGGATGGGCTGAAGGGCCTGTTTCTGTACTGTAATTTTCTGACTATTATGTTAATCAGACTAAATCACATTTCTATGACAACCATACATTCACAATTATTTATCACATATATATCAAAACATACAGTGAAACATGTTGCAACAGCAGGAATTCTGCAGATGCTGGAAATTCAAGCAACACACATCAAAGTTGCTGGTGAACACAGCAGGCCAGGCAGCATCTCTAGGAAGCGGTACAGTCGACGTTTCAGGCCGAGACCCTTGTGTGAAACATGTTGTTTATGTTAACTACCCCAACTCCAATGATGTGCTGGGAGCAGCTCGCAAGTCATACCACACATTCTGGTGCCAACAGAACATACCCACAATACTTGGCAGAACAGCAAGGACAGCAAAACAGAACACACCATAGAGAGCAACAACAGCAAACAAGCCCCGTTCTTCCATCCCACACACCCATGCACAAATGCAGTTCTCTAACACCAGGGCAGGCCTCCATCCGCTAGTGGACTTGTGGATTTGCAGACATTGGGCCTTCAACTTCCCCAGAGGACTCATAGAAATTCACAGATTCTCTGGCCACCAGGCCTCAACTTCTGGACTTCCAATCGATCTTCAGTACCAGCCCAGGACTCAACAATGATGACAATGAGGACCAGAACTCCATGGCTCAAGCTCCAGACTCACCAATGACAGGACCCCTAACTCTAGGCCTCAAACTGGTCTTGCCAACTTGTGTACCCACTGACCAGGGCTGGGCACCAGCCCTTGTCCTCACTGGTCTGCAATCTGACATCTGACCACGTCCACACCACTGGCTTTCAAATACGGAGCAGAAGCTTAGACTTCGGGCTGTCCTCTAATTTCCTCACATCCCTGTCCCTATACCAACTCCCCTCGGTCCCCAAACCCATCCCTACAAGCCTAAAAAAAATCTTCTTAAAAATCTTAAGTTGAGCCACAACCTCAATGGAGACCACAGCTTGGTGCTATCTTGACAGGGAGGTGATTATTTTCTTGACAGAGTGATGATTATTTAAGTAGCTCTTTTATTACTTTGAGGGGATCAATGAATTATGCTCAAACATCATATTAATTCTCCAAAATCTGACAAATATCATGGCTGTTCCCCAATCATTCCTAAAATTATAAAGTCACCATGGAAATTGCTTATCCGCCTATTTTCAAAAAGACAATGTCTGACACATGGGCAAAAATGAGCCACATTCTTCAAATGCAGCCAGTTCCTAAACATACCTGATCTAAACTTCTTACACATTTCCAGCCTTCACCTTTTATACCAGGACCTGGAGATGGGTTTGTGATCCATATCAGGTACTAGATTTCCCTCCTGAAATTTCTGTCACCACACACAATCCCAAAGCTCAAGCAACACACACAAAATGCTGGAGAAACGCCGCAGGCCAGACAGCATCTATGGAAAAAAGAGCACAGTCAACGTTTTGGGCAAAGACCTCTCAGCAGGATGGGGAAAAAAAAAGAGATCAGTAGATTTAAAAGGTGGGTGGGGAGGCAGGGCATAGAGAAACACCAGGTGATAGGGGAAACCGGGAGGGGGAAGGACAAAGTAAAGAGCTGGGAAGTTGATGGGTGAAAGAGATATAGGGCTGGAGAAGGGGGAGTCTGATAGGTGGGGATAGAAGGCCATGGAAGAAAGGAAAAGGGGAAGCACCAGAGGGAGGCGATGGCAGGCAAGGAGACAAGATGAGAGGATGGTGCAGAACCGGAAGTTGGAGAAGTCAATGTTCATGCCATCAGGTTGGAGGCTATCCAGACGGAATATAAGGTGTTGTTCCTCCAACCTGAGTGTGGCCTCAACGTGAGGCCCAAGGCTCAATCTTCTACAAGACCCTCTGCTCTGGATCTGCAGTTGCATTCTCGCTGAAGAGAAATGCTTGTGGGCTTCATAACATTTATAGGTTCTTCAATATTGCTGTTCATTAAGAACAAATATTGACAATGAACAGCATTAACAATCAGCAGTGGCAAATACAACAATGTATCAAAGTTCATACCACCTGGCACACATAGTTCTTAAAAAGAAATACATGGGCTTAATACAATCTATGTTACTTTCCTTCCAAAAGGACAGGCTTATAACAATAACTAGTTACATATTACCAAACAACTATTTACATGCAATATAAAAGTGTACAACTATTTACAAAAACACATGTCATTCAACTATAAACTGAACAAATACAGTATAATTCTCCTCAATTTATGACCTTCATGATGTTAAGACCTGGTTCAAAATTCCAATATATGCTACACACATAAAAGTTGCTGGTGAACGCAGCAGGCCAAGCAGCATCTCTAGGAAGAGGTACAGTCCACGTTTCAGGCCGAGACCCTTCGTCAGGACTAACTGAAGGAAGAGTGAGTAAGGGATTTGAAAGTTGGAGGGGGAGGGGGAGATCCAAAATGATAGGAGAAGACAGGAGGGGGAGGGATAGAGCCAAGAGCTGGACAGGTGATAGGCAAAAGGGGATACGAGAGGATCATGGGACAGGAGGTCCGGGAAGAAAGACAAGTGGGGGGGGAACCCAGAGGATGGGCAAGGGGTATATTCAGAGGGACAGAGGGAGAAAAAAGAGAGTGAGAGAAAGAATGTGTGTATAAAAATAAGTAACAGATGGGGTACGAGGGCGAGGTGGGGCATTAGCGGAAGTTAGAGAAGTCGATGTTCATGCCATCAGGTTGGAGGCTACCCAGACGGAATATAAGGTGCTGTTCCTCCAACCTGAGTGTGGCTTCATCTTTACAGTAGAGGAGGCCGTGGATAGACATGTCAGAATGGGAATGGGATGTGGAATTAAAATGTGTGGCCACTGGGAGATCCTGCTTTCTCTGGCGGACAGAGCGTAGATGTTCAGCAAAGTGGTCTCCCAGTCTGCGTCGGGTCTCGCCAATATATAAAAGGCCACATCCGGAGCACCGGACGCAGTATATCACCCCAGCCGACTCACAGGTGAAGTGTTGCCTCACCTGGAAGGCTCCATCTTCCTCTCACCCCAACCCTCCCCTCTCCATTGACACCCCCAGCCTCCCCCCTCCCCCCTCTGATCCCAGCTCTCATCTGTGCCGGGTCTTTACCATCCCCTCCGACCTTCAACTGTCGGAGGCAGAGCGCTCTGTCCTCAGTAAGGGCCTCACCTTTGTCCCCCTTCGCCCACACCTCAGCGAGTTCCGTATTCGCCATGATGCGGAACTTTTCTTCCGCCGTCTCCGTCTCCGAGCCTACTTCTTCGGCAAGGACTCTTCCACCCCCAACGATGACCCCATCTCCTGTCTTCAACCCTCCTCTTCTTCATGGACACCCCGCTCTGGTCTTCTGCCTGCTCTGGATCTCTTTACCGCTAACTGCCGACGGGACATCAACCGTCTCGACTTCACCGCACCTTGTCCCCAGTCCAACCTCACTCCTTCGGAACGCTCTGCTCTCCACTCCCTCCGCACTAATCCTAACCTTATTATTAAACCCGCCGATAAGGGGGGTGCTGTTGTAGTCTGGCGTACTGACCTCTACCTTGCCGAGGCACAGCGACAACTCGCGGATATCTCTTCTTATTTACCCCTCGATCGTGACCCCACTAAGGAGCACCAGGCCATTGTCTCCCACACCATCACCGACTTTATCCGCTCAGAGGATCTCCCATCCACTGCTACCAACCTTATAGTTCCCACACCTTGCACTTCCCATTTCTACCTCCTACCCAAAATCCACAAACCTGCCTGTCCTGGCCGACCTATTGTCTCAGCTTGCTCCTGCCCCACCGAACTCGTTTCTGCATACCTCGACACGGTTTTATCCCCCCTTGTTCAATCCCTTCCGACCTATGTTCGTGACACTTCTCACACTCTTAAACTTTTCGATGATTTTAAGTTCCCTGGCCTCCACCGCTTTATTTTCACTATGTATGTCCAGTCCCTATATACTTCCATTCCCCATCAGGAAGGTCTCAAAGCTCTTTCTTTCTTTCTTTTTTCTTTTTAAATCTTTTTATTGAGTAAGTATACAAAAAAGGTAAGCCATATAAACATTAATACAATGTTAAAGTATAATAAAATTCCAAAAGATAACAATACCAAAAAGAAAATACTACAATGTAATTTAAGCATAAGAAACCAAGATAACATAATAGTTTACTAAATTTTATATATATCAATGGAAAAAAAGAAAAAAAAAACCCCAAAAAAAAAACCCACCGTGCAACTAACTAAAAGCAAGGCAAAGCAATGGGCTAACTTGAAACCAAACAGAGTTAAACTTAAAATCACGTCCTCAATCCCGACCTCCATTAAAACAGTGAAAAAAAAACAAGAAGGGTAAATATTACATTAAATGAAAATATCGAATAAAAGGTCCCCAAATCTGTTCAAATTTAAATGAAGAATCATAAAGGTTACTTCTAATTTTCTCCAAATTCAAACATAAAATCGTCTGAGAAAACCAAAAAAAGGTAGTTGGGGCATTAAGCTCTTTCCAATGTTGTAAAATACATCTTTTCGCCATTAAAGTAAGAAATGCAATCATTCTACGGGCTGAAGGGGAAAGATTACTAGAAATTTTAGGTAGTCCAAAGATAGCAGTAATAGGGTGAGGAGAGATATCTATATTTAATACCTTAGAAATAATATTGAAAATATCTCTCCAAAAAGTTTCCAAAGTAGGGCAAGACCAAAACATATGAGTTAAAGAGGCTATCTGCCCCGAACATCTATCACAGAAAGGATTAATATGCGAGTAAAAACGCGCTAACTTATCTTTGGACATATGTGCTCTATGAACCACTTTAAATTGAATTAGGGAATGTTTAGCACAAATAGAGGAAGTATTAACTAATTGTAAAATCTGCCCCCAATCATCCACAGAAATGGTAAGCCCCAATTCCTGTTCCCAATCTACCCTAATCTTATCAAATGGAGCTTTCCTAAGTTTCATAATAATATTATAAATCATAGCCGATGCACCTTTCTGACATGGATTAAGGTTAATTATCGAATCTAAAATATATATAGGAGGGAGCATTGGAAAGGAAGAAAGTATAGTACTTAGGAAATTTCTAACTTGTAAATATCTAAAAAAATGTATTCTTGATAAGTTATATTTATTAGATAATTGTTCAAAAGACATAAGGGAACCATCTAAAAATAAATCCAAAAACCGTAAAATACCCTTAGTCTTCCAAGTTTGAAAAGCGCGATCCGTAAAAGAGGGAGGAAAAAATATGTTACCTAAAATAGGAATCGCTAACCCGAATTGATTAAGATCAAAAAATTTTCTGAATTGAAACCAAATGCGCAAAGCATATTTAACTATCGGGTTAGAGACCTGCTTAAGGCGTTTCGAATCAAAAGGAAGAGAGGAACCTAAAATAGAACCAAGTGTATAACCCTGAACAGATTGTAATTCCAATGCTACCCATTTAGGAATAGATAGTATGTCCCGGTCAAGTAACCAAAAGGAAGGTCTCAAAGCTCTACGCTTCTTTTTGGATTCTAGACCTAATCAGTTCCCCTCTACCACCACTCTGCTCCGTCTGGTGGAATTAGTCCTTACTCTTAATAATTTCTCCTTTGGCTCCTCCCACTTCCTCCAAACTAAAGGTGCAGCTATGGGCACCCGTATGGGTCCTAGCTATGCCTGCCTTTTTGTTGGCTTTGTGGAACAATCTATGTTCCGTGCCTATTCTGGTATCTGTCCCCCACTTTTCCTTCGCTACATCGACAACTGCATTGGCGCTGCTTCCTGCACGCATGCAGAACTCGTTGAGTTTATTAACTTTGCCTCCAACTTTCATCCTGCCCTCAAGTTTACCTGGTCCTTTCCCGACACCTCCCTCCCCTTTCTAGGTCTTTCTGTCTCTGTCTCTGGAGACAGCTTATCCACTGATGTCTACTATAAGCTTACTGACTCTCACAGCTATCTGGACTATTCCTCTTCTCACCCTGTCTCTTGCAAAAACGCCATCCCCTTCTCGCAATTCCTCCGTCTCCGCCGCATCTGCTCTCAGGATGAGGCTTTTCATTCTAGGACGATTGGGATGTCTTCCTTTTTTAAAGAAAGGGGCTTCCCTTCCTCCACTATCAACTCTGCTCTTAAACGCATCTCCCCCATATCACGTACATCTGCTCTCACTCCATCCTCCCACCACCCCACTAGGGTTCCCCTGGTCCTCACCTACCACCCCACCAGCCTCTGGGTCCAACATATTATTCTCCGTAACTTCCGCCACCTCCAACGGGATCCCACCACTAAGCACATCTTTCCCTCCCCCCCCTGCATTCCGCAGGGATCGCTCCCTACGCAACTCCCTTGTCCATTCATCCCCCCATCCCTCCCCACTGATCTCCCTCCTGGCACTTATCCGTGTAAGTGGAACAAGTGCTACACATGCCCTTACACTTCCTCCCTTACCACCATTCAGGGCCCCAAACAGTCCTTCCAGGTGAGGCAACACTTCACCTGTGTGTCGGCTGGGGTGATATACTGCATCCGGTGCTCCGGATGTGGCCTTTTATATATTGGCGAGACCCGACGCAGACTGGGAGACCGCTTTGCTGAACATCTACGCTCTGTCCACCAGAGAAAGCAGGATCTCCCAGTGGCCACACATTTTAATTCCACATCCCATTCCCATTCTGACATGTCTATCCACGGCCTCCTCTACTGTAAAGATGAAGCCACACTCAGGTTGGAGGAACAACACCTTATATTCCGTCTGGGTAGCCTCCAACCTGATGGCATGAAGATCGACTTCTCTAACTTCCGCTAATGCCCCACCTCCCCCTTGTACCCCATCTGTTACTTATTTTTATACACACATTCTTTCTCTCATTCTCCTTTTTCTCCCTCTGTCCCTCTGAATATACCCCTTGCCCATCCTCTGGGTGTCTCCACCCCTCCCCCCAGTCTTTCTTCCCGGACCTCCTGTCCCATGATCCTCTCGTATCCCTTTTGCCTATCACCTGTCCAGCTCTTGGCTCCATCCCTCCCCCTCCTGTCTTCTCCTATCATTTTGGATCTCCCCCTCCCCCTCCAACTTTCAAATCCCTTACTCACTCTTCCTTCAGTTAGTCCTGACGAAGGGTCTCGGCCTGAAACGTCGACTGTACCTCTTCCTACAGATGCTGCCTGGCCTGCTGCATTCACCAGTAACTTTTATGTGTGTTGCTTGAATTTCCAGCATCTGCAGAATTCCTGTTGTTTCTAATATATGATGCTCTGTTACTAAAACTTCATTGATTGGTCAGACTGATGACCTATGAACTGGTGCTTGTATGATTAACCTTAGGCATTTCACTAATGAAGTTAATTCCCATCACTTAGCCTCAACTGATTGCTTGTGAAAGCCAATCCCTCACCGGCATGATGGCATGAACATTGAATTTTCTAATTTCCTGAAATTTCTCCCCCTCCTTCTCTCTTTTCCCATTCCAGTTACCCTCTCACCCCTTCTCTTCTCACCTGCCCTTCACTCCCTGTTTCCTCACCTCCTTCCTATTCTTCCATGGCCCACTGTCCTTTTCTACTCGATTCCTCCTTTTTCTTCAGCCGTTCACCTCTTCCAGTTATCCCCTCCCAGCTTCTCACAAAATCCCCTCTCCCTCACCTACCCACCTATCTTTCCCCTTACCTGGTCTCAGCTATCACCTGCCAGCATACACTCCTCCTCCCCTCCACCCACCTTGTTTGTCTGGCTTCTGCCCCCTTTCTTTCCAGTCCTGATGAAAGGTCTTGGGCTGAAATGCTAACTATTTATTTTACTCCATAGATGCTGCCTGACTTGCTGAGTTCCTCTAGGATTTTGCATGTGCCCTTCAACACCCAGTTGGCAGTGGAATCTCCAATCACTTCCATAAGAATATAGTGATTCAATTCTGCCAAGATGAATGGCTAAATGATGAGAAGTCTCTAGCTGGAATAAGAGCTCCCAACCTTCTTTATGCGAAGGACTCCTACCATTAACCAAGGCGTTTGTGGACCCCAGGTTGGGAACAACTGAGCAAGTCTTCTCACCATTTGCTTGTTAAACTGGCTGAGACCACCAACCTTGTATGAATTGAGCACGCGCGCGCGCACACACACACACACACACACACACACACACACACACACGTACGTTCTGGAAATGAGGGAATCAAAATATAGCAAAAGGTAGAAGACCAGCACTGATCTCCTTAAGTGTTGGAACTAGTTCTAACGGATGAATGACTCAGTTTATTCCCATTTCTTACATTATATCTAACTGCGTACCTAATTATCTGTGAGAATGGCAGGCAGCTTGCCTACTATTAACAATACAAACGAAAATACACTCTCACCACAAAGCTTTCCTCAAAGGAAAGTGACGAGTGTTGTGTAGTTTCACCCTTGACTGCAGAAGACCAGCTGAACACTTGCATAGTGCATTGTACATGAAAGGAAGGGGAATACATGAAACACAGTGAGCAGTGGGCGCAAACTTAGAGGGTAACTAGTGACTGCTATGACTCTGAATTTAGATAGAAAGCAGGATTAGCTTTATTTGTCACATGCTTATTGAAACTTAAGTTCGCGTCAACAATCAACACAGTTCTCATTTGTGCTGGGAGCAGCCACAAGTGTGGCCATGCTTCCAGCACCAACATAGCATGCCCACAATTTAATAACCCCGTGCTAATCTGTTCATCTTTGGAATATGGGAGGAAAGTGGGGCAGTCAGAAAAAGCCCAGAATGGGGAGAACATACAAACTCCTTATAGACAGTGGCAAGAATTGCTGACACTAAAGTGTTACGCTAACCACTACACCATCGCGTCCCCATTAAAATGCCCTATGGAATAAATCCAAGCACAGAGCAGCAAACTCACATACAACTCCTTTACTCAAACCCACAGTAATAAGTGATCTATCTTCGGCACGGACTAAAAGGACCGAGATAGCCTGTTTCCGTGCTGTAATTGTTATATGGTTATATGTCATATCTTGATCAGATTACATCCTCTTTCAAAAATCAATTAGGCCAAACAAGGAAGCCTAAACTGCTAACTGCTGATAACGTAGTGTAACATTAAACTCACTGCAACCCAACATTAAGACTCAAAACCCAGGTGAAAAGAAGACCTGTAAAAACACAAAAATACCCTTTTGAAAAGCAACCATAAGCATTCCTTCAATGGGTAAACAATTATGAGTGTAATGAAAGAGAATTTGGCTAGTAGGCCGAATACCATCAGTGAGGCAGTTCCTGTAATGCAGGCCTGAATCAAAAGTGCATGTCAAATTAACCTGGTGTGCTAACATCCTTGACTGTAGCAATAACAGATGATATATTTATTTTATCTCAGAACAAAAAAACTTTCACAAATCTGTAATAAGCTGATATGCTTGATCTGATCATTGTTACCTAATGAAAGCGAACAAAGAAAATCCACATCACCTTGACAACTACAGGTAACATTGCATGTTGTTGAAACTCATATCACCATCTTTCAAGGTGCCATAAATAATTCTCTTTCAATTTTGAAGCATGCAGCCAAATCAAAATATTCCTACAAGTTCATGAATCAGGAGCAGCAGTAGGTAGCTTGGCTTTTGAGAGATACTTGTCAGGAGTTTACACGGGATAAATGCAAGTAGGCTTTTTGCACTGTTGGGTAAGACTGGAACTAGAGGTCATAGGTTAAGGGTGAAAGGTGAAATGTTTAGGGGAACTTCTTCCATTCAAGTACTGCGAGTGTGGAATGAGCTGTCCGCAGAAGTGATGAAGGTGGTTGTGATTTCAACATTTAAGAGAAGTTTGGATAAATACATAGATGGGAGGAGGCTATGGTCCAGGTGCTGGTTGATGAGACTAGGTACGGACTAGATGGGCCGAAAAGCCAGCTTCTGTGCTCTAGTGCTTTATAACTATGACCCCTCCAGCCTCCTCCAATACTTCATAGATCATAGCAGAGCTGACTGCAGCCTCAACTCTGCATGCACCCTCCCTACACCAAATGATTGTTCACCCTATAATTTATCAAAAATCAATCTACCCATGCCTCAAAATATGCAGACTTGGCTTCCTTTCCCTTTTGAGGAATAGATTTCTGAAGACTTACCACCCACAGAAACAAAAAAATTGCTTCATTATCTTAAATAAGTGACCAATTATTTTTAGGTTCTCCCACCAGAAGAAGCACCCCCTCTACATCCACATTTCAGTCATCCTCTCTCACTCTCTTAAATTCCAGCAGATACAAGTCAAGCCTGTCCAAGTTTTCCACATAAGGCAACCTACTGGTTCAATTTATTGAACTCACAGACCATGCAACTCTGAGACTCGAAGATCTAAAATTGATTTATGAAGCATGTGGCGGTGTCTTAAATAAAATTGCTTTGCCAAAGGCACAATTAGCAGAGGCAGTTAGAGACCTGGATAACAAAAGGGACAGGCACAGGTTCTAAAAAAAATCCAAGGGGCAAGGTTTCAGCAACGACAGGAAAGAGTCTATGGAGAGAGTGCAGGGAGTGGAACTGCACAGATGTCCTTAAATGGAATTCAGTGTGGACTCGATGGAAGGACTTATCCAACCTATTCTGCAATCAGAGACTTCAGTGGCAAATTTTCTGTTTCTTTCTCGCTTACCACAAAGGAACAAAAACAATGCTGGTTTCACTGTTTGCAACGGCAACTTAGGATACATCTTCCAATAACCTTTCTGTTGGTACAATGGCTCTGACAAGATATCACTGCAGCTAAAATCAAAGATCAGATGGGCTTGTAATTCACATTACATCTACTAACGTTAATGGACAGGGCATCAAACAAAAGTAAAGCAAGTACAAATTCTAGTATATTTCATATTAAACCCATTCATTGGTTTGCTATTACTTAGTCCTAGTGAGGATTATCACTTAAAGGTAAATGAGAAAATTTTAATCAGTTTATTATCACTGACCTATGATATGAGATTTGTTGTTATACGGCAACAGTACAGTGCAAAGACATATAATTACTATGGATTACAAAAATAATTCATGAAAAATAAAGGAATAACGAGGCAGTGCTCATGGATCATTCAGAAATCTTACTACAGAAGGGAAGAAGGTGTTCCTAAAACAGAGTATGGATCTTCAGGCGCCTGTACCTCCTTTCTGACGATAGCAATGAGAAGAGGGTTTGGGTCCTTAATGATGGATGCTGGCCTCTTGAAGATGTCTGGGATGGTGGGAAGGGTTAGCCCGTGATGGAGATGGCCGAGTCGAAGCTCTTGTGATCCTGTGCACTGGAGCCTCCATACCGGGCTACCATGCAAACAATCAGAATCACCTTCACTCCCGCAATCATCTACAGAAATCTGCAAGTCGACGGTGACAAGACACACCACATCTCCTCAAACTGCTAACAAAAGCAGAGCCACTGGCATAGCTCTTTATTTCTCAATGTGTTGCTCCTCTGACACAGGTGGAGGTATGCCCGGGAACGTGAAGCTGGCTCACCCCTTCCACTGCTGCGTGTGCTCCCGACTTCCCCTTCCCGAAGTCCGCAATCAATTACTTCGTCTTGCTGACATTGAGTGTGAGGTTTCTGCTTGTAGTACTATTTACAACTCGCAATGAAAACGTCCTCTTTACGGATTTGATAATAATAAACTAAGAAATGTATCACCAACTTTCAAAGATACCCGAACACCAGGGCTAGCGTTTTTTTTTTGTTTACATTTTAACAGGAATAGATATAAGGTGACATCCAAGTCTTGTGGATGGTTAGGTTAAGTAGAGGATTTCTTTCTCGAAAGATATTGGCCAGATATGTTCCTTTCCCGTCGTAAATTCCCAGATCGGCTAAATTCAAATAATCATGAAGACTGCTGAGCACAGAGGAGAAATATTTTTCCTCTGCGACGTTAATATGCTTTACTTCATAACGCAGTGTAAACTTTGCCTTGCAGTAAGGAGGTACGACATACTGTAAAATGAGGGTAACTAAGACACAAATTGAACGAATCGGGAACGGAGTGTAAACAAAATCAAATACTTACCTTTGTTGAAAACAGCTGTTCAAACTAACCTTACAGCAGTCGAAAATAACAGAATTTCTTGACGAAAAGGTGCTAATTGTGGTTTTGCTATTTGATTAATCATTAACAGCCACGCACGTGTGCGCTCATCTACTCAACTAGGTGGAATGTGCAGGTCCCGGGAATATCAATCATTTCGCTTGGCAGCTTGACGTACGCACGCGCATTCCAGGCCAAGTTCCTGATGCATTTGGCTGGGGATCCCAAATCTACTCGTACTCATACCGATCCTGCTCCTCCACCTCCACCCGCAGGCGCAGCGTTTACCTGGACAATGACCAGACGTTACAATCAGCTGCAGGACGTCACTTTTTCCACGCAGGCACTGACTGCGGTCCACCAGGGAAGGGGTGAACGAGCCGGGGAGCTGCTTATGACGAGCCGTTGCAACGCCTCTTGAAAGATGCAATTCGTTCTTTTTATATTACAAGTTGCAAAGTTGTTAACTTTTCAGGCCAGGCAGCATCTCTAGGAAGAGGTGCAGTCGACGTTTCAGGCCGAGACCCTTCGTCAGGACTAACTGAAGGAAGAGTGAGTAAGGGATTTGAAAGTTGGAGGGGGAGGGGGAGATCCAAAATGATAGGAGAAGACAGGAGGGGGAGGGATGGAGCCGAGAGCTGGACAGGTGATAGGCAAAAGGGGATACGAGAGGATCATGGGACAGGAGGTCCGGGAAGAAAGACGGGGGGGGGGTGACCCAGAGGATGGGCAAGAGGTATATTCAGAGGGACAGAGGGAGAAAAAGGAGAGTGAGAGAAAGAATGTGTGCATAAAAATGAGTAACAGATGGGGTACGAGGGGGAGGTGGGGCCTAGCGGAAGTTAGAGATGTCGATGTTCATGCCATCAGGTTGGAGGCTACCCAGACGGAATATAAGATGTTGTTCCTCCAACCTGAGTGTGGCTTCATCTTTACAGTAGAGGAGGCCGTGGATAGACATGTCAGAATGGAAATGGGATGTGGAATTAAAATATGTGGCTACTGGGAGATCCTGCTTTCTCTGGCAGACAGAGCTTAGGTGTTCAGCAAAGTGGTCTCTCAGTCTGTGTCGGGTCTCGCCAATATATAGAAGGCCACATCGGGAGCACCGGATGCAGTATGTCACCCCAGCCGACTCACAGGTGAAGTGTCGCCTCACCTGGAAGGACTGTTTGGGGCCCTGAATGGTGGTAAGGGAGGAAGTGTAAGGGCATGTGTAGCACTTGTTCCGCTTACAAGGATAAGTGCCAGGAGGGAGATCAGTGGGGAGGGATGGGGGGGACGAATGGACAAGGGAGTCGCGTAGGGAGTGATCCCTGCGGAAAGCAGAGGGGGGGGAGGGAAAGATGTGCTTAGTGGTGGGATCCCGTTGGAGGTGGCGGAAGTTACAGAGAATAATATGTTGGACCCAGAGGCTGGTGGGGTGGTAGGTGAGGACCAGGGGAGCCCTATTGCTAGTGGGGTGGTGGGAGGATGGAATGAGAGCAGATGTACGTGAAATGCGGGAGATGCGTTTGAGAGCAGAGTTGATAGTGTCTATTCACGGCCTCCTCCACTGTAAAGATGAAGCCACACTCAGGTTGGAGGAACAACACATTATATTCCGTCTGGGTAGCCTCCAACCTGATGGCATGAACATCAACTTCTCTAACTTCCGCTAATGCCCCACCTCCCCCTCGTACCCCATCCGTTATTTATTTTTATACACACATTCTTTCTCTCCTTTTTCTCCTTCTGTCCCTCTGAATATACCCCTTGCCCATCCTCTGGGTTCCCCCCCCCACTTGTCTTTCTCCCCAGACCTCCTGTCCCATGATCCTCTCGTATCCCTTTTGCCTATCACCTGTCCAGCTCTTGGTTCCATCCCTCCCCCTCCTGTCTTCTCCTATCATTTTGGATCTCCCCCTCCCCCTCCAACTTTCAAATCCCTTACTCACTCTTCCTTCAGTTAGTCCTGACGAAGGGTCTCGGCCTGAAACGTCGACTGTACCTCTTCCTACAGATGCTGCCTGGCCTGCTGCGTTCACCAGCAACTTTGATGTGTGTTGCTTGAATTTCCAGCATCTGCAGAATTCCTGTTGTTTGCGTTGTTAACTTTTCCTTGTTTTTAAAAAAACATTTCTGTATTTACTTTGGTGTTTTTTTTTCCAACTTCTACTTATAAAATCTGTAGATCTTTGGAGATTTTAGTGTCGAACTAACTCCGTGGTGTATAATTCCCATGCAGCATTGAAACAAATATTCAAGGACTGTTTGGTTTGAATGAGATGTTAATAAACTGAGGAACATAGGAAGAAAAGGGTATACTCACCAAGACAATTCAAGTTTGCTTTGCCATTCGTTAAAAGGTGAGGAAGAATTTCTTCTCTTCCGAAGTTGTGATTGTAGACCTCACTACCTTAGAGAGCTGCTTAGATCATAAGATATAGGAGCAGAATTAAGTCACTGGGCCCATCGGGTTTGCTCTGCCATTCCATAATAGCTGATTTATTATCCCTCTCAATCCCTTTCTCTGGCCTGCTTCCCATAATCTTTGATGCCCTGATGAATCAAGAACCTATCATCCTTTACTTTAAATATACTCAATGACTTGGCCTCTATGACCATGGCAATGAATTCCACAGATTCATCACTCTCTGACTAAAGAAATTTCTTCTCTGGAAGATTTCAGTAAACCAATCTGGGACCAACGGGTTCGTTACAGATCCATGATGTCGGAATTCTATAAGATGGATTTAAGACCAGCGCTGCTGTACCCTGCCCGTCTAAGGATTCGCATGTCAGATGGAGCCCTTCGTTTTTTTGATTCTCCATCGGATGCCCAGAGTTATCTGGATCAACTTTCATCTTCAACATCTTAATTGCTTTTTTTTTAATTATCTCCGTTGATCGGAGGCTGTGAATTGGTTGGTTTTAACTTTTTCGTGCCCTATTTGGGCAGAAAAGTTTATTTTTGATTTCTTAATATGGTTGCTAAACTTTCTTTTTAACTGCGTCATTTCTTTCTTTTCCTAGGGGATTCTGGGTGGTTACTTCCTTTTTGTCATCTTACGTATTTCCTGTGTGGCCTTAAATTTTGTAGTTTTTTTTTAATTTTATTCTGTTTTGCTTTTTATAACCACTTTATGTCAATAATCTTATTTTTTCTTGTTGCTGTGTTTATTCATGGGTTTGAGGTTTATTGTGGTTTTTTTTTTAAATATATATTTTCTGGCTTTTGTTCTGTTCTGTGTGTATTTTAATTGAGCTACCTTTTTTTACTTTTTTACTGTTTTACAATTAGCTGATCTTTTTCATATTTATACCTTTTTTTTTAGGGAGCGTATACCGGAAGTCATGGGGGTAGTTTTAGCGCTTGCTTCTTTCTGGCGGGTCTGCTTTAGATTTTGCCTTGGGGTCTTGGGGCGGAGGGGTGGCGGGAGGGGCTTCACGTTTTAGTTTGTTTCTCTTTGGGCTATATACATTATTGAAGTACTGGTTGCATCCTTTTTCCCGGTATCTTTTGTATGTTCTGTTTCCTCTCCGGGTTTGTGGGTCGCGCCTATCGTCAATCCTCCTTGTTGTGGGTTGACTTTAGGATTTATGGAGTCTATTATTAATTTTGTCTCCTGGAATACTAACGGTCTTAATCATCCTATTAAAAGGAAAAAAGTTTTTAAAGTGTTCCGGAGACTTAAAGCACAAATTTTATTTTTACAAGAGACCCATGTACGAAGGGGGGACAGACTACGTTTTTTCAAATTCTGGAAGGAACAACAATTTCATTCGAACTCCAATGCTAAGATTCGAGGCGTCTCTATTTTTATAGATTCCTCAGTTACTTTTATACAACAGGATATTATTTCCGATCCGAATGGTAGACTTTTATTGGTTAGTGGTTTACTATTTAATAAAAAAGTAGTTTTGGTTAATGTTTATGCTCCTAATATGGATTGTCCGGAATTTTATAAATCATTGTTTGATCAGTTTCCGAATTTGAACGAGTTTTCATTGATCTGGGGCGGAGATCTTAATACCTGTTTGTCTCCAGCTTTGGACCGTTCGGCTCCTTTACGGACTTTACCTAATAAATCTGCAAATTTGATTAATTTTTTCCTTTCTGATTCTGGGTCGACGGACATTTGGCGTTTTCTGCATCCTCAGGAAAAAGATTTTTCCTTCTTTTCACATGTTCATCATTCCTATTCAAGAATTGATTATTTTTTCATTGATTCTCGTCTTATTCCTTCAGTGATTAAATGTGATTATGATTCTATAACCATTTCGGATCATGCTCCACTTAAGCTTTCTATTAAAATTATGGCCAATATACCAAATAATAGACAATGGCGTTTTAATTCGCTGTTGCTTCAGGACTCGGACTTTGTTAATTTTATGAATGAACAGATTGAGCTTTTTTTTACAATTAACCATACAGAAGATATTTCGGTTAACACTCTTTGGGACACTTTTAAAGCCTATATTCGGGGTCAGATTATTTCGTATTCTGCTGCTTTGAGGAAGAAACAGAAGCAGGAGGAGATGGCAATTGTGGACAAGATTAAAGAAATTGATAAGAAATATGTTATGGCTCCTTCTGAGGAGTTATACAAACAAAGAACTGAACTTCAAATGGAACACAGTTTACTACTCTCGTCCTCGATTGTAAACCAATTAAAGAAAACAAGAAGTGACTTTTATGTTCACAGTGACAAAATTGGCAAGCTGCTGGCTAATCAATTGAAATCTAATTATGTTAAATCTCAAATCAATCAGATTTATAACCAAAATGATCGATTGATACTGGATCATGTGGGGATTAATCAAACCTTTTGTGATTTTTATTCTTCTTTATATCAATCAGAGTCTCCTCGAGATTCTAAATATATGAATGATTTTTTAGATAAGTTAGACTTCCCTCAGATTTCACAGGATATGTCTTCTTTATTAGATACTTCCATTACAATGGATGAGATTAAGAATGTTATTTTTTCTATGAATCTGGGGAAAGCTCCTGGCCCGGATGGGTTTACCGTTGAATTTTATAAATGTTTTGCTTCTTTATTGATTCCTTGGCTCTGTAGGGTTTTTGAGGCTTCTTTGAAACTTGGTAAACTTCCTGAATCTTTTAATAGAGCATCAATTTCTCTAATACTAAAGAAGGATAAAGACCCTGCTCAATGTGCATCTTATAGACCAATATCTTTATTAAATGTTGATTCTAAAGTTTTTTCTAAGTTATTAGCAAATAGACTAGAAAAAGTACTTCCTTCTATTATTTCGGAAGACCAAACGGGTTTTATTAAAGGTCGTTACTCTTTTTATAATATTCGTACATTGTTAAATATCGTTTATACTCCCTCACAAAATGTTCCTGAGTGTGTTATTTCTTTAGATGCCGAGAAAGCTTTTGATAGAGTAGAATGGCCTTATTTATTTAAGGTGCTTGAAATGTTTAATTTTAGCTTGAAATTTATATCCTGGATTAAACTGTTATATTATTCCCCTGTAGCCTCGGTTCGTACTAACTCTTTAAACTCACCTTTTTTTCCTCTCTTTCGTGGTACTCGACAAGGCTGTCCTCTTAGTCCTCTATTATTTGATATTGCATTAGAACCTCTTGCAATTGCTATTCGAGAATCTTCAAATATTACTGGGATAACTCGGGGATTAAAGTCCCATAAATTATCACTCTATGCTGATGATTTACTTTTATATATTTCTAATCCTGAGAAATCCATTCCTGCTGTTTTAGAGTTATTAGCACAATTTGGTTTTTTCTCAGGTTATAAATTAAATCTTAGTAAGAGTGAACTTTTTCCGATTAATAAACATCTTCCCTTATATTATAAATTTCCATTTAAATTGATTAATAATTATTTTTCATATCTTGGGATTAAAATTACTTGTAAATACAAAGATTTATTTAAGACTAACTTTTTACAATTAATAGACCATATTACTCAACTTTCATCTAAATGGTTTCCCTTATATTTAACTTTGATTGGTCGTATTAATGCAGTTAAGATGTTTTTTTTGCCAAAATTTTTATATGTGTTTCAGGCATTACCAATTTTCGTTCCAAAATCTTTCTTTGATAAAGTTGACTCTAAAATTTCTTCATTTATTTGGCAGAATAAGAATCCGAGACTGGGTAAAATACATTTACAGAAAGCTAAGAGAGATGGAGGTTTAGCATTACCTAACTTTAGATTCTATTATTGGGCTATTAATATTCGACATATGAAATTTTGGTTACTTGACCAGGATATACTATCTATTCCTAAATGGGTAGCATTGGAATTACAATCTGTTCAGGGTTATACACTTGGCTCTATTTTAGGCTCCTCTCTCCCTTTTGATTCGAAACGCCTTAAGCAGGTCTCTAACCCAATAGTTAAATATGCTTTGCGCATTTGGTTTCAATTCAGAAAATTTTTTGATCTTAATCAATTCGGGTTAGCGATTCCTATTTTAGGTAACATATTTTTTCCTCCCTCTTTTACGGATCGCGCTTTTCAAACTTGGAAGACTAAGGGTATTTTACGGTTTTTGGATTTATTTTTAGATGGTTCCCTTATGTCTTTTGAACAATTATCTAATAAATATAACTTATCAAGAATACATTTTTTTAGATATTTACAAGTTAGAAATTTCCTAAGTACTATACTTTCTTCCTTTCCAATGCTTCCTCCTACATATATTTTAGATTCGATAATTAACCTCAATCCATGTCAGAAAGGTGCATCGGCTATGATTTATAATATTATTATGAAACTTAGGAAAGCTCCATTTGATAAGAGTAGGGTAGATTGGGAACAGGAATTGGGGCTTACCATTTCTGTGGATGATTGGGGGCAGATTTTACAATTAGTTAATACTTCCTCTATTTGTGCTAAACATTCCCTAATTCAATTTAAAGTGGTTCATAGAGCACATATGTCCAAAGATAAGTTAGCGCGTTTTTACTCGCATATTAATCCTTTCTGTGATAGATGTTTGGGGCAGATAGCCTCTTTAACTCATATGTTTTGGTCTTGCCCTACTTTGGAAACTTTTTGGAGAGATATTTTCAATATTATTTCTAAGGTATTAAATATAGATATCTCTCCTCACCCTATTACTGCTATCTTTGGACTACCTAAAATTTCTAGTAATCTTTCCCCTTCAGCCCGTAGAATGATTGCATTTCTTACTTTAATGGCGAAAAGATGTATTTTACAACATTGGAAAGAGCTTAATGCTCCAACTACCTTTTTTTGGTTTTCTCAGACGATTTTATGTTTGAATTTGGAGAAAATTAGAAGTAACCTTTATGATTCTTCATTTAAATTTGAACAGATTTGGGGACCTTTTATTCGATATTTTCATTTAATGTAATATTTACCCTTCTTGTTTTTTTTTCACTGTTTTTAATGGAGGTCGGGATTGAGGACGTGATTTTAAGTTTAACTCTGTTTGGTTTCAAGTTAGCCCATTGCTTTGCCTTGCTTTTAGTTAGTTGCACAGTGGGTTTTTTTTGGGGGGGTTTTTTTTTCTTTTTTTTCCATTGATATATATAAAATTTAGTATACTATTATGTTATCTTGGTTTCTTATGTTTAAATTACATTGTTTGTGGTATTTTTTTTGGTATTGATACCTTTTGGAATTTTATTATACTTTAACATTGTATTAATGTTCATATGGCTTACCTTTTTTGTATACTTGCTCAATAAAAAGATTTAAAAAGAAAAGAAATTTCTTCTCATCTTAGTTGGAGATAGATGTCCCTCTATTCTGTGACTATGCCCTCTATTCCTAGACTTGCCCACTATAGTAAACATCCTCTCCGTATCCACTCTGTCTAGGGCTTTGAATCGCAAACAACAGGAATTCTGCAGATGCTGGAAATTCAAGCAACATACATCAAAGTTGCTGGTGAATGCAGCAGGCCAGGAGTCCTGACGAAGGGTCTCGGCCTGAAACGTCGACTGCACCTCTTCGTAGAGATGCTACCTGGCCTGCTGCGTTCACCAGCAACTTTGATGTGTGTTCCTAGGGCTTTGAATATTCAGTAGGTTTCAATGAGATCCCCCTCATTCTTCTAAACTCCAGCAAGTACAGGCTCAGAACCATCAAACACTCTTCATACGTTAACTCTTCATTCCTGAATTATTCTTGTGAATCTCGTCTGGACCCTCTCCATTGCGAGCACATTTTAGAGCACAAGGCACCCAAAACTGCTCACAATATTCTAAGCGGAGTCTGATCAATGCCTTATAAAGCCTCAGCATCACACCCTTGCTCTTATATTCTAGTCCTCTTGAAATCAAATTGCATTTGCCTTCCTCACTACCGACTCTACCTGCATGTTAACCTTTAAGTAATCCTTCAAAGGACTCTAAGAAGACTAAGAAATAAGGTGGAATCATTCAATAAATTGAAGGCAGTGATTGATGGTCATTTAACCTTCAGGACAATCGGAGGAAATAAGGAGAGAGAACAAAGTCATGTTGAAACTGAGGTTGTAATGGGGCAGACTTGAGGGGCCACAAGGCCTACTCCCATTCCTAAAGATCATTACAGATCCTCCTCCATCTGAGGTCCTTATCCCTTGATTCCTTTTGAGTCCTATTGTTCTGAAGAATAGAATAAAACCATTAACAGGAGAGATTCTGCAGATGCTGGAAATTTTGAGTAACACACACACAAAATGCTGCAGGAACTCTTGATTGTTTTCTGTGAGGGGAAGACCTGCTATAAGTTTATAAAATTATGAGATGCATCAATAGTTTTATTTCGCCCAGCATGGAAATGTCTGGTAGATTTAAGCTTAATGGAGGAAAATTTAGAAGGGATGTGTGAGGCAAGTTTTTTTTAAAACACAGAATAGAAGATGCTTGGACTACTCTTCTGAAGGCGAGGAGAAGAGTGATATTAGAAGCCAATATGTTAGTGACACCTAATTGCCATTTAGACAGAGAATGGAGGGACATGGATCATGTCCCTCCATTCTTCAGAACTCACAAAACTGGAGCAGAAGCAAGTCCAAGAGACAAGCACAGAATAAGAAAACCTATTTCCATTTGTATCTGTATGGACACCAGCAGCTAATATGTTTGCTTAGAGCAAGCAAACAACAGATAATCTAACATATAATTTGACATCACAATCTCCTGTTGTAATTCATCTGAAAATGTTTTGGCTGTGTACACATCGTATCAATGGAGAAGAGTTAAAGTACTATTTACAAAGCACATTTCTTTTAATGCTGTTACTGAATAATGACCCTATACGTGGATTTATTTCAAGCCAGTCATCCAAAACTCTGAAACAGCTTGCATATCCGACCAATCCCCTTTGTCTGAATAACGTTTTGCATAATGACTCAGTAAGTTTATCCTGCCGATGCCTTATTTCTGCAAATTGGGAAAGTCCCTGACTGTTCCCTGTAACTGTTAGTTAACTTTAACCAGAGTGGTAAGTTATTTCACAGTTTGAATCCAGTTTGCCATGATGTTTCGATGCTATAGTAAGTTTAAAGGGAAGTTCTCATCCCTCGTCAATCATTGTTTATTATAAAGGACTTCCCAAACACTGACTCACAATAAGTGAGATGAATGAGCGCTTGGCGCCATCCACCAAAAGCGGACCTTCCCGGTAGCCGGACATCTTAATTCCCATACCGACATGTTGGTTCTTGGCCTTTTCTTGTGCCACGAAGGGGCCTCCTTCACGGTGGAGGAGCAATTCCTTATATTCTATCTGGGTAGCCTCCAACCTGATGGCATGAATATCGATTTCTCCTTCTGGTAAAAAAAAATTCCCTCCCCCTCCCCTCTTCGTCTATTGCCCACTCCAGCCTCTTACCTCTTCTCACCTGCCTGTCACCTCCCACTGGGTCCCCTCCTCCTTCCCTTTCACCTATTGTCCATTCTCCTCTCCTATCAGATTCCTTCCTCTCCAGCCCTTTACCTTTCCTACCACACCTGGCTTCACCTATCACCTTCCAGCTGTCCCTCTTCTCCTCCCCCCTCCTTTTTATTCTGGCATCTTCCCCCTTCCTTTCGGGTCCTGAAGATTGGTCTCAGAGTGAATGTTGACTGTTCGTTTCCATGAATGCTGCCTGACCTGCTGAGTTCCTCCAGCATTTTGCGTGTGTTACTCACAATATGTTGCCCTGCCCACTTAATCATTATCTTTTTCATCCTTTGAGAGGCACCATAAAAACACCTGTTTGTCTTGCAATGAAAGGAGCTGTAATCTGTTGCCTCTCGTCACTGCAGTACTGAATTGAATTACCCGGAAATCAAGGAAGATTGGGTGGGAAATTAATTTTGTTTTCTTATGGAGAGTATAAGTTCTAATAATGAACAGAATGAGAAAAATATTGTTTTCTCTAGTCATTAACAACAAAAATGTTAAAATAAGTCATTTTTAAATAAGAAAAGATAAATAATTTACAGTTGCTGAGCACTGAATTTGCCTGTAACGTCCGAAGATTAGAAGGAAAGATAATGAACAGTGATCCCAAGCAAGTGCATCTAAACAATCATTGGTTGAGGACTAGAACAAGTGTGAAATACAAGGTCACTCATAGTAAAAAGCCCTTAGAGTCTAGTCCAAATGGTAATTTCAAGATACCCACTCTCCTTACCTTCTTCCACCAGCCCACCCAGAGTCTCTCACATTTTGTTCACCTTTTCCATCTGAATCCTTCATTTTCTAGGCACATTATCCTCCCCTATCTGGTTCCACATAACTACATTACCTTGCTTTCTTCTATCTTGGCTCGCCTTTCCCAATTGGTTCCATCTTTCCATAATCCCTGTCTTTCCTGGTTCCACTTACTACCTACCAACCACTGCCTTTACCCTTCTCCCTTCCCCTCCCCCACCTCCAACCCGCCCAGTTCTGTCTGCCTAAAAAAACTTTTTTTCTTCCCCTTCTCATGTTTCCACCGTACAGCCTCTATCTCAGTACTCCCCCTCCACCCCTCCCGCACCTGGCTCTATCTTCCCATCATCCCTTCATTTGGTTCAACTTATCTCCAACCATCCTCCTTCTCACTGCTTCTTTTCACTTCTATACATTGGCTCTCTTCCCTTCACACTCTCAATGTCACAACCATGGATGCTGCTGTAGGGTCCATGCACCCACTGGGGGGGCGGGCTGCACAACAGGTTTGATAATCGCACTCATGAGGATGCATGTTCCAGCTAATTAGTGTTCCATTACAGTGGTATTTAACTCTCTTCTTTTCGTTCTAGTCTTGTCGAGACTTGACCAAAAGCACAGCAACATTCACGCTCCCTGCTACCCTCATCCTTGTCTAGGAAAGAAGACTACCATTTTGACTGATGCTGTCAAGGAGGGATATTCATTTAGTATTAGTTATTGTTTCCAGCCGCAGTGTTGGCATTTAACTTTCAGTTTGAGAGTTTTAGTTAACAGCCCTGTTGGATAGCATTCATTGTTTTCCTTTTCCTTTAAATCCTGCACAGTTCTCATTAGTCGGTGAACTGTTGACCTTCTTCAGTGTCTCTGTTTCCGCACGGGCCATATCCAAACGTTTTGACCCTCAGTCCTGACATAGGGTTTCGACCTAAACTGTTAGCCATCCATTTGCTTCCTCAGCTGCTCCCTGATCCACTAAATTCTTCCAGTAGTTTATATTTTTCTCCATAATTCAGCATCTGTAGAATCTGGTGTCTCTAGTGTAAAGGTGTTCATTTATGATTCCTCATAAATTTTCTATACTTTATCAGATTGCAGTTAGGAAAAAAATCTGCTTGTGATGCAAGTTTACTGTGAATAACTCACTTTTTAATACAGAATCATGGAATGATATGACACAAAAAAATGATTGAGAAAAGAATTTCTCTGCTAGATAGCTTCCTATTTACAATTAGTTTCTCTATTTTCCTTTCTACCCAATACCATTTTAATTTTGCTTCCAGGCTTCCAGCTTAAAGCCCACCAGTGTTCAAAATCCAGCCTAGTTCTTCTTTTATGTTATTCTTTCAGATATCCTTATCTTTGATGCATTTAGAGGTGTAGTCACCGCAGGTAAAATCAGCAATTATTGTCTTAATTCCCCCCCCCCCCAATTTAAACAGCTGTTAACAAGCAACCACACTACAGCAGAGATGAAGATGATTTCTGCAGATCTTATTAAGTGTGGCAAATTTCATTTCCCAAAGAACATTAATGGGTTTTGAGAACAAGTTAGTTTCAAGATCACGATTATTCCTCATACTTAGATTATATTTAATCAGTTAATTTTTTAAAAAGCATTTGTCAAGGTGAAATTTGTCTCCCAATCATCATCCAGGTCTCTAGATTATAGTACAGCAATTTAAATTTTACCAAAAATGTTTCTGTCCCCTCTTTGAAGATATTATTGCATCTGCTTCAAACTGATTTTCAGGTTGTGCATCCTTTCAAGTTATAAAGCTCTCATGTTGCCTTCAGTTCTTTGACAATCAGTTTAAAAACCTTTGTGGTCTGGTTAATACGTATCTGGTTAACACATAGAAAGAAGCAATTTGGCCCATCAAGTCTATGCTGACATGCAGAGCAATTCCATTCTGCCACTAATTGTTCCTGCAATCTATTCTCCCTATATTTCCCTTCCCCTCCAGATTCCACTACTCACCTGCACACAGGAGAAACATACTGGGACTATCCTAACAACCCACAAACCTTTGGGACACGGAGGGAAACCGGTGGGGTGGGGTGAGGTTTCACTGCTGCGGGATTGAGAAGATTAGCGCTCCCTTCCATCTTTTCATTCTGTGTGAGATGGGCAAGGAAATGAGGAGACAGTCCAAGATGAAATATGGGTTGATGGATTTCCCTTACGAGCTTTCCAAGGATAACAAAGGGAATTCTACAGCTCTGTTTAGTGACATATTTGAGAATCTTCAGTCCCCTCAGTCTATGCGACTTCCAGTACTGAAGAAGAGTCATGGCCCAAAACATTGACTGTTTATTCATTTCCATAGATGTTGCCTCACCTGCTGAGTTCCTCCAGCACTTTGTGTGTGTAACCTTTAGAGTATTTCTGTTGGTCACATTACCCAGCTTATTTTTCCCTTCAACTTGTAATCTCTCAAATCCCCATCAACCTTCCCTCAATTCGCATGCCAGTCACCCACACTTGGGTCATTTTCAGAAGCTAATTAATCTAACAACCCAATAAATAAAAATCTGTAGTTGCTGGAAATCAAGAATAAACATCAAAAGTTGTAGAAACCTTCTTTTCCCCCCTTTTGCAGGACGAGCAGAGATTTGGACCTGAAACAGTAATTATTTTACTTTACTCACATGCCAAGTGTTTCCAGTGTTTTCTGTTTTTAACCCTAATAATCAGCACATACTGTGGATGTACTGGGACAAAACTAGGAAACTTGGGAGTAAACCAAAGCTGTCACAGAGACATCATCATCTGCATACACACGGAACTGGAGGGCAGGATTTAATGGGCTTTTTGTCCATGAAGTGCAGAATTTTACATTGATGTTTCACTCTAGGTTAAAAACAAACTTTGACAATGATGAATTTCCAAGAGACATGATTGATTCATGGAACTTGAGGTTACTTAGAACTACCAAAGTCAGCTGAAAAAGAACTATATCAGCAAAGAAAAACTTTAAATTAAATTGCTCAATTTTAAATTTAATTCACAAAATTCACCACTTTGTACTCTCTTTGCACATTGTTACTGCAAAACACAAAATTTTCCATCATTTATGTGAATGACAAGATATCTGATTCTGATTCACTTGAAACATCTTTATTATTTAACCATTTTAATTAACATTTTTATTTTGAACATCCAACGATAGGAAGGGGTCATTGACCCGGGACATTGGCTCTGTTTCTTTCTTCACTGATGCTGTGTTATAAGCTGCACACTCACAGCATTTCCAGTTTTTGTTTCAGATATCCAAAACCTGCAGAATTCTACTTTGTCATACCTGTCTAGCTCTGATGTGAGGCTATCCATTCATAACATTAACTGCGCTTTTATTTCTCTCCACACGTGCTGTCTGATATGTTGGACTTTTTTTTTATTAAGTGCAATCGTGAACAATAGCCAGATCAGAAATGCTGATCAAGTCAACTAGTTCCCAAAGAGAACTCTGATAGGCCAATCAGATGGTTCACTGCTGCTCAGTGACAGAACACAAAAAAAAATCATATGTACAATTAAAAAACATTTTAAAAAATAGTAGATATACCAGAGTCATGATGATCATGATGAAGTCTGCTGGAGAGAGACATTTATACACATGCTGTCCTCCATAATTCAAAGAGCTTGAAGGATAAGGTTGCAGGGTGACGAAATGTGGCAGGAGCACTTTGAACTAAAAACTAATCCCTACCAGGAGAAAACAGCACCTGTTCTTTCCGCACTGTTCTCCAGCAGTTTAAGGACTAAGTCCAGCCGGAACATAACTCACGAGTGCTCTTGAAAGTCAGGTATTAACCCTACCTACCAACAACCAAGCATTGCCATCCTGGACCCCTTCATGATAGCTTATGAAGAAACATGTGACTTCTCTCCCAGAGATGATAGGTGTTTGTGCACTCCATTCTTGAAGGCTTGGACCCCATCGTCACAGATGTTTCCAACCACATCTGGAAGGCTGTTCCAAATTCTGATAGCACAGTGAAGGAAGCTTCTATCCAGTGTGTAGGTTCTCGCATCAGGCATGGAAATGACATGAGCTTGATAAACTTGATCGTGTGGTGCGCCGTCTCTCATAAGATGAAGGCAGCATGGTGCGAAGGTCTACAGGGCTGTGGCTGGTGTGCATTTTGTATAGCACAGTAGCTGCAGCAACCTGGCATCTGTGGTGTAAACTACTGATGGCTAGCTTCTCACGAGCTGTGGCTTCATCTACACCTATAGTCCTGAGAACCTTTCTTTGAATGGAATCAAACTGGCTGAGGACACTCTGCGAGGCATTCATCCATGATAAGCAGGTATACACCATAATACTTCGTACCTGGGCTTTGTAAACCGTGGCTCTGCCCTCTTTGTCTAGTTTGGATATATACTACTTTCCGCAGAGCTCCAAGCCTTTGTCCAGCCTTGTTTGAAATAGTGGAAAGGTGTTTATCCCACACCAACTTGCTATCAATATTAACACCAAGGATTACTAGCTCCTTCTTTAAATCCGGCTTGCAGTTCCCAAAATACAGGTTGGGGTTAGATGGATTCCTCTTCCTGGACATCACCATCGCCTTGCACTTAGTAGGTTCAAAGGTGACATTCCAGTCGTCTGCCCAGGCTTTCATCCTGTCAAGATCCCTATTCAGGCTTGCTGCCACTGTATTACTCCCTCCTGCTCTGATTGGTGCAGATAGTATGGAGTCATCAGCGTGCAGGTAAAGCTAGTTACTGCATGCATCAACCAAGTCGTCAATAAAGATGGGAAACAGAAGTGGCCCAAGTATTGAACCCTGTGGTACAGACGCATTGATGGTTGAAGAATCAGAAGACTGATCAGAGGTAACAACTTTGCTGGTCCGTCCATGAAGGTAGCTCTGCAGCCATCTAAGCAGCTTTCCAGATATTCCTTTGGATCTCAGCTTAACACAGAGTCCATTATGCCAGACCTTATCAAATGCTCCTTTGATATCCAGGGCTATGACACACACTTCTCCACCTTTGTCTAAGAAGGTGTTCCACGTTTGAGATAAGGTGGTGAGGAGATCGGCTGTACTGTGATCAGATTGAAATTCATACTGCCTTCTTGAAATTAAGTTGTTACGGAGTAGGTAGTTCTGAACTTGTTTGTGGACTGCTGCTTCCATTACCTTGCTGATGACACTGAGTAAGGATATGGGGCGGTAATTTGTAGGATCAGTTCTGGAATCCCGCTTGCGTACTGGTGTTACTGATGCTATTTTCCATTGTTCTGGGAACACACCACTCGAGAAGCATAGCTGGAAGAGGTGGCAGAGAGGACTTGCAAGTTCTGCACTGCATTCCTTTAAGACCCTAGTTGGAATCTGGTCAGGGCCAGATGCTTTATCAGGCTGAAGCTGTTGCATAATTTTCCTGATGTCTTTGGGTTTGAAGATGATTTTGTTCAGCAAGGTGGTAGTAAGCTGCTTGACATCTGGTGGCTGGTCATCAGCATTTGTGAGCCGACATTTATCTGCAAAAGCCCGACAGAAACCATCGGCCTTATCCTTTGCTGTTGTATGTACAGACCCATTGTGCTCAATGACAGGGATGTCAGAGTGGCCTGTTCTTCCAGAGAGGGAGTTCACAACACTTTGAGTTTGATGTTATGGTTTCTTCGGGCCTGTCTCTCTGCTCGATTGTGTGACTGCCTAGCCTGTGCAAACTTCTCCTCATTAGCAGGGGTGCTGCACCTCTTTAGATGGTGGTAGAGACGACATTTCTTCTTTGCTACTCGTCTGTACTTGTCATCAAACCATACTTTATCGCCAGGCTTCTTAGTAACAATTTTGCTGGGAATGTGAATGTCCATGGCCTCACATATAATTTCTGTAAGCTTGGTGCAAGCCTTCTCAGGGTCCTTGTCTTTGCGAATGCTAAACCGGTCAGCTGATGAAAGATGACCACGCATATCCCAAAAGTTGGCTTTGTCATAACACCGAACTTTCCTCTTGTATGGCTGGTCACGGTAAACTGGAACATCCAACTTCACCAGCACGGGTTTACGGTCTGAAGAAACCATTTGAGCCATAGTTGTTGCCTTAGCGGGTAGGTCCGTCATAACAAGATCAAGGATATACTCCCCCCTTGTTGGGTCTGACACAATCTGCTGCAGACCAAGACTATCAGCTAGTTGTAGTGTGCGCTGGCCAGCATTGTCAGTTGTTTGGCTGCTCAACCGGTCTTGGTGATGGATGTTAAGTCCCCCATAAGCATCACAGACTGTGCACTGACCTCTGTCAACTTGGGGAAGGTGTTACTGTCCAGGTATTCAAGGACGTCACTGTTGGCACTAGTATGTTGATAGACGGCACCAATTAGTAGTTTCTGTGATTGAAGAGCCACGGTGAACCACGAGTTCAAGGTCTTTTGGATCTCTCCTAGGGTTATGGTGTATTGCAATACCCACCAAACAGTAAACAGCAATGCCATCTCCTGATGTTCCCTCCCGAGCTCTGCAGCAACACATTGAGTAGCCAGGGATGGTTACTCCACCTGGGACTGATGAATTGAGGAATGTTTCAACAACAATAATGATGGAAGGTTTCTCTTCAGTGCACAGGTTGGCAAGTTCATCTATATTTGATCAGAGTCCACGTATGTTTACCTCTATGACTCACAGTTCCTTATCACGTAGTCGATGGGTAGGCGTGGGTTGTTTCCGTTTAGATCTGTCCGTTCAAGGCTTAGATTTATAATCCGTAGCAAGTACATAGAACAGGCACAAGGGTCGCTAGCCCCTGTACCCCAGAAACACACCTGAGCAGTGCGGCGGAGGTGTGTGCTATGCATGACCTGATCTGAAAGCATCATGTTGACTCATAACAGATCGTTTTCATGGTGGAACAGCTTAGTCAAGGATGGGGTGATCAGCACTGATGGACAAATTATACCTCTACTACCCCATTTTTCAAAATTCTATTTTGTTTTATATTTCCAGCAACCATTATGTTCTTTCTGTTCAAACCCATCTTGTGGAATGAATGAAACAGCTGATATAGTGTCCAATTCCATTTTAATTAATTTGCCGTTCACTTCTGTGGTAAGTCTTATTGCTTGTCTATTGTTAGTTTTCATTTGTAAATCTCAAGAGCATCCAGTCCTGTGTCAGACTCATCATTATCAGACTTTTCATCAACAGTATGCAGATTAGTGCTTTTTGAAACTGCAACTTAATTTTTTAAATTTTTTTTCTCATTGCTCTGCAGTCCATTTATTTTCATCTGCCAACAAGCTCTTTGTGTCCTACTTTGTTGCATTTTCTGCAAGTTTCACTTTTAAATCTGCATTGGTCTGGTGAATGTGAGCCCCTGCCACAACGATAGCACAATGTGTTCGGCAGGCAGGTTTCTGTTTCAACATTCCAATTTTGTTCATGCTCACTTTCATTCTAGACTGAAACTCTTTTTTTCAACTGCTCTTTTAAATGTAAGTTATGCTACAGTTAGGCACAATTTTCGAATGCTTTCGTGTAAGATTCCACAAAGTAAATAGCCTCTCAGTACATTATTAAATCCATTACCGAACTGACAATGCTCAGACAAACTTTTAAATTCAGCCATGTACACTAAAATGGACTTGTCTTCCTTTTGATTTTGCTTATGAAATCTAAAGCTGTTCTGCAACCAACAAAGGTTTCAGTTCTAAATGTTCCTGCATTACTTTCACAATATCAGCAAAGCTCATTTCGGCTGGTTTGGTTGGATCAGTTATTTTTTAAGCAGCCTTTAAACCCAATGCACTCAGCAAAAGTAGAATGTATTTCTCATTGGCTATTTCATAGAAACATAGAAACATAGAAAATAGGTGCAGGAGTAGGCCATTTGGCCCTTCGAGCCTGCACCGCCATTTATTATGATCATGGCTGATCATCGAACTCAGAACCCTGCCCCAGCCTTCCCTCCATACCCCCTGACCCCTGTAGCCACAAGGGCCATATCTAACTCCCTCTTAAACATAGCCAATGAACTGGTCTCAACAGTTTCCTGTGGCAGAGAATTCCACAGATTCACCACTCTCTGTGTGAAGAAGTTTTTCCTAATCTTGGTCCTAAAAGGCTTCCCCTCTATCCTCAAACTGTGACCCCTCGTTCTGGACTTCCCCAACATCGGGAACAATCTTCCTGCATCCAGCCTGTCCAATCCCTTTAGGATCTTATACGTTTCAATCAGATCCCCCCTCAATCTTCTAAATTCCAACGAGTAAAAGCCCAGTTCATCCAGTCTTTCTTCATATGAAAGTCCTGCCATCCCAGGAATCAATCTGGTGAACCTTCTTTGTACTCCCTCTATGGCAAAGATGTCTTTCCTCAGATTAGGGAAATTTGCTTCTGAAAGCTATTCAATTAGCTCAGCATACATGAGTCAGTTGCCCATTGAACAATCAAACGTGTCAATTTTTCCAATGTAGCCAGACATTTCTGCTCTTTCTTTTATGATTATTATCATCCAATACTCATGTTTATGAACCTGTGATTTCTTCTGTTTTCTGCCTTTTTCACTTGACAGTCTCTGTTTGCTTTTCTGAATGAACACGTGCTACACTGCTTTTCATTCCTTGACTGTTTCTCACTGAGCTTCTTTATAACTCAAGCATCTTGCTGTGGTTGTCTCGGTTTCATTTTTAAAATACCCCGTCACCACTGTTACGTCTTGTAAACCCGAAACATAAAACTAATTTAAAGGAAAAGATAGAGAGTCCAAAATGCTAGTCCAATTTAGTTTTTACTTTAAGTGAGGTGCACACGTATCACATGGTATTGTCATGACAGCTTGGTCATTTTGTCTTGGTCTGGGTGAGCTCTGAACTTGGCCACCGCTAACTGGGACGATAAAACCACTATTTGCAATAAACTTGAGGAATTCACCACTGAGATGCGTCAGCTTTTTGACCATCCAGAAAATCGAAGGGAGACAGCAGATTGGATACCTCGCCTACATCAAGGCTCGGGCACACTGCTGGATTACACTGTGGAATTCAGAACCCTTGCAGCAGAGTGCAGCTGGAATGTGAAAGTATTGCTGGCCCATTACCATCATGGCCTCTGGGAGCATGCAAAAGATGAGATTTCTATCCTCCCAGGAGATGCACATGGACCTCAAAAGCCTTATCACTCTGGTCTCTGAATTGACAAGTGTCTTATGGAATGACCCTCCAGATCATCAGCCAGAATCTCATTTCCATTCCCAGAACCATTTCAGACTGCAGGACCCTCACCTTCAATGCCTCCAGAACCCATGCAGTTAGGGAGAGTTCCCTTAACCCCCAAGAGCGTGAGTATTGTTGGAGAAACGACTTGTGCACTTACTACTGAGGCGCTAATCACCCACGCATCATATACCCACTACCTCCGGGAAAACGGCACCATCAGGTAGAGACAAGGGACCCTCTATCTGGTAAGTTCTCCCGTCCCCTCATTCCAGCGCTATAGCCTGATTCACTCTCTCTGTCCTCCTCCACATCCCAAAGGCTCTACGTACAAAAGAGGCTCTAGTCTAGTGGATTCCCACACTGCAGGCAACTTTCCGGACCAGACACTATGTGCAAAACATAGACTGCCTACCAGGCCTATCTGTCACCCCTTCTGCACCACATCCAATGACGGATGTCCATTTGGGTCTGGGATGCTCAGTGCAAGCACACGGCTTGAGCACATGAGCATTGGAGAGCACCGTGAGTCCATTCAGTTCCTCATTGACACAAACAACACTCCTCTCATTTTGGGTTACCCCTTGCTCTCCACTCATGACTCTCACTTTTCCTGCCACCTGGTTCACTGCTGAATTGGAGACCCACCTGCCTGCAATCCCAGCTGACCTCACCACGTAAATCCGTGGTGATGGAGGAAACACTTGACCTCACCAAACTCCCAAAGGAATACCACGACTTAATCCTGACGAAGGGTCTCGGCCTGAAACGTTGACTGCGCCTCTTCCTATAGATGCTGCTTGGCCTGCTGCGTTCACCAGCAACTTTGATGTATGTTACCACGACTTAGCCGTCACTTTCAGTAAAAGGGAGGCCTGCACCCTGCCACCTCACAGACCACATGACCGTGTGACCAACTTCCTCCTGGACACCACCCCTCCTTGAGATCCTCTGTTCACCCTCTCCCCGACCGAGAGCCAAGCCATGAATGACTACATCGCTGAAACACTACAAACAACTTCATTCAATCATCCCAGTCCCCAGCTGATGCAGGCTTTTTCTTTATTAAGAAATCTTGGAAGCCACTGTTGTTTAATAATACTTTTTTTTATAAGATTTGTACTTTTTAAGAAACTCGTGTATTTTTTACAGTATGTGGTGGTTCATCCCCACTCACTGGCAGAAAGTGGTATAGCAGCTAAACTAATGGTTTGCCACCTTTCTCATTTTCATTGGCTAAGTATTACCACATTATCTGTGTGATGTAATTATTTTAATTATGTAGCCTATTAACTTGTTCATCTTATCTAAGCAAGTGATGGATTTTTCAGAAGCACCATCTTGGCTTCTTGTTGTATCTTTCATCTTCGCATTCATTCTATCACTCAGTATCATTATTCCGCTCTCTATTTAGTTTGCTGAGTATTTGTATGTTTGTTTGTACTCTAAAATAAACTGAAATCGTGGAATGAAGACTATTCGTCATTCCTGACTAAGGATCAGAAAATAAACAGAGATCCAACAGAAGAAAGATGGTGGTCTTCATCCCTGCATTGACTACCGTGGACTCAACAAATCACCATTAAGAACCATTACTCTCTCCCTTGATGGACAGCAGATTCAAAACACTCCACAGGGCCTAGATCTTCATCAAATTTGATCTACAGAGCATGTACAACCTGATCTGTATCCACCAGAGGGATGATTGGAAGATACTGTTCCTAACACCCACTGGCAACTACAAATACTTGGTATTGCCTTTCGGACCTTCCAACAGTCCAGCCATCTTCCAAGTCTTCGTCAATAAGATCCTCCGAGATCTTGACAGATATCTTCAAAGGTATGCATTTGTCTGCCTCAACAACACCTTCATCTTCTCCAAGGACCCCCAAGGCCACATCAGTCACATTCAGTCAGCCATTCAGCATCTTCTTGAAAATCGACTGCACTGCGTTAGAAAAATGCCAGTTCCACACCCAGGCATTTCCATAGTGGGTCACATCCTTTCACCCCAAAGCATAATCATGGACCCAGAGAAAGAGTGTGCCATCATTGAATGGCCCTGACTGTTCTCCCGTAACCAGCCGCAGTGCTTCTTATATTTCTCCAACTTCCACTGTCAGTTCATTAGAACCTGCAGCCAAATTGCTGCTCCTCTCACCTCCCTCACCATATCACCTACCTCGTGGATAACCGCGTCTGCTACTGTGGACCTTGATTTCGAGGAGCTCAAGAGACACTTCACCGTTGCTCCCATTTCCACCATCCTAACCCTCTGGAGATTTTATGATAGAGATAGACACATCTGACGTGAGCACAGGGGCTATCCTCTCCCAGCAAGGACCCTTGTGCCTTCTCGTGCAAGTTAAACTCTACACAGTGTTGTTATGAGACAGGGAGCCACTCGCCATCAAATGGGCCTTGGAGGAATGGAGGCATTTGCTGAGGGGAAACACTGGATCCTTTCTGATCTGGACTGACTGCCAGAAACTCATATCGATTCAGCAGACCCAACCACTCAACATACATCTGGTTTGCTGGGAACACTTCTTCAAGCAATTCAACTTCACCATGTCCTACCCACTTCCAATAACACTAAGTTGGACGCCCTGTCATGATAGTTCAACCCAGCAGAAACAGAGATCAACCATCAGCCCATCATTCCATCCTCTCAGATCCTCACCCTGATAGTCTGGGACTTTGTGAGCTAGATCCACCAGGCTCTACAACATGATCAGCAACACACATCAAAGTTGCTGGTGAATGCAGCAAGCCAAGCAGCATCTGTAGGAAGAGGTGCAGTCGACGTTTCAGGCCGAGACTCTTCGTCAGGACTAACTGAAGGAAGAGTGAGTAAGGGATTTGAAAGTTGGAGGGGGAGGGGTAGATCCAAAATGATAGGAGAAGACAGGAGGGGGAGGGATAGAGCCAAGAGCTGGACAGGTGATAGGCAAAAGGGGATACGAGAGGAGCCTGCTTCAGTCAACACACCAGGCATGACCAGCGGCCATGTGTTTAGAGACATTCCAGTGGGCCCAATTCTAACCCCTCTCTAGCTGTCCAGGTTCACAACAGACTCCAGATTTTCTGTGACACTGGTACTAGTGGCCCACAAAGATCACACCTTTATGTCAGTTTATCACTGCCTGCCTTCAATGTGCCCAGTCCAATTCCTCCAACCAGCAGCCCTCTGGGCTCCTGTGGCCCTGCTGCCTCCTTGATGCCTTTGGTCCAGTATTGGCATGGATTTCATAAGGGTTTGCCACCTTCAGATGGGGGCACCGTGGTTATGTGAGAGATGGACTGGTTCTCCAAAGCAGCCCGCTTCACTGCTCTTCCCAAAATTCTGACAGCCACTGGGATGGTGAACCTGGTTCTCCAACAAGTAGTTTGCCTCCATGGCTTCCCCCAGGACATAGTGTTGCACTGGGACCTACTATTCGTCTCCCACTTCTGGCAAGTTTTCTGCTCTCTCTTCTGCACCTCAATGAATCTGTCCTCTGGCTGTCATCAGCAGACTACCGACAGTCAGAAAGAATCAATTTGCAGGTGGAGAAGTTTCTGCAATGCTTCTCCGCCTCTAACCTTTCCACATGAGGCTGGCTGTTCATTGAGCGAACAAGGGTTGTGAATGAAACTGGTGCTGTCAGTTTTATCTTGAATCCATCGAGGAGTTCCACCGGAACTGTCCGGATCACCCTTGGCCATCAGTTTCCTGTTAGGCCAGTACAGGCTGGCACCTCCCAATCTCCACCCAGCTAACAGGAGTCACCTACCACTCATTTCCAACTCATCACCTGCAGCCTATTTAAACCCAATTCTCATCCTCAATCCTTGTTTGCTCAACAAACCAGCCAGCCTCAACCAGTTACTCCTAGTATTCCATTACTTTGTTGCCTTGGTATGTTTAGTATCTGTACTCTCTTGTTTTGTGGCCTCTCATGGCTTATTATTTTGCAGTTTATTAGTAAAATTATCACTCACTGCTAATTTGTCCCTGCTGCTCTGCACTTGGGTCAGGCCTCCTCTACATTCCCTGACAGGCTTGGTGTACACAGCCATTTGTGGCAATGAGTTCCACTGAATCACTACCTTCCGGTGAAAGAAATTCCTCCTCATCTCTGTTCTAAAGGGATGTCCTTCTACTCTGAGGCTGTGCCCTCTGGTACTAATCTCCCACTATTACTATCAGATTTATTGTTCCTAACATACGACACTATATTTGTTATTTTGTAGTAGCATGACAGTACAAAAAACATAAAAATATATAAATTCACAGATACATAAATGCTACAAAAGAAAGGACAAATAAGGTAGTGTTCATGGGTTGTTAAAAAAAATTGCCCATAGAGGGATTATTTCCGTCTGTTGGCCCTATTCATTGTTGCAAAATAAAAATGCAACCTGGAACAGAGGAAGACACCATCTACTTCTCTTTGGCCCAGGAGTATGTATACTTTGATGGAAAATCGAGAGGAATGTTGCTCTTGACTGTAGCTCCAACAATGAGCATGGCTGTATTTTGTAGAAGTAGAACATAGAACATAGAATAGTACAGCACAGTACAGGCCCTTTGGCCCACAATGTTGTGCCAACCCTCAAACCCTGCCTCCCATATAAGCCCCCACCTTAGATTCCTCCATATACCTGTCTAATAGTCTCTTAAACTTCACTAGTGTATCTGCCTCCACCACTGACTCAGGCAGTGCATTCCACGCACCAACCACTCTCTGAGTAAAAAACCTTCCTCTAATATCCCCCTTGAACTTCCCACCCCTTACCTTAAAGCCATGTCCTCTTGTATTGAGCAGTGGAGCCCTGGGGAAGAGGCACTGGCTATCCACTCTATCTATTCCTCTTATTATCCTGTACACCTGTCTCCTCTCATCCTCCTTCTCTCCAAAGAGTAAAGCCCTAGCTCCCCTAATCTCTGATCATAATGCATACTTTCTAAACCAGGCAGCATCCTGGTAAATCTCCTCTGTACCCTTTCCAATGCTTCCACATCCTTCCTATAGTGAGGTGACCAGAACTGGACACAATACTCCAAGTGTGGCCTAACCAGAGTTTTATAGAGCCGCATCATTACATCGCGACTCTTAAACTCTATCCCTTGACTTATGAAAGCTAACATCCCATAAGCTTTCTTAACTACCCTATCCACCTGTGAGGCAGCTTTCAGGGATCTGTGGACATGTACCCTGAGATCCCTCTGCTCCTCCACACTACCAAGTATCCTGCCATTTACTTTGTACTCTGCCTTGGAGTTTGTCCTTCCAAAGTGTACCACCTCACACTTCTCAGCGTTGAACTCCATCTGCCACTTCTCAGCCCACTTTTGCATCCTATCAATGTTTTTCTGCAATCTTTGTCAATCCTCTACACTATCCACAACACCACCAACTTCTGTGTCGTCTGCAAACTTGCCAACCCACCCTTCTACCCCCACATCCTGGTCGTTAATAAAAATCATGAAAAGTAGAGGTCCCAGAACAGATCCTTGTGGGACACCACTAGTCACAATCCTCCAATCTGAATGTACTCCCTCCACCACCACCCTCTGCCTTCTGCAGGCAAGCCAATTCTGAATCCACCGGGCCAAACTTCCCTGGATCCCATGCCTTCTAACTTTCTGAATAAGCCTACCGTGTGGAACCTTGTCAAATGCCTCTGTCCTCTGTATTGACCTCCAGTGGTGAATGTGTTTCTGGGTGCATTTGTCTCTGCAGTTATTTTGATCGACAGTGGAAGAATAGCTTAAGCTCCTTTGGCCAGATCATGAACTTTCCGGTACGGTGCTAGAATTTTTAGAACATGTGACGTTAATGCAGACCTTTTGTTGCTTAATTCTGCAAAATCAGCCTGCAATTTTCCTTTAAATGCCTTTCTTTTTATTGTCCACATCGCCGTCAACAACTTGCACCTGGATTTTCTTTAAGCCATTTCTACCCAATTGTCATAAGAACATAAACAGAAAGGTTACACCTCTGGGTGCCATCCTGTTCCACCATTCCACAGGACTGTAGCTGTCTTGAGGAAAATTAAAGTGGATAAATCCCCGGGACCTGACAGAGTGTTCCCTCGGACCTTGAAGGAGACTAGTGTTGAAATTGCAGGGGCCCTGGCAGAAATATTTAAAATGTCGCTGTCTACGGGTGAAGTGCCAGAGGATTGGAGAGTGGCTCATGTTATTCCGTTGTTTAAAAAGGGATTGAAAAGTAATCTGGGAAATTAAAGGCCGGTGAGTTTAACGTCAGTAGTAGGTAAGTTATTGGAGGGAGTACTAAGAGACAGAATCTACAAGCATTTGGATAGACAGGGGCTTATTAGGGAGAGTCAACATGGCTTTGTGCGTGGTAGGTCATGTTTGACCAATCTGTTGCAGTTTTTTGAGGAGGTTACCAGGAAAGTGGATGAAGGGAAGGCAGTGGATATTGTCTACATGGACTTCAGTAAGACCTTTGACAAGGTCCCGCATGGGAGGTTAGTTAGGAAAATTCAGTCGCTAGGTATACATGGAGAGGTGGTAAATTGGATTAGACATTGGCTCGATGGAAGAAGCCAAAGAGTGGTGGTAGAGAATTGCTTCTCTGAGTGGAGGCCTGTGACTAGTGGTGTGCCACAGGGATCAGTGCTGGGTCCATTGTTATTTGTCATCTATATCAATGATCTGGATGATAATCTGGTAAATTGGATCAGTAAGTTTGCTGATGATACAAAGATTGGAGGTGTAGTAGACAGTGAGGAAGGTTTTCAGAGCCTGCAGAGGGATTTGGACCAGCTGGAAAAATGGGCTGAAAAATGGCAGATGGAGTTTAATACTGACAAGTGTGAGGTATTGCACGTTGGAAGGACAAACCAAGGTAGAACATACAGGGTTAATGGTAAGGCACTGAGGAGTGCAGTGGAACAGAGGGATCTGGGAATACAGATACAAAATTCCCTAAAAGTGTCGTCACAGGTAGATAGGGTTGTAAAGAGAGCTTTTGGTACATTGGCCTTTATTAATCTAAGTATTGAGTATAAGAGCTGGAATGTTATGATGAGGTTGTATAAGGCATTGGTGAGGCCGAATCTGGAGTATTGTGTTCAGTTTTGGTCACCAAATTACAGGAAGGATATAAATAAGGTTGAAAGAGTGCAGAGAAGGTTTACAAGGATGTTGCCGGGACTTGAGAAACTCAGTTACAGAGAAAGATTGAATAGGTTAGGACTTTATTCCCTGGAGCGTAGAAGAATGAGGGGAGATTTGATAGAGGTATATAAAATTATGATGGGTATAGATAGAGTGAATGCAAGCAGGCTTTTTCCACTGAGGCAAGGGGAGAAAAAAACCAGAGGACATGGGTTAAGGGTGAGGGGGGAAAAGTTTAAAGGGAACATTGGGGGGGGGCTTCTTCACACAGAGAGTGGTGGGAGTATGGAATGAGCTGGTTCGGCACAGCCAAGAAGGGCCAAAAGGCCTGTTTCTGTGCTGTATATTCTATGGTTCTATGATGTCACCTCATACCACCTCCTACTATCAATAAATAAAAAAACAATGAATTTCACTACCATTTAGTCATCTCTCAACAAACGGTTTAAACAATATGTGATTAAAACAGAAATTAAACTACTGTATTACAAGCATTAGTTTTTACAACAAGTGTTTTTCTTTCAGCATTATATAACCGCAAGATCACTCAGTGGCTACCTCCTGTACCTGATCGTCGTCGTCGTAGGTCGCATCTGGAATTTCCAGTTGGCGGACGATTTCCCTCCACACTGCTCTGACATATTGGGAAATCATCTACGTGGCAGGTTACAGCAGTGATTTGCCTTTGCCTTCTGCCAGGTGAGTTTAAAGAGGACACCGCTTCCTGCAGTGGATGACCACGATGTCTAAGTGCCTTGTCGTACTCTTAGCATTCCACCAATGCCTGCTGGCCTGCCTTCTTGACCGTTGGATTGTTTATCGATCTCTTCCACTCAATCTGCCATGGCCAGACTTCACTCGCTGGGATAGGCAGATCCCCTACCTCACCGAGGGTCGAGGACCTGGCAGCTACCCTCACTTGGTTTAGCCCGTCTGCCGAGACGGTTTACCGGGGTGTGGCCGCTGCGCGTGCTACAGCTACTTGGAGCCATGGGTGAGAGCTGAGGGCCAGGTGGGGATCAAAGGTGGACGAGCTGTCCTGAAAAGGGCACGGCAGGCCCCCCACCAGAGGTGCTACCCCTCCCTAGACACCCCATACACCACTGTACCTGATGAAGTAGCCATACTGTGTGTTCAGAGATGCTCTTCTGCACATCACTACTGAAACACGTGGTTATTTGAGTTATTGTCATCTTTATGGTAGGATGAACCAATCTTGCCATTCTCCTCTGATATCACTCAGTAGCAAGGCGATTTTGCACACAGAACAGCCGCTCACTGGATTTTCATGCACAGAACTGCTGCTCACTCTCTTGCACCATTCTCTGTAAACTCTAGAGATTGCTTTGTGTGAAAATCCCAAAAGAGCAACAGCTGCTTTGCGTAGCAGTAGGCAGGTAGTGCAGGAGTCCCCTGAGGTCATCTGCCTCCTAAACAGATATACTGTTTTGGATACTGTTGGGGGAGATGTTTCATCAGGGGAAGGCAGCAGCAGCCGAGTTCATGGCACCATGGGTGGCTCTGCGGCACAGGAGGGACGGAAAAGGAGTGGGAGAGCTATAGTGATAGGGGATTCGATTGTGAGGGGATCAGATAGGCGTTTCTGCGGCTGCAAACGAGACTCCAGGAGGGTACATTGCCTCCCTGGTGCAAGGGTCAGGGATGTCTCTGAGCGGCTGCAGGACATTCTGGAGTGGGATGGTGAACAGTCAGTGGTCGTGGTGCACATAGGTACCAACGATATAGGTAAAAAAAAGGATGAGGTCCTACAAGGTGAATTTAGGGAGTTAGGAGATAAACTAAAAAGTACAAAAGTAGGACCACAAAGGTAATAATCTCTGGATTACTACCAGTGCCACTTACTAGTCAGTGTAGAAATAGGAGGACATATCAGATGAATATGTGGCTTGAAAAATGGTGCAAGGGGGAGGGATTCAAATTTCTGGGGCATTGGAACCAGTTCTGGAGGAGGTGGGACCAGTACAAACAGGACGGTCTGCACCTGGGCTGGACTGGAACCAATGTCCTAGGGGGAGCGTTTGCTACTGTTGTTCAGGAGGATTTAAACTAATGTGGCAGGGGGATGGGAACAAGTGCAGAGAGACAGAGGGGTGTAAAATGAGGGTAGAAGCAAAAAGTAGTAAGGTGAAAAGTAAAAGTGGCAGGCAGGCAAGTCCAGGGCAAAAATCAAAAAGGGCCACTTTTCAACGTAATTGTATAAGGGCTAAGAGTGCTGTAAAAGCAAGCCTGAAGGCTTTGTGTGTCAATGCAAGGAGCATTCGTAACAAGGTGGATGAATTGAATGTGCAGATAGTTATTAATGAATATGATATAGTTAGGATCACAGAGACATGACTCCAGGGTGACCAAGGATGGGAACTCAATATTCAGGGATATTCAATATTCAGGAGGGATAGACATGGAAGAAAAGGAGGTGGGGTAGCATTGCTGGTTAGAGAGGAGATTAACACGATAGAAAGGAAGGACATTAGCTGGGAGGATGTGGAATCGATATGGGTAGAGCTGCATAACACTAAGGGGCAGAAAACGCTGGTGGGAGTTGTGTACAGGCCACCTAACAGTAGTAGTGAGGTTGGGGATGGCATTAAACAGGAAATTAGAAATGCGTGCAATAAAGGAACAGAAGTTATAATGGGCGACTTCAATCTACATATAGATTGGGTGAATCAAATTAGTAAGGGTGCTGAGGAAGAGGATTTCTTGGAATGTATGCGGGATAGTTTTCTGAACCAACATGTCGAGGAACCAACTAGAGAACAGGCCATTCTAGACTGGGTATTGAGTAATGAGGAAGGGTTAATTAGCAATCTTGTCGTGCGAGGCCCCTTGGGTAAGAGTGACCATAATATGGTGGAATTCTTCATTAAGATGGAGAGTGGCAGTTAATTCAGAAACAAAGGTTCTGAACTTAAAGAAGGGTAACTTTGAAGGTATGAGTCATGAATTAGCTAAGATAGACTGGCAAATGATACTTAAAGGGTTGTCGATGGATATGCAATGGCAAGCATTTAAAGATCGCATGGATGAACTACAACAATTGTTCACCCCAGTTTGGCAAAAGAATAAATCAGGGAAGGCAGTGCACCCGTGGCTGACAAGGGAAATAAGGGATAGTATCAATTCCAAAGAAGAAACATACAAATTATCCAGAAAAAGCGGCACATCTGAGGACTGGGAGAAATGGGAGTCCAGCAGAGGAGGACAAAGGGTTTAATTAGGAAAGGGAAAAAAGATTATGAGAGAAAGCTGGCAGGGAACATAAAAACTGACTGTAAAAGCTTTTATACATATGTGTAAAAAAAAAGATTGGTTAAGACAAATGTAGGTCCCTTACAGTCAGAAACAGGTGAATTGATCACGGGGAAAAAGGACATGGCAGACCAATTGAATAACTGCTTTGGTTCTTTCTTCACTAAGAAGGACATAAATAATCTTCCAGAAATAATAGGGGACTGAGGGTCTAGTGAGATTGAGGAACTGAAGGAAATACATGTTAGTAGGGAAGTGGTGTTAGGTAAATTGAAGGGATTAAAGGCAGATAAATCCCCAGGGCCAGATGGTCTGCATCCCAAAGTGCTTAAGGAAGTAGCCCAAGAGATAATGGATGCATTAGTGATAATTTTTCAAAACTCTTTAGATTCTGGATTAGTTCCTGAGAATTGGAGGGTGGCTAATGTAACCCCATTTTTTAAAAAGGGAGGGAGCGAGAAACCGGGGAATTATAGATCGGTTAGCCTGACATCAGTAGTGGGGAAAATGCCAGAGTCAGTTAACAAAGATGTGATAACAGCACATTTGGAAAGCGGTAAAATTATCGGACAAGGTCAGCATGGATTTGTGAAAGGAAAATCATGTCTGATGAATCTCATAGAATTTTTTGAGGATGTAACTAGTAGATTGGATAGGGGAGAACCAGTGGAAGTGGTATATTTGGATTTTCAAAAGGCTTTTGACAAGGTCCCACACAGGAGATTAGTGTGCAAACTTAAAGCACACGGTATTGGGGGTAAGGTATTGATGTGGATAGAGAATTGGTTGGCAAACAGAAAGCAAAGAGTGGGAATAAACGGGACCTTTTCAGAATGGCAGGCAGTGACTAGTGGGGTACTACAAGGCTCAGTGCTGGGACCCCAGTTGTTTACAATATATATTAATGACTTAGATGAGGGAATTAAATGCAGCATCTCCAAGTTTGCGGATGACACGAAGCTGGGTGGCAGTGTTAGCTGTAAGGAGGATGCTAAGCGGATGCAGGATGACTTGGTTAGGTGAGTGGGCAAACTCATGGCAGATGCAATTTAATGTGGATAAATGTGAGGTTATCCACTTTGGTGGCAAGAACAGGATAACAGATTATCTGAATGGTGGCCGATTAGGAAAAGGGGAGGTGCAACGAGACCTGGGTGTCATTATACACCAGTTATTGAAAGTGGGCATGCAGGTACAGCAGGCAGTGAAAAAGGCGAATGGTATGCTGGCATTCATAGCAAGAGGATTCAAGTACAGGAGCAGGGAGGTTCTACTGCAGTTGTACAAGGCCTTGGTGAGACCACACCTGGAGTATTGTGTGCAGTTTTGGTCCCCTAATCTGAGGAAAGACATTCTTGCCAAAGGGGGAGTACAAAGAAGGTTCACCAGATTGATTCCTGGGATGGCAGGACTTTCATATGAAGAAAGACTGCGTTGACTGGGCTTATACTCGCTGGAATTTAGAAGATTGAGGGGGAATCTTATTAAAACGTATAAAATGCTAAAGGGATTGGACAGGTTAGATGCAGGAAGATTGTTCCCGATGTTGGGGAAGTCCAGAATGAGGGGTCACAGTCTGAGGATAAAGGGGAAGCCTTTTAGGACCGAGATGAGGAAAAACTTCACACAGAGAGTGGTGAATCTGTGGAATTCTCTGCCACAGGAAACAGTTGAGGCCAGTTCATTGGCTATATTTAAGAGGGAGTTAGATATGCTCCTTGTGGCTAAAGGGATCAGGGGGTATGGAAAGAAGGCAGGTACAGGGTTCTGAGTTGGATGATCAGCCATGATCATACTGAATGGCAGTGCAGGCTTGAAGGGCCGAATGGCCTACTCCTGCACCTACTTTCTATGTTCTATGTTTCAGAGATACTCAAACCACCCCATCTGGCACAAACAGTAATTCCATAATCAGTCACTTGGATCATATTTCTTCCCTATTCTAATGTTTGGTCTGAATCTCTTGATCATGTCCATATGAATGGCTGATTAGATATTTACAATAACAAGCAGTTGTATAGGTATACCTAATAAAGTGGCCATGGAGTGGATTTCTCTTCTAGTTGTCTTTGGTCACCTGGAAATTTGGCTTGGTATTGGTATGTTATTGTCACAAGTGCTAAAATTCAATGAAAAGGTTCTCTTGCATAGCGTTCATACAGATCAAATCATTGATGTAGAACAAGGTAACACAGTTACAAAGCAGAACGAAGTGAAAAAGCTACAGAGAAAATGCAAGTAAACAAAGTGCAAGATCATAATGAGGCAGACTGTGTGGTCAATTATTCATTTTATTGTACAAGAGGTCAGTTCAAGATTCTGAGCGTGGGATAGAAGCGGTCCTTGAGCCTGGTGGTACATGTTAATGTATCTTTTGCCCGATGGGAGAGGGGAGAAGAGAGAATGTCTGGGTGAGTAGGGTCTTTGAATATGCTGGTTATTTTACTGAGGCAGTGGGAAGTATAGACAGAGTCCATAGAGGGAAGGCTGATTTCTGGTGTGCTGTGCTGTGTCTACAATTCTCACATGCAGAGCAGTTACCAGACCAAACCGTTATGTATCCAGATAGTATATTTTCTATGGTGCATTAATAAAAATTGGTAGGGGTCCTCTATAGCCTCTTGAGCATTCTTGGCTGTTATATCAATATGGTTGGATCAGGACAGATTACTGAGGATGTTCTCAACATGCAGTCTTCTCAATTTCAACATTGTTGATGTGACCATGCACTGCCCCCCCCTCAACTTTTGGAATTCAATAACGAACTCCACTTCTGGGTTTGAGCCACCCCAGTACTTCTGATTCAGAGCAACACACACAGAATGCTCAGCAGGCCAGTCAGCATCTATGGAAAAAAGTAAAGTCGGCGTTTCGGACTGAGTCCTGCTGAAGGACTCCCCCTTACCCCCCCCACCCCCGCATTGATCCCAATCACATAAGTTTAATTTGCCGATCCACTATGTCACACCCATAATTTTCTGACAATCCATTCCACCTTCTTCTGCGCTGTCGACATTTCAATTCCTTCAATCCCAATCTGGTCACTAACCTCCCTTTTCTTCTAAAGTGCCTGCCTCCTACGCCCTACCCTGAGCTGTGATCTGCCATCTCCCTCCACCACCACCACCTTACACACAGCAGAATGCCAATGTTATCCACCACATCCCCCTCCCCAACCCACTTGCTCAATATAAGCTGCTCCAGCTGTCCAAACCAGCTGATGGTCCAGCTGAAGCTTTCTCTCCCCACCCACCCCTCCCCCAGCTCAGTAGGCACCCCTGTTAGGATGCCTTAAAGTTTCTACATAGATTCAGAGAGAAGTACACCACAGAAACAGCCTCTTCAGCTCAACAAGTCTGCATTGGCCATCAACCACTCATTTACAATAATCCTACATTAATCTCATTCTATTCTCCCTACTTTCGGCACTGCATTGTAGTGTAGCAGTTAGTGCAATCGCTTGACAATCCCAGCGACCACCAACCGGGGTTAAATTCCTGCCACTGTCTGTAAGGAGTTCGCACGTCCTCCCCATGACCCCGGGGGTTTCCTCCATGTGCTCCAGTTTCCTCCCACATTCCAAACACATATGGTAAGGGTTAGTAACATGCAGGCATGTATGTTGGTGCCAGAAGTGCAGCGATGCCTGCAACCTACCCAGCTCAATCCTCGGATTGTGTTGGACATTGACACAAAATGATGCATTTCACTGTATGATTCATTGTACATGCAGTGCCCACTTTACTGGGTACAGGAGTGGAACCCAGGGTGGTCTTCTGTTGCTGTAGCCCGTCCATTTCAAGGCTTCAGCATGTTGTGCATTCAGAGATGCTTTTCTGGGCACTATAGTTGTATTGCGTGGTTATTTGTGTTACTATCACCTTCCTATCAGCTTGAATCAGTCTGACCATTCTCCTCCCACCTCTTCTGCCCACAGAACTGCCACTCACAGGATGGTTTTTTTTTGCTTTTCACACCCTTCTCTGTAAACTCTAGAGATAGATGTGCATGAAACTCTCAGGATATCAGCAGTTTCTGAGATACACAAACTACCTCATCTGATACCAACAATTAATCAGTCACTTAGATCTTATCTCATGCTCATTTTGAGGTCTGATCAGAACAACTGAACCTCTTGACCATGTCTGCATGCTTTTATACACTGAGTTGCTGGCCCATGATTTGCTGATTAGATATTTGCATTAACAAGCTGTACAGGTGTACCTAATAAAGTGGCCAGTGAGTGTATACGTGGCAAGCTCCTTCACCTTTCTTTCCCTTCACCTCCTCCCAGATTCTGTTGCTCATCTAAGTACTGTGGCCAATTAACCTATTCAACATGCACACGTTCTGGATGTGGGAGCGTACAAACTCAATACAAGCAAAGGTCTACAGCGCTGTGAGGCGGCAGCTCAACCAGATAGACGTACCACTGTGCCGTCCACGAAGTACACGTGCAAATGGCCTACCACCATGTAGCAACCATTGGGTAACGGAGATTCATCCCTATAGATTTTACAAATCTTTACCTAAAAAAATTAAGGTATGGAATTAACTTTGCTCAACAGAATTTACATGCAAAAAAAAGCAGAAAATTCATTTTTTGCAACTGGCATTTTTTCAATGCATGTACAGATGACACAGCTTTTACAAAAATATCTCAATGTAGACCGTTTTCTGGGAACGCAATCCTCCAGTAATGCGTGGTGTCCTGTTCTAGTATTTTTTAAACCTTCATATTTCATATATTAACTCCACATATATCATACATTAGATTTTCAGGGCTGGAGGGGTCGTTCAGGCTTAGCATTCCATTAAAAACTCAGTAACACCTCATTCAATTTGATTTAATCAATTCTTTTATCTTTACAGCAAGAGTAATGCAGTTATTTTTGATTTTCATTTTAACATGCCTTTGAAGTTAATACAAAGTGGTGGTACCATTTCAACTGGAATCCAATCTATTGCTGACATTTCATGAAAGAAACACTAAGCACGAGATGCAGTTGTTACAGTTATTCAGCTGATTATCTTCCACATACATTTCATTCTATAGTGTGTCCTCAGCCTGTGAAGACTTGCAGGCTTGTGACTTTCCTCAGCATTATCAATGGAGAGTTCAAATGTAAAATGCAACAACAAATCCTAAATGGTCCATAATCAGGACCTAAATTTGAGATTTTATTACAGACTTAACAAGGACTTTGTTTTATTCTTTATCACTGGGACATTGTTTTGGGACAAGAGTAATTTAGAGCTATTTTAAGATAGAGTGGATAGCCAGTGCCTCTTCCCCAGGGCACCACTGCTCAATACAAGGGGACATGGCTTTAAGGTAAGGAGTGGGAAGTTCAAGGGGGATATTAGAGGAAGGTTTTTTTACTCAGAGAGTGGTTGGTGCGTGGAATGCACTGCCTGAGTCGGTGGTGGAGGCAGATACACTAGTGAAATTTAAGAGACTACTAGACAGGTATATGGAGGAATTTAAGGTGGGAGGGTTATATGGGAGGCAGGGTTTAAGGGTCGGCACAACAATGTGGGCCGAAGGGCCTGTACTGTGCTGTACTATTCTATGTTCTATGAACTCATTGTTTTTGGTGTCAATCAGCAAATTTAAAAAACTTTCCATGGATGGCCACAAGGCTGAGCTCATGAGTTCACCTCTGCTCAATTCCAAACTGTGCATGGTCCATCCTTGAGCCATGCATAGACAGAGCAATGCAAGGTTGTTTTCAGGCTTCAGATATTATAGCACAGTCCCATTACAGCACAGTCCCATTATAGCACAGTCCCATTACAGCACAGTCCCATTATAGCACAGCCCCATTACAGCACAGTCCCATTATAGCAGTCCCATTACAGCACAGCCCCATTACAGTTTTTGGCCATCTGCCTTCAGGTTCCGAGCTGGTTCACGGCATTTCAGGGAGTGCAGTTTTTCTCTCCCTTGCTCTGCCATTTGACCTTGTTAAGAGCAGACACAATTGCCTGTGGATATTTGTAGCAAAATAACATTGGCAAACTGTCTTGTGATGAGGAAGTCCTGTATGGCTTCAGGTGTTTTAATAGAGTAACTTGACTCTATTATAAGGTTGCTGGCATGCTCTGTTTATTGCTTCCTGCCTCTTTGGCTGGCATCATCTCTCCAGTAAGGATGTACAAGCTTTCCATAAATATAGGAAATTCCGCAGATGCTGGAAATCTAAAGTAGTGCACACAAAATGCTGGAGGAACTCAGCAGGTCAGGCGGCATCGATGGAAATGAATAAACGATCAACGTTTCTGGCTGAGTCTCTTCTTCAAGACTTGAAAGTTTATGACATCTATTGGATTATATCAGACAACGATCATTCTATTGCTGATTCTTTCTTGCTTGTCTGAAACATTCATACACAAGGTGAGAATACAGCTTTGGGATAACTTAAGAAGAGGGTGTTGTTCTAACTGTGGACAAGCGTGCCCCCATTTTCAAATCTCTAATTTTCTGGATGTTATTTTATTGTATTTCTTAAACCTACAAAAACTTGAAGGGTTGGTGATTATGCAGCTTTAAATGTAATAGTGTCACGTACCCCGTGACGGGAATAAAGAACCAGCAGAGATGGAAAACACGTTGGAGTCCAGTATTGCTATAAACTAATAATATTTATTAGTAACTACTCAATACAGTAATATAAATGTAGATAAATCAAACAAGTTAGCAATGACTATATATATAAGTAAGTATATCAGTAAGTGTGGAAACATATGTATGAAAAACCCAGCTTCTTTAAGTCTAGGGGTAAAAAGATACAGTCTTACGATGATGAGTAAAGTTCAGTTCAGTTCAGGGTATTGAATAGTGATGGAGAGAGAAAGAGAGAGAGGGGGAGAGATTTGAGTCTTCAGGTGAGCTGACGCCATTGATCTTTTCGTTGTCCTCCGAAATCCTTTAAAAAGTCACCAACTGTGACCACAACAAAGGGGACCAGTTTTCTGTGGTGGAGCTATCACCCAGGCGAGGGTGGACACGTGGACAAATCCCCACCAGTCAACCCCTTTCCTTTCCACTGCAAGATCCTCCAAAAACTCACTTTCTCTGCAGGCACAACAAAGCTCATTCAGTGTCTGAAACATGTGTCTGATGTCTATATCATCTGACCTCCTATTTATCTCATCGTACTGGATACCAGCTGTCATTCAAATAACTCCTCCGTCCCTTCTCTGTGTAAGAAATACACTAGCATGCCACGTCCTTGGGAAGTATCAACACGCTGCCGAAAAAATCATAACATTGATTGTCCATTAAATAACCACCCTCGGTTACCATAGCAACTTATGAGCTGCTCGGTGCCATCTCTCTCTCCAACTCAGCAGAAATCCAAAAGTTACTTCCAGTGCCTTAAAGTGACAGTCCAACAGTTAGTCTTCATCTCTCTCTCTCTCTCTCTCTCTCTTCAAAACAAGATATCGATGTTAAATAATTCTCTCTCTCTCTCTTTTCAAAAGCAGCTAATAGGGGTAAACGAGTACAGTTCACAGCGGTAATTCAAGACCCTGTCACAATAGCAACAGGATTGCTGTTACAAAGTGATAAAACATATGAGAACAACATTTTTAAAATCAATTTCAGTATTATTTTGTAAAGAGTGTCTTTTAATCTGCTCAGATACTTATTTGCATAAGAAGTGAATCCAATAAAATATTTAAGAGATTGAAGGACTAACTCAGATCGCAGTGACAGGAGACCAGTTCTGTCGCACATTCTTCTAACCAGGAGGCCAGCCCATCTGACGACCTCCAATCACATGGATGTGTAAATGGTACACAGACTGTGCTCCATTCTTCCCATCGTTAATCACTATGAAGAGAAAAAGTATGTTGTAAGAAGACCCACCAACAACTGAGATTGCCACTTCCACTGAGGTTGGGTGAATCTAGAACTAGAGGTCACAGGTTAAGGGTAAAAGGTGAAATGTTTAAGAAGAACCCAATGGAAACATCTTCACTCAGAGGGTGATGAGAATGTGGAAACAAGCTGCCAGCAGAAGTTTGGATGTGGATTGAATTTCAGCATTTCATGGAGGTTTGAAAAAGTACATGGATGGGAAGGGTGTGGAGGGCTATGGTTCAGATGCCGGTTGATGGGACTAGGCAGACTAAGAGTTCAGCATGAATTACATGGGCTGAAGGATCTCTTTCTGTGCTGTGTGCTCAATGACTATGACTCTATGAATAAGTAAAAAATAACCAATAGATCATTCTAATAATACTTTTGTCCAGGTATAGAAGCAAGTGGAATTCATAATTTTTTTTTTCTCGGCCTAGGTTACAGCTGTTTGATACCCTGACTCACTCAACTGCTCATCATTCACTTGCATGTCCAGGTGTTTTCACCAGGCAGTATATTGCACCATGGTGTTTACAGACAACGATAGAAGTATCTGACTTGTGTCATGGGTGTACGATAATGTCCTGGGAGTCCCAAGACAGGAGGGACTGGGTTCTCCAGCAATACTTGGGAATGGTCATTGATGTATTTCTCTGGGGAAAAACATAACACTGTGGGAGGGTATAGGTTTAAGGTCAGAAGTGAAGAGATTTAAAAGGGACATCAGGGGCATCTTCTTCACGTGGGGGGGAGGTGTGTATTTAAAATGAGCTGTCAGAATTTTGGTTGAGGTAGGCTCATTAGCAACATTTAAAAGCCATCTAGATAAGTACATGGATAGGAGAGCTTTCAAGGCCTATGCGAGATGATGGGACTAGCTCAATGGGCAAAGCAGTCTAAATGGACCAACTGATCCTGACCCACTGGCACAGATTAACAACTGCGGGATGCTGGTAGCTCAGGTTGGCAATTTGGAAGTTTGGTTGATCACCGAGCTTGGCAAAATGTTTGCAGATGTTTCGGCTCCAATCGAGAAGCCATCATCAGGGTGTTGTCTCCTCAGAATGCCAGCTTATATACTCCTCCAGGGTCCAGATGGATATTGATTAGATGTTGTGATCTGGTTGGCTGGTTTAAAATACTGTGAACAGTTTAGCAGTAGAAGATTCTGGTTGGCTAGCTTCGAGGGAGGTCCGTTGAAAACTGGCGATTCGTTGATTGTTGACGTTGTTTCTATTTTCTGCATAAGGGTTCATATTACCAGATTTATATGTTGATGTGTTTGTTGATGGATCCTTCTGTAGAAAACCATGCTTAGAGAAATTCTTGTTCTTGCTTTGAATCAAGACTTTGGCAGTCATCCAGTTGAAATGGTTTCCTTCTTCACCATCATGAGCTGATACTAGTGAGAGTGAGTCGTGCCTTCTGCTCGCTAGCCAATCAGATCACGACATGTAATCAATATCCATCCGTATCCCAGAGGAGTATATAAGCCGGCATTCTGAGGAGACAACACCCTCAACTGTACACTGATGATGGCTTCTCGATTGGAGCCGAAACGTCTGCAAACGTTTTGCCAAGTTCAGGTATCAACCAAACTTCCAAACAGATCAACAATGCCCATGACCCATCATCCCTCCCTCCCACAGGCAAATTCCCTAAGAACCTCTTTTGCAAAATCATGATCTCTGCCAAAAAGACACTTCAACTGTTTCCAGGTGAGATTCGGCACAACGAATATCACATCAAGAAACCTGGACATAACCAATGTATTTCTCTGATAACTACAATGGCTTTGTAAAATACAACAATATGTTTATATTCATATTGTATTTTAGATATTTGAGGCAGTCCCACTGGTGAAAAAGGAGATAAATCTCTGTGCTGGATGCTTCAAAGGATTATGCAAACTTGGAGAAGGCTGGGGTCATTTGGCAGCACCTCATGTTGCCTGTTAATAATCAACTATGTATAGATATCTGCAAAGTACAAGGTTCAAGAATGCCCATGAAACATTAATGTAAAGTTTGCAATTTCAGCTAAAAATCAGAAAATGTGTTACATGTTTAACAAAATATTAAAATGTTTAACAAAGTTGTTAGTATGTCCACACCGTACTACTCTGCAGTCCAGGCATGCTACTGCCTCTCTGAGGCAGTCTGGATCTGTTTTTGCTAAGCAGTGACTTCTTCAGAATGAGAATCAGATTCAGGTTTATTATCACTGATATACGTTGTGAAACATATGTCAGTGGATAGTGGCTCCATATGTCACTACTACAGGGCGTGACGACCCTGCCTTACACGAGTCCTGGGCTCAGCTGGCTCTGGCTGACGGTATCCGGTATGGGCCCCTATCCAGGGTTACGGATCCCACTGCCTTGTGGGTATCTTCGGGAGAAGAGAAGGCTAAGGAGTAAACCCTACACTCACAAATCCAGAGTGGAGTCCCTAAGGCGGATGGATGAGGTATCACATCACCTCCCGGCAGCTCCTGCAGCCAAGCTGATGCCAAATGTACTGCTTCGTATTCCTTTGGACCACATCCGCCAGGCCGAGAGGGGGATCTTGATGTCTGGGCAGCCCAGGATCTCCATATTGATCGCCCAGGTCTGCGCCCCTGACGGACGCCTCCGTTGTCTACTTAGACAGACGGAGCCATGATGATGATGATGTTGTGAAATGTGTTATTTTGCTGCAGCAGTACAGTGCAACACGTAAGGAATATTTTTTTTTACAGCGGTGCAAAAAGAGATTAAAAGGTGAGGGTTCATGGTCCATTCAGAAATCTGATGGCAGAGAGGAAGAAGCTGTTCTTAAAATATTGGGAGTGTGTGTGTTAGGTACACCTGCTTCTGCCACGGAGGTGGCAAAGAGACGAGGCCATGTCCTGAATGAAGAGGGTCCTTAATGATGCATGTCACCTTCTTAAGGCATCACATGTTGAAGATGTCACTGATGATGGGGAAGCTTGGGTCCATGGTGCAGGAAGGTATACCTATCACTAGCTCTGACCCAAGCACATCATGATGGTCCTTAATCTTATTACATATGAAAATACTATCTTACTCATTCCTTCAATTAGAAAATGTTAATAACATTTCCATCTACTCATACAACTTTCGCAGACTTACCCACTCTGTAGCCATCTGTGAGCCCTTCTTTCTTCGCAAGATTTTTAGCCACTATCAACAAATGTCCCAGCAGCTGTTTGTACAATGAAAAATAAAGTTTAAATCACAATCAAAATGCTTCCGTTTGATCAACCTAATTCATAAATGTTCTAACAATGCAAATGTGACTTCAAATCTACGTTTACTTCCTTGCTGTAGTCTGCATCTTTTAATTCCTCCTTAAATTTAATATTCACATTGTTTGCCATCAACATTTATATTACAATATGCAATTTATATTGTGCTCTTAAAATATTCCAAGGCTCTATCAAACAAAATCTGGGATCAAGTCACATTAGAAAATAAAAGAACAGGTGACTATAATTACATTCTATATATAGCAACCATCCCCTCTTACCTCCTTGTCATCATCTGCCGTGGCACTAATTCGTGGTATCGGCACTTTGGGTATCACGAGAAAGTGAACTGGACCCTGAGGATTTATGTCTCTGAAAGACAGGCACTGCAAAGAAGATGATACAGTAACTAGGCAGAACTATAGAATCAAACAATAAAAAATTATTAACAGTTACTTTGTTGACTGCCATGTGCTAGCTTGAAATTCTCCCATTTTGTTTATTACACTCAGGTCACACCAGATTCAGCAGAACTTTCTTATTTTTGCAAAAAGTTAACATACCATCTGTCTGCCAAATTGTTTGTTGTATCTTTATTTTACTATCTGTGTCCCATGAACTGGCACACCAAGATCCCTCTCTTTATCAAAATCTACTAGTCTCTTGCCATTTAGAACATATTTTTCCCTATACTTCTTCCCAAAGTGCACAACCTAATTTTTGCACATTAGACTTCTTGTCTTCTTGTTTAACCTATCTACAGCTAATTTTCCCTGTTGCTCAGAATCAGGAGTTAAGCTACTATACGAGTCACACTTTATCAGCTATAAACATGAATCTAGAATATAAATTATATGGATGCATGATTCAAATGAGTAAGTGCATCAGGACCACTTCAATATACAAGTAAAATGGAATTCAGTGCATGGAAATATACCTGATCATCTTCGTAAATAATGTCAGCAGAAATTGATCTATCAATAATTTTTGAGAATAACGTAGGCGGTTGGTTTCCATATTTCTTCCTTGCTTCATCAGCCAACTTTGCTTTGAGCACTTCACTATTATCAACGTTTGATGAACAGTAGCCTTTCTAAATGTGGAAAGGAAAAAAAGTTTAACATGTGTTTAATAGGCATTATTTCTTATTTAGTAATACAGCACGGAACAGGCCCCTCTAGCCCAACGAGCCACAAAGGCCGGCAACTCACCTATTTAACCCTAGCCTAATCACAGGACAATTTACAATGTCCAGTTAACCTAGTAACCGGTACGTCTTTGTACTGTGGGAGGAAACGGGAGCAGCCGCAGAAAACTCGTGCGTTCACGGGGAGGACGTACAAACTCCTTACTGAGGATGCCGGAAATGAACTGTGCCTCCGATGCCCCAAACTTTAACTGCATCATGCGAACCACCATGTTACAGGGGCGCCCCTTCAGCCAGTGTGAATAACATCAAATTGAATATGTGACCATGTACTTCCCTGATGTTCATTTACTTGCCAGCATTCACAGTAAAACAAAGGAATCAATGAGAAAAAGCTACACACAAAGACTGTAACTGCAACTCAACCTCTATACAAGCTAGACTCTGAAGACCTAGCACGGCTTAACGCTTGTCTTTTAGAGAAACGTATTGAACATAGGCACACCTCAAGGATATGTGCTTGCACCACTACTCTACTCTCTCTACACTCATGAGTGTGCAACTAAGCACAACCTAAACAGCATTTACAAATTCACAGATGATACCACCTTTGTTGGTACAATCGCAGCTAGCAATGAGGAGACAGGAGTGAGTTAGATCTGCTAGTTGAGTGGTGTCACAACAATCCTGCATTCAACATTAAGGAGGTAGTACAGGAGCCTGAAGAAAAGATAAGGATTAGCTTTACTTATCACTGAAATCGAAATATCGAAACAGTGAAATGTGTCATTTGTGTCAAATCAAATCAGCGAGGATTGTGCTGGGCAGCCTGCAAATGTCACCAAGCATCAAGCACCAACATAGCAACACACATCAAAGTTGCTGGTGAACTGAGTCCTGACGAAGGGTCTCGGCATGAAACGTCGACTGCACCTCTTCCTAGAGATGCTGCCCGGCCTGCTGCGTTCACCAGCAACTTTGATGTGTGTTGCTTGAATTTCCAGCATCTGCAGAATTCCTGTTGTAAGCACCAACATAGCATGCCCACTATTCACTGATGCCAACTGTACATTCCAAAGACATACGTAGGAGGTAACTGCAGCACCTGGATGAAAACACACATTACAGAAAGACATACAAACTCCTTACAGAATTGAACCTGGGTTGCTGGCACTATGCTACCATTCCACCCACATTCAATGTTACAGAAACAGCTTCTTCCCCACCATCAGATTTCCTCCGGTGCTCCCCTTTCCTCCGGTCCACTTTCTAAAGACGTATGGGTTAGGGTTATTGAGTTGTCCGCTTGCTATGCTGGTGTCAGAAGTATGGTGACACTTAAGGGCTGTCCCCAGCACATTTAGAATCGTGTTGGTCATTGGTGCAAAACAATGCATTTCACTGTATTTTTGACAAATAAAACTGATCTTTAAACTTCATCAGATTCATCAGGATATTGCCTGGGACAAAGCAGTTCATTTATAGAGGGAAGACGTGAGAAGCTATATGTGTTCTCTCTGGAGCAAGGGCATGACTTAGGTATATAAAATTACGAGTGGTGTAGACAATAGGGGATTATTATTATTATTATTATCCAGGCTGTAAAAATAGAGGACAAGCTCTCCTCCACAATCACTCTGAGCACCGGTGCCCCACAAGGCTGTGTACTCAGCCCCCTGCTGTACTCACTGTACACCCATGATTGTGTAGCCAAGTTTCCATCAAACTCAATATATAAGTTTGCTGATGACACAACAATTGTAGGCCGTATCTCGGGTAATGATGAGTCTGAGTACAGAGAGGAAATTAAGAACCTGGTGGCATGGTGCGAAGACAATAACCTATCCCTCAACGTCAGCAAGACGAAGGAATTGGTTGTTGACTTCAGAAGGAGTAGCGGACCGCACGACCCCATTTACATCGGTGGTGCGCAAGTGGAACAGGTCAAAATCTTTAAGTTCCTTGGGGTCAATATCACAAATGACCTGACTTGGTCCAACCAAGCAGAGTTCACTGCCAAGAAGGCCCACCAGCGCCTTTACTTCCTGAGAAAACTAAAGAAATTTGGCCTGTCCCCTAAAACCCTCACTAATTTTTATAGATGCACCATAGAAAGCATTCTTTTAGGGTGCATCACAACCTGGTATGGAAGTTGTCCTGTCCAAGACCAAAAGAAGCTGCAGAAGATCGTGAACACGGCGCAGCACATCACAGAAACCAATCTTCCGTCCGTGGACTCACTTTACACTGCACGCTGTCGGAGAAGTGCTGCCAGGATAATTAAGGACACAACCCACCCAGCCAACAGACTTTTTGTCCCTCTTCCCTCCGGAAGAAGGTTTAGGAGCTTGAAGACTGGTACGGCCAGATTTGGGAACAGCTTCTTTCCAACTGTGATAAGACTGCTGAACGGATCCTGACCCGGATCTGCGCCATACCCTCCAAATATCCGGACCTGACTCTCGGTTTTTTTGCACTACCTTACTTCCCATTTTTCTATTTTCTATTTCATAAATTAATTTTTTAATATTTACTAATTTTAACTATTTTTAATATTTAATATTTGTAATCCAGGGAGTGTGAAGCAGAGAATCAAATATTGCTGTGATGATTGTACGTTCTAGTACTAATTGTTTGGTGATAATAAAGTATAAAGTATAATTAATCTGATCATAAACATACTAATTAGCCCCCCCACCCCCTCTATTATCCATCACACTACAAACACTTTAAACTGCTCTTTATAATGTTGTTGACATTGTAAATGCATGCTAGTATTTATGTATATGTTAATCCATATTCATATTTTAACTTTATATCTTTATTGAGTGTTTTTGTTGCACGTCACGCCCACACTCCATAGCAAATTCCTAATATATGTAAATGTGTATGGTGAATAAAGTTGATTCTTGATAGTGCAGACTGCAGTAAAAAAAATTCCCCAGATTTAGAGAGGATGGATGGAACCCTCTTCACACAGAGAGTGGTAAGCGTCTGGAATGTATTGCCTGGGAGAACAGTTGAAGGTGAATCACTGAAAGATGTGTCTGGACGAACACTTGAATCGCTTAGACATTGAGGGTCATGGGATTAACAGTGTCCACTGGATGACATGGCCGAGCGGCCTATTTCCATGCTGTACGACTCTATGATTCGCTTTCAAACTCCCGTACCCAAATCTTAACTAATCCTGCAGTGAACAAGACGCTTGAATTATTGGGATCTCTCAAAAGGTTGCAGATGACAGTAGAGGCGCACCGCGTAAGGATTTAAAATATAAGGCTGCAGTAAAATCGTAAGAGATGATCACAATTTTCCCCAGGAAGTAGCAACCCCTGCCGCCGAACTCCGAAACACTAGGCGTTTCATTTGATAAACGTGCAGTCCTATTGGTTCGACTGCGTGGAAGGTGATTCACTTTGACCCGATTGGGGAGGGAAGCCGTCAGTCATATCAACCCTAATGACACGGCGCCGGCCCTTACCTCCACACAGGCGCTGAGTCTGGGCGCAAGCAAAGTCGCAGTCAGACCAAGAATGCCGCGGACAGCGAACACCCTGGGCCACCCCAGTGCAGCAACCCGGTTCATTCTGCAAGCTTTCACCCTCCCTACGTCCGAGCAGGCTTCTGAGTCATTCTTTGAGGACACTTTATCCACAAGCAGCTCCTGGTTGGTTAATTTAAGCCATGTGGCTTGAACTAGTGATTGTGCGCAAGGGCGGTAGTCAACGATCACCACCAATGATATGGGCAAATAGAAACTTAATGCTGCCAATACACTGTAGGTAAAATTCATGCACTTGGTAAATAAAATGAAATGCAGAAAACCAGTTAGGTAGAAGGAAATGATGTTTTTATTTCAAAATATACTTTATTCAAAAATAAAATTATATACAATAAACCATTAAATGACTCTCAATCCTTTACATACATTTCCCTTATGGTTTCTACATATCCATACTTTGGCCACCCACATGGCACTCCAGTTGTTCACCTTACCACACCATTGTTGAGGGGTCTACACCCCGCTACCCGACCCCTCCCACTCCCGCGGGTGAAGGAAGAACCTATACTGTGGTCCTTCCCCACTGGGCTCTTGCCGTGGTTGCACCGAGTTTTCAGTGTGTCCCTCAGCACGTACTCCTGCAGCCGAGAATGTGCCAGTCGGCAGTATTCTGCCACGGACATCTCCATGTGCTGGTAGATCATCAAGTCTTTCACCGAGTTGATGATCTACCAGCAACACCGGATGTTGGTCTCCGTGTGCGTCCCCAGGAACAGCCCGTAGATCAGAGAATCCTTTGTTCCGCAGCTGCCAGGGATGAAACGTGACACTAGCCCGTCCATCCTCCTCCACACCTTCTCTGCAAACTGACAGTGTGCAAAGAGGTGGGTCAAAGACTCCTCCTCACTACAGTCCTCCCGTGGGCAGCAGGGTGTGGAGGTGACGTTCCGGGTGTACAGGAGGGATTTGACTGGGAGGGCCCCTCTCACCACCAGCCAGGTGAGGTCCTGGTGCCTGCCTGTTGGTGAGGTCTGGCGATGAGGCATTTTGCCTGATGTACTGGACAGTCTGCTCAGGGAACCACCCCACTGTGTCCATCACGTCCTCCTCCTGCAGAACATTTACGCACAGACCACTGCCTGATGGCCCTGTGGTCAAAGGCGTCCTCCTGGAAGAACTTTTCTACGAAGGACAGGTATGGCGGCAACAACCAGCTGACTGGGGCGTTGCGTGGGAATGGAGCCAGACACATCCTTCGTAGCGAAGGCGACAGGTAGAACCTGGGCATATAGTGGTACTTGGTGCCCACATATCTGGGCTCTACACACAACCTGATGCAGCCACACACGAAGCTGGCCAACAGGGTGAGGGCGACATTGGGGACGTTCCTGCCCCGATTGTCCAGGGACTTGTGCATGACGGTCTGCCTGATCCACTCTATCTTGAATCCCCAGATGTAATGTTAATTTAGTACAATTTATGTTTGTGCAAATGTATTGTATCCGTCATCTTCTAGCTTGTTGTCTTTCCCCTACCCCCACCTTTTTATTCTGGTGTCTTCCCCATTCCTTTCCTGAAGAAGGGTCTCGGCCCAAAACATCGACTTTTTATTCATTTCCAGAGATGCTGCTTGACCTGCTGAGTTCCACCAGCATTTAGTGTGTGTTGTGTATCTGATGCTATGTGCCCAAACAAATTTTCATTTCACCTATGCGAACATGTACATGTGCATTTGACAATTAACTCAACTTTCATTTTAAATGTTTTAAATAAAGGAAATACAGGAAGCATCAGCAGGTCTGAAAACAGAAACAGCATCTCGGGTCAATTACCTGTTATTTGAATGTTCTGACGTTCTTAGTAAATTCACAATGATGTTAAAATGATTACGGATCAACTATTCAATGACATTGCATTTGAATAAAGCCTTATGAAAATAAAAAAATAACATGCCACATTTTTTCTAGATACTCATCAAACTACACTTTACTATCGAGCCCAATTCTCATGCACAAGAAAAATAGATTTAAGGACTAGATGCAAATCATTTGGGACGAATCCTTACCGTAACACTTGTGTGGAAAGACCACAGAAACCAGACCCTTACCCTGGTAAAGTAATATAGACGGTTACATTAAAATAAACAGTGGAACAAAGCAACAGATCAAGCTAAGACAGATAAAGTTTAAGACATACCTGAAAGACCCCGGAGAATTATTAATAACAACATTTATAAGGAGCGAAAACAAATAAAATGAATTTAAGAGATGGTATTTTGATGATGTTTGTCAGACTACAAGCCCATAAGATATGAGCAGAATTGGGCCATACAAAGGCCTCTCCACCAGTTAATCATGGTCATTTTTTTTCCAATCCCATTCTCTTGTCTTCTGCATTTAATCTTAACTCCTTTACCAATCAAGAATTGATCAATCTCTGCCTTAAATGATTCGGTCTGCACAGCCCTCTGTGGCAGATAATTCCAGGAATTCACAACCTGCTGGCTTTTCATCCATTTTAATGCCTCTTTATTCTGAGGATGTGCCCTCAGCGATAACGTTTCCACTAGTATATGATTCATTCCCACTTTATCTGGACCTTTCAATATCCAGCAGGTTTCAATGAGATTCCCCCTTCATTCTTCTGAACTCCATCCAAAGCAGGCCCAAGCCATCAAACACCCCCTCATATTATAAGCCTGGGGTTGTTCTTGTGAACTTCTTCTGGACCCTCTCCAGGACCTGTACACCTGTCCAGGTGCAGCACAGTAGCATAGTGGTTAGCACCATGCTGTATAGTACAGGTGACCCAGGTTCAATTCCCACCGCTTCCAGTAAGGAGTTTGTATATTCTCCCCGTGACAGTGTGGGTTTCCTCCCACAGTCCAAAGATGTACCGGTTAATTGGTCATTGTAAATTATCCTGTGATTAGGATCAGATTAAAACATTAGGGGATTGCTGGGTGGCCATATTCAAAGGGCCGGAAGGGCTCACTGTATGTCAATAAACAAAAACAAAATACACCCACATATGGGGCCCAAAATTGCTCACAGTATTTCAAATGCAATCGGACCAATGCCTTCTGTGCTCCTCACAGCAGTGTCATACTTAAAGCAACCTGCCATCTGGTGTTAACAATTCAGTTTAACAGTAAAATTCCTTTACAGCACTGTCTGAAGATTGGAGTTCTAATGGTTCTGAGCCAAATGTATACTGTATTACTGCAATCTTTGGAATATTTGACACATTTAAAAGAGGTCCATAAAAATACTTAATGGTTCCTTGATTTAAGATGGTACTGAAATAGAATTTTAAGCCCTGAATCATACTTCTTATTGTTATTAGGAATTTAGTTACACAAAATGTTCCAAGTACTAAACATAAACTTTGACAATTATTAAATAGTTTTTTGCAAATAAGCTCTTTTTAAAAAAATGCAGGGAGAGAAAAAGTTTGCACTTGCATACATATTTCAGATTTTATAAAAACACTCAAATCATCTTTCAAATCACAATTTAGTTATAATTTTGGCCCAGAAGGAAACACATGACAATTGTCTACAGGACAAAAAGTGTTGAATCAACTTTATCAAATTTTTTTTAAAATTATAAATGTTCTTTGAGTGTAAAGTAACCAATATGAAGATAAAACATCAGCAGCATTAAAGTGGAAATTTCTAAAAATCCCACAAGACAAGAATTGTTTCACAAGATAAATGATTGAGTTAAATATTTGTTTCAGATGCGTGGCAGGCTTCAACATATCACAATGTTTCTAAAAACCCATTCTGGCTCTTTTCCTTTTTGGCTGAGATGATCCGGGCTGACTTCGAGGCATTGGAAGGAAGGACATTTCACTAGTGGATGCCATTTGTAAAGATCCAACATGTGACAATTGTGTAGAGGTAGCTAATGGTAAAAACCCATCTATTCCATCATCTCCTTGAGAAGACTGGGGTGTGAGATCTTCTAGTGCAGCTAAGTAATTTTGAAGAATTCTCTTTCTTTCCTTGGGAATACTGACCAACTGCCTTTCTTGTGGAAATGTGGGTGTTGGTGTTTGGTTTTGTTCTACTACAGACACACTGGATTGAAGATCCACTTCTCGTCCAAGATTTTCATTAACACTCGCATTTGATACTTCTAGAGATTTTTTTGACAGAACATTACTTTCTGCACCAGATAAGTAGTCACTCTGCTCTGAATCCAGCACAGAAGACCTACTCCAACCCGAAAAATCACTGAAGTCCGACAAATTAGACACTGAGGATGTGAAGCTCCCGGACAGTCCTCTGCGTCGTCCTGCTCGAGATAACTTTTCCAGTCTTCTTCTTGCTCGCAAAGCTCGGACCTTTTTGTCCCGGTTCACATCTAATTTTTCTGCCCACCACTCATTCCACTTACCTTCCCATGATGCTGTAAGTCTTTCACTCAATTCATCCCTCCACACTGAGGGATCCACAACATCTGGAACACTAACAGGATCAAGTATTGGAAAAGTATTTTGGCAAAGCACTTGCTTTTTTTCCATAACCGCTTTCATTTTATTCCACATTTCTTTGTATGTGTCATTTAATTCATTATCCTTCAAAAATGCTTTATGTGAGAACATGCGCTTTGTACTGATGACAGAATGCTTCTGTGGCTCTTCAAAACCATTTCGAAATTTCTGTTGCTTTTTTAAGAATGAGTTCATCCACCTTCTACACATGATAAGAGTAGCAGAACTGGGTGTTAAAGGTGTCTTAGTAATCTGCTTGATCGATGACTGGAATCTCGGTTTGTCTACTGCCCTCAGTGAAGAGGCTTCTTCCTGCCTTTCACTCTCACCTGGTACTAAATCTTGTGCTTCATCACGACTTGGTTCTGTACCACAGTTTACTGACTGTACCTTTTCACCCAAAGTAGCTGTGTTTGGTTCATGTTCACTTTCAGCTATCATTCCTGAGTCTTTCAATGTCCTTTTCCCGTTAGCTGACAAGTTCCGAGGGACCAATGTCTGGTAAAATAGGTCTCCTGCTGCAGACAGCTGAAACACTGACAGGGTCTTTTTGCCACGAGTGTGGTAAAGTGTCGCAAGTCCTGCAGAACAAATGTAAATTTAAAATGATGCTTTTTTTCCCCCACTCATAAAAAATGTAGCTAACCACAAATTGTTTCAGTACCCTTTTACTTTAATGTTTCTCCGCAACACATTTTATTCACCTGGGACTTCTCCAACAGCACAGCAGGTTACCGCAAGAGAAACCATGTGGTCTTCCATTGTTGCAGTGAAGTATTACCCCAATGCATTTTTTAAATTTCAAAAACTTTTAGTATTTTCATGCTTTTATCTTAATACTTAAAATGGTAAATATATTATGAGCTGATAATTACATCATGCTTTGAAATTAGTCCCCAGTTAATTTCAGATACTTTTTTTAAAAATTCAGATCTCACCTGCCCCAGCAGAGTGCAGTCTCTCAGCAACCATTTCATGTGAGTGAGGTCTCCTGACTGGCAGGTGTTGCATTATATCATAAATAGTGGAGAGTTTCTGTGGAGGCCCAAATGATTGGCAAGGCATCTGTGTCCCACCTAACAAAATAAAATTCAGAATAAATTACATTCCAGTATTACACTATATTTGTTGATTACTTCCAGCCTTTCTCAAGGAATAAAAGCATATTCCATAATCTTCTAGACAGAAATATGTGGAAAGAAAGTACTTGTTCATGCAAATCTCTTCTTGAGAATCTAATGCACTTTGAACTTTTCTGTCATCAAGAGAAACAACAGATCTTCCTCACTTTCCCCTTGGAACTATGACAAGCTTTCCCCAATACCTTTCCCACCCTCGCCTTGATTCCTTCTTCTCAACCTCTTGATGTACTTGATGAGCTTATCATAATCATTCACTGTATTCTTGATCAAAACATTTGGCTCTCATGGTAGCCAGAAAGCAAAATGATTCAGTCTTCATCATATAAACAACTAGGCTCTCTTCAAAATCAACAGATACGTCTGTCCTTCAAACACTGACCCATTTTCTTATTACAGCACTTGGCAAGTAATCATTGAGACTGGTGCCCACTTCTCCTGCGACTTAATCTGGATCAAAATCTCCTACAAAATGTGTAGACAGTTTTGGCTAGAATCCTAAATTATACTTTGTGACTGTAATCACATTACTTCTTCCCATCCTCTCTGAAGCCTTTCATACAGCATAATTTCTACATCATCTCCCAATACTTCATTGTCCAGCCTGACCGTCATTTGATTCCATTCTTACCTACCAAACTTTAGTCAAACAATCACCAGCAATGGCACCATTTCCCATCTTTTCACCTGACCACCCTTGGATGCTTCCCATTTATCACCACAGCACAGATGTCTAATATTAGACAATGACATTCAGCTCTTCCTTTTACCAGTTAATCTTACTACTTGTATGGTTTTCTTTAAAGCAGTTTAAAATGCACAATTTCCAAACAATACCTGTTTAATAAATTTTTAAAGTATTCCTCAAATGCTCCAGAACTTGAACAAATAACATTATATAACTGCAATGAATTTGGTTGTGTTTGCCGTTCTTTGGAGAGAGAATTTTAAGGACAGGTCTCTCCTGTATATGCCAAATAAAACATTCAATCATTCTCCGGGATCTCTATGACCTCATTATTATCACAGAGTAAGCAAACACTCATGTTCACCATCTATCATTGAGCTGGAAGTTTCTAATCACCTGAATACTGCAGAAGCAACACCTCCTGAGTGCGTTGAGTCCCCAAAACAATCTTGTTCGTTCTGTTCCTTACTGCCCCATTGGTGACTTGTGCAAACATTGGTGGCGAGTCCAAGGTGTGGTCCCATTTTAGAACAGGAACAGTAGAGAATCGTTCATCAACAATGTAAGCAGAATACTATATTTAAAAGAATATTCATTTAGTATTCAAGCAACATGTTCGGACACAGAATATCAATTTCAAATCTTTCACAATCCAGAGAAAAAAGTTCTAAACAGCTTATAACTTGACCCCATAAATGGCAGGGTGCAAAACTGAAAAGATTGCCAAGAAATCTGTCAAAATTTTGTGCTATTCTTTTACTTCTGACTTCTGTTAAAGTCATTACCGCAGCTTGATGTAAACATCAAAAGTGTTAGCAGGCTTCTTACTCATGAAGTGTGGCACAAAATAATCTGTTTCCTCATGAAACATTAAAAATCAACATTCTATTTCTCAGAAACAAAAACAGAAATTTGCACAAACCAAAAGAAATGGTAAGTAAATAAAGTAAATTTATTGAGATAGAAATGCTGGTTATGACATCTGAATCTATTTCTCTTCAATTTTTGCATGCACTAAATTCATGACTGGAAAGTAATTAATTCAAAGTAACAAAATAATTTGGTAATAAAGAGATATGAATTCAAGTGACATGAAGTAATTGTCACTTCAATTCACTTCTCTTTATTGCCAAATTATTCTGTGTTAGTTTGTATTCGCTTCTCAGTCATGAATTATTTTATCTCAGTTTAACTGGTAAACTCAAGCCGTGGTTCATAATCTGCTTTTAAAAACTACAAACAGTGTGTTTGTAAACTGATGGTCTCATTTGTGCACTTGATTTACTTGTCTGACATGTTTTTATAAAAAATTAAACAGACAGATAACTGTTAATACACAAGATTAAATTACACAAACCTGTGTTGTAATTAGGTGATGGTATGGATTTACATCACGGAGGTGTTTGGGAAGAATCACACGTTCACCTTTTTGGCAGTCAGCAGCAGCTCCTACCTTAAACAAGGTTTGGTTATAGCCTTCACCAGTCTGCATGAATACATTAAAAAGGGTTTGATGCCTTTCTTTGTTTCTGAACTTTGTTATTGCATTTATATTTTCTTTCAACAATAGGCTCATGGTGTTAAGACCCAGTTATGAGAATATTACCATCAATCCCTTTTCTGCCACTCATTTCCTGTAACTTATTCTCCCTCACAGATCCATCAACTCCCTCCAATTCTCTTACCATCAATCTATGCCAAGGTCAGCTGGCTACCGCAAATTATCTTCACTTTGTTTGGGATGTGGGAGGAAACCCAGATGGCCACAAATCCAAATCCAGAGGACCCAAGATTAGATCAAACCTGGGTTGAGTAAGACAGTAGTACCATCTACTGTGTCACCCTGACTCCCTGTGCATTAGCAATACAGCTACTAACTCCATGGTTTCATAGAAATACAGCATGAAAATATCTTTCTCCCCAAAGAAACAAAATTTAATTTACAAATAGCTGCAAACACATTTTATATTACAGTCAAGCCTATTAATTTAAAAATCTGACCTTACCCCTCGTTTTTTTTAATATACAAACATTCACACTTTGAAAAGATGCATTCTAATTACTTGTATCTGATTTCAGCATTAAAACTGAAGTGCGAAAGGTGGGAGGTACAGGAGCTATGAATAACCTAAATTCATAAATAGTTGATTTTTTTTGTAATGTTTGTACTTCTAGTTGCGACAGCTTTGTTTAGTGTTCTGTTTTTAATGACCGAAATTAGATAAAGTTTGAATTACTCCTTACATGTTGATAACAAAGTTATTTGGGTAGTAAAAACAATCCTGCATATAAATGTTCTAAACCTCAATAACAACTCAGGTTGAGAATGTTGAGAAGGAACTAGAAAAAAAATGAAAGATCATAACAATACAAAATTAAAAGAATATTCCTGAACCCAAGGGTTTTAAAACTACAATGAAATAAAATTTAAATATTTCTTACCCTCACATCAGTTAAGTCCAGTCCAGTTCTATCAGCATACATATACACCCGTGGGTGAGCTGTGAAGTCACACCACCTCCATGGTAACTGAGCATTGAAGTACAGGTTCTCTGTTTCCTTTCTTATTTTCTGAAGGCTAAGGTATAAACAAAAAGGTAATGTTAAAGTGTTAAAGGGAACCTTACATGTAAAATTAGTCTACCAATCCAACCTTAAAATAAGTTTTAAGTTTTACAAAACATGCACACATCTATGAACAAATCCAAACTTCTGACTCAGCTCAGTCTATGTACTCTTTGTTGAGGAAATATACTACAATTTAGTTACTCTAGCCTAGGCCTTCATATTAATTCAAAAAGACAGGAGAATATATAATTTCCCCCAACAAAAATCATCACAAAAAAGGACCAATCACAGGGAGCTGAGCAAATTGATCAGCTTTCCAAGACCTGGTCAAACCAAAGAAAGTATAGATTCGATAGATATCAGAACTATATGCTATCTATTTTTAAAATACAGACCCAAAATTACACCTGAACTTGACACACCACAAATTAGAAGCTACTATGCTTTGCATGTATTATTTTACATGTAATCCGGTATGTAATTATACATAACTCATAAATGCCTCTTCAATACTACAGGTTAAAATCACGAGAAAAGGTAACAGAATAGGCTAGTAACATAACTGTAACTTGAGAGAAAATAGTCTTCTCGATTTTCTCCCTTAAAATGGGAATCTATTTACTATTTTAACAGAATGTACAACTAGGAACAAAAAGACTCAAAGATTTGCTGCTAAAGCCATTGTGATGGCTTTTACAAAAGAAGATATTAATAGGATTAATTGCTCTCTGATGAGGCACTACTGCTTATCAACAAAAAAAACACGGTCCTCTATCAGAAACAGATTTATTATCACTGACATTCCAGGAAATTTGTTGTTTTATGGAAGCAGTAAAGTGCAAGGCATAAAGTTACAAACAATTTAAATACAAGAGGAATAGAGGGGTAGTGCTCATGGGTCATTCAGAAATCTGATGGCAGAGGGGAAGCAAAGCTGTTACTAAAATGTTGAGAGTGGGCCTTCAAGCTACTCAATGGTAGTAAAGAGAGAGGGCATTTCGCAGATGGTGAGGATCCATAATAATGGATACCACCTACTTGAGGCACTGGTGGGGAGGGTTGTGACCATGATGGAGCTGACTAAGCCTACAAGCCAAATATATAACTAAATCTGGCTTTTCAATAATTCTTTTCAGTCCACCCGTGCCCAACATTCATCCTTTGCTGCTTACAATTTACTTAAAATTTGATGAAAGTAAAACTTGTAGTTTTAATAACTCGTTGCCTAATCAAAACGCACATTGTGATTGGTATGCATTTATTTGAATTGAAAGTATAAAAGAAGCCTGCAGCTCCAAATGAAAAGGGAAGATTTTCCTGTCTATTCATTTTCAGGAACTTTCAAAGTACATTTGCATTTACCCTTTGTCCAGGACCCAAAGATAGGCAGCTCCACACTCACTGGCAATTACCAGCTCTCCAGGCACATGAGGGCTGAGATAAAAGAATAAATAATTATAGCTAAAAGATTTCAGCACTGCATGTATTAAGCCCTATAACTTCTACAAGAACTTAACATGGTAGTCTCAAACATTTAACATTTTTTTTAATAAGAGAAAAACCTTACAGCCAAGCTGCCTCTTACTAAGTCTTAACTTAATCCCACTCTGCTTCTCTTTTCATAAGTTACACTTAGAAAAGCTAAGAAAATACAAGGACAACAAACACACTGCATGTAGAAGAATCTTTTGGCCCCAAGAACCCAACATAAATTGTAGAACTGCCAAAATTGTAACCAAAATTATTCCATTGTAGTTTGCGCAAAAGGACAAAATCAGTTACAGAATAAGCACTAATTGAGAGGAAACACTCCAGTGTCTATTGGCTTCTGGTGTTTAAATCCATTGTCAGGAACAAAGTATAAAAATTGTTGCTTCACAATCGTTTTATTAAGAATTGATAGAACAAAGAGAATAGGGACAGAACAGTGACGGGGGTCTTACTACTTGAAGAAGGGAGGAACTAAAGATGCCACCTAGCATAAAACAGCTATTTCTATTACCAGAGATAAGAAAATTCCATAGATAATAATCCAATTAGAAAATACCTATTCAATGCTGTAGTAAAATTAACCAATGAGAAAAGTTATTCACTTAATGAAAGAAAAAAAGCACCTTCAGCTTTATACTTTGTATAACCACCAGAAGCATCGTAAACTTTTTAAGCATATATAAAGGCTACTTAAAATACAAGCAGATAATAATCAAACTGCAAAGAAGATGACAATTAAAATTAAACAGACAGATCGAACAGTACTTAGCTGTGTCTTCTACCTGTCTTTCAAACACAAATAGCTGTCTTTAAAATGTACATCTCAACATCAATAGGTCCAGATTAAAGCTCTCAACACAGGTATCATGCTCTAACTTAACTAAGTAAATTAGGAAAACAATGACTTATTGATCTACCCTTCAAAGATAAAAATTTGCATTTTAACCCGCCCCCCCCCATTCTAGTAGCAAAACATCTGGAGCCTCCTTCACAGCAGCTTTATTGAAAAAAAATTATCATCCAGCCACAGAGGGATATTGCAGATGAACAAAAGTTTGGACAGAAATAGGTTCTATGGAAGAGAGAGCTGGCACATGGAGGAATTTAGTGAGAGAAGTCTAGTGGTTGAAGTGTTTTAATGAGGTAAGTATTATGAAGGATTGAAATCAGAGGCTTAAAAAGCCAGAAATAGAAAAACACATTTCTCAAGAGTACTGCAATGAAAGAAATAGAACTATTTGGAAAAAGGAATAAAAGCTTTTAAAATTGAGTCATTGCTTGCACAGATCTGGAAATAGAGAAGCAATGGTTAAACACCATATGGTGAAATTTAGGACATGAATACCCCAGAATTCTGCATGAATTTATAGAGGGTTAATTGCGAGAAGCCACCCAGAAGTGCAACAGGAGAGCGCAGAAGCAGCAGCTCAAGGCATACAAAAAGTGTGAAGAGGTGCCAGCCTAGCCAAGGTGTAATACCAGTCTACATGCACAAATAAAGAACAAAAACTGCACAAAGTAAAACTAAAACACACAAACTGCTGGAGGAACTCGGCAGATCAGGCAGCATCCATGGAAAGGAATAAAGTGTTGATGTTTCAGACTGAGGCCCTTCAGCAGGACTGGAAAAGAAGGGGGAAGGAACCAGAATGAGAAGGTATGCTGGGGGGGGTGGGGGCGAGGAGGATTACAAGCTATAAGGTGATAGGTGAAGCTAGGAGCGGGGGAAGGTAAGTGTGTGACTTCTCCCCCTTCTTCCATTCCCTATTCTGGATCCCCTCTTACCTCTTCTCCTCACCTGCCTACACTGTAAATTAAAAATAAACAATTCTAACAGTGAAGTGGACCCTGAGTGAACTCAGGGAGTAAATCTCTAGTAATTTACCTGGAAGACCATTCAATGTGTGAATTATGCTATCTGAACTTTATAGATGGTAGAAATAATTTAGTTGTAATCTTTCTAAGATTGTCATAAAACACTTCTTTTCCAAGAATTTATTCTCATAGTTCAGCCCTCAAGTTTCTGTCTTACTGCTCTTTAAACTGTCCCTCACTGTGTGATGGCTGAAATAAATTTAAAGTTGCAGAACAAACAATTCAGCCCCATCATCACACAGAACACTTACCTGCAAATTGTATTCTATTTGCAAATGGTGCAGTATGAAAACTATATCCTACTGAATGCTCTTAGAGTCACATAATTGTTTGAGTATATTACAAAGTATTAATTAAGTAAAAGGAACAATATTAATAAAAACATAGTTAAACATATAACCTTCATATACATAGCTCCTTTAACATTGCAAAATGTTGCAAAACGATTCAGTAACATATCAAATATATTGCATCAAAAAATGGAAATATTATAAGGACTTACCTGGAGACAGGATTTCAGGAAAGACTGGCAGCAGTGTTTGAGAGAATTGCTTTAGAGTGGAACCCAGATGACTAATGGCAAGAATAAATTTAGTACCCTTATTCTTCCATGAGAAAGCTAGATTCCAAAATGGCCAGGTGTGGGCCATAAAGTTTCAGTCCAAGTTTAATTCCAAACTTGGGAAGGGTAGAATTTATGATTTAAGAAAGCTTGGAGAATATGCATTTTACAAATCCTGAGTATTAAGATTTCAGAAAAATTAAACTCTGAACTTAATCCTTACCTGACATTAATGCATGTAGCCACTTCTTCTGTCTGAACCACTTGTAAGGCAGCTGGATTTATTTCACCGGAGAGTTTCCATGCTCCACAATGGTAGTCAGAGCGAACCCCTACAAAAACTGCCATTTGGAAAAAAGTTTGGTGAACAAATAAGCATGATTTATTAATAAACCATTTTTAAATTAGAAAATTAATTATATTCATGTGTACAAATTTATTCCGTTTTTTAAAAATCAACATAGCCACAGGAGTGAGCCATACAGGCAATGACTCTACACAGTGCATTAAATAGAGAGGTGCAGTAACTTTACATGTTTGTAGAATTGGACAATAAACAGAATAGTAAGTTGTTTAAAGAAAGTCATCTTTTGGACCTGAATGTAAGATGGGCTCGCAATAAGACACTGGCATCTTTCAATGGCATTAATCTGAAAAGTAATTCCATGGTACCAAATATCAAAAGGAATGGCATTATAACAAAGGTGGAATATTACTTTAAATACTTTGCATGTGAGGTATTTCACTGCTAAGAAAGTCAGCTTTATATATCTAGAATACATCTGCTTCTTCAGATGCTCTTAAATAGTGATACAATTTAATTTATTCCTCAATCAACTGTATTCCTAACAGTGAGAATCTGCTGTCAATCATTAGCATAATTATTACAATACTTCCCATCATATGTAGTGTTTTGAGACACTAGTATGTTAAAGCTCCAATATAAATGCAAGTTTTTCTTCTTTCCATTTAAAATAAAATTTTGAAAAATACGAAACATTGCAAATACAATCGTTATCATCTACTATTACCTTCTTCCTCCAAAGCACTAGAGTTGATTTGGTGAATTCTACCCTTCAGTTCAAATTTCACTGGCTTAAATTTCATGTTCAATTTTGGCATTTTATCTTGATCATAACTCAGTGCAACTTTATGGAAATCTGATGCTTATGCATAAAGGAACATTAACAACAATGATAAAAAAGTAAATCTTCATGTTTCATGCCTCTCATTAATATAACAGAATGGTAAACTCAAGACTACTACTTTATAGCTCCCTAACCTCTTCAGTATCATGAACCAAAATAAACTTCTACATTAAACTTACCTTTGGCAGAGTACCAAGTCCTAATGCTAAATTCAGAAAATAATACAAAAGGTGAATTGATCTTTATTCCACAAGTAAACATTCAACAAGCATATAAAAGTAGTTCAGTGCAAGCTTCAAAACAGAGGAAACTGAAAGAAATGTTTTGTTTGAAACAGAAAAAGAATTTGAGAAGTATTGATGTACCTTTTCCCTTAGCATCAGGGTTTTGGATTTTAAATACCAGTATTTAATGTACTGACAGTTCAGTGCATTAATGAGGAAATGCATCTTTAGGTGAGACAGTAAATGGTGATTCAGTTGATATGTTCACTAACACATTAATCTGCCATGACAAAATGTAAAAAGACCTGAAGATTCCCCTCTTAAGCACCTTTCATCCTTGACTTCACCCTAAGTAGATGACTTGATCAACTCTGGTATTTGGCACACTGCTATGAGAAATTTGCTGCTGCATTTATCTGTAGAGGGCAGTAATTCCATTTCAAATACCATGTCAAGCTCTGTGGGTAGAAGAAGGTACTGTTACAAATTTAGACTTTTGTTATCCCATCGTCATCATGGCCCAACGATTGATGTACCATCAACCTTCAGACCATGCCACTCAGGGGCTTGCGCTAATACTATTTTTTGTAACCTATGTGCTATCATAACTATATGTTGTGTGCATTGCGTGTTACTGCATGGTACATACAGTGTTTTGCAGCTTGGCCCTGAAGGAACACTGTCTTATTCCTCTTTTTACTCCCTACAGATCTCTTAATTCCTTCCCTTCAGATACATATCTATCTCCCTTTTAAACACTACATTTAAATCTGTTTCACTAAAATGCATGCTGAACTGCAAAGAACTTCTTTCCTCATATCACTTCCAGTCCTTGAGAAAATCATCTTAATTCTACACCCCCTGGTCCATGACCTTGTCACCAATTAGACAATAATTAAGGCAGTGTCTTTTTCCCTTTAGACATGTACAATTTTGGACAATAATACAAAACAATGAACACACTAAGTTACCCCATACTCATGAGTTATTTTACTTAAACAATTCGATTCCTCACTACCAACCTAAAAGCTGAACTTTTGAACCTGGCTAGAGCTCAGTTTCATGGGCTCCTGTGCAAGTCCTGGTGAGAAACCCAATGCCTGTGAGACTGAGTCCAGGGCCAAGTACTGGAGGTCTGTCTATCTGTGTGAGGGATAGAAAAAGGGCTTGCTTTGGTGTTATTGTCTTGTTTTGTTCTTCTTGTGTTGCTGCTGCTGCTTTTGTTGTTGTGTTTTGCGGTACATTGTGTTGCTGCGTTGAACGTTGTGTACGTGCAATGTTGGTGCCGGAATGGGTGATGACACTTGTGGGGTGCCCCCAGCACATCGTGGGATGCATTGGTTGTTAACACAAATGATAAATACTGCTGTATGTTCCAATGTGCATAAGATAAATAAATTTGAATATGAATCCATCATTAAACTGAAATACTTGTTTTCAATTTCTCTACCTAAGATCATCTCTCATTTTTAAGCTTTCTCCAGTCCTTCTAACATCCAGGATCATTACATCCTTCCACTGCTGGCCTCTTTAAACCCTGACTATACTTGCTATACCCATAATGGCTATGGCTTCTGTGTCATTCACAAAACTCCAAAATTCCCACACCAAAATCCTTTCTAGCCTTCAACCGCACTAAGATGCAGTATAAACGCTAACTTTGGACTAAGCATTCAGTCAGCTGACAACAACTACTCAGAAGGATACTCAGAAAGTTCATGGAGTTGCTGCCAGGATAGATCAAACATCCATCTTCAGAATTGGCCCCTTCGGAAAAGGGGCAATATACCAGAGCTCCTCCAGTGGCAGAGTGATCAAACAGAAGTTTGTTCCTTTGAATCTTCATTTCTTCATGAATATTTTCTGCCAGTAAGTCTGGTGGAATGTCAAAAATAGACTCCCGCAGCAACAGATTTAAAAGTCTCGCATGTTTACTCGCACTAGAAAGTGGGCATCTATATAAAAAGCATAAAACAGAATAAATGCTTAGAAGACAGTGATCTGCAAACTTATTGAGATCTTAACAAAACTGACATTTTATACAAACAAGATTTTTTTTGGCTTAATAATTACTAATAAAGGACAGTAACTGTGATGAATCATCAACAGCATATGAACCTAAGGGAACTTTGAATTTTGTGTTTAATATTTACAAATTGCAGCATTACAATCTGGTGAATAAACTACAGACGTCGGTACTGAGGTAGAAGCCATTGTAAAAGATGTTCCTGGAGCTAACGTACAATTTTTTTGAAGATTGTTGTTTAAACAAGGACCTTGGAAAATATAACCCAGAGAAATATATCTGCACAAAAGCATTACTGACACTAGAAATCAAATGAATTAGAAAGTGCTAGGAAGGTTCAGCAGATCTGGCAGAACGCAAGAAGAGAAACAATATTTTCAGATCACTAACCACCTGTCTATGTCAGTGATCTGGAAAAGCAATTGTTTTCTTTCCACAGATGACGCCATGCCAGTTATTTTTAGATGAGAAAGCTCTATAGAGAGAACAATTTCATAAGGTATTCCCTCCAAGATAAATTCTTACCCTCTCTTTTTTACACGCTCTGTGAATGCTCTCAAATGGTTTACATTGACTGCTGTCTTCCTTGCGTTTCCCTTGAAGAAAAAAAAACATAGAATCAGACTAACATGCATGTTAAATTATTCCTCCACATTCACACATGTGCACTGCTAAAAATAATGAAGGCAAATGTAATATTAAACATTGAAGATCTAACAAATTGAAGCTGTGGGCTGCAATAAATTTGGGGAAGATGAACAAGCAAAAAACAAACACAATAAACGATAACATAACATGTACAAGAAAAAACAGAAGTCTCTAATGCACAGATCCTAAAAAATAATGAGGCTTAATATATTATACAAGATACCTTCCTTTATACCCTAAGGAATAAGTGCCAGGGCAGAGAGGTTTTACTAAAACTGCAACAGACAATTCTGCCAGCTTGGCTGACAGCTAGAATAGTCTGTATAGTTGAGGTCATTATATTACAAGAACAGTTTTTTTTCCATCTGCCATCAGATTTCTGAATGGTCCATGAACTCAGGAAGTGTATGAACTTTTATTGGTACTTTTAGTAATTTGTTATGCCTGCACAGTACTGCAGCCATAAAGGAACAAATTTCACAGATTATGTCAGTGACAATAAATCTGATTCTGATAATACCAGAGAGGGAAACAGAGGAACTATATGAAGAGGCTGCTCGGATGGGTCCAAGCATATCCCTGCTGTGATGTAAACTTTTTTATTTCAATGGATTTGCAGTGATTCTCAACTTTATGGTAGTCCTGGGAAAGCAAAATTGAGTTGTGGACAGAATAGTGCAAGGAATGGCCGAATCAGATACTCAAAATGCTCATATATATTATGGGTTCTGACATTACACAATAGACTTAATTTGTAACTACAGAACAATGACATATATAATGACACATGGTGCTTCAGGGGTTTATCTGAAAAGTATCACACTGGGACTGGAGAAGATCAAGTGTTGGAAATTAAGACAAATAACAATAGGTAAGTGGTGACCACATAAACTGACTAAACGTTTATCATTTTTCGAAATACAAAAAAAAGCACAAATCAATCAACCTAGTTCTTCATCCTTTCCATTTTGTCCCTCTCGACATCACTCATAACCAGCACAAGTCCCCCTTTGGGACATTATCCATGTGAACATATTAATATTTGGATACTATCAGTATTTCAAGCATTGGGGATAGTGCAGGAAGTGAGACAAAAATCTTAATTTCACAGCATAACCATTTCCAGAATTACTGAGAACTTATTTTTTCCCCTCTTTCTAAACCAACTGAATGTTAAATAGACAGCATTTTGTTTTATTCTGATTATTTACAGCTTAAACATTAGTATATTTAATATTTCAATTATAGACTATGAGAAAGCTTCCAGTAAAGAAAGAAATCTACCCTATAAGGAGGTTTTATGGAATTTTGTTTGTTGTATTTCTTTAATAAAACTGGAGATCAAAATTCTATGCAAAATAGTTTGTAAGTTAGTGTGATACACACATCTAGGAGACAAACTGGTTTCTGGAACAATTCACCAAAGTAAGATTAAATCTGTAATTTAGTACAGATTTCTAAATGTAACATTTAGCCACATTAAAATCAAAGCAGCTTCTCTTAAAATGAGAAGAATAGATTGTTCAAAATAATATCTTAAAAAATAGTTCTTACCCTGAGAACAGATTCACCAAAGTAAAAGTGCTCTTCTAGCAGCTTGCCCATTGAGCTGAAGGCATCATTATAATGATCAAGGAAGAAGTTAGCCATCTTCAAAGTTATAAAAAGGACACCAGTGACAGTATTAACATTTTCAGAAATAGAAATAAAACAAACTCTCTCTCAATCATAAATCATTTTATAAATTCTTCAGAATATCACGCGCAATTTCAGACAGAATAACTGTAAAGCCTGTAAGATATTAGAGATACAATTATTCTTGCAACTTGATATGCATGTTAGAAACTTATTAAAGTTAGCAGTAATTAAATCAAGCAAGCCACATTTCACTTGACACAAGTAAACACACTATTGTATGAGTCACTGAATATTTCAATGAAAAAAATTTAAATATCTAACAATCATCACAAAAGTTATTAAATTATAAGCCAAGTAGCTCACAGGAGGCATATACCATAACTAGTGGGACCGTGAAAGTATTGTGGGATAAAGGGAGCTCTGCATACAAGCCCAAATATCCCTGTGTACAAGCACACCTAGAAAGAACAGAAACAAAGACTACTTTCTAAACGTGGAGAAAATTCAAAAATCTGCAGTGCATAGGGAGTTGGAATCCTTGCGCAGGTTGAGTCAGTGGTGCAAAAGGCAAGTGCAATGTTAGCATTCATTTCAAGAGGAATGGAATAGATGTAATGCTGAGGCTTTATAATGCACTAGTGAGGCCTCACGGAGTATACTGAGCAGTTTTGAGCACCTTCTTTAAGAAAGAAAATGCTGACATTAGAGGGAGTTCAGGAGGTTAACAAGAATGAATTCTGGAATGAAAGGCTTATTGGATGAGGAGTCATTGATGGCTCTGGGTCTTTACTCACTGGAATTTAGAAGAATGAGGGGTGAGTCTCATTGAAACTTATTGAATGTTGAAAGGCCTGGATACAGTGGATGTGAAGAGGATATTTCCTATGGCGGGAGAGTCTAGGACCAGAGGCCACAGCCTCAGAGTAGAGGAGCAGTGCTTTAGAAAGGCGAAGAGGAAGAATTTCTTTAGCCAGAGGATAGTGAATCTGTGGATGTGGAGGTCAGGTCATTGGTTATATTTAAGGCTGAAGTTGATAAGCTCTTGATTAGTCATGGCGTGAAGGTTATGGGGTGAAAGCAGGAGAATGGGGTTGAGAGGGAACTGGATCAGCCAAATGGTCTAATTCTGCTCCCAAGTCATATGGTTTTAGACATTGAAGACAGGATGCAGGATACCTGCCCTCATTAGCTGAGGGATAAAATATAAGCACAGAGAAATCTTGTTAAGGCCTTATAAAGCATTGGTTAGACCACAGCTGAAATATGGCTTGTAGTGCTGGTTGCCACACCGTAGGATATATATGCTTGCACTGGAATGGGTGCAGAAGACATTCACCAGATTGTTGCCAGGGTGGGTGGAATGTGCTGTACATGCTATTAAACTACCACGCAGCACAAGTTTATCACTTAAACCTAAGTTACAACTTTTCCCAAAACATACCTGCTCTGTGAAATTAAGTGGGGCCATTGTCATTGCCTCTGTTTTTCCACCTGTCATTATCCTGCCAGTGTAAGTCAGCTCTTCTAGGCTTACTGGACGGAATTTGCACCCTTAAAAACAAGTAATAAAAATAGTTTAAGACAAATAAAATAAGACACATGCTCTAGACCCTCCCCCCCCAATTGAGGAGTTCCTTTAAAACAAGCTAAAATGCTTTATGAGAAATGTCGTAACAATTTTTAAAATATTCTTTTTCATTTACTTGTATTTCACAAATAACTTCAAAGCTAATTGACAAAAATGTGTTACGTGGCAGAAATGCTATAAATTCACATACATAAAGAGGGACAATTTGACAGATATTCTTGAGGTAGTTTCTTTTTCTTTTCCTGAAAATCATGACTGGTACCACACCACACTTATTCCATTAGGTTTATCTTTCACTGGCATCACACCGAATGGATAAGCCTTCCTGAAAGTTTATACTGAACAGTATTTGGTCATAAGAATTGCACAATCACACCAACTTCATCCTCATCTAAAATCCCTACATGCATACTGTCTATCCCTCTGATAAATGGTCATGTTAAAGGATAAGTTAAAACTTAACCAGAAACATCATCTCCTTTTCGGATGGTTCCAAATTACTTAAAGGCTAAGAGCGCTTTAGAATTGCAATTACTTTTAATTTATATTAAAAAATTATTTATAATCAGTGGATCTTTGACTTTCAATTCTGATGGAAAATAATCAACCTCTCTAGATGCCCTTTGACTTGCTCAGTTCTGTTTTGTTTTTCTAATATATGCCTTCCAAATTCAGAGTACTTTGTTTTGGTTCCCAATATTACAAACTACCAGCAAAGAGTTTTCTTAACACATATTTCACCTATAATCTATTTTCGATACACTATGTTATTAATAACTTAGCAAATGAAATCAAATTTACATTACCTGTTTTGGCTGGAAGTAGTGGAATTGGAACTGGTTCCAATGGTTCCCAGTTCTCTCGTTTCAAACATTTTAAGGCTGCCCATTTCAATTCTGATGCCTGCAATTGCAGTTGTGTACATTTGTAAACCAAACAATAAAAATTGATTCAAGAAACTACAACAATTAAAGATTTAAAAATAATTAAATGCTATTAAAAATGCATGCTTTAGAGTGGCCAGAAATGCTGATGAGGCAATTATAACTCACTTAAGTCTGTACATTACTCAATTCTGAGACATTTTGGTGAAACCACATCAGAAAACAGTATTTTTCTCCCTATTTAAGAAACGGATATCACTGTGTGGGAAACTACTCAGAAAAGGTTATTAAAATAAGCAGGTTCTGTAATGAGGAAAAGTTGGACAAGTTAGGCTTGTGTCTTTGAGTTTCTAAGAGTGGAAGTGAATTTAACTGAAATATGAAAGATCCTAAGAAGACTTAACAGATAGATACACAGAATCGAGTTTAATATCATTGTCTCATATGGCATAAAATGTTATTTTGTGGCAGCAGAAAAGTGAAAAGACATAAAATTACTACAAATTACAAAATAAGTATTGCAAAAAAACGAAATGATTCCTTGTTTGCACTACAGGTGTCCCCCGCTTTTCGAACATTCGCTTTACGAAACCTCACTGTTACAAAAGACCTACATTAGTACCCTGCTTTCGCTTTCAGAAGGTGTTTTCACTGTTACGAAGAAAGGCAGCGTGCGATAAAAAATCAGCATGCGATAAAAGGCAGAACGAGCCCCGAGAGTGAAATTTATTCTCTCAGAATCCACTCTTCTGCACCATTTTTCTCAAAGGGTATAAGCAGAATCTTTGAATATGTTAAGGTAAAGGTATTTGACAAGCATGGGGAATAGGATACTGCAGGTGGAAAACAAAATGGAGAATTGAGGTCAGCCATGATCTTATTAAATAGCACAGCATATTTGATGAGACGTGGCTAATTCCTTCTTCTAATTTGCACATACCAAACATTACTCGGGGGCATGAATGTCAGCAAAAAATCACTGGAAGTTCAGGGATCTTTAGTTAATGAGTGATAAGAATGTAGAATTCATTCTCCTCATAACTGCAGTTCACCATTCCAGATACCATCAATGTGAATCTTGTTGCTACCAACATTCTTTCTGCAGTCTGGTGACTAGAACTGTACCCAATTCTCCCAAGTGTGGTCTAACCACACTTGGAACTGTAATACTTCATTCTTCATTCTTAATGTTTTACTTTCAAGTCACTATGTGTAAAGATCACCAAATTGTTCTGGTCCAGCTACATTAACACTATTGCCAAGAAAGCACACCAATGCCCACACTTCCTCAGAAAACTAAAGTAATTTCACATATCCTAGTAGGGGACAGAGGGTCCAGTGAGATGGAGGAACTGAGGGAAATACATGTTAGTAGGGAAGTGGTGTTAGGTAAATTGAAGGGATTAAAGGCGGATAAATCCCCAGGGCCAGATGGTCTGCATCCCAGAGTGCTTAAGGAAGTAGCCCAAGAAATAGTGGATGCATTAGTGATAATTTTTCAAAACTCTTTAGATTCTGGACTAGTTCCTGAGGATTGGAGGGTGGCTAATGTAACCCCACTTTTTAAAAAAGGGGGGAGAGAGAAACCAGGGAATTATAGACCGGTTAGCCTAACATCGGTGGTGGGGAAACTGCTAGAGTCAGTTATCAAAGATGTGATAACAGCACATTTGGAAAGCGGTGATATCAATGGACAAAGTCAGCATGGATTGTGAAAGGAAAATCATGTCTGACGAATCTCATAGAATTTTTTGAGGATGTAACTAGCAGAGTGGATAGGGGAGAACCAGTGGATGTGGTATATTTGGATTTTCAAAAGGCTTTTGACAAGGTCCCACACAGGAGATTAGTGTGCAAACTTAAAGCACACGGTATTGGGGGTCAGGTATTGATGTGGATAGAGAGTTGGTTGGCAGACAGGAAGCAAAGAGTGGGAATAAACGGGACCTTTTCAGAATGGCAGGCAGTGACTAGTGGGGTACCGCAAGGCTCAGTGCTGGGACCCCAGTTGTTTACAATATATATTAATGACTTGGATGAGGGAATTAAATGCAGCATCTCCAAGTTTGCAGATGACACGAAGCTGGGCGGCAGTGTTAGCTGTGAGGAGGATGCTAAGAGGATGCAGGGTGACTTGGATAGGTTAAGTGAGTGGGCAAATTCATGGCAGATGCAATTTAATATGGATAAATGTGAGGTTATCCACTTTGGTGGCAAAAACAGGAAAACAGATTATTATCTGAATGGTGGCCGATTAGGAAAAGGGGAGGTGCAACGAGACCTGGGTGTCATTATACACCAGTCATTGAAAGTGGGCATGCAGGTACAGCAGGCGGTAAAAAAGGCAAACGGTATGCTGGCATTTATAGCGAGAGGATTCCAGTACAGAAGCAGGGAGGTACTACTGCAGTTGTACAAGGCCTTGGTGAGACCACACGTGGAGTATTGTGTGCAGTTTTGGTCCCCTAATCTGAGGAAAGACATTCTTGCCATAGAGGGAGTACAAAGAAGGTTCACCAGATTGATTCCTGGGATGGCAGGACTTTCATATGATGAAAGACTGGATGAACTAGGCTTATACTCGTTGGAATTTAGAAGATTGAGGGGGGATCTGATTGAAACATATAAAATCCTAAAGGGATTGGACAGGCTAGATGCAGGAAGATTGTTCTCGATGTTGGGGAAGTCCAGAACGAGGGGTCACAGTTTGAGGATAAAGGCGAAGCCTTTTAGGACCAAGATTAGGAAAAACTTCTTCACACAGAGAGTGGCGAATCTGTGGAATTCTCTGCCACAGGAAACAGTTGAGGCCAGTTCATTGGCTATATTTAAGAGGGAGTTAGATATGGCCCTGGTGGCTAAAGGGATCAGGGGGTATGGAGGGAAGGCTGGTGCAGGGTTCTGAGTTGGATGATCAGCCATGATCATACTGACTGGCGCTGCAGGCTCGAAGGGCCGAATGGCCTACTCCTGCACCTATTTTCTATGTTTATATGTTTCTCTCCTGAATTGAATCCTACAACTTTTTTTTATATACATAAATGCACATTAGAAAGTATCCCAACAGGATGTGTGACAGCTTCACTTGGCAACTGCTCTGCAGAAGATCAAAATAAATTTCTCTATTTTTATTTAGAAATACAGTGTAGAACCGGCCCTTTTGGCCCAACAAACCGCGCCGACCAGTAACCCACTGATTTAACCCTAGCCAAATCAAAGGGCAATTTACAATGTCCAATTAACCTGCTAACTGATACGTCTCAGTATGAGAGGGGAAACCGGAGCCCCCGGAGGAAACCCCCACACACACACAGGAAGGAACATACAAACTTGCTTACAGAGGATGCCAGAATTGAACCCTAATGCTCCGAGCTGTTACAGTGTTCAGTGTTGCACCAGCCGCTACTCTGGCGCCCGTATGATATTATACCCTTAGCCAGCTGCAACAGGCAGGCCACGGTGTTCACATGTTAATCCCAAACATCTAAAGCTTACACTGTTCCAATCAGAACTCCATTAAAGCAGCAGTTAGCAAGATGGACGGAGGAATTACATCAAGTACCCCCACTCCAACACTTGTAGATCAGACACTGGCTTCATCAGCCACTTCAAGAGTCAGGATTCAAGATTGTTTAACATCATTTCCAGTGCACAAGTGTAAAGGAGAATGAAATGATTGTTACTCAGGAGCTGATGCCCACAAATGATAAAGAAAGCAATAATAATTTTAAAACATGATAAGTATAAATACATAAGCTAGCTTATTTACATAGATTGATTGATTATACACAAATTGCAGTGAGTTGCCAATGTACACCTCACAAATAAGCCTCCCCACCACTGACACTTTACACTGTCTCAGGAAAGCAACTACATAATTAAGGCAAACACGGGGAGATCTGCAGATGCTAGAAATTCAAGCAACACACACAAAAAGTCCTGACGAAGGGTCTCGGCCCGAAACGTCTTCTTATAGATGCTGCCTGGCCTGCTCCGTTCACCAGCACTTTTTGTGTGTGTTGCTTGTATATAATTAAGGACCTCTTCCACCCTAGTCATTCTCTGTTCTCCCCTCTCCTATCAGGCAGAAGATGCAAAAGATCGAAAGCACATATCACTGTATTCAAAGACAGATTGCATACTATTATTTCCGACATTTGAGCGAACCACTCATATACTACAGATGATTGATCTCAATCTCCCAATCTACGTCATCATGGTCCTTGCATTTCATTTCTTTATTCACTTTTACTGTAGCTGTAATTTTCTCTCATCCTATTGGGCAGAAGATACAAAAACTAGAAAGCACAAACTAACAGGTTTAAGGACAGTTTCTATCCAACTGTTATAAAACTACTCAGTGTTTCCCTAGTAGGGTAAAATGGACTCTTAACCCCACAATCTACTTTGCTTTGATCTTGCACCTTACAGTCTACTAAATGCCCTGTACTTTATTCTGCTCTCTATTAGTTATTGTCTTCCTCAACGTACTTTTGTAATTAATGGATCTGTATGAACGGTATGCAAGACGTTTTTCGCTGCATGTGAGAATAATAAACTAATTTAACAATTACATTTACCAACATACTGCATTGTTTTCTTTTTACTACTGACGTACTTATAAATAGAATGGCCTGTATCTTACTGCATCTCGGAATACGTGACAATAATAAACCAATAATAGGTATAACGAGAAAGGGACGTGGTGAGATGGGGGTGTGGGGTGGCAGTTATGAAGGTGTTGTGTTGTGTTCCTTTAGTTATGGAGAGGGACACACAGATTGATGTAATTGACAAACGGGAGGAAACTAGAGCGGCCTACACGATGCAGGGAGTTGTCCATCTCCATCCCCAGCCTCCACCCACACGTTAAATTGCCCCTTCCTCTGCAGATGCCCAAGGCCTGACCCCAGTCCCCTATTCCTAGTTGCGGAGCACTGCAATTTCTAAAGTTTAAAAACTCTCACCTGCTGGTCGCCAGTCTCCGCCACGAACGGCTGGACACGTTCATATTTCCCGCAGGATCCAAGCTCTCGCCTCTGCGCATCGATGGGGCCCGGGCTGTAGAAAGTGGGGAAGAGGGAATAGGGGAAAGCGCTGGCCATGTGAGCGACCAGGACGCGCGCCGACCACAAGACTGACAGCTACCTAAGCTAATGGCTATGCGGGGAAACGTGCGTGAGGCGGTACTTTCGGCCAAACTCTGGCCCAATGACTCGCTGCCCTTCGCCTTACGCTCCACGTGACTGGATGGAGCTGCCCTGTTGGTCGGAGCTGTCTTACGGGGTTGCCTAGGAGACAGACGCTTTGCCCCAGCTGACGCTCCTTTTCGTTCCATCCACCTCTCCGCAGCAAGGAAGAGAGCAACCCACACAAAATGCGGGAGGAACTAATCAGCCACAATGGAAAAGAGTTAACAGTCGACGTTTCGGGCCGAGACCCTTCAAAGGCTGAGAGAGTCGGTCAGATTTTATTCCACTTCAGCCCGCCTTTCTTGCAAAGGATTGACGGGTCGCCAATATGACACGCGAACTATATACAGCGATCTCGAAAAAAATGCTGGTGAACGAAGCAGGCCAGGCAGCATCTATAGGAAGTGGTACAGTCGACGTTTCGTGCCGAGACCCTTCGTCAGGAGAGCGATCTGCCTGCTTATTAATTAATAGAGACAGATTACAAGAAAAGTATATTATCTGAGCTGCTCCCTCTCCCTTCAGATATCACTCTCTTTGAAATCTGCCGGTATCACTTTCAAATGCTTCACGCCACATTTTTCGTTTTTGCCACTTATTTCCAATTCAACACATACAAAATGCTGGAGGAACTCAGCAGGACAGGCAGAATCTTTGGAAATGAATAAGCAGTCGGCGTTTCGGGCTGAGACTCTTCTTCAGGATTGAGAAGGAAGGGGGAAGATGTCAGAATAAAAAGATGAGGTGAGGGGAAGGAGGCTATCTGGAAGGTGATAGTAGAAGCCACGGGGGTAGGAAAGGTCAAGATGGAGAAGGAGGAATCTTATTTCCAAGGTCTCCGCCCTCTCCAAAATCCTTGAAAATTCCAGCATTTTCTTGGAATCCACCCATCCAGTTTCCTGTCCTGAAAACGCTATTAGTATCAATTCCATAAACACGAGATTCTGCAGATGCTGGAAATCATGAGCAATACACACAAAATACTAGGGGAACTCGGTAAGTCAGGCAGCATCTATGGATACATTCATCAAGACCAGCAGGAGCATGGGCTTTCAGAATTTTTTGGCAGGTAGCAATCATAACGATCTCTTAGGCACTTGGCAGAACCAATAAGGAGAAGCGAGGTGTAAGGAGAGCAGCCATTGTTGGCGTGCAGTGTTGGAGTGGTCAGCCTTTGGTTCAACAGGCTCAGGTGAGAACAGGCGCGGGCTAGAACTTAAGCTTGAAAAATTAGAAATGTAATAAGTATAGGTAGGATGGTAGTTAGGGCAGTAGAATACTCTTCCCGTAAGATGGTGGATTGCAGGGTACCTAATGGTCTCCCTGCTGACTGCATGTGAGGGAAGTGCACCCATCTTCAGCTTCTGACTGACAAGGTCAAGGAATTGGAGCTGGAGCTGGAGCTGAAAACCTCATAGAATTTTACTGAGGTGGTCACACCAGAGTGCAGGCTAAAGAAAAAAGTAAGGGGAGAAAGCAGCCATTGTAGGGTTCCCCTGTGGCCATTCCCCTCAGCAACAAGTATACCCCTTTGGATACTGCAGGGAGATGACCTATCAGGGCACAGCAACAGCAACCGCCAGGCCAATAGCACTGCGGCCAGCTCCGAGGTTCAGCAGGGATGGGTAACGTCAGGCAGAGAAATAGTGATAGGAGAATCAATAGTTAGGGGGTGCAGACAGAGATGCCAAGATGGTATGTTGCCTCCCAGGTGATAGGTTCCAGTATGTCCCAGAGTGGCTGCAAAAGTTTCTCAAGAGGGAGGGTGCGTAACCAGAGTACATTGGGATCACTGGCATTGGTAGAAAGGGGGAGGAGGTGCTACACGGTGAGTATAGGGAATTAGGAGAAGCTGAAAAGCAGGACCTTTAAGGCAGCAATCTGTGGATCACTCCTAGTACCACAAGCTAATCAGGAAAGGAATAGGATGTTGATACAGATAAATGAGTGGCTGAGGAAATGGTGCAGAGGGCAGTGTTTCAGATTTCTGGATCATTGGAATCTCTTCTGGTGAAGGTATGACCTGTACAAAAAGAACAGGTTACATCTGGCCCTGAGTTGGGGCAGGGCAGTATCCTTGTGGGCAGGTTTGCTAGGGCTGTTGGGGAGGATTTAAACTAATTTGGCAAGGGAATAGGAACTGGAGTGATAGGGCTGAGGATGGGCAGTTGGTACACAAGTCAATACATTGCGTAGTGAGACTGTGAGGAAGGATAAGCAGATGCTAGGGCAAAATTGCAGTTAGTGGGGTGAGTTGAAGCATAACATGGGGCCAAAATTGAAGAGGGTGATGAACACAGGACTGAAGGTATTATATTTGAATGTACACAGTACACGGAATAAGACAGATGATCGTGTAGCGCAGTTACAGAGTGGATGGTTTGATATTGTGGGCATCACTGAGTTGTGGCTAAAAGAAGATCATAGTTCGGAGCTTAATATCCATTGTATTGAAAGGACAGTCATGTTGGCAGAGGTCAGGCAGAATCTACGTTTGTATGAAAATGAACAACAATTCAACGTTTCAGACGGAGCCCTTCTTCAGGACTGGAAAAAAGGGGGAAAATGCCAGAATAAAAATATGTGGCTAGGGGAAAGAAGACAAGCTAGAAAGACATTGGTGAAGCCAAATGGGTGGGAAAGAAAAAGGGATGGAGGAGAAGGAATCTGTTAGGAGAGGAAAGTGGAACATTGGAGAAGAGGAAGGGGGGCACCAGGAAGAGATAATAGATGTGATGTTTTGTGTCTTCAAAATCATTAAAGTAATTCGAACAAAGACACGAGAATCCAAGAGTACAGGTGTAACTTAGAGTTTACTTTAAGTGAGGTGAACATGTATCACGTGGTAGCATGATGACATATTTATACTTACAACTCATAATAAATTATTTAAATCAACAGGAAAGCTTAATCAACCAATTATACAGTGGCATGCAAAGGTTTGGGCACCCCAGTCAGAATTTCTGTTACTGTGAATAGTTAAGTGAGTAGAAGATGAACTGATCTCCAAAAGTCATAAAGTTAAAGATGACACATTCTTTTCAACATTTTAAGCAAGATTAGTGTATTATTTTTGTTTTGTACAATTTTAGAGTGAAAAAAGAAGGAAAGGAGCACCGTGCAAAAGTTTGGGCACCCAGAGCTGCTCATAAGATTGCTAGAAAGGCAAATCAAAACCCCCATTTGATTGCAAAAGACCTTCAGGAAGATTTAGCAGACTCTGGAGTGGTGGTGCACTGTTCTACTCTGCAGTGACACCTGCACAAATATGACCTTCATGGAAGAGTGATCAGAAGAAAACCTTTCCTGCGTCTTCACAAAATTCAGTGTCAGAAGTTTGCAACGGAACATCTAAACAAGCCCGATGCATTTTGGAAACAAATCCTGTGGACTGATGAAGTTGAAATAGAACATTTTGGCCGCAATGAGCAAAGATATGTTTGGAGATAAAAGAGTGCAGAATTTCATGAAAAGAACCCCTCTCCAACTGTTAAGCACAGGGGTGGATCTATCATGCTTTGGGCTTTTTTGCAGCCAGTGGCATGGGGAACGTTTCACTGGTAGAGGGAAGAATGAATTCAATTAAATACTAGCAAATTCTGGAAGCAAACATCACACCGTCTGTAAAAAAGCTGAAGATGAAAAGAGGATGGCTTCTACAACAGGATAATGATCCTAAGCATACCTCAAAATCCACAATGGACTACCTCAAGAGGCGCAAGCTGAAGGTTTTGCCATGGCCCTCACAGTCCCCCGACCTAAACATCATCGAAAATCTGTGGATATACCTCAAAAGAGCAGTGCATGCAAGTCGGCCCAAGAATCTCACAGAACTAGAAGCCTTTAGTAAGGAAGAATGGGTGAAAATACCCCAAACAAGAATTGACAGACTCTTAGCTGGCTACAGAAAGCATTTACAAGCTGTGATACTTGCCAAAGGGGGTGTTACTAAGTACTGCCATGCAGGGTGCCCAAACTTCTGCTTCAAGCCCTTTTCCTTGTTTGTTATTTTGAAACTGTAAAAGATAGAAATAAAAAAAGTAATCTTGCTTAAAATATTAAAGAAATGTGTCATCTCTAACTTTATGCCTTTTGGAAATCAGGTTATCTTTTACTCGCTTAGCTATTCACAGTAACAAAAATTTTGACCGGGGTGCCCAAACTTTTGCATGCCACTGTATATACAAGATTACTTAAATATAACAAATATTAAACACACAACACTCCTCCCTGCTTAGCTATAAACTCCAACACAATACAGAAGTCATCCCAACTATATACACAATATATTATATAATAAACTACTATATACAGACCTTCATAGCATAACAAATTTTGAATTGTCTCATTCGGTTCTAAAGATTTAATCACTGTGGAGGATTTCTTACTCTTGTGGGACAAAGGGGATCACTGTGCCTGGCAGGTGAGACTTGTGGCTATGAAACAATCTCAGGTTCTGGGGCCTCCTCCATAGTGATCGTAGGAGTCGACACTGAAACTGCAGGAAGTGGTTCTGATAGCATTAGCAACCTTTCTTCTTTCATTTTCTTCTTCTAGTTTGTGCATCTTGATCTTGGGAAGGTGTATTTAGTTCACTCTTATTAATCTTTCTATTGTTCCCTTTAAGATCTCTCCTCTTAATTTCCTCATCCATAACATCATCTGATGAACCCTCTGTTTTTGTATCTCCATTTATTCTTTTCTTTTTCATCTTCCATTCATCCTGCTGGGCGTTGGTCTTTGTGTCTTCCTTTACAAGCAGGTTTTTGTCTTCCAATTGAAGTTCATGCAATAACCTTAATACGCGCAGAGTAGATTCTGGTTCTTTATACATCATCCAACTTAGGAGGAACTTGCCCCTTCTCAAAAGCAGGTCTGAACACAGGGTGAATGAACTAAGATTTCAAAATGTTTTCTCCATTTCTCACCTTACATGCTCCCATGAGCCTTCTCACAATGGAAGTATTTGTTTGCACAAGAATGGAAGCTCCAACCTTTTCGACCGGATCCGGACAGACCAACACTGGTGTGTCAATAGTCTCAGTTACTCCAACATTTGCTTCTGAAAACTCCAGTTTCATTAACAAGTAACCATCGTATGAGTACTCATCAGCACGAAGCCCCGAATCTCAAGGGCACTGAGTAGCATCAATGGTAAATATGTCAAATACCGGTTGTAAAAAGATCTATAAAGCAAAGTAACTTGAGAAGCTGTGTCAAGTATAGCTTTGGCATAAGCACCTTCAATCCATACGGATACATCAGAGCTTGGCCCCTTTAAACCTTCAGGAATAGTATTTTGCACTTTGGTATTTCCCTTGATACACTGATTGGAATGTATCCTCTCCGAAATGCCAGCCTGTTCCTTCACTGGGTCCCTCCATAACTTTGCCTCTTTTCTTCTCTGTTTGATTAACCACTGACTTACTTTCCAAAGATTTTCTTATCCCTCACAGTCTCGCTTGAAATGTCCATCTTCTCCATATTAGTAACAGAAAATACCCATCACCTTGCTAGTCAAGAGACACTTTTCAGCAGCAGCCAGCTGTATCATAAGCCCTACAGGTGGGTCAGGGTTCCCAACAGACTTATGTCATTAGGCTGAAACAAGAGCAAGATATCCATCGAATCAGCTCAGGTCGAAGGTTTTCCACCTCATTCCTCAAAAGGCCCATCTCAGTGACCACTTTAGCAAATAGAGGCTAACACTGAAGACACTACTCGGCTTTTGGAAATGTCCCACTTCTCAATCATGTTTTTCTCCTCTCTAGCTTCTCTGAGTAACTCAGTAAAAGATGGAGGAGAGTGCATGTGGAGGGTCATTTGAATACATAGAGCAGTCACACATGTGACAGCGCGCCCTTCACAACTTGCTCCATCCTCAAGCAATTTCTCTCAGCCAGTTCAATGACCCCAATGCAGCAGTTTCTCCAACCTGGAAATGTAGTAGGCAGACAGCTTCTCTAATTCCTCCTGGAATGTGTGCCTAAACTTCATCATCAGATTGGCAGCACTTTCAACAGTGCCAAAAGTATCTTCTGGAGCTTGCAGGTAATTAGCTGACGTGGCTAATAGATTTCCTGCCTTTAGGAACCTCACTATATCAGCCACTGGACCCTTTAAGCTCTGTACCAGTCTCTAATTTTTTTCATATTATCTGAGCACTGCTAATTCATTCATCCCACACCTCACACTCTCCTTCACCATCAGGTGTGAGTTTAACTCCAGAGAACACTCCCATCCTACAATAACTTTGGCTCTCTGCAGATACACTTGTGCATCTATCAACCAGTGATGTAATAGACAAAACCAGCTCAGAATTTAAATCAGCCACTGAGGGACCCATTAGATCTTTCACATCAGACAACTCTTTTCCCTCACTTCACAGAAATGAGAACAGCAAATCTTTAAAGTCTTCGCCCTCTGCTACATGCCCCCCTTCTCTAAAAATATGGACTATCAATGGCCCCTCCTCTCTAGAGTCTTCCAACCTATCAGGCAATGAGACTTCAGTCACATCACTGCTAGTCCAGACTAACATGACAACCCTACCAACCGATTGGTCAAAGCACCATTCAACCAGTGTAACTGTCCTCAAAACCTTTACAGAACTTAGCACTCTGCACACCCGTTCATTGGGAATTTGGACATCCACCCCGCTCAAAACACAAGCATTATTTGTGAATCTAAAAACGCAAACATGAGGAAATCTGCAGATGCTGGAATTTCAAGCAACACACAAAAGTTGCTGGTGAACGCAGCAGGCCAGGCAGCATCTCTAGGAAGAGGTACAGTCAACGTTTCAGGCCGAGACCCTTCGTCAGGACTAACTGAAAGAAGAGCTAGTAAGAGATTTGAAAGTGGGAGGGGGAGGGGCTGATCCAAAATGATAGGAGAAGACAGGAAGGGGAGGGATGGAGCCAAGAGCTGGACAGTTGATTGGCAAAAGAGAGGATCATGGGACGGGAGGCCTAAGGAGAAAGGGGGAGGGGACAAGGAGTATAGTGAGAGGGACAGAGGGAGAAAAAGAATATATAATAATAAATAAATAATGGATGGGGTATGAGGGGGAGGTGGAGCATTAATGGAAGTTAGAGAAGTCAACTGTACCTCTTCCTAGAGATGCTGCCTGGCCTGCTGCGTTCACCAGCAACTTTTATGTGTGTTGCATTATTTGTGAATAATCTCTTTGAATCACACCAAACTTTAATCCCTGCAGTGTACATAATAAAGTACCTTAGTCACTTTCCCTGACACTAGTTTAAACACACAAACTGCTTAATCACTTCTTAACAGCAATTCCACAGCATGCAGTGAATTCCGGATGAGCCCCCACAAATGCAGCCCCCTTGTCGGGCCTGTATGCAAACTTGGCCTGTTAGCCAGCTCTGCTAACAGCCATGGGACTCTAGCAGTGAGAATGTTGCCTTTCATAAACAATATACGTCTAAGGTCAATTTGGAGTTCAGCCAAGCAGAAACATTGCCATGTTCCAATTAAACAAACCTTGATTTGAACAAATGCTGTGTAAATACTGCTCATATACAACTGTCGGTCAGCAAGAAATAGCAAATTATACACTGCATAAAATCAAAAAGAAAGTACATTTACATATTTCAGCTTTATGGAAGTTAGTAGGAAAAATAAAAGGGGAAAAAGGGCTCATTACAGTCTGACGCAGTTCAATTGTGCACATAAAGTTGGAGCTCATACTGGAGTTGTCTTTAACTCGCACACTGGACCCATGGTCTGCCTGAGAGCACACACATCCCAAACTTCACTCGAAATTCATCTTGAACAAACGAGCACACTCTCAGGAATATTGGCCCTTCCTCCTTGGAACTATTCATCTGCACAAAGCATTTCATGATCCAGGGATGCTCCTTCCCATAGCATCCACAGCTATCTTCCCTCCCGACTTCTCCACAGCTCACGCCAAAAAGACATGTAAACCTACACAGTCTATTACAAATCTCTCTCCACCCTGCTCTCGAATTTTCTCTCGATTCCACCATCCTGATTGGCTGACACAACATCCCTAAGTTGAACATCATAGCTCCTTATCTTTTAGCCGAAACGAAAATATCCTAAAAGCAGAACACACTGCTTTTACAGAACTGCTAAAATGAAATACCTACAGCTTAGCAATAAATATCTTAACCAGAGTGTTAGATTATGAGAACACTCAGTCCTCTTTTATTGCCATTTAGAAATGCAACAATGTTTTTCCGGAGTGATATCACAGAAAACAGTACAGACCAAAGACTAACACTGACAGAACCATATGATTATAATATATACGAACTGTAGTTACAGCAGTGCAAAGCAATATCATAATTTGATAAAGAACAGACCACGGGCACAGTAAAAAAAGTCTCAAAGTCCCAAGTCGATCGACTCCCGAGTTCCCGATAGCAGGTGGCAAATGGGAGAAATTCCCTGCCATAAACCTCCAGGCAGCGTCAACTTGCCGATAACTTGGAAGCACCCGACCCCAGCTGACTGAGTCCATCCGTCCGAAAACTTCGAGCTTCCGACCAGCCTCCCGAGTGCCATCCTCTGCCGAGTGCCTTTGACCCCTCCCCAGTTGCTGAAACACGCAAAGCCGAGGATTTCAGAGCCTTCAGAACCGGAGATTCTGGTTACCAGACCGTAGCAGCGGCAGTGAAGCGGACGTTTCAGAAGTTTTCCAGATGTTCCTCTGTGCTCTCACGTCCATCTCCATCAAATCAGAACTGTCATCTTCTCCCCCCCCCCCCCCCCACCGGGAGAAGAGACATACAAATAGTACAGCTACCGTGCATTTTGGGAAGTTAATCATCCTCTTATTTGGTCTGAAGGTTAGTTGCAGAGAAAGTTTGGGTAAATGGTGTTATTTTGAACAAAGAAGTCAATGAAAGGTTTAACCATGAAATCCAAATAAGAATTAGGATTTACCTTTGCACTCGACTACTACTGCTGCAAAACAAGTTTTATGTCATACAAATCAGTGATAATAAATCTTATTGTGTTGCCTCTCAGAACCAAAGGTCAAAAACTAAGGGCCACATGTTTATGTTAGTTGAATAAAGTGAGGGGAATTTGATGGGGAGAAAGAAATCAAAAGAGTGGAGTAAGTCTGGAATTCCCAAAAGAAAAGATGGTGGTTTATCAAACATAAGGTACAATAAAAATTTATAGCTGGAAAGTGGTAGTCAAAACAACTCGTTTTCAGCAGGATTGGACAATGAGACACATAGCTTCCTTCTCTGCTAATATTTCATTTGATAAAAGGTTAGAAACAAGTCAATTGGAGTCAAGATACAGATGGGATTTTATCCAACAGAATTGTTCAAATGTCTAAAAAGACTGAAAAATCAAATTGTATTCTTTAATCATTGTATCTATGCCTTCACAACCCTCCCAACCCTCAGAAGGAATAGAGGACTGTTACAAATAAGGAACCACAGCTATTTCGTTAATCTCCACACTTTTTACATTATTAAAACATTTTCATTTTTTTCCCTTTGGCAGATAGTAGTCACAGGGCAATTGCAAATTAACCAGATGTCTACTATCTGCATTATTTGTAGGAGATGGCTAATCTCCACCTCCCAAAGAATCTAAAGACAGCACTATAAATACAACTTTTACCACTAATAGTCATAAAGGAAGAATAAAAAGAACAGTTTGGAAGATGATTGAAGCAATTTTAATAAAGATCCATTTTATATATCATTGCCCCTGGGCATCATCATTGAAAAATGTTTAACGTACACTTCTATTTTCTTTGGCCAGTGCAAAGACATGTCAGATTATATCAAGTCCTACAGTAATAATAGATCTGATTGGAAAGAAAGAGGCAAAGAGAAATGGGTCACTTAGAATATAAAATGACAGAATAAGTAGACCCAATTGCAATGAAAATGAACAAAAACAAATCAGGAATATAGCGATACTTTTAAATCTACCTTACTGAAATATTTACCAGGGCATTAAATTTTAAAATCATTTCCAAAAACCAAAAGCTGGGATAATAATCAGACAACTAATCCCTCTTTCTTTCTCAAAACGATCACTGATTAGCACTGAAACCCATGAAATTAGATAATCTTGATTCCTGATTCAGGGTCTCGGCCCGAAGCGTTGACTGTTAACTCATTTCCACAGATGTTGTCTGAGTTCCTCCAGCATTTTATGTCTTTTTCTAAATTTCCAGCATCTGCAGAATATAGTGTAAGGTATTCTTACAATTTATTACACAAAGTTGATTTAACTATTTTTATATAATGAGAAAATAAATGCTAAACAACCAATAATCAGTAAATGGCTGGTCCAACAAATTCATTCTGAATTACATAAACAACTACTTTAAATTTAAGTCAATAAAAATCCTATAAAACAATTCATATATAAACAATCAAAATGTACAAATAAATTTATTCTTTGCAGATTTAAATCAGAGAGGTATTCATTTTGATGTTAAAAATCTGTCATGTACACAAAAGGTATTTCTAAAATTAAAAATGCCTTATTTCAAACTTCAGTTACACCAGGAAAATTTGCCGAGAAGTATTTCAAATTAACATATTCACAACCATTTAGACATTTAAACCTACTTTGATTGTATAAATAAATGTGCAAAAAAGCTGTTCCAGTCCTTCCATATTCAGTTATTACATATTTCAATTTTGATGAAGCTCAAAGCAAAGCCTTCCAGAAATGAAATATAGTAAAATATGTAAAGATGATCATCACCATTATCATTGACACTTTACACCTGAAAGCAACCTGAACAGAAATATTAACCTGCCATTCTACAATAGTTGTTCAATGCCCAAATTATTACAATTAAAATTAGCACCTGGTTTTACAATTATCAGAGCTGATTGAAAGGCTAAATATCAAGAGCCACAGTAAATTTGAGGATGTTCTTTGGTTTTGAATATTTTAACTTGTCTGTTACTCTACATTACAATTATAGCTCAGCTGCACTTGTTTACTACATATGCCAATACTTCAGTATGCAAGCTCAGCAATGTGTTGGTACTTTTAAAGATATTTGATAAAATTGAAAGTCAGGCAATCAAGTGGTCTCAATAAATTTTTACTCCTAAATGTCCTTAGAATTAAGTAACCAAATGGTATCCATTTACCTTTAAATAGATTATTAACACTTCATAAAGCAATATAATAGTGGTAATTATGTTGGAGGTACAGTAGTATATTACTCAATAAACAAAGCAAAACAATAAAATGAGGAATGACCGCAAAATAACCAGAATCATCAGAAGCTAACCAAGGAGTCAGTTGATTTGATTATGCATTTTGTCTAGTGCCAATTGCATGCTCCAAATGCTCAAAGGTCTCATATATGCCAGCGAACGATAAATGTTCTTTTCACAGTACGCTTCTGGAGTCTGAAAAGACATGCCAAGCCGTTCCCATACTGTCCTGTAAGCACCTTCTGCAGTCTTGAAACCTTCATCAACGAGTCCCTACAATTTCCAAGAAAAAATTTCGAAGATTAATATACAATAACAAAGGGAAAAAAAGCTCTGGACATCATCATTCTCTTTTTTTGGCTTTGTAGAGAAGAAGAATTGCAGAGTTGTACACTTTGATAATAAATGAAACTTTGAATCTTTAAGTGCTTCTTTGTACTTCCAAACATACTGCAGGAATTTCAATTTCAATGATAAAAACATTGTTCAATGATAATTTTAAAAATGAAAATAAATCTGTGCTCTTGATGAACCAGGTTTAATTTTCAGGCTATTTATAATATTACCTGTTTCTTTCACAGATGCTTCAAGACCTGCTGAACATTTCCAATACTATCCATTATTTTAGATCTCCAGAACCTGCTGATTCTTGCTGTTCAATTATGTTAGTCAAAAATTCACTCACTATAAACATTTTACAGGAATAATGTGCATAACTTAAAGTTTGAACAACTCACCTCTTGTATCATAGTAGCTGCCAATCCATAGACAACCCCAGTCCAAACCTCATCTGACTGGACACTGGATGTATCTATTGTACCATCTGGCCTCATTCCATTTACTGCTCCCATGGATCCTTTGGCAAAACTCATTACATTTAAATCAAAAATCGTCTTCAATGCACATAGTATTTGAGATTTTGGAAATACCTGTAAATGTAATATTTAATGACACGGTATATAAGGCACAATAGTAAACCATTATTCCTCTCTACAACAGATCCTGACCAACAAAGCAGACAAGATAATAAATTTTAGACACCCCACCCTTGACAGAAATAAAACAGGTCAAGTGCATAACTTCCAGATTCTCATTTTTGCTCTTAACCTGCCCAGATCTATAACTGAAACTGAAGCAACTAGGAATTTAGTGCACATATTCGTATTTCACTTCTCACTGGCTGATTTCATCAGCTAAACATTGAACGGGACACTTCAGGAGCATTTTGGCAGTGACTAGAGATTTAAAAGCATTCATTAGTCAACAAGTCAATGCATCAATCGATAGCATTCAGAAATACAGGCCAACAACTTTGTTGATTTAAATCTCTACCCAATCGAAAATTTGATGGTATCATCCAAACAAGAGGAAAACAATAAATACTTCAACCTTAAAGCAGGTTGGATTTGAAAAAAAAATGAAGAATCAATCAAGGTTGTGGAAGAAATAAGAAATCAGCTCAATGGTGGCTCTTTCCATTTAATTAACCAGCCATTTTTCAGGCTGTAGACTTTTGTCTCAATAAATAGGTCATAAAATATTCTGAAGCAGGTTGGTTTCTTCAAATTCCTGGGATGGGAACAAAGTTGATTTTTTTAAGACAATTATTCCAATAAAAAAAACTTTCAGAGAAATGTACTCCATGGAATGCCTTACTCATGCAAAAGTGCATCCTGTCTGTTACACAGGCTTAGCTAACAGGTATAATCCCAAATTCTGGCAATTCTTCATCTGTACTCACTATCTATATGTTATTGGTATGTTAGCTTCATGTACTTTAGCCACATTTTCAGTATAGTGGGATGAATTATACATATCACAAAAGCTGTTAACGTTTCTAAGTAAGTGTAGGGCCTGGAGGGCTAAGTATATTTGCCCTTGGTGAAAGCTTGACCAGAGGTTACAATATTATGTCCAAAATATACTGTCACAACTTGATAGGTCTCACTGCCCTGCATTGGGTGGAATAGCTAGAATCCCATGAAAAAGAATGAAATGTGTGTTAGGAGGATTCAGAATTAGATCTCCTCTCATCTTACCACAATTCCTTTTTAAGTTTCACCAGTCCAAATGCTTATATGCTGCCTCTGAAGTGGACATGTACAGTAGCAAGGGCTGAAGTCTCAATGAGATAGTGGGGTACTGGAAACGCATTGCTGGCAGAATCCAGAACAAAAGTGTAAACTTAAATAAAAAGATGAACAAGTTCAACTAAGTACAGTTTGTTATAGAACTAAAACAGATAAAGATCAGCCATGGTCTAACTAAACAGAACTGACAGCTGCACCTCTAACAAATTAACATTAAGATGAACAGAGAAACTAAACGTCTTTACTATTGTACAAGCTTCGCTCTGGAATGACAAAGTCAAAGAGAATATTCTGAACAACTGTATAATCAGCCTTTAGTTCAAACCACAACAGTAGTGTAGTGGTTAGCACAATATTGACAGTACCAGCGACCCAAGATCAATTCCCACTGCTGTCTGTAAGTTCTCCCCATGACCACGCTAATTTTCTCCAGGTGCTCCCATTCCCCCTCACAGTCCGAAGATGTACCAGTCAGTAGGTTAATTGGTCATTATAAATTGACCTGTGATGGGGTTAGGATTAAATCAGGGCACTGAAGGGCTGGAAGGGCTTATTCCATGCTGTATCTCAATAAATAAATAAACAAGAAGCAAATTCATATTTTCAATCATGACATCCACAAAAAGTGTTGCCTGGCTAATTTAAGCATCCAATTTAGCTTTAACTAGTAAACAATGCAAACCCCATTTTACAAACAGGAATTTGTAATGAGCCATAGTTTTTTGGCTTTTTACAAATATTTGACAAAGTACAAAATTAGGTAAATTAAAACAATGAAGATAACAGAAGTGCAGAGATCCTTACCGAGTAATTTCTTATTGGAGTATTAGTCACATGTATCTAGATACAGTGAAAAGCATTTTTGTTGTGTGCCATCCAGTCAGATTATGTCATACACAAGTACATCTTAGTCTGCTTAACAAGATAAAATCCTGTGGCATTACAGGAAAGATACTGGCATGGAGAGAGGAATGACTGACAGCCAGGAGGCAGTGAATGGGAATAAAGGGGGCCTTTTCTAGTTGATGGCCAGGGACTAGTGGTGTTCCTCAGGGATCAGTATTGGGACTGCTACTTTCCAAATTGTTTGTCAGTGATTTAGATAATGGAATTGATGGCTTTGTGGCAAAGTTTGTGGATGATACGAAGATAGGTGGAGGGGTAGGTAGCACCGATGAAGCAACGTGATTGCAGCAGGACTCAGGCAAACTGTAGAATGGGTAAAAAGTGGCAGATGGAATGCAGAGTTGGGAAATGTATGATAATGCATTTTGCTAAAAGGAACAATAGTGTGGACTGTTATCTAAACGCAGAGAAGGATCAGACATTGGAGGTGCAGAGGGACTTAGTAGTCCTTGTGCAAGACTCCCAGAAGGTTAATTTACAGATTGAGTCTGCAGTAAAGAAGGCAAATGCAAAGTTGGCATTTATTTCAAGGGGAATATAATATAAAAGCAAGGAGATAATGCTGAGCCTTTATAAGACTCTGGTCAGACTACACTTGGAGAAACGTCAACAATGTTGGGCCCCATATCGCAGAAAGGATGTGTTGACATTGGAGGAAGCCCAGAGGAGGTTCAGAGCATTATTCCGGGAATGAAGAGGTTAACACATGAGGAGCTTTTGGCAGCTTTGGGCCTGTACTCACTGGAATTTAGAAGAATACAAGGGGATCTCATTGAAACCTACTGAATGTTGAAAGGACTAGAAAGGGTGGATGTGGAGATGATGTTTCCTATGGTGGGGGTATCCAGAACTAGAGGGCATGGCCTCAATATTGAGGGGCGACCTTTTACAACAGAGAAAAGGAGGATTTTTTTTAGCCAGAGAGTAGTGAATCTGTGGAATGCTCTGCCACAAATTGCGGTGGAAGTCAAGTCCGTGGGGATATTTTCCTGATAGTCAGAGCATCAAAGGATATGGCGAGAAAGCAGGTGCATAGGGTTGAGTGGGTCCGGGATCAGCCATGATGGTATGGTGGAGCCCACTCAATGGGCTGACCAGCCGAATTCTGCTCCTATGTCTCATGGTCTTACATGCTTCTTTACTTTACATTAAACTGACTTACCATCTTTAAGTATCTGAAGAGTTTCCAGTTGCATACCCTTCAAACTGAATGGTATCTGTTACTCTATTTGGAGATAGTACAGCAAAACTACTCGGAATGTAACAAATTGCAGCAGTGAATCAATGGAAACCAAGAAAAGATGTATAAAACATATACAGGTATTACATTGTCAGAAACCTACATTTTTCTGAGATATTTGAGGTAATGAGAAACAGACTGCGTGGTTAAATGCTAAATTACTTCAGATTACTCAAATACTCCAAAATGTATTATGGCAAAGACATTTAGTTACTTTCATCCTTTTAAAAAGTGTTTTGATTATACTATATAATTTCAAAATTACTAAGTTCAATATTATTACCTCATATTCACCGTCTCCTAGGCCACAAGCACGTATAAACCACTGCCCAGCACACTGGTCTGACATCACACTGTTTGAGTAGCACTTTTTACTACTGTCATAATTATAGTATTTACCTAAAACATTTTAAAAATTCATGTTCAGTTAGAGATCACACAAAGACTGTCATTTTATACAACCCAGGACAGGATGTTGCTGACTGTTCAGCAGTTAACTGTTAGCATTTACTCCAAATGACAGGAAGTTTAGAAATTGGAATGCACATGTGCAGAAGTTGATGACCAAACTCTGCCTGAAATTTCCCAACAGTTCTCCACCTTCCAATTCCGCAAAAATCATTCCGTGCAGCACAAGCTTGCTGGGAATTCCCAGCATTCATGCCATTCCTTCAGATCCTGCAACAGAATAAGGCGTGCATGACCTGCCAGGGGTTCCCAACCTTTTTTATGCCATACAGCCTTACCATTAACCAGAGGGGTCCATGGAGCCCAGGTTGGGAATTCCTGCCCAGCTACACGATTTGTTTCAAAAGTGGTTTTATTCCTACAAGAGTAATTTTTTTGTTCTAATCATTTACGCTTGGGTAAAATCATATATTTTTAGTTACATGTCTTGTGTTCTTAGATGACTTAACATTAGCTTTTAACAATGTTTATCAATTTTAATAATTTGAAAGTCTAGAACATTCCAAAGCAGAAAAAAAATGCTAAGTTTGATAGGTGGTAATGCATGCAGTACAGCTTTCAAGTCTGTGAAATATATTTTCCCCAGCAGTTTTATGGGCATATTGTGTTCTGGCCCCACCACATACCCTGGTTATGTTGTATTTTGCCTTGACACCATACAGAGCCTGGCTCATGAGGTCTAGGAGTCCTTTGTCCAATAAGAGATCCTTCAGGATTACAGGTCATATTCAGCAAAATCCACAGCATTAGTTTGGGAACCTCAGCTAAATTATTACACTATATGCATAACAAAGTTTGAACTGAAATCTTTTCATTTCATAATTATACAGAAGGTGTAAGATTTTAAGAGCCAAAAAAATCTGGGAAAAAATTAAAATTAAAGAAGTTTTCACCTTTTTATTTATATCCAGGCAAATATAGCACAGATCCACTAATTTTTTGTGGCTTTTATTGATCCATTTTTTAAGAAATAAGGCAAGTATTACCTAACTGATCAACAAGATTTAAATTATGCTGCTTCAAGATCCAATTATTTTCGCACATGAAAAACAGAGTACTTGCATATAAAAACGTACAAAAATTTCAAAAGTTACAGAAAAGAAAATGCCTAAGAAAATATTTAACCATTAAAATTTTCAATATGTATACCTTCTCTAATACGTGATAAACAAGGAAAACCTGATTCTGTAGCACTGTATTCAGAGTTCCAAATGAACACCTCTGCGGCAAAGAACAAATCAAGGAGATACCCTCACAGAACATATGCAGTACAGAACTAAATATTTTTATTAACCTATTCTGCAATTTATTGATGAGAAATTCCCAATCTCCAAACACGGTCATCTTTCAAATATCTTGGACGAGAAACAAAGAGGTATCCAGCCAGAATGCTCATACCATTTACCATTTTAAAAAATAAACTTTAAGTACTGGATAAAATCAGATAGCTCAATTCTAGTGAAAGCTTACCATTCCATAGTATCCTATCAAATGCTTCCTTTCCTCTTCTTAGTATGTCCTGGTATTTTTCATAGTCACTGTCCTTTTTCAGGATCTCAGCCATCTTGCACATAACACAGGCAGATGCCAGCCAGAGACCTCCACAGTAGGCACTACAACATGAAAATTAAGAATAAGACATGCTTACTTGCAGAGCTAGCCAAGTAAAACTATTCAGTGGATATCATATCAATATAGCTGGAGCATCAACAGCAAAATACCGTTGGAAATGCAAAACAGTTCAGGCAGCATGTGTGGAGAAACAATGGTTAAGATTTAAGGCTGATGACTAAATATTGATCTTAAATGTTAACCCTTTTTTCACAGAAATGCGGTCTGACCTGCTCCTGCAGAACTGATTTGCTTAAAGTTAAATTTAATTTTGCATTCAAACCTAAAATGATCAGGCTAAACAGATGCTGTGATAATAATATATACTGGTGAATGAAATTCATTTCCAAAATCTAACAGTGTAAACTAACCCAGCCACGCACAAGTAGACTAATGGAAGAAAAAGATCTGAGTAAAGAGATCTTTGTCTTTCAAAGTAAAAGTGGAAAGCACACATTTTAGTTATCGAATAATGAATTGTAATAATTGATGAACTGATTTCCTACCTTGGTCCTGTTACAGCCCATCCATCATATGTCTGGTCTGCATAGCCAGAGTTTTCAATAAGTCCATCTCCATCAGTATCAAACTTTAGTTCGGACTCCATGACAGCCTACAAGCAACAGTTATTCATTCAAATTGCATTCTCAGTTTACAATAGTTTATTGACAAATTGTTTACGTTCTTCAAACTGTAAAACTATAAAACAGATCCAGAAAATCCAAAAAGAAAATTTGGTAAGTTTGGGCTTTCTTCATTTTTCTAATGCTATCAGCAACAATACAAAAATTACCCATATACAGGGCTCTTTATAAGATATATTCAAGTTCCTATAATCACTAAGAAAAATTCATTCCAATTTTCATCCTGCAGTTATCAAGTGATCAAATTTCTCCAAACTTTCAATTGTAGTTCCTATATGCTACTTCTATGATTAAATAATTTACTGAGCTACAAGTGAGCACTGATATTAACACACAGATTTAGATACAAAAAAAAAGTCACTGATTTAGAAATTACAGAATTCTTCTTTTATAAAATGCAATGTGTTACCACCTCATTTAAAGAAACTACATACCTGGCAGGCAGACCACATATCTTCAAGGTAAGTGCTATCATTAGTTAGATAATAGTCTCTATAAACTTGCAGAACAAATTTCAGGTTGAGATCTTTCCAGTCAGCTGTGTCATGAATCAAGTAAGCATTAACTCTTTCCCAGGGTTCATCATCTGTTCAAAAAAAAAGATTTTTAACTAGAATTAAATTCACTCAGGTATACATGATTTTGAACATATACTTCTAAAAACAGAAATTTACAGGTAGCCAGTTTAGAAGCTGGTGGTTCACTGGAGCTCCAACATGAAAATAAACACATTAGCAAATGACTGAAACATCCAAGATGTAGTCAGATGTGTAACAGGATGCAACTCCAAGGGAATCCATAGTTTACAAGGAATATTCTTCAGAGGGTTATATCCTTCAAATAATGCTCCCTTTCCTACATATCTGTCACTTTTCTCCAAAATTCTCCATCCTTGCAAACTACTTCCTAATCGCCAAACTCCCTTTCCTGTTTACAAGCTTTAAAGAGCAAAGGCTTCCCAAATCTGTGACCAACTGCCCAGAAGTCACTTAATTAGATTTTCACCCTTACAACAATACTAAGCAGCTGTTACCAAAGGCTAATCTGACCCAGAGTTAAACGTTGACCTCAAATCCACATTATAAAAGCAAGATGGGCAGTAGGATATTGGTTTAAAAACTAGATGAGCACAAGCAGGAAAAACACTTACAGCACTTTGAAAGAGCAGTACAATGGACAAGCTAAATGGCACAATTTCAGAAGTGGAATGGAGACAATACAAAGATGAATTAGGCCAGGCAGCATCTATAGGAAGAGGTACAGTCGACGTTTCGGGCTGAGACCCTTCATCAGGACTAACTGAAAGAAGAGATAGTAATACTTTCAAATCTCTTACTATCTCTTCTTTCAGTTAGTCCTGACGAAGGGTCTCGGCCCGAAACGTCAACTGTACCTCTTCCTATAGATGCTGCCTGGCCTGCTGCGTTCACCAGCATTTTTTGTGTGTGTTGCTTGAAATTCCTGCATCTGCAGATTTCCTCGTGTTTGCAAAGATGAATTAGTTGATCAGGACCTTGAAATTTATCAAAGCATAGCAGAGGTGTGGAACTAAATGCATGTACCTGCCACATACACAATATGCTAAATAAATAGTCACTTCCTGAGACAAATATAGTGTGTAACATTTGTATTTGGAGAATATTGACTAAAGAAACACAAAGCAATATGCTGATTCACAATATGACTGGGAGCTGAAAAATATAATAAACAACTTGCTTCCTCTGCATGTCTCAAACTGTTTCACAGCTAATTGTTTGGAAGTATAATTTCTTAAAGCAAATGTGGCAGAGAATTTACAGCAGTCATACCATAACAAACTGGAGAGCAACTTCTGGTGCCTACTTGAGTAGTTGCTAATTGCAGATTGCCAACTTGCCAATTTCTGAAAATTAGAAATCTTCTCCATAAGCTTGGCTATATTAGTATCTCAATGACACATTCAAAATAGATTACTTAACTCCTCACCAATTCTTCATTGAATAGGCTAGAGGAACATTATGACCAATTTATTAAGGTTAATTAAATTCTTAAGTGGCACAATCACTAGCACAACAAACTTGAAACCGCTGGGATAAACAATTGAGGCGAGACTGAGTAACCTCATTGCTCAGCACTTCCATTCAGTCCATAGTTTCCATTTGCTTGCCACTAATTCTCTACTTTCTTTTCTGACCTGTCTGTAGCTCCTGCACAGTTCCAACAAGTCAATCTCCTTGGAAAAAGAAACAGCCCCTCATCTGTTTGGACATTGGTCTCAATACAGTGGATGCCGGTTAACTGAGATACATTTGGATGAGAAAATTTTGGCCTAATTAATCAGCTGCCCTAATTAGCCAAAGTTTCAGGGAAATACTGAAAAAGGTATAAAAACACAAACTAATTTTAACTGAGTAGCAAATTAGAACACTACCAAAACACTACAGTTCTATAAAACTGTATTGGTACCCAATAGTTATTGACGAAGGAATTTTACAAAGCAGTGTTCTTTTGATTGACTGTAAATGAACAAAATCAGTGCAGGGACCTTGTAACATTAACTGCTTCTCCCCATACTACCAGATGTGCTGGCATTTTCAGCATTCCTCCTTTGGTTTGGGGTTCAACAACAGCTCACATTTGCATTTCACTGCTTTACATACTCATTTTCACCTCTCTCACACTTCTCTCATTAAAAGTAAAAATCCACAATTATCCTAACAATCCTGGCCTCATCATATCAGAGACATTCCCTATCTAATCCATAACACCCATAACTTTCTGTGCAACTCAAATTCTGCCGAATCAGCATTTTCCTTTTTTTATCCAAATACAAAAACTCATTCCATTAGAACATTGAAAAGTACAGGCCATTCGGCCCATGATGTTGTGCTGATCTTTTAACCTACTCCAAGTTCAATGTACTGCTTCCCTCCCACATAGCTCTCTATTTTCTTTTCATCCATGTGCCTATCAAAGAGTCTCTTAAATGTTTCTAAAGTATCTGCCTCCACCTTCACCCCCGGCAGTGCATTCCATGCATCTGCCACTCTGTTTATTAATTAGATATTATTTCAATATTGTTCCAACATTAATTAGAACTTAATATTGCTGGAAATTTAAAGAGCAATATAATTTTGTTTCTGATTTTGCAGCCTCATCTTTCATTCCTCTCATGTGATTTTAACACAAATTGAAATATTCTAATTCATTCTTCCTAGTTTATATTAAACCTTTTAATGCAAATTCCTGAATCCGACAAAGGAAAGTTTGCTAGGACCACTCTTACACACTGATCCCCCTTGCAGAGCTTGTCATGCTCTGGCTGGTAGATGATGACAGCAAGTTAGCCCTTAAAACCCCACATTAAACTTTGGGAGAGGGGTTAGTGGCTGCAAAATGTTAACACATAGAAAACATTGTTCTTTTGCCACTCACTGTAAGGTATAAGCAAATAAACCATCAAAGTAGCAGCTTCAAAGAACCAGCCAATTCCCCTCCACCACCACCCTCCTCTGTCTAGCAGAACTGGTCTTCACCCGCAACAATTTTTCCTTTGGCTTCTCCCACTTTCTCCAAACTCAAGGAGTAGCCACGGGCATTTGCATGGGCCCCAGCTATACCTGCCTTTTTGTCGGCTACATAGAACAGTCTATGTTTGAAGCCTTCCCTTCTTATGCTCCACAACTCTTCTTCCGCTACATTGGCAACGGCATCTGCACTGCATCATGTGCCCATGCTGAGCTCGTCAATTTTTATCAAGTTTGCCTCTAATTTCCACCCTACCCTTAAATTCACTTTGTCCATCTCTGACACCTCCCCCACCCTGTCTTGATCTCCGTTTCCATCCCTGGAGACAAACTGTCAACCAACATCTTTTAGAAACCCATTGATTCCCATGGTTATCTCAACTATACCTCTTCCCTTCCTATCTTCTGTAAAATTGCTATTCCCTTTTCTTAGTTTGTCTCTTTTAAGCTTGTGATTATGCAACTGCAGCAGGAACATTAAAAGGTTTTTAGTTATAAACACAAGAAAGTCTGCAGATGTTGGAAATCCAAAGCAACACACACAAAATGCTGGAAGAACTCAGCAGGTCAGGCAGTATCTATGGAAATGAATAACTAGTTGACATTTCTGGCTGAGAAGGAAGATGCCAAAACAAAAAGGTGAGGGGAGGGGAAGGAGGCTAGATAGAAGGTGATAGGTGAAGTCAGGAGGGCGAGGATAGTCAAGGGCTGGAGAGGTACGTAGAGCAGAGGAGAAAGGAAGGGGGGGGAAGTGATATGCAAGTGAGAAGAGGTAGAGGTCAAAGTGGAAAATGGAGGGGCGGGGGTGAGAATTTTATTTTACCAGAAGGAGAAATTGATATTCGTGCTATCAGACTGGAGGCTTCCAAGACAGAATGTAAGATGTTGCTCCTCCACCTAGGGTGTCCTTATCATTGCACAAGTGGAGAATTGTAGTTAAAATGTTTGGCCACCGGGAAGTTCCTCTTGTGGTGGATGGAGCAGAGGTGCTCAACAAAGCAGTCCCCCAATTTACTACAGTACTCACTAACATAGGTGAGGTCACACTGGGTGCAGTGGAGACAATAGATGATCCCAGCAGATTCACAGGGTAAGTATGGGAGGAGGTGTAAGGGCTGGTGGTAAGTTAGGCCACTTGTAGGGATAAGTGGTGGGAGGGAGACTAGTGGGGAGGGACGAATGGACAAGGGAATTGTGGATTGAGCAATCCCTGTGGAAAGCAGAGAGGTGGGGGGGTGAGAAGGTAAAGATACATTTAGTGGTGTGATCCCTTTGGAGATGGTGGAAGCTGCGGAGGATGATGTGTTGGATGCAGAGTCTCATAGGGTGGGAGGCAAGGACAAGAGAGACTCTATCACTGCTAAGTGGCATGAAAATGGGATGAGGGCAGATGTTCAGTAAATGGAGGAGATTCTGGCGAGGGCAGCATCAATGGTGGAGGGAGGGAACACCCATTCTTTTAAAAAAAAAGGATATCTCTGTGTCCTAGAACAGAAAGCTGCATACTAGGAACAGATGTGGCAGAAGCAAAGGAACTGAGAAAAGGGAATAGCATTTTTACAAGTGATAGGCTGGAAAAAGATAATCAAGGTAACCATGGGAACCAGTAGGCTTGTAAAAGATGATACCTGACAGTTTGTTTCCAGAGATGGAGACAGAAAGATCGAGAAAGGGGAGGGAGGTGTCAGAGATGGACTAAGTGTGTTTAAGGGTAGGGTGGAAGTTAGAGGCAAAGTCAATTAAGTTGACGAGCTCAGCATTACTAGCGCCAATGCAGTCATCAATGTAGTGGAGGAAGAATTCGGGTGTATTACTGGGGAAGGCTTTGAACATGGACTGTTCTATTTAGCCAACAAAGAGGCAGCCACAGCTGGGGTCCTTGCAGGTGCCCATGACCACCCTCGAGTTTGGAGAATGTGGGAAGAGCCAAAGGAAAAATTGTTGAGGGTGAGGACCACTTCTGCCAGATGGAGGAGGGTGGTGGTGGAGGGGAAATGGTTGGTTTTTTAGTCAAAGGACAGCCTTAAGGCCTTCTTGATGGAGGATAGAAGTGTATAGGAATTGAACAACCAGGGTGAAAATTAAACGGTCTAGAGCCAGGGAATGGAAAGTTACTGAGGAGATTGAGAGCATGAGAAGTGTTGCAGATATAGGTGGGAAGAGACTGAACCAAGGGGGATAGAATGGAATCAAGGTACAAGGACACCTGAATAGTTAGTTAAAGCTTCATTGTCAATGTTGAGGACAATGAGATTGCAGTGCTATTCCATTCAGTACAAAACTGCAATTTAATTACTAAAAACACAATGACTACATTCAAAATAACATCTGAGTTACTTAGAATGACATCTGAATGACTGTTACAACTAAGTTACAACTGAATTAAAAACAAAACTCTAAAATGAAAATAAACAGTGGCTGCCCTATTCAAGCGTTGCACATATCCATGTTATAAAACACAATGATTAAATATAAAATGGCATCAAGAATTAAAGCTGAGATTTTTTAAAAAGTCAAGTATAGGTAGCCAGAATTAGCAGTATATAAATATTTCAGAGATACCTTTTATCAGTCCCTTGAAGGACACTTTATTTTCTTATTAGTACTAGCATATTACTGAAAAGCAATGACAGGAGCTTACATGCAGATCTCCAGGTAGAGAAGTTATAGTTGTAAGTTAAAGAACACTAGGAATTACAACCTTGCAAAAGACACAGATATTTTGATTACAAAAAAAATAACAATTGTGAAGTGGGAATAAATTTTAAAACTTACCACCAGAGGAACAAATTCTCACCTGGATCTCCTATATCGTGTGGGACTACATTTAGTGTATTCACCTTTGCTAATCTTCCATTCATTAGGTGTATCCGTTGCATGCAATCCTCTTTTAATACAGCAGCAGCTACAAGTAAAGTTGGTATAAAGCTTAATGTCTAACAGGAGACTTGACAAACACATGCTTTTGTGCACATTACAATATCCATATGTCACATGTTGGATACACACAATATCTTTTCAGATCCAATGTCATTTGTCAGATCATGAACAGATCTCACCGCCTTATAATTGACTTCTAATTTCAATAATAAAGCTGTCTCATTAATGTGAACAAGAGCTCTTAAACATTTCTGTCTGGCTAAGCACTAATGAGACAAACTCAATAAGGTGCTGGTCCAAAAGCTTGGTATTAAGTTCTCCATAAAATCTTTCATTTATTATCTGAGAGCTATTTACTAAAGCTTTATGAAATTGTAATTACAGATGCATTAAAACATGGCATGGTTGCAGACATGTTAATAACAAAATGGGAACCCTCAAATAAATATAGTATTAGCCAACATATAGATTAATCTGCATTCGTCAAGTCTGGCATGTGCCATTTTCAGCATAATTGAAACAAAGTGATGAATAAAGACTTGTTTTTGATTATACAATTGAAGTTAGCCAGAAACTTCCAGCTTTTTTTAAATGTCAGCAATCTAGCCAAAATGAGGCTTTTTTGACAATTCAGCATTCTGGAGTAGAAAACTCGGTAATGAAATCTCCAACAATGTCCTAACTTTTTAAAAAAAAGCAAATGACATGGTACTTAAATGTACAGCACTATATGTTAAATGGAACTTTTATGCTTTGGTATGTATTTGTAGCAAAGAAAATTCCATGCCAGACAAAAATATTTGTGTTTGAACATTACATCTCTGAAAGATGTAAATGCTCAAAAAAAATTTTTAAGTGCTCAAGTTAAATGTTTTAAACTAGCATGAGCACGTAAACTAGCATCAGCATTTAATACCGTCATTACCACAATCCTGATTGAGAAGTTGCAGAACCTGGGCCTCAGTACCTCCCTCTGAAATTGGATCCTCAACTTCCTAACTGGAAGACCACAATCTGTGTGGATTGGTGATAACATCTCACCCTCGCTGACGATCAACACTGGTACACCTCAGGGGCGTGTGCTTAGCCCGCTGCTCTACTCTCTATGTACCCATGACTGTGTTGCTAGGCATGGCTCAAATACCATCTATAAATTTGCTGATGATACAACCATTGTTGGCAGAATCTCAGATAGTGACGAGAGGGCATACAGGAGTGAGATATGCCAACTAGTGGAGTTGTGCTGCAGCAAAAACCTGGCACTCAGTGTCAGTAAGATGAAAGAGCTGATTGTGGACTTCATGAAAGGTAAGATGAAGAAACACATACTAATACTCATAGAGGGATCAGAAGTGGAGAGAGTGAGCAATTCCAAGTTCCTGGGTGTCAATATCTCTGAGGACTTAACCTGGTCCCAACATATCGATGCAGTTATAAGGAAGGCAAGACAGCGACTATACTTTATTAGGAGTCTGAAGGGGTTTGGTAAGTCAACAAATACACTCAAAAACTCTATAGATGTACCGTGGAGAGCATTCTGACAGGCTGCATCACTGTCTGGTATTGGGGGGCGGGATGCTACTGCACAGGACCGAAAGAAGCTGCAGAGGGTTGTAAATTTAGTCGGCTCCATCTTGGGTACCAGCCTAAAAGTACCCAGGACATCTTCAAGAAGCGGTGTCTCAGAAAGGCAACATCCATTATTAAGGACCTCCAGCACCCAGGGCATGCCCTTTTCACACTGTTACCATCAGGTAGGAGGTACAGAAGCCTGAACGCACACACTCAGTGATTCAGGAACAGCTTCCTCCCCTGTGCCATCTGATTCCTAAGTGGATAGTGAACCCTTGGACACTACCTCACTTTTTTAATATATATTATTTCTGATTTTTGCATGATTTTCAATCTATTCAATATATGTATACTGTAATTGATTTACTTATTATTATATTCTGTTTTTTTCTTCTATATTACTTATTGCATTGAACTGATGCTAAGTTAACAAATTTCACAACACATGCAGTGATAATAAACCTGATTCTGATTCTAATAAATGCAAAGTACATCTTAGAATTAAAGGAACACAATGGTGCTTTTGATGGATTTCGATGGTTAGTAGAATGAGATCAATCATTTGCACAATAAACTTATTAGCAATTCTATGATAAACTGTATTTCTATCATACTGTTAAGAAATTTTTGTAGATACTGGTCTAGTATTAAACAGTAACATGAAATTTGAGTATTTAATTTCTGAAAGAAGGACAAACTATCACTTACCAATATCATATTGGAGACTAAGTTCGAGTTTGGGCCAAAGCATGATTAGTGCAAATGATGCATAAAAATGAACATCATATGTATTGTACATTCGATATTCTTGTCCTACAATGCAAACAATACATCTTACACTATGGAATGAAATTCAAATCATGAATCTCTAATAGATAGTAGTAATTAATAATAGATTCTTCTGGGTAAGTACGTTTCTATTCCCAGCATTTTGTAAGATCACATCCTAAATTAAGAAATTCAAATTAAATTCCAAGCACAAAGCATCCCACCAGAGGTAATTTTCAAGAGGTGGTACCTCAAAAAGGTGGCATCTATCATTAAGAAGTTTATAATTTGGGACATGCCCTCTTCTCATTGTCTGTTTCTTCTCATTAGCAGTTTGTCTTGTCATTTCTTTGTTCCACATTACTACCTTTCCAGCATCATATTCCAGCAATCTGATGTCTACTCTGTCTCTTTTGCTCCTTATATATCTGAAAATATTTGTGGTATCTATATTATTGGCCAACTTACCTTCATGTTTTATCTTTTCTCTCCTTATTTCCTTCCTAGTTGTCTTCTGTTGGTTTTTAAAATCTTCCCTATCTATTAACTTCCCACCTATATTATAAGCCCTCTCTTTCGCTTTTATGCTGTCTATGACTTCTATTGTTAGCAAAGGTTGCTTAACCCTGCTGTTAAAATGCTGGCAACACACATCAAAGCTGCTGGTGAACGCAGCAGGCCAGGCAGCATCTCCAGGAAGAGGTACGTTCGACGTTTCATGCCGAGACCCTTCGTCAAAATGCTGCTTCTTCTTTGGGGTGAAATGATCCAGCATCTTCCAGATTGTTCCCAGAAACTCCTGCCATTGCTGCTCTACTGTCATCCCGGCTGGGATTTCCTTATAATTCACTTTGGCCAGTTCTTCTCTCATATTACTGTAATTTCCTTTACTCAACTGAAAATTTTAGCTTCTGCCTCTCAAATTGCAGGGTGAATTCTATCATAATATGATCACTGTCTCTTAAGGGTTCTCTTATCTTGAGCTCCCTAATCAAACCTGATTTATTGAACAACAAATCCAGAATTGCCTTTTCCCTTGTGGGCTTGACCACAAGATGCTCTTAAAGACCATCTTGTGGGTATTCTACAAATTTCTTTTCTTGGGATCCAGTGTTCCCAGTCTCCCTACATATTGCAGACCCCATGACCACAGTAACATAGTCTTCCTGAAATGGTTTTTCTATTTCTTATTATAATTTATACCCCGCATCTTGGCTACTAGTTGGTAATTGTTGACCAGGCCTTTTTCCAGTATCACAATCAAGACCAATGTGTTCTAATGTTTGGTTAAAAATACACATTTTCCAGACTACTTAAAAAGTAAAACAAAACAAACAACATATTAAGTTTAATATTGAAATTTATCTGGAATTCATCATGCTTGGATCAGCCTTAGACCTGAGAGTATAAAACATCTCGGGCTGTGATGAACATCATACGAAAGCCTATTGCTGGCACACATACATAATGTACATCCATAATAGATATACCTTCCAAATATGCAAATCGCCCATACTCCTTCAGCACTTTGGGTAGAGGCGGAAATCCAGCCTTCTGGCTACCAGTTGTTATATTTAAATCATCAGGTACCTGTATCCAGACAGTCCCTCCATCAGACAAAAAATAGAGTTCATTGAACAGAGCTGATTTGTACCAGTCAGGTAATTGGCTGAAAAATTATTAGGAAAATGTGAAATTAAGACCTCAAACTTAGTTCTACATTAAAGAAAAATTAGTGTGTGTACAAATTTAGCTTTGGTGATATCCATAAAAATATGGCATACATATTAAGCAGAAACTGTGATATTTCGAACTATTCAGAGAAGTGGGAGATTCAATATGAAAATGGGCAGAATAATTTTAGAAGTACTTCCTCAGCACAATTTGTTATTAATACCTTGCAAATATTATTTTCAAAATTAAACTATATTACAAATACAAGATTTTATCTAGTTGCTAGCAACCTGCTGTCATACAAACTGGTCACAGACCATAAGAGCAGTATTAGGCCACTCAGCCCATCAAGTCTGCTCCACCGTTCCATTATGGCCATCCCGGATCCCATCAAGCGCCATACACCTGCCTTCTTACTATATCCTTTGATGCGCTGAATGATCAGGAAACTATTAACTTCCGCCTTAAGTATACCCATGGACTTGGCCTCCACTGCAGTTTGTGGCAGAGCATTCCACAGATTCACTACTCTCTGGCTAAAAAAAAATTCCTCCTTACCTCTGTTCTAAAAGGTTGCCCCTCAATTTTGAGGCTGTGGTCTCTAGATCTGAATGCCCCCACCATAGGAAACATTCTCTCCACATCCACCTTATCTAGTCTTTCAACATTCGGTAGGTTTCAATGAGACTCCCTCACCCCCCATATTCTCCTAAATTCCAGTGACTACAAGCTCAAAGCTGCCAAATGCTCCTCATATGTTAATCCCTAGGTTCTTGGAATCATCCTCATGACCTCCTCTGGACTCTCTCCAATGACAATACATCCTTTCTGAGATATGGGGCCCAAAACTGTTGACATCACCCCAAGTGTGGACAGACTAGTGTCTTATAAAGGCTCAGCAATATCTCTTTGCTTTTATATTCTATTTCCCGTGAAAAAAGTGCCAACATCGCACTTGCCTTCTTTACCACAGATTCAACCTGTAAGTTAACCTTCTGGGAGTCTTGCATAAGTCCCTTTGCACCTCTGATGTTTGAATTTTCTCCCCACTTAGATAATAGTCCGCACTATTGTTCCTTTTACTAAAATGCATTATCATACATATCCTAACACTGTATTCGAACTGCCACTTTTTTGCCCATTCTTCCAATTTGTCTAAGCCCTGCTGCAATCACATTGCTTCCTCAGCACTACCTACCCCTCCACCTATCTTCGTATCATCTGCAGACTTTGCTACTAAGCCACCAAGTCTCCAAATCACTGACAAACAATTTGAAAAGTTGTGGTCCTGGCAGCCAACTAGGAAAGGGCCCTTTTATTCCCACTCGCTGTCTCCTGGCTGTCAGCCATTCCTCCAATAATGCCAGCATCTTTGCTGTAACTCCATAAGATTTTATCTTGGTAAGTAGCCTCATGTGTGGCACCTTGTCAAAGACTTTCTGAAAATCCAAGTAAATGACATCCACTGCCTCTCCTTTATCCACCCTGCTTGTTACTTCCTCGAAGACCTCTAGCAGATCTGTCAGGCAAGATTTCCCTTGACAGAAACCATGCTGACTTTGACTTATTTTATCATTAGTCTCCAAATACCCTGAAACCTCATTCTTAGACTCCAACACTGAGCCAACCACTGAGGTTAGGCTAACTCGCCTATAATTTCCTTTCTTTTGCCTTCTTCACTTGGTAAAAAGTGGAGTGACATTTGCAATCTTGCAGTCCTCCAGGATCATGCCAAAATCAAGTGATTTTTGAAAGATCATGACCAATGCACCAGTCATCTCTTTAGCAACCTCTCTCAGGACTCTGGGATGTAGCCCATCTGGTCCAGGTGACTTATCCACTTTAAGACCTTTGAGTTTGCCTAGCACTTTTTCCTTTGTAATAGCAATGGCACTCACTCCTGCTCCCTGACACTCATGGACCTCTAGCACACTGCTACCACAGTGAAAACTGATGCAAAGTACCCATTAAGTTCATCTGCCATTTCTTTATCCCCCATTACTACCTCACCAGCATCATTTTCCAGTGGTCCAATAACTCTCACCTCACTTTCACTCTTTATATAACTGAAAAAGCTTTTAGTATCCTGCTTTATATTATTGGCTAGTTTGCCCTCATATTCATCTTTTCCCTTCTTATAGCTTTTTTAGATGCGTCTTGTTGGATTTTGAAAGCTTCCCAATCATCTGACTTCCCACTCCCTTTTGCTACCTTATATGCTCTTTCTTTGGCTTTTATGCAGTCCTTAACTTCCCTTGTAAGCCACAGTTGCCTAACCTTGACATTTAAGAACTACTTCTTCTGTGGGACATATCTATCCTGAGCCTTGTGAACTATGTCCAGAAACTTCATCCATCTCTGCTCTACCATCATCCCCGCCAGTATCCTCCTCCAATCCACCTGGGCAAGCTCCTTTCTCATGCATCTGTAATTCTATTTATTCCATTGCCCTACTAATACATTTGACTTATGTTTCTCCCTCTCATATATCCTTTCAGACGGTAGAACAGAATAATAAAGTTGGCTCCTTAGGACAATGCTATGAATACTTAAACAGTTCAACTTGTAGTTCGTGCCCAACCTCAGTACTTTCTCCACATTCAGCTATTTTTGTACTCATATATATTGATAATGTGATAGATTTATTCTAAAGTAACATGTACAAAATGTTGAAAGAACTCAGCTGATGTGGTCTTGATGAAGGGTCTCAAATATTGATTGTTTATTCCTTTCCTTAGATGCTCCCTAACTTGCCGAGGTTCTCCAACATTTTGCATGCATTGCTTTGGATTTCTAGCATCTGCAGAATCTCTTGTGTGAGGATTTATTATAAAACTATTATCCTTAAAAATAATTACACTGACGTTTTCTGAGTTGGTGGGAGGTTGGAGTGAAAGGGATGTGGTGACAAATGCACAGAAGTAAAACCAATAATCTGCTGTAGTCAGGAGTTTCATTGGCACAGCACTAGTAGATTTACCAGACTACTGGATGTTATTGTATTAATGATTTTTAATTTATATTTTAAGGTGTTACATAGTAAACCAAGTTTTCCAGGGTCCTGGTAAATTTCCAGTTAGCCAGATGCTGAACTACTGAGATTTTTGAAAACTCAGGCAGCATATTAGAGGTTTTTTTTGGGATAGTAGTGAAAACTGAGACGAAGCTAGTGACATGATGAAGGAAGCCCTGAACACCACCAGAGATGGAGGACCTTCATTGCTGCTCTAAATGCCAGCGGCATAATAAGTAAGTCTTTTAAGAGTTTTACTGTGTCATTTTTCATCTTTTATTGCTACTGTTTCACATATATTATTGCTTGTTTTATTGTAATAGTACCAGTAACATAACACTATATTGTGTAAACATGTACCACACACTTATGTCAACCTGTCAATCTTCATTGTAAGTCTATATGCTGCTTGTGACTGTACATACTTTGAATTGCACCTTGGCCACAGAATGAAAATAAACTTAAACTATATGGTACAGCTTTAAGAATTACTCCAGCACAAACCAACAGTGAAATAGCAAAAAGACCTTAATTTCTAATTATAATTCATTAATCCCAATGCTAGAAAGTCTGTATGGTTTGTGTGCACTAGAAGAAAAGACAGTTGTTCTCAAAGATGACAACTTTTACCCCTATAGGGTCAAGATTCACATCTAAATTTACTCATCTTTGATAGCGACTTGGGGGATGAATTGCTTTTACTCCATTTCTGTGGCTTCCAAAATGAACAAAAAGCCCTTGACAGGATCCACAGAATCCGCCAAAATGTGGGGCAGGTCATGCTTTCTGGGATGAGTGTACACAACTTCTAAATGCTCTCCTCTTACAAACTCAAATGCTTGGCTCCTTCTCCATTCTGAGCAGTCACAGTCCAGCGATTGTCAAGTTTTTTTAAAGTTCCATTTTCGGGATCTGATGACTGCTGCAAGGCCTGTACTTGTTACCCATTTTTAATTGCTCTTGAGAAGGACTTAATTTGGAGTTTGCTTTCAAACATGTATATACATAAACATCTGGGCACTGTAACTGGTAATCAAGGTTGGTGTCATCTTGGTTCTACAATGGAATTGAAGGTTTAATAGTTTCCTTTGTCCCACTGCAGAGTTGCAGTATTGCAGGAATACTGAGATGACACTGAACCAAGTTTATACTGGAATTGGGTCTGTGATTGGCCTTTTAGTTAGTATAATAGTTTACATATCATATTGAACAACAATCAATTTCTAATGGTAGATATATTTGAGAAGTATTCCCAGTTGATGGTGAGAAGTGGATGCTAGGTCAAAAAAATACCACTTGTGTTGTGCATCTCTCAACATCTCTCCTTGTTCTGTGCTTAGGCCAAATTAGTGTTGAGCAGTCCTGCCAAAATCCAAGTTGGACACTGAGGTGGCTATTGGTACTTGCTACTTGAATAGTATTGACAATACCTTCCATTGGTTTGCAGATCATTATAGCTGACTGGTGGGCAATAATCGGCCCTATTGGAATTGTCACTTTCTAATATACAAAAACTATCAGTAATTTTTCAGAGTTAGATCAATTAAACATGATAATTAGACTTGCCTTCAAAAGACAAATACCTGCATTAAAAATTCCATATACAAGGATAAAATAGGCAATACTTGTTGTTTCAGTTAACAAGACGACAGAATGCTTGATAAACACATCTTCAGACAACTCATTCACTCCTTTTAAATAAAGTTTGCAAACACTTCATTATTTCAATACTTACCTATTGTTTAAAATTGGACTTTGCCAGTCATGAATCTTTTGTTCCCATTGTTTGTAGTGTGTTAAGGAGTAGTGACTTAAAGCAGGAGCTGCTTCGCCTTGTGTCCCAAAATAGCAGGTGTACCATCTAGAAACCAAATTCAACTTTTATTGGTACAACATGTAGCAAGTCATTAACCAAATCCTTCCCTATCCTTAATGTAATAGGCATCCCAATTATTACTTTGAATAAAAAAACTATTTTAAACAGTAAATTTAGATATTCCATACTTTATTCATTCAAAAGCTGAAGTCATCAAATATAATATGCCAGGGTAATTCCTAACTATATCTCCTTAAATTATCCTTTCAAATGAAGGATTTGACAGACATTTTATTAATTAGATAAAGAAACAACAAACATGAACTTCAGTGATGCTTTCAGAACGTTTCTATACTCACAAACATATTGATCAGATGTAAGCAATGAATTATCAATGCATTGGGTTAATTCAATGCATTTTCATTTTGTTTTAGACTACTAGATTCTCTAAACAAAGGTAGTCTTGTTCAACTATTTACATGCAAAATTTCCAGATCATGAAGTGGAAAACCTACTGAACTTGGACTTCCTCACAATTTCTCAACTTAAAAAATGACTGTGGATAAGCCATTGATTGAGGCTGGACTGGCAAAAGAAACCTTGGGCAAATGCAATAAGGTATCCATGAGAACAAAAGAACTTGAGAACAAATGAAGTTCTGTTAAAGAAAATCAAGAATAATAGAGTTAATAAAGCGTTAACACAAGTCTAGAAATATTAACTGCTTTCTACAATTGCAGTGAAGGAGCATCTCAGCATTTTCTTAAAACCAAAACACCATGATGAGAAATGTGAAAGTTGCAGATATTTGAGTGTTTTGTTATAGAATCAGTCATACAGCAGGGAAACAGGCCCTTTGGCCATACCAGCAAGATACCCCATCCAGGCTAGTCTCAGTTGCCAGCTTTTGACCCATAACCTTCTAGCCCTTTGCAATTCATGATTATGCTCTTCATTTACCAGCACAGTACTCTCGCTTACCATTTATTCTGCATTTTTAGTGTTTTACCTTCTTCTACCTTAAAGTACTGTGTAATGATTTGATCTGTCTGAACAACATGAAAGACAAGCTTTTCACTGTATCTTGGTATAAGTGATCATAATAAACCAATACTAAATACTTGTCTGACTGTCTTTTAAATGATGTTATTGTACACACCTCAACCACTTCTCCTGGAAGCAATTCCACATTGAAACAGTGTGTGTGTAAAAATGATGCCCCTCAAGTTCCTCTTAAATCATTCCCCCTCACCCTAAGCATTTGTTATCTTGTTCTTGATACTCTAGATCTGGGAAAAAGAAAGACTGCTTCCACCCTATGCACCTCATGATTTTAAACACCTCTGTAAAATCACTTAACAGTCTCCTGTGCTCCAAGTAGTTCTGGCCAGTCCAACCTCTCCCTATAACTCAGTCCCTAAAGACCAGTTTTTCTTTGCTTTGTAAAGGGGGAGAAAAAAATAACTTTTCTCAACTTCTTAGTGGAACGTGGACAGGATGAGCAGTTGAACAAAGTGGGCTGAATGGCTTTAAAGACTTCTTGCTTGATTACTTTTTAAATTACATAAGATGGCCACGTGTTCACAAGAAAATGGATAAGCTCGGTATACCCAGATCAGATTTTTCTTACCTTGCATGTTCCTTTTCCTTTGATCCAAAATAGATCTTTGGCATATCCCACGCAAGACAAAACTCGGCAACAGCTTGGTTTTTGGCTGGAACGGTGCAGATAGCTGCAACAGCTGCTGCAGTAACTTGTCCTTTATCTGTTGGTTTACTTTTTCCTGGGAAAAAATGAAAACACCCAAATCAGAACACCTTGACAAAAAGACCAAATGGATAAATTTACAACAAATAGATGTCATTAGGTGGATGAGGATTCAAATATTGTTCACAGTAAAACTACAACTTTGTTACTGTATCTCACATGAAAAGCAGCCATATATCTTCTGAAGTTTCTTCCTGCTGCATTGAGCTGCTGCTGAAATACAGTCCTGCACCGAGTGGACAGACATCATCTATATCTTTCAGATTTGATCATGTGTGCAAATATCAGGTATCATTTGTAATCTCCACCTCAAGGTCGTGCATAGGCAAACTGTGCCAACATCACGAATAAAGTCAGTTAGCAGTGAAAGAAAACCTGCTAAAAGTGGTGAAGCAACTCCAGCACATCAAGTTGCTTTGAGTAAAATTCATGAATACATTTGTTTTCTATATTACTAATCCAGTTTTAGACTATGCTATAACTTTGCTTACCTGGCCTTATTGCACTAATTCTATTCATTTTTACACATTTATTTACATTAACATTTCACGATGTTCGGCAGCCAGTGAAGTACTTTTATAGTCATTAGCCCATAAGACATAGGGATATAGGGTACAATTAGGCCATTCAGCTCCACTGAGTCTGCTCCACCACTTGATTATGTCTGATTTATTTTCCCCTTTCAATCCCATTCTCCTGCCATCTCCCTTAACCTGTGACATCCTTACTAAATAAGTACTCACCAACCTCTGTCTTTAAAAAAACACTCACTGACCTGGCCTTCACAACTGTCTATGGGAATGAATTCCACAGGTTTACCACCCTCTGGCTAAAGAAATCCCTCATGTCTGTTCTAATGGGACGTCCTTCTTTTCTGGTCCTAGACTTTGCAATTACTGATAATATCTTCTCTACATTCACTCCATCTAGTCCTTTCAACACTCAATTGGTTTCAATGAGTTCCCTCCTCATTCTTCTAAAATCCAGCGAGTACAGGCCCAGAACCATTAATCGCACCTCATATGTTAACCCTTACATTCCCAGAATCATTACCATAAACCTCCTGAACAAGGTTTATAAACTGAACTGTTTAGAGATTATGGGTAGATTTGACCATCTGGGGCACAAACCACCTGAAGGGGATGGGGAGGAATTGAAGAGTCAGGGTGTTTACACCTGAAACATCAGCAATTCCTTCCTCCCAGCAGATGCTGCTTGAACAACAGTTCCTTCAACAATTTGTTGCTTCAGATTTACACCTGTGAAAGGCAAGCAGTACCCATTTGTTCAAATGGAAACACAATATGATTCAGCTTATGATTCTGAAAAATAACTTTGTTCTAACTCTGGATCCTAGGCTGAACCCTACCAAACTTGCATTAACTGATTAAAGCATTTAAGTTGCTTCATCTTTATCACTCCAAAAAAAAAGTTTTATAGTTCAGAGTACTGTTACTTCAAATCAATAGGTATGCATAAAAACACTGAAGCACATGACTGATCAACGCACTACAACTGTAGACATTAAAGACCATAATTTAATTTTAAAGATGGCAACAACTTATCTAATATTAGGCATTTTGGTTCAGAAAACTGGTGTTGAAATGGTGTTGTTAATTATGTATTCCTTTCTAAAATAATTCACATTTGAACTTCAGATACATGATTTAGCAGTTATATTTTAATACAACTATAAAGATTTTGAAAAATTCTGGTTACAATAAAGCCATTTGGGGATGCAGAATGATGAAAATTGAGTTGAGTGCTCAGACAAAATCATCACCCTTTCCTATTTCTTCTGACACAGCAATTCTTTTCCTCATAAAATCACAATTCACTGAAGTAGAAAGAATGTGCTTTACTTAGTGACATTAATTGACTTTTGCAGTGTCTGTCTTTGGATTTGGTTTTCTGTCAGTCTAACTGTCTGTGGGTAACTTGAAGCAGAGCTAATACAGATATGCCACACAATTCAGATCAAATAGATGCTAGATTGAATTGAAGGATAATTCCAATCTGCTCACTACTCCCTCCCTTAAGCTGTCCCCAAAACTAATACTGCAAGTCTTAGTTTGACATATTGGTTTAGTGAAACCCAGTTCAACAGCAAGCTGCAACAACTACAAGTTTAAATAACAACAATCTGAGTTACGACAAGCTGGATGTGAGGGGGGTGGGGGTGGGAAGAAGACAGGTGGAGGAATTATTTGCAGGTCTGTTACATATCACAAAGATTAAGTTTGAAAAGGAGCTTCAAATAAAAGCAATAAAAAGTTTTGAGAAGTTTCAATACATGCATAAACTTTTAAACAACAAAATTTGTTCAAGGTAAGCAAAAGGAAGTAGTAAAATTAAATCTTGAGTCTCAGGATATTTATCCATTTCTGTCACTGGAGAGTGAAATTATTGACTCAGTGACATGAATGCATTATGATGAGCAGCACACCAGGCTTGAATTAGAATGAAACAGACTAAAATAGCAAACATGAATGCTGGAGAAAGTGCCTTTAACAAAGAGTTGCTAACACAGAATGCTTTGACCAGTCATTGCCAGTGAGCCCGACCATTGGCTTGCTCCCGTCAACAAATCAGATGAACATTCTGAAGCAAAGGGCTCAGAAACTGGATTAGATTTGGACTACTCTGAAAAGGAACAATGGGGTGCAACTGTTTCTGTAACTTTCTCTGGTCCCAAAACCAAACAACCAAATAGTAAAAACAGAGATTAGTAATTACGAATTTAAACATAAAACTGGAGAACCAGATTAGCAAGCACATGTTTAACAGAACAGGCTTACCTGTTGAGGAAAGAAGTTCAGAGATATTGGGCACTGCTGATTCCTCTCAACTACCCATTAACTGATCCGTTCCAGAGATCTAAGCATGCAACTGGTAAAAGGGAGAATCACCACTAGCTGCAATATTCAGCCTCCTACATTTCATTGACAGAAAAATCATAACGAATGTATGATAAAATTGTAAAAGATTAGCTGAAATTTCAAGGAGAGAAAAATCAGCATTTACCCTGGATATCAAAATAAATCGATGTTGCTCACAAATGGTAAAGTTGTCACCCCAATAAAAGATCAAATACAGTGATATCAAGTGAAAGTCTACCTCTGTTCACTCTTGTGATAGGAATATTATCAAATACTCAGGGGCAACGCTTAATTTGTCCAAAGTAATTGAAACCAAATCCCTTCAATTTCTGTGTGAGATCATCTAATTCCCTGGTTACATTGAACTCAGATACAATAATCATTCAAAGCAAACGTATCCTTATTCCTGGTTCTCATTCCAAGTGTTATCTATTAAACCAGCAAGTACACCTTTTGTACAGTGTTGAAGGGGTCTGGATTTTGCTAGCTGTTCCACATCTACCCTCTCTAGTGCCAGAAAGTTTGGGGCTCCCACACAAATAAAGTTCTGAAGTTATAATGTGAGCACTGAATATTTCCCCATTGGGTTTTACGTAGATATCAATAGCTGAGTTTACTGGAATACTTGCAGAATCTTCTCCTGGTTTCAAGCCATGTTCAGCAAATCTGTTCCACAGTTCTCTATCTGAAATAGTTCCTTAAAAGCACAACAATCTAACATCCTCAAGACTGTCTCTACTTTTTATTTTGTAGGAAGTGTAAAACATTCTGAAAAAGCAATCCTTAAAGGAATCCTAATTATCTATTTATTTTAAAGATTTCTCTGCTGTTGCTACTGAGACTCTTACATTCTATGCTTGTACATGACATTGTAGGATGTGATATGTGAGTATATTTGTTATAAATGCTATAGGATATGATTCTGTCAGTGCTGAAGCTGCATTTCATTTTGTGAGTGGAGAGTATCCCTTAAAATCTTAGCATGCCTTTTATATACAGTGGGAAGTCACTGCAATTCAGTAAGGGAGTCACTTGCATCCTGATACCCAATTTCTGAAGTGCTCTCACAGCTACAGTATATGCATGTAGCTTAGCCAAGTCGAGTTTACAGTCAACAGTGGTCCCCAAGATACTGATGAAGGACATGCTGCTGTATATCATGGACGATGGACAGACTTCCTAATATGGTTCAGACATTCTCATCTATCAGTCCAACCTTGAATTACAACTAGGCTGCAAAGTCACAAAACTTATTGATTGAGGGAAAAAGCAACTGAACACTCTGCGATCATCACTGAACATCTTGACTTCTGAATTTATGGAAGTCATAAGTGAAGCAGCTTAAGATGGTCGGGCCTGAAAAAAAAACACCATGGCAAAATCCTGCAAAGAACAATTGTCTCTAGATGATCAATATTAGATATGTCCCAGTTATAACACTTTTATCCTTATTGCTTTAATGTCTCACACTTCCCAAAAACATGTTTAAAACACTACTTTTTGACCAAGCTTTTGATTACAGACCTTATACTAGAGTTGGCTTGGTGTCAAGTTTTTGATAAAATTTCCTTTGTGCTAAAAACTCGAGTTAACAACACTGAGTTAAAAACTCGTAATTACTGGTTATAATTTAGTTTAATTACTAATTAATACCCACATATCAATTTATGTTGAATAACCAAAGAAGTTCATTAATGGTACTCAAACCACTACAATTCACCTACCACCAAGACAGGTCAATAGCAGACACCATCTCCCTGGCCCTATTCTCATCTGAACAGTAAAGACACCCTTGTCAGACTACTCATTGACTACAGCTCTGCTTTTAACACTAATGTTCCAAACAAATTCATTACCAAACTCACAAACCTGAGAGTTAATATCTCCTCTGCAATGAGATCCTCCATTTCCTGACCAACAGACCACAATCTGTAAGAATAGACAGTAACACCTCCGCCACAATTATTGTAAACACTGCTCCTCCACAAGTTTGTGCCCTTAAACTCCTATTCTGCTCAATGTACACTCATGATTGGGTGGCCAGATTCTGCTCTAACTCCATCTACAAGTTTGCAGATAATGGGGCATCAATCAAGTATCGACAAGTCAGAGCCAAGATGGCACCAGACAGAGATTTCTTCAAGTTCATCTGTGGAAACAGCTTATTTCTACATTTAACGTCTCTCTTTTTCATTTTCAAGGTGGAAAGAAAGCCTGTGGTATGTTCGGGTGAACGACTAGTTTTTCTTGGGGGCTTTACCATGATTGTATGTTTGGTGGGTGAGGGATGTTGATGCTTTTTGCTGAAGTAAGTGCGGAGGGGACGATTTATGCCTTGCTGCTGCTTGTGCATGGGGGGTAGAGGGACTTTGGGGTGTGAATGTTTTTACTGTCACTCGTTCTTTGGGGTACTCTTCTGTTTTCGTGGATGGCTGTGAAGTACGAGAATTTCAGGTTGTATATTGTATACATCCTCTGATATTAAGTGGAACTATTGAACTAACAGCAAGAAGATAATAGAGCACCATAACATGGGGGTCATGATAGCTTTTCCCTCAGTCAGCAGAACAAGAGAGCTGGCCATTGACTTTAAGAAGGGGACAGTGCACATGCTCCTGGATCAATGGTGCTGAGGCTGAGGATGAGAGGTTTAAGCATCGCCAACAGCATGTACTGGTCCAGGCATTAGATGCCACAGCCAAGAAAGCTGTAAGTAGAAAGCAAGTGGCTTTTACGCCAAGTACCAGGAAATAAGCTTTCATATCTTGAGGGAGCCCAATCACCTACAACATCCAAGTTAAGGTTACCTTTGATCAGAATCATACAGGGTATGAGTCCAATAGGAGTTAGGATGCCCCATACCAAGTCACTTAGTTCCTGACCCCTAACCATACCCTTTTCACTAACTACAAGGCATGTCAGGAGAATGATATAATATTCTCCAGGTGCCTGGATAAGCAATGCATCAATTTAAGCCTAATACTGTCCAAGACAATGCAGACTGCTTGATCCATTTTTCTGAACATTCTTTCCCTTCACTACTGATGCACCACAGTTACAGAGTGCACCGTCTATAAATTAGACTGCAGTCCTTAGCTTGTTTACTCCTAACACTAAGACCCATATCATCAAGGCCAACGACAGCAAAGATGTGTGATTACCACCACCACCCGCACTGGTGGGTGTTACACAAACAAAATAGTTATCAGCAGTGCTAATTTTTTAGGTGCCGGAGCTGACAAAATGCTTGCCACTTCCTATATCCTCTCTATATATATGTCACACTCAATTTGTGTACCTGCTCATTTTATGTACTGGGCAACTTCCTCGCCCCATTCATGTAATGAGCAGGTACACAAATTGGGTGTGACATACATATATGAATAGGGCTTGTTATGATGTCAAGCACTAAACCAAGATGAAAGAAATATATGAATTCCAGAGCTCCACAGAAAGATAGTGATAGTTAAGACATTGACAAGATTATAGCCTATCACTACATTTCAGTGTATAACTGGTACAATAAAACATATAATGCAATTTAATAATATGACGAAGTATTGCACAGTTGCACTCACTAATTATCATAAAGTATAATTATCAAATAAAAAGACGATAATCATGTATTTTACCAATTTAAAAGTAATTACCTACTTACCAAATGCCACCAATGGGAAGTTTCACAATAATTTCCACTAAGGGTCAGGCGTAATATGTGTTCGGGGGTCTTAAGCAACTCCTGTCTTGGTGTCATCTGCTGATCTGTGGTACCGCAGCCATGATGTGACATACGGCTCAGGATTCCACTGAACTAGAGGAGGTCCATGTAGCTTAACAAACATAAGTGCTGATACATGATTTATGAGAATTTTCGAGCATGTTGTTGTTATTATCAAGTTCATGTGACTGAATCCTCTCTCACACTCAGCAGTACTAATAGGAATAACTTATGAACAGCTCAGTAATGGGCATAAATCTTGAAGGATGCGGTATCCAAGATCCTCCACATAATCTCTGAAGGCATTTATTACAGAGGAAGAAGAAAGCTTAAACCTCTTACAGAGGTTCTCCATAATTAGGTAGTATTTCAGCAGGCTAGTTATCTTTATCAAGGACACACATTTCATTTAGCAGGGATTTATACATACTCTGAGGTTTAGAAGTTTGAGAACCTTTCAAGGATGTTGCCGTGAACATACGGTGCTGCAAATTGTTTATAAGACTAGTAAGAAATTGTAGATAATTAATGGAGACAATTTTGTTGTTCCTTGTTAAGGTAATTTCTCCAAACTTCCCCTTTTCAACTGCGCCTTGAGCTTCTAGAGTTTTTGTACCAGGTTGCTCTTTCAGTCCATGCAGTGATCTTATGCTCCGTTGGATCAGTTTGTCTGCATAAACAATCCTAGTAGTGCGTTTCTGTAAACACTCCGACAGTAAACCAAGTTCATGCAACGTGTCATACATTACAGCCAAGTCCAATAGAAACTGTTCTGAAGAGAATCTTTTCAACAGACCTTCATAGGTTTTTCTGTCACTCCCAGATCTTGCTTCATCCTTCATTGCTTTTCAAAATGAAAACACAGTGCTTCATAACTGTGCCACACTGCTGAAACTGTTTGAAACGAGCTAGCTACTCGACTGGTGCCCAGAACACGGCCTATTTTGCAAATTTGTTGTTCTAGTTGAGAGGCACATTCAGACAGCTCCTTTTGATTTAGAGGTGATCTACTGTAAATATAGTACAATTTGTCCATAAATGATTGAAAATGATTTATTCCATGAACTTCTCTCACCGAATCACCTACTGTAAGTTCCAATCTGCGATTAAGACAGTGCCAAATTATCACATCAGGGTAATGTTCCTTGAGAATTGTAGCAACACCAGCTTTGACACCAAGCATTACGCTCACCCCAAATGCTACAAGGTTCTGTTTCAGTAAGAGTCATCAAACCCATGGTTATTGAGACAGTTCAATAGATGCTTAGCAATAGTTGCAGCTTTCTGATCAGGCAGTTCAATTAAGTCTAAAAACATAAAATGGGGTCACCTTCCTTATCACTTTCACATTTCAAATAAGCTATTAGGGCAGTCTTAATGCTCAGACTTGTTGATTCATCAATGAGAACAGAAAATTTGCCATTTATCTGCTTGATATGCTGGCAAATTTTCTTTTCATATTAATGGCTATGTGATTAATTATCTCTGTAGCACTAGTGCGGGAATGCAGTCCAATTCCAATGTCAATACCATTTTTTTTTAAGTTCCAATAAGCCAAAGTGATCAGAGTATGGTCTGTCAATCTGAGCTAAATAATATGCAGAATGAAAAATTGAACAAGTTGCCTTTAGATGCAAAGCATTCATGGTGTCACATAATTTTCCAAGAGCACCTTCACTAGCTACATTTTCAACACTTGGAGCAGCAGTGTGAGTTTTTGATAGTTTGTGATCAACAATTTTTTTTCTGAGAGACTTCAAGCGTGTACTTTGATCGGCTCCATAATGGGATACTTAGTACATCAGCCGATGCCGATTCTCCGTGATCTTTAAGTTCTTGAGGCTGTAGCACTTTACATAGCTAGCCAGCCATCCCTTACTAGCCTTAAACTCCTTCTTCTCGCTCTCCTCAACCCCCTCACAGTAGTGCTCATAGAGGCTAAGTGCTTTTTCACGCATAATTTTGCCATCAACAGGGATATGCTTCTGCGATATGTCCTCTAGTCACACACTTAATGCTTTCTCAGTCTTTGTAAGCACTTTATCACAAACCAGAGAGACCATTTTTGCTGTTGTAGGGGTAGCACTAGCACTTCCACGAATTTCGGCTTCTTTCTGCTTTATTGTGCGAATGATTGATTTGTTCTTATCGACCTTAAGGCCCACTTCGGCGAATGACATGCCACTTTTCAAAAGATCTAAGATTTTTATTTTCTCGGCGAACAATGCTCAAACAATGAGTGCTGGGGAGAGACTGAGGATCTGTGAAATGGCGGGAGGCTACAGCAGGGTATGCTGGAACAATGGGTCAAGCGAGGAGGGATTTCACAAAACAGTCACAGCTCCAGGATTTCACCAAAAACGATCAAATATCCTAATGTTATTAGAGGTATTTTCCCCACCAGCCACTACCCCCGCTTCCGTAAAATTCCATCTATTTAATACGCAGCCGCTATTAAATTCCCTGCTTGTTTATTTTAAACAAACTCTGTTTTTTTTTAAACAGAGGTGCCAGGGCAGCGCTCCAGTGAGCTCCGGTAGCACTGCACCCCTGGTTATCAGCACTGGAGCTGTGATTATTTATTAAAAGTTAGATAACCCAACGCAGAGATACATCTACAATTGCCAATTATACACCGACGGTAAAGCAATAATTATGAACACAACACAAAAACCTGATAGATGAAACCTGTAGACAAAACTACAGCAGGTGGATTTCAAATTGAATAAACAAGGTCATCCATTTTAGAACACAAATGTATCTACATTTGTACTTTAGAACACAAATGTATCTCCCATTATATAATGCTAGAAATAGTGGAAGTCCAGTTATTTAGCATTCCATGTTCACCAATTACTGACGTGCAACAGTATGGAATGCGAGTTTTTATATATGGAGAGAAAGTTTCCCTGAAGTTATAAAAGCAGTGGCTAGTTAGAGGAATTATGCAGAGTTTTGGGCACTGCTAGTGAAGGAGATGAAAGAGCTACAGATCTTCTAGAATACTAACACGTTGTTAACAGTCACTAAGAAATAATCAGATAAAATAGGCTCAAATTCCCTGGAATATAGAATGTTTAGAGTGATTTTTGGTTTAGAATTTCAGAAGAAAATGTTTTCTTGCTAATGACGATTGAGGACATTATTGAATAGTCAGAGCCATTTCTGAAATAAAAGTCTTTTGAAAGATAGAAAAATTGAATATTTTCACAAAAAAGGTCAATTCTTTTGAACTAATTCTTTTAAATTTGAGATTGATGCTTCTTTTGCTAGAGAAAAAAAACAGATAGAGCCAAGACAGAGAGATTAAACTATAAAATATAGGAGACCTCAATCTTGATCATACACTTCATGCCAGTTCACATGGTTTTAATAGGTAATAGTGGAGTTGGCTCCCATTGAATAGTTTTCTGATCTTGAGATCCAAAATTACACAGTAAAGTGCTCCTAAGGTTAAGCAAAAATACTCCAAGACCTATAGACTTATATTCTCTAACAAATGTAATGGTGGGAATAGAGCAAGTAGACACCTGGCCTTAGAATTTCAAAAAGAATTAATTCTTTTCTTTTGTTAGCCCATTCACCGCTTGTGTTTCAGCTGTTTTCTCATGAAGAAGGAGTGTGTTAGTTATAATACTTCTAACCATCTAACATAAGAACATAAGTGTGGTGTGTGGCCAAGCGGTTAGGGCGTTGGACTAGCGATCTGAAGGTTGTGGGTTCGAGCCTCGGCCAAAGCAGCATGTGTGTCCTTCAGCAAGGCACTTAACCACACAATGCTCCAGTCTACCAACTGAGAATGGGTTATCCGCAAAAATGCTGGGGGTTAACCTCGCGATAGACTGGTGTCCTATCTGGGGGAGGGGGGAGAGGAGAAGTCTCGTACTCTCAGTCACTTCATGCCACGGAAACCAGCATAAGCACCAGCCTGATGGGCCACAAGGCTCATGACAGACTTTAATAGAACATAAGGAATAGGAGCAGGAGGAGGTCATCTGGCCCGTTGAGACTGCTCCGCCATTCAGTAAGATTATAGCTGATCTGGCCATGGACTCATCTCCACCTACCTGCCTTTTCCCCATAACCCCTAAGTACCCTACTATACAAAAGTCTATCCAACCTTGTCTTAAATATATTTATTAAGGTAGCCTCCACCAACTTCATTGGACAGAGAATTCCACAGATTCACCACTCTCTGGGAAAAGCAATTCCTCCTCATCTCTGTCCTAAATCTACTCCTCCAAATCTTGAGGCTATGTCCCCTAGTTCTAGTCTCACCTACCAGTGGAAACAACTTTCCTGCCTCTATCTTATCTATCCCTTCAATAATTTTATGTTTCTATAAGATCTCCTCTCATTCTCCTGCATTCCAGCGAGTACAGTCCCATGTGACTCAATCTCTCCTCATAGTCTAACCCCCTCATCTTTGAAATCAATCTGATGAACCTCCTCTGCACCGCCTCCAAAGCCAGTATACCCTTCCTCAAGTAAGAGAACCAGAGCTGCATACAGTACTCCAGGTGTGGCCTCACCAGTACCCTGTAAAGTTACAGCATAACCTCCCAGCTCTTAAATTCAATCCCTCCAGCAATGAAGGCCACCATTCCATTTGCCTTCTTGATAGCCTGCTGCATCCGTAAACCAACCTTTTGAGCTTCATGCACAAGCACTCCCAAGTCCCTTTGCACAGCAGCATGCTGCAATTTTTTTACCATTTAAATAATAACCTGAAAATACCTGAAAATGATGGGGCAATTAAAAAAAATCATAATAACACTGCAGTTCACCAGCAACTTTGATGTATGTTGCAAGATTTTAATGATCTCCTTCCGCTGTTTCTTTGTGAACAGTAGAGTAGATCGCAGCACCTTTGCTGATGGTCACTACGGTAAAGGTATGATTGGGTACATTGTTCAACCACCATTCCTCATTCTCAATTTCCAGTCCACCATCATATCCCAAATCTCTATACCACACTAGACGGTTGTCATGGGGATATGACTTCAGCACCAGTGATGTGCTTTTCAACAGTCAGCTTTCTGGTAGCATGCTTAAAGAAGATGCCAGCTGAATGCACAGCAAGTGGCTGCTGTCTACAAATGCATATTACATTCCACCTTTTGTAAAATGGAAGAATTTAATGATTTGCTTGGTGACCCCTGATTTGGTTGGGATAAAATGTAGCACCTACTTAGTACATCAGAAGTGGCCGGAATGCAGGCTTTAGGTTCAAGTTTTCCTACATTTACTGTTCTGATGGCATCACTTCTGGCTTTTCACTACAAGAAAAGGAACCTATAAGAAATATTCTGCACACCAAATTTACATCCAGAAATTGCTCAATACCAGTACAACTTTCAATGTGATAAGGAAACATTGCTAGCTGTATTTTAAAAAAAAGGTATTTCCTACATAAATGGCTGTAATTCAAATGGCAATAACGAACACATTATTTGAGTTTTAGTGTGCTTATTTTGATTCCTCTTCAAATGCACAGTAATTCGAATACTGTTTAAATGGGAGATTTAAAAGGAAATGCAAGAAAAGTCAAGGAAATTATACAGCCCATCAGCATACACATACCTGGTAGGGAATCCAATTTCCCATCATGAAGCAAATCTTTCCAGATTTCTTGTCCAATGCCATTTGGGTTAAAATCAGTCTGATGGCTAATCTTTACATTTTGCTGTTAAAAGAAAAAAATGATTTTAACTACATTTATAATGCAGTCCTATATAGAGATAACATTCAAGTATAAGATATATAAGATATAAAAGATATATCATCACCACTTCAGATTTTTGTATGTCTATCTCAAGAAAGGTGGCTGCAGAAACAAACTTACAAAAAGCCAGATCTACATTAGGTAGTGAACGCAGCAGGCCAGGCAGCATTTCTAGGAAGAGGTACAGTCGACGTTTCGGGCCAAGAGCCTTCATCAGGACTAACTGACTAACTTTCAGTTAGTCCTGAAGAAGGGTCTTGGCCCGAAACGTCAACTGTACCTCTTCCTAGAGATGCCGCCTGGCGTGCTGTGTTCACCAGTAACTTTTATGTGTGTTGCTTGAAATTCCAGCATCTGCAGATTTCCTCGTGTCTTCATTAGGTAGCACCTTTCTTGATTCCAGAACATGCAAAGTTACATTATATCAATTACATAAAATTATAAAATGTAGGCACTGATAAAGGAAACAATATTCACACAGCATCTTTCCACAGTGATATAAAAATAACCAGATAATTTTGTGTACACTAATTTGATTTAGTGAGGTTGATTAAGGGAAATATTAGCCAGGACATTGGGGATTACTCATTACTCTTCTTCAAAGAGTATCCTTTAACATTCAAACCTGATTGTAGACAGGCCCAAGCTTTCCCCCTCCCAACCAAAAATATTATAATCTATATCTTAGAAACTGGCCATCATAAATATTCCTATCATTTCAAATATGAAGCTAAAATCAGATGAGTCATCCTATTTTTAATGTGCCAAGTGTCCTACTCCTTATTTGTATGTTTGTATGGTCCAGCTGGAGGCATTCTTCGAACACTGTCTGCAGTTGATCCAAATATGGGTATTTAATCGGAAAAACCAATTAAATGGCACTATCTTTTAAGAATAAAGATATTCTCTCATTCATCAGCCACTGTAAAGTGTGATTGCTTTCAACAAATGAACTCAAAACCTTGGTATCCATGGACAAGAATACATTAGAATAATGGTTAAATCTCTGGTATAAAAGAAACATAGACTAATATACCTGAAAAATAGTAATTTGTGAATCAGGGCTTTATGTCATCAAGTTTTGAAGTAGAAAAACAATATCTACTTTTAATATATTGCTTCTAGCAGGAAAGCTCTTGAAGATTCAAAATACTACATTTTGAAGTTATGAATCTGTATAATAATTCTTTCATGCAAGAAAATATGTTTGTACATTATACTACTGGTGCTCAGCAGATCAAAATGAAACAAGCACAGTAAATGATCATTTAACCCATCATGTTGTCATTTTACTAGAGCAATCATAAACTAATGCTACCATCTCCTGCTCTATCTGGAGCTGCTCTTCTGCTTCACTATTTATTAAATTTCCTCCTGTAAGTTGCACACTATCCACTTTTTTTTCAAACTATCACTATTGTCTATTTTAAATCAACAATCCCTATTTTGTTCACTCCATAAACAGGATGCCAAGAAATTATCGAAGGCTTGGCTGCAGATTCATTTAATATACAACCAAGATGGGTGCCCTATGGCTCTAACATTACACTGAATATTCTGGAGTAACAATAATTAACTTACTGCATGTTTCGCTGAAATTGCCATTGTATAGCTATTTACAGGGGTGCAATGATGCAACAACACTCCTGAAATGCTTTCGTCTTCTTTATCGAAATGGAATGGTTCATTCCAGTGTCCTCCTCTCTGATCATCCTTGGTCCCAGTACCATTCCTCAGAGTAAACATAAGTGAGACTTCCAGGTCATGGTCATTTTGGTTTTCAATTTCCCATACAAAAACCCCAACTGGCAGACTAGTGTCCTGTGAGACAAAGCACATTGAAGTTCAGTCTAGTACAGTTTACTATTCAAAATTTTGTATGTCTGGATTACTGTCACGGAGCAAAAACAATAACTCAGATTTACAAAATTCGGCATTATGCAGCATTTTCAAATAATACCATAGCACAGGCTGAAAAATGTTGGAAGGTCATGACATGGTGAACATCAGAAAATAATTATATACAGTACACCATTTCAGACACTGGCAACCAGTGCTCCACAAAAGAAGTTTAAAAAATTAGGAGGAAAAAATGATATTACAGAGGTAGCAGGGAAGATATGTTTCAAAGAGGTACTCAGTAGTGCAGTTTATGAATAATTTCCTTTCAGTCAGAATAAAGTGCTCTTTCCCCCAGGCTTTGATCAGATTGAGAATAATTCGTATCTTCCCCTTACTTATGTGGCCTTCATTAGCCTACAAAACACTGGGTCCATTCAGAAAAGTTTCTTGTAAAATTACTGGGGTTGGCTGGGAACCATCCACTGGTTTTGCTGTGCTTCTTCAAGATGAGAGCGCTGGAGGGGCTAGACTAAAAGGAAGAATCCACAATACTGGAACTAATTTTTAACTGCAAGAAAAGCTGACTGATCAGACTTCGACAGAACATTCTAATAATTCCCTGCCATACTACTTTCCAGTCACACCCTTTCTATTAACAGAATTTCCATTAAATTTATGGAAAGAGATAAGAATACAGATTCAAAGCCTGAATGCAAACTGATTACAACTTTGCCCAACATTGCCAACATTGAAGATACATTTTTAAAGCCAACTGAAATTATCTTTCAAATTTAATTTTTTTAGACATCTTTCTTTGTGAAGAAACAGCCTCAAGTGGGTCTGTCCTTGCTACAACAGCCAAAACATTTGCAATTGCTCTATGTCTCTGAGAAGATCTCCCTCAGCCAAATTCTCTAAATATGAAACCAACTTTCATATGAGCAGCAATAATCAGTGTCATCACCTCCACTAGTCCAGTTTCATCAAAACTGTAATTGAGTTTTCACAACTCCACTTCCAGATTTGACCAGTTCAATTCTCTACAAGCTTCAGCTCATTTATATCTGAGATAAACCAGTCATTTCTCACTCTCATCCTTATCCACCCGCCCTGACTGTTATATAAAAATTGCTACTCCAACTTCCAGTTATATAAAAATTGTTTATCAGTAATCAAAACCTCATTTACCTCAGAACATTGAAATCCCACACTACAGTCATGCTAAATTATGAAACGTAACAGTCAATTTGCACAGTAAGTATCCTCCAGAAAGATTACGGCAATGACCAGATAATTCAGGCCATTGGCATTATCTTCACGTTAGAAACACAGGATCTCCTGAACTGTAAGGACAAATTTGCCACTCACACAAGTTTAAATGATTTTTAAGCACAGTCTGCGGCTACTATATTGCATTCCTCAAGGGAGAAGCTCAAAGGCCTCATTTGATAACATTTTTATATATTGAAATGGTAATTTGTAATTTTTTTTGCTAAGTAGATATCTTTGCCTTTAAAGCAATACACTGGGACTGTTCAGCTGCTACAATACTATAATGGTATTTATCAGTGGGATCACATGACTAACACCTTCCATAAATTCTTTAATTATTAATTAGCCAATCCAAAATGTTCAAAGCAAAAATAATGTAGGAAATTTGAAATAATAAGTGCCAAAATTATTCTGTACTGCATCAGTACTACGAAGTTAAACCATTAACCATATCTAAGGCACCATGGAAAAGGTCAAAAACAGAGGTTAAAAAAGACAAAATGAGCTCAATATCAACTAATTTTAAAACTGTAAATTCTTTCCCAATTTAAAATAAGACCCATGTGTTTGGAAAGCAGTCAGAAGGCCAGTTAGAAATTGATTTTGATCCAAATTTTTCAACCGTACATTCATCAAATGGCAGTGAACATCTATAATTTTTTCTAATTAACCAAAGTTTATTGACTTTTCAAATTTCACAACATAGAATATGTTAATATTCTGATAATATTATAATACTAACCATATAATTGTGAGGAATAATTGGACTTATCTGCCGACATATTAGAGTGACATTTTGACCAGGAAGATTGTAGATTGTCCAGGCACGTGGATAAAGGGCATGGTAATAAGCATACTCTCCACAGTATCCCCAATTCCAACTTTGAAGCTTGTGTGGCCTCTCAACAGAAAGAACTTGCTGATAAACAGTATTCCCATTTTTTCTTAAGCAAACTGTAAACTGGAAACAATGAAAATTCAGTTCAGAGTCAGTATGAAGGTACACTGTATAAAGTTATTAACATTAATATTTGTATCTTGTTCAAAAGAACACATTTAGGATGCCCATTCATGGTTCAAACTTTTCTTTACAATGAGGTAGTTGTCACTTTATAGCCAACACTTACCAATAAACATTCACTTAATTGAACTCCAGACTATAGATTCAACCCCAAATCAAAGGATTAAAATGTTTTCTCCTTTCTTTCTTCACACACAACTTAAGAGGGTGAGAGAATATCTCAAACTGGGGCGGCATCGTAGCATAATACTATTACAACGCCAGCGACCCAGGTTCAATTCCCGTCGTTGCCTGTGAGGAACTTGTGCATTGTCCCTGTGACCCCGTGAGTTTTCTCTAAATTCTCCAGTTTACTCCCACATTTCAAAGATGTACAGATTAGTAGGTTAATTGGTCATGTAGATGTATTTGGGCGGCACAAGCTAGTTGGGGTGAAAGGGAGTTACTGTGCTGTACCATTAAAAAATTCTGCCAGCATACTCAACCTTTGGTGGGTTTCTTAAATTTAAGAATGATAAATTAACTCAATTCCTACTCATTGATAATGTAGACTAGACAAATATATTAGCAGGTAAGAGAATATGCACACATTTATTAAAGATAATTCAAGATTCATTACAAAACATCTAAACGCAGAGGAAAAGTTCTAAAAAGACTGCGAGAAGCATAGGGAGGGGAAAGGGATGATCCTATATTGTTTAACTGAGGAAGATAAGGAGCACATTAAGCTGAAGAAAGAAATATTCAAAGTTATAAAGTTAGTGGTAGGCCCAAGACTTGGAATAAGTTTAACACTCATCATGTTTAACATTTTTAAATCAAGGAGAAAGCAAAACATGAGAAAAAACTTGAGTGAAATAGAAAGGTCTTTGTCAGTTTTTATTAAGTACATAAAGACGGATCAAAGTCAACATAGGTAGGCCTCAGAGACAAGCTAAATAAATATTAATGAACAAGAAGATGACATGAGAGTTGAACAGTTATTTCTATGAATCTGTATAAATACCAATAAGTCAGTTACTGCCTGCCACTGGTGTTTAGGGCAACAATGAAGATCCTCCATTTCTGCCTGTCCTTAGCCATCTTCCCTACTGTGCTCTAGGTGTGGTTCAGGGTCCTCATTTCTGCCTCTATGGTATGATGCCAAGTTGTCTTTGGTCTCCTGCGTTTCCTCTGCCCTTCAAGGGTCCAATGAAGTGTTGTCTGGATGATAGAGTTGGCCTCTCTTCTCATTACTGCCCAATCCATCTCCAACGTTTCCTCATGATGACTGTGGCCATGTCCTCTTTGTGACACTGAAGGAGTAGTGGGCGTGGCTGAAGATCTTTCTTGGCCAGAAAATATAGAGGATCTTCTGGAGGCTCATGGTGTGGAATGATGACAGCTTGGCAAGGTCATTCTCTGTTATGTACCAGCATTCTGACCCGTACAAAAGTGTGGACAGAATGCAGCTCTGGTACAGCTTCACCTTGTTGTGGACAATGACATTGGCAAGAATCTTGCTGGGCACTTACAAAAGTGGATACCATGCCAGCTGTTGCAATCACTTAGCACCCTTTTCTTGGTGACACTAAGAATGACTCCCTTTGTCCTGTTGGATACTTGTCCCCATTCCCAGATTATAGCAAACAGTGGTTACAGGATGGCTGCTGCAATGTTTGGTTCAGCTTTGAACAATTAGGCATGCAAATTGTCACATCCTGGAGTTTTGCTGTCCTTTAATGATTTAATCACAGCAACTGTCTTGTGATAAACTATCTCTTCTTTCTAGGGTCAATCTTTATCGTGCCAGTAACTTCCTCTCAGTTTTCACTGTTGTCAATCATGCAAGTCCCAGGTGAAGATTCAGGGATACTATTGCATACTGATATAGGACTCTTCATTGCTGTTTCTGTAACATTTTTTTTAGACCAGTCTGAACCCCTGAATATGGAGGACCAGTGGACCACTCTTAATCTGGCCCTTACCCTTTGACCTGTTTGGCATGAGTGACCCTACCAGGAGTCAAAGCAAAAGGCCCTGACTCTAGCTTACTTAGTCCTCCGGATCATTGAGGCAGAAAATCCTCCCCTCTTAGAGGGTTAATACTAATAAGAGGAGGAATTTAATAGCATAAGCTTACAAGAAAATTAGTATTAAGCAAGCTAATGGAGCTGAAAGCCGCAAGGTTTATGACTACAATGGCTTGCATTGTAAAAAGTGATTATGAAGATAACCGATGCACAAGAAGTAACCTTCTAAAATTTCTTAGAATCAGATTTATTATTGTTGTTATTCTACATGTGAAATTTATAGTTTTGCATCAGTGGTACAGTGCAAGACAAAAATTATAAGTTACGAAATAAATAAATAACTACAAAGAGAAATAGAGATAATGTTCATAGATCATTTCAGAAACTTGATGGCAGAGGGGAAGAAGTTGTTCCTAAAACACTGAGTGTGGATCTTCAAGCTCCATCTTTTCAACAGTAGTAACATGAAGAGGGTATGTCATGGACGGTGAGGGTTTTTAATAATGGATGCCACCTTTGAGGGAGCACCTCTTGTTGTCCTCAATAGTAGGAAGGGTTATGCCCTTAATGTGAACTGGTTGAGTTTGGAAACCAAAGCATTGGAAAACTCCAAATATATTATTTTTTTTAAAAAGGTCAGAGGCAAATAAGATAGCTACAATCACCAGCCATTTATCTATTATCAGAAAAATATGAATTAAAAATATAATAGCAGAACGTTTTGAAAGAGATAACCTAATCGAGCAGGTTCAGTATGGCTTCATGAAGAGGAAAACCCAAGTCTGAAAATCTACTAAATGCATTTCCACATATCAACTGTAAGACAGATAAAATTAGTCGATTAGAAATAAAATCTTAAATTCACCACAGCCATAGTCATAATTAACTTGCTGGCAAGTTGATACATTATGATACATTTTTAAAATGCTTAAAGGCTACTGTTTTATTATATAGCACTCAATGTTTAAATAAATTTAAATTATGTACCGAGTTCCTAATTCTTGCTAATAATACAATTTATATTTTTTAAAAGCTACCAAATTTCATAATAACTTCAGTTTCAATATCACCTTGGACAACCAAAAATACCTGATTCTCAATCACAGTGTCATATGTATACATTCCTGGGTTTAGCTGCCATCTGCAAAACTCTCCTCGCCACCCTCTTGTAATGGTGCCTCCTCCAAAACCACCTAATGGGGCCCCTGTAAAGAAAAGCCAAATTGGTATTTTAACAATACAAATCCAAATATCTAATTAAACCATTTTCCGAAGCCAAAAATTTGGAAACAAAGTAAAAATACTTTAATTTTTAAACTCTAGAAATTCTGATGTACACAACTATAAACAAAGTGACATTTCTGTTCCAAATGATCACATTCCCATTTAATGTCTAAAATCAAAATGCTAACTTAGATATTTTTTTCTTGACTGAATAAAATAAAGCATTGATTTGAAAAATCGTATTACTTGGACATACACAATTAAGCCAGAAAAAAAAACTAAGAGGATGAAATGGAACAAAATCCAGCAGGCGGCACGGCACAGCAGCAGCGGCCTTTCGGATCTGGTGTTATTTTAATTTAATTTTTTAATTTAATTTTAAGCCACAATTTTTGATTAGGGCACATGGATAACAGAGCGACTATCTACCATCGCCAGATACTGCTACAATACAGAGATCGCCCAAAAACAAACCGTCATGAAGATCTACCAGTTAAATTACACGACCTCGGCTTGCTAAGGGGATCGGGCCTGCAGTCCTTGGAGTCGCCTGATGCTGGTGGCTGGAGGTGGGGACGTCATAAGTGGTGTGTGAGGAAGCGGAAGCGAGGCAAGCGGGCAGGAGTCAGTGCCAGGCAAAAAGCAAACCCTAGCCGGCCGACTCTCCTGTCCATTCTGCTCTCCGATGTCCGCTCCCCGGACAATAAATTGGACTACAGGTTTCCCCCGCCATCCGAAGGTAGAGCGTTCCTATGAAACGATTCGTAAGCCGAAATGTCGTAAAGCGAAGAAGCAATGACCATTTATTTATATGGGAAAATTTTGTGAGCGTTTGCAGACCCAAAAATAACCTACCAAATCATGCCAAATAACACATAAAACCTAAAATAACAGTAACATATAGTAAAAGCAGGAATTATATCATAAATACACAGTCTATATAAAGTAGAAATAATGTATGTACAGTGTAGTATCACTTACCGGAATCAGGACAGCGCCAAGCACACTGATGATGGTGTGTTAGGCTGAGTTGTCGCAGGCTGGGTGGTGCAGTGGCCCCCACCCTCTGAGCCGCTGAGCGATACATTGCCGCGAAGCATGCAGGGGTGCAGCAGTGACCGGGAGGCACAGAGCACATCTTTAAGAAAAAAGCCGAAATAACTATGCTAATTAATTAGGTGCTGCCCGGCACGTAATTGTCAGCACAGATCAGTGCCGATTTCCGATTGCATCGCCTCTGATCTGGGCCGACAATTACATGCTAGGCAGCACCTAATTAATTAGCATGTTTATTTCAGCTTTTTTCTTAAAGATGTGCTGTGTGCCTCCCGGCTACCACTGCATTCTCCGCGAATCAGTACAGTATCTGTCCGGGGCCCAGGAGTTGGGGTGGTGGGACACGGGGGTGTCATCTCATCGCCGATCAGGGCAGGCAGCTCATCTTCTTCTATGACTGCCCGCCTCGATGTCGAAGGTTGAGGTTCGTCGTTTGCTGTGGCTAATGTGGAAGACTTGCTTGACCGCTGAGCCTCGCTCATTTTTCTATCATACAGTTCTTTGTAAGCACTCAAACCATCCTGCAAATATCCCCTAAATCTATGTACCCTTTCAAAATTAAAGTCGTACTTTAACATTGCAGCGAAAATCTCATGCAGTTGCTTCACCTTCATTTCACTACTGCATTCGGTTTCGATTGTTATCTTTTCCTCTTCCAATTGCATCAGCTCTTCATCTATCAGTTCTTGGTCATGGGATGCCAAAACCTCTTCAACATCATCTTCGTCAGCTTCCACAAGCCAAACTCACTTTGTCCTTGCTGCGTTCACCACGATCGAAACGCTTAATTATGTCTAGTTTTACTCTAAGTGTAACACCCTTACTCTTTCAGGCTTTTCCGACACCTTAGAAGGCATCTTGCTAACGGCTGCTCAATGCAACGTGTTTAAGCAATGCCGTTCCGAATCCGGGGGAGAGCGGCTGCTCGGGGCGCGTGCTGCCTTTCTTCGTAACAGTGAAAACACCTTCTGAAAGCGAAAACAGGGTACTAATGTAGGTCTTTCATAACAGTGAGGTTTCGTAAAGCGAACATTCGAAAAGCGAGGGACACCTGTACATCCGACCCCAACGAAATACTCGGCGGGAGTACAGAGTCTGTTGTGCGTATGTTTTCACGGAAACGTGGCTCACCAACAGAACCCTGGACACAGCCATTCAGCTGGACGGACCCGTCTTGTTTTGAGCTGACAAAGATACAGCTCTTTCCAGTAAGACTCATGGTGGTGGCTTGTGTGTTTAAATCAATATGGAATGGTGCAAAACTCTGTGCTGGTTTCCAGATACTGCTCATCGTTAGTGGAGTTTGTGACTGTTAGATGCAGACCATTTTATTTACCACAGGAATTCACCACTGACCTTACAGTCAGTGTCCATATTCCCCCCCAGCGCTAATGCTAGGAGGCACTCTATGAACTGTATGGGGCTATTAGCGAACTGCAGAACTCACACCCTGATGGATTGTTTACTGTCGCCGGAGACTTTAACCACGCGAACCTTAAGTCAGTGCTCCCCAATCTCCATCAGAACGTGGACTTTGCAACGAGAGGGGCGAACGTGTACCGGACGAAGCCCCGCCCCCACCTCGGTTACTCAGATCACATCTCTGTTATGCTAATCCCAGCATACAGACTGCTCGTCAGGCGCTCCAGACCAGTTCAGAAGCAGGTGAAAACCTGGCCAGCAGAAGCCATCTTTGCTCTCCAAGACTGCTTTGAGCACACTGACTGGCACATGTTCAGGGAGGCTGCAACCGATGTCGACTCCACCAACTTAGAGTACACAGCATCAGTGACTAACATCAGCAAGTGCATCGATGACGTCACTGTGGCCAAGACCATCACTACATGCGCTAACCAGAAGCCATGGATGACCACGGAGGTGCGTGCACTGTTGAGGACCCATGACTCCGCCTTCAGAGCAGATGACAAGGCAGCCCTAACAACAGCGAGGGCCAAACTGTCCTGGGCCATCAGAAAGGCAAAGTGTGTACATGCCCAGCAAATCCACAGCCACTTCCAGGACAGCGGCGACACGCGACACATGTGGAAGGGCATTCAGGACATCACCAACTACAAGACAACATCACCTGCCTGTGCTGGTGATGCCTCCCTCCCAGATGCGTTGAACAACTTCTACGCTCGTTTGAAGCGAAAAATGACGTGGTGGCGAGGAAGACCACCCCTCCTCCAAATGTCCAGGTGCTGTGTCTGAGCGTGGCCGATGTGAGGAGAACCCTGTGCAGGGTCATCCCACGGAAGGCTGCTGGACCAGACAATATTCCTGGCAGAGTGCTTAGAGGATGTGAAGACCAGCTAGCAGTGATTCTCACTGACATCTTCAACATCTCCCTGAGCAGCACCATCGTTCTTACGTGCTTCAAGGCCACCACCATCGTCCCCGTGCCGAAGAAATCTTCAGTGTGTTAGAGTGAGTTTTTGGGTAGATGATTCATTTACACTTAAATGACTTTGGCCACCAGATTTCTATTTGACAAAGTACTATGGATTGAGTCCACAACAATGCGCTTCCTAAAAAGGTATGACTACCAGATGCTTCTGGCGCCGTAGTCTGACCAGATGCTGTAGTTTCAAAGATAGTATTATCTATTCTTTATAAATATTAATTGTCTTCTATGTTAGCACGTAAAATGTCAAATAAATGTACCGTGGATTTAACTTGCATTCCTAAAGGCTGTGGATACCAACCCAGGCATGTTGGTGTCGGAAGGAAAGGATGAAGTTAGGAGGTGTGATGTTTTGTATGTAGCTTCAAAAGGAAGCATTGTCTATGCATTGTCCATAACTTTTTAAGTAGCGATTGCCTTGGTGTTTAGCATATAAATATTGAGCCCACATTGGGCTAGCAGACCTTTCTACTGAAAGCGTCTCCGTCCGTATAATGCCTGCTGTACGTTGTGTCGAATAAAGAAGCTGCTTTGTATTTACCAGTGACTCTGTCTCTCCCGTGATTTCATCAACACTACAAGTGTCCTGCCTCAACAACTACCGCCCCATTGCACTCACATCTATCATCATGAACTGTTTTGAGAGGCTCATCATGAGGCACATCAAGACCCTGCTGCCCCCCTCACTGGACCTCCTGCAGTTCGCGTACCATCCCAACCGTTCAACAGATGACGCCATTGCCATCACGGTCCACCTGGCCCTAACCCACTTGGACAAGAAAGACACATATGTTCGAATTCTGTTCATAGACTTCAGTTCAGCATTCAACACAATCATTCCTCAGAACTGATTGGAAAGCTGAGCCTACTGGGCCTGAACACCTCCCTCTGCAACTGGATCCTAGACTTCCTGACTGGGAGACCTCAGTCAGTCCGGATTGGAAGCAGCATCTCTAACACCATCACACTGAGCAAGCTGTATGCTCAATCCACTGCTCCCAGGGCTGTGTGCTCAGTCCACTGCTGTTCACTCTGCTGACCAACGACTGTGCTGCAACACACAGCTCGAACCACATCATCAAGTTCGCCAATGACACGACCATGGTGGGTCTCATCAGCAAGAACGATGAGTCAGCATACAAAGAAGAGGTGCAGCGGCTAATGTACTGGTGCAGAGCCAACAACCTGTCTCTGAATGTGAACAAAACAAAAGAGATGGTTGTTGACTTCAGGAGGACACGGAGCAACCACTCTCCGCTGAACATCGATGACTCCTCTGTAGAGATCATTAAAAGCACCAAATTTCTTGGTGTTCACCCGGCGGAGAATCTCACCTGGTCCCTCAACACCAGCTCCATAGCAAAGAAAGCACAGCAGCGTCTCTACTTTCTGTGAAGGCTGAGAAAAGTCCATCTCCCACCCCCCATCCTCACCACATTCTACAGAGGTTGTATTGAGAGCATCCCGAGCAGCTGCATCACTGCCTGGTTCAAAAATTGCACCATCTCGGATCGCAAGACCCTGCAGCGGATAGTGAGGTCAGCTGAGAAGATCATAGGGGTTTCTCTTCCCGTCGTGACAGACATTTACACCATGCGCTGCATCCACAAAGCAAACAGCATTATGAAGGACCCCACGCACCCCTCATACAAACTCTTCTCCCTCCTGCCATCTGGCAAAAGGCACCGAAGCATTCAGGCTCTCATGACCAGACTATGTAACAGTTTCTTCCCCCAAGCCATCAGACTCCTCAATACCCAGAGCCTGGCTTGACACCAACCTACTGCCCTCTACTGTGCCTATTGTCTTATTTATTATTTATTGTAATGCCTGCACTGTTTTGTGCACTTTATGCAGTCCTGGGTAGGTCTGTAGTCTAGTATAGTTTTTGTGTTGCTTTACGTAGTTCAATGCAGTTTTTGTATTGTTTTATGTAGCACCATGGTCCTGAAAAACATTGTCTCCTTTTTGCTGTGTACTGTACCAGCAGTTATGGTCCAAATGACAATAAAAAGTGACTTGACTTGGAATCCTTGCATGAAGCAGTAAGAAAGGTGATATAAAAATAATTGAGAGAGTCCATACAAAATGCTGGTGGAACTCAGCAGGCTAGGCAGTATCTATAGAAAAGAGTACAGTCAACCTTTTGGCCCGGAATGTCAACTGTACTCTTTTCCATAGATACTGCCTGGCCTGCTGAGTTCCTCTAGCATTGTGTTGTTGGAATTTCCAGCATCTGCAGATTTTCTCTTGCTTGTGAGAGTCCATGGACTTTTCCAAATACACAAGAGATAACTAAATTAACGCCAGCACCGAGGCTTAAAACACATTGTTTTCTTCTTTGAATGGCCACATTGTTCAGATGACTGACACTAGACTCCTGAAACAGAAGCTATTTTGAGCTCTGTTGCAAGAAGAGATTGAAGAATGCATACGTGTTTTGGAAGAAAGCAAATTTCCAACAATTCATGGGAATACCTGGCCTATGACTTTCTGCAATTGGTATAAGGAATCAGGCACACATGTATATTGAGCACAATTAAGACTTAGATAAATGAAAAGCACACCACAGCAAATCACTTAGCCATCTCTTCAGGCACCTCCTGCCCCAGGATATCCCACAGAGTTCTGACCTGACTGATGAGGCCAAAACAAAAGACTGAAGATAGTCACCCTCCATCCTGAGAGAATGCCCAAGAAAAAGGTGGAAAGTAACAAGGAAATTCCACATATTCCATGAAGACAAAGCTTGGACTTCTACCGGTTTGCATAGCTACATTTTTGATTTGAATGTGGTAACAGAAAGATTGTTCAATGCAAAGTTAAATTGGCCCAAAGGAGGGTGGTAATGAAGAATACCCTTCTCACAGAACCACAGAAGTTACAACACGTTCTGTTTTTACTTCTTCTTTTCTAAACATCCAAGTGCATAACATTCCTCTCAGGCAAAGCAGTAATTTGTTTGTACTTTGCTGAAACCAAAACAAGATGGGGTGTATATACAGTATGTGGAACATTTTGTCAATACATAAGAGTGATCTTGAGCTTGTTATTTTCCCATTACTTCAACTTCCATCTGACTGACCTCTATGTCAGTGGTCTTTCCAGTGTTCTATTGAACTCCAATGTAACCTCAAGGAGCATTCATTCTTCCCCAAGTGGCACTTACAATCTTAACACTGATCTCAGAAAATACAAATAATTGACTTTTCTAGCTTGTAAAAAGTAATCACCCTACAATATTAATCCTTTCATTTTCTAAGGAAGCTGTTTGCCTTGTTGACTGTTTTCATTATTGCTTTCATTTGCATTTTGATTTCTTGATTCCCGAATTAAATGTGTGATGATCAAACCTTTAATATTTCCTGAACATCTACCAATAATGACTTGATATGAACATAAGAACACAAGACATTGGAGCAGGAGTAGGCCATTCAGCCCATCAAACCTGCCCCGCCATTCAATAAGATCATTGCTAATCTGTCCATAACTCAGCTCCATCTACCTGCCTTTTCCCCATAACCCTTAATTCCCTTACTATGGAAAAACCTATCTAATTGTTTCTTAAATGTATTTAGGGAGGAAGCTTCAACTGCTTCCCTGGGCAGAAAATTCCACAGATTCTCCAGTCTCTGGGAAAAACAGTTTCTCCTCATCTCCTTCCTAAATCTTCTCCCCTGAATCTTGAGGCAATGTCCCCCAGTTCTAGTTCACCTACCAATGGAAACAACTTTCCTACTTCTATCTTATCTATCCCTTTCAAAATTTTGTATGTTTCTATAAGATCCCCTCTCATTCTTCTGAACTCCAGAGACTACAGTCCCAGGCGACTCAATCTCACCTCATAAGTTAACCCCTTCATCCCTGGAATCAACCTGGTGAACCTCCTCTGCACTGCCTCCAAAGCCAGTATATCCTTCCTCAAGTATGGAGATCAGAACTGCACACAGTACTCCAGGTGCGGCCTCACCAGTACCCTGTGTAGTTGCAGCATGACCTCCCTGCTCTTGAATTCAATCCCTCTAGCAATGAAGGCCAATATTCCATCTGCTTCTTAATAACCTGTTGTACCTGAAAGCCAACTTTTTGCGATTCATGAACAAGCATTCCCAAGTCCCTCTGCACAACAGCATGCTGCAATCTTTCACCATTTAAATAATAATCTGCTCTTCTATTATTCTTTCTGAAGTGGATGATCTCACATTTACCAACGTTGTATTCCATCTGCCAGACCTTGGCCCACCCACTTAACCATGACTTAATCATTCTTCCATTGCTATTAATGATACAAATAATGACAATGTTCAAATAGTAGAAAACTTTATAGCCTGAAACAACATTTTAAATTATTGAAAGAGCAACATACAAATTTTACACCAATGCACTTACCATAAATCTGTCGCAAAGGTATGGAATTAAATGAGTCAATAAATGGTGCCTTCTTCTCTATTCGTGTTTTTCTGTACCACCATTTCAAATACCTGAACAGAAACAGAATTACAGCACAGTCAGCTGAAACCACTGGTTATTCACAAAACTTATTTCATTCACTCCACAGTTTTAGCCATCCTCTGAGCCTCATTGAGTATACGATCAATTCTCAGTTCTGTATATGTGTAAGGAAAGGTTTAAGCAAATAATTTGGGTATCAAGGACTTCGGTTTAAAAATGATTGCTGGATATCAATTTACAAATTTGTGCTACAATGCCTCAGACTCCTTTGGACTCCTGGCTTTGACTTATGAAGCTATTTTTCACAATAACAAATAGCATACCAGTCGCAATACATTCTACTGAAAATTCATAAAGCATTTTACCTCGGCTTTTCAACTTTGTATTTAATGAAGTGGCTTCTAGGAACAGAACTACACAGTATTCTTAGCCTTAAGGGTTACGTACTGAACCTATCAAACCAGTAGTGTTTAATGGCTAAATATCCCAAAACCTGGTTATTTACTCTGCAGCACATCCAATTATCGGAAGAAAACACCCCTCTTGTTCATGCATTTTTCAGTTTGTTATGCTGGTGGCTGCTTGTACATGGGAATGCTATCACTATGTAATAAGAGTCTTAACTAATGCAGAAATCAGGCTTCTGACTTCCTCAGACCCAGGGCTTCAGCCATTGGACTTCGATCTTTGATATCAACCTGAGGACTTGCCCATGACAGGACCCTGAACTCTAGGCCTCAAACTCCTCTCGCCAATTAGCATATTTATGGGGTCACTGCCCCTCACGCCACTGCCTGCATGGACCTCCAATCCCGGCACCACTGAGCTGGAGGGACTCACTGACATGGGGGGAGACGGTGTCACAGACCTCATCCTTGCTTCGCCCAAGGTGCTTGCCAGCTCAATATTAGTCCATGGATGTCCTTTCTTCACATTGTTGCCAGCCTTCAAACATGGAGCAGAAGCCCACACTCTGGTCTGATTTCTAACTCCTCCACATTTCAGTCCCTAAACCCTAACCTGACCCGTAACTCCCCTCTGTCTCCAAAACTATCCTTATAAACCTCAAAAAAAAGTCTGATCCAGAATGGGTCACTATTAGCTTTTATGCTCCTTTCACATGCATTTACACAATTGATCTTATCCACTCATTGACACTGTAAATTCCACTTTCTTATCCCCACTAAAGAAAAATCTTTATGCATTGAACTCTACTGTTTCAGAAAAGAGGAAGGCAGTAGCAAGGAAATTACAGACTAGTTAGTCTGACCTCAGTTGTTGGGAAGATGCTTTGAGTCAATTACTAAGGATGAGGTAATGGAGTACTTGGTGACTGACACAAGACAAAATAGGACAAAATCAGCATGGTTTCCTTAAGAGAAAATCTTGCCTTATGAACCTGATAGAATTATTTAAGGAGATTTAAGTAGTACAGGTAAGGAGGATGCAGTGTAAGTTGTATATTTGGATTTTCAGAAGGCCTTTCACAAAGTGCCACATATGAGGCTGCTTAACAAGTTAAAAGCCCATGGTATTACAGGAAAGTTACTAGCATGGTTAGAGCATTGGCAGATTGGTAGGAGGCAGCAAGTGGGAGTAAAAGGATCCTTTTCTGGTTGGCTGCCAGTGACTAGTGGTGTTCCACAGGGGTCAGTGTTGGGACTGCAGAGGTGGCTTTGTTCCCAAGTTTGCAGATGATAAAAAGATTGGTGGAGGGGCAGGTAGTGTTGAGGAAACAGGTAGGCTGCAGAAGGACTTACAGGTTAGAAGAATGGTCAAGAAGGTGGCAAATGAAATACAATATTGGAAAATGCATGGTCATGCACTTTGTTAGAAGAAATAAATGTGCAGACTATTTTCTAAACGGGGAGAAAATCCCAAAATCTGAGATGCAAAGGAACTTGGGAATCCTTGTGCAAAACACCATAAAGGTTGACTTGCAGGTGGAGTAAGTGGTGACGAAGACAAACGCAATGGTAGCATTCATTTCAAGAGGAATAGAATACAAGAGCAGGGATGTGATACAGAGGCTTTATAAGGCACTGGTGATGCCTCACCTTGAGTACTGTGAACAGTCTTGGCCTCTTTATCTAAGAAGAGATGTGCTGGCATTGGAGAGGATTCAGAGGAGGTTCACAAGGATTATTCTGAGAATTAAAGGGTTATCATATGAGGAACGTTTGATGGCTCTAGAATTGTACTTGCTGGAATTTAGAAGGATGAGGGGGTGACCATTGAAACCTTTTGAATGTTGAAAGGCCTAGACATGGGAGATGTGAAAAGTATGTTTCACGTGGTGGGGGAGTCTGGGACAAGACAGCACAGGCTCAGAATAAAGGAATATCCATTTAAAACAGAGATGCAGAGAAATTTCTTCAGCCAGAGGGTGGTGAATTTGTTAACACAAGCATCTGTGGAGGCCAGGTCATTGAGTGTATATAAGGCAGAGACTGATAGGTTTTGATTGGTCACAGCATTAAAGGTTATGGAGAGAAGGCTGGGGATTGGGACTAAGGAGGGGAAATAGGATCAGCTATGATTGAATGGTGGAGCAGACTCGATGGGCCAAATGACCTAATTCTGCTCTTATGTCTTATGGTCCAACTTGACTTCTTGGTGCCTGCTGTATTGATGGTCTCCTCCCAGATATAGAAACAGACTGTGGATAGTCTCAGCATTTTAGATCTCACTATTAGTCACCATTCATCTCTTTTTAAGCAAGAAGGGATCCAGTCTGTTTATCCTTCTTGCAATTCCCATCTCATCCATATCTTTTTACATGAATGGGAGTAAAATTTCCATGGTTATAAGAAAGGATATAGAAATTAAGATGGTGTAAACTTGTTGAAAAAAGCTTTTTTAATATTAAAAGTTAATATATTTTATAATATTAAAAGATTCTAATCATAATATCTTGTTAAAGCTAAGTGGACTTCAAATTAAAGTTCACCACAGACTTGTTAGAACAATGAACTGGCAGAATGTATTAAATTAAAAAATGACGACTCAAGCAGCATTACTGAGGGGAAAGAATTAACCTACTGGACCTGCTGCACATTTGCAACTTTGTGTTTTCTTTCACTGCAGATCAGTTGGTTGGGTTGACCATGGATGTTGCATGATACGCAAGCCAGGGAGGTACCATATGAAAAGCAGGCTGTTGCCAACGTAGCTGGCACCCCCTCTCCATGCATCGATGAATGAAAAGGAACGGCAGAGACCGATACAGTCTGACATCAGCAGCATCGCAGGAGTAGCCAGTCAGCATTGAACTCAATGTAGGACTGCCTTAGGGAGTGCAGCTGTGGATTTTTGGTCAGGCTCCCGAAGCCTTCCCATTGAGTGGGTATAGCCAGAAAGCAGGAGGCTTGAGATCAATGTTTTCCTTCTAGATGAGCTGCCAACCACAGCTGATGAGCCTAATCTGCCTGAAGTGATTGGTTTTCAGGCATCAGTAACCCACCTGAGCCTCTTCTCCTGTCAATAGAAATGGTTCCACTGGGCTTAATAGCTAAGCCACTCCTGAAGGCCAGGAACTGAAACTGGTTGTCAGAGGCTATTTGAGACACACATCACTGGGAGCATTTAATAGGAAGTGGGAACTTATCCTCACTACCACACCAGCTATAACAACCTTAAGGAACTTGCAAATCATTGGACCTTGAATTGTTGATTTACATTATTCAAGCACTGTTTGTGGGATTAGTGTGGGACTTATACTATGTGTCAGCATAGACTCAATGGGCCATGACTAGGAACATAATCAATGATGGGGGCAAGTGAAGTTGAGCGTAGTTATCCCCTTTTATTCGAGAGCCTGATGGTTGAGGGGTAGTAACAGTTGTTGAACCTGATGCTGCCAGTCCAGAGGCTCCTGTAGCTTCCACCTGATGGCAGCAGCGAGAAGACAGAATGGCCTGAGCAGTAGAGCTCTCTGATGATGGATGCTGCTTTCCTATGACAGCACTTCATATAGATATGCTCACTGGTTGGGAGAGCTTTACCCATGATGTACTGAACCAAATCCATTACATTTTGAAGGACTTTCCATTCAAAGGCATTGGTGTTTCCATACCAGGCTGTGATGCAGCCAGTCAATATACTCTCCACTACACATTCATAGAAGTTTGATGAAGTTTAGTTCACTGATGACAGCACAATGATCAATACACCATTCACAATTCTACAAATAATGAAACAGTCCTCATCCAAATGCAAAAAGACCCGGACAATATCTAGGCCTGAGATGGCAAGTTGTGAGTAATATTCACACTACACAAGTACCAGGCAACGACAATATATCGAACTAGGGAAAATCCAGTTTTCACTCCCTTACATTCAATGGTATTACCAACACTGAATTGCACTACTATCTATATCTGCTGGGTGGGGGGGTGATTACCATTGACCAGAAACTGAATTAGAGTAATACACAATATAGCCCAAGAGCAGGTCAGAAGCCAGGAATCCCGCAGTGATTTTTCCAGCGTCAATCTTCTCTAAGCTTGTCCACTATCTACAGGACTCCGATGGATTGCTTGGACCTTGCAACACACACAAAATGCTGGAGGAACTCAGCAGGTTAGGCAGCATCTATGGAAATGAACAGACAATACTTTGGGCTGAGCCCCTTCATCAGGACCGAGAAGGAAGATGCTGGAATAAAAAGGTGGGGGAAGGGGAAGGAGGATAGCTAGACAGTGATAGGTGAGGTCAGGTGAGTGAAAAAGGTGAAGGGCTGGAGATGAAGAAATATAATTAGAGAGGAGAGTGACCCATAGGAGAAACAGAAGGAAGAGGGGGAAGTGACAGGCATGCCGTCCACTCCACCAATGCATTGTAGCAGCGGTGTGCACCATCCACAGGATGCACTGCAGCAACTCACCAAGACAACACCTTCCAAACCCACACCTCTACCAGCTTGAAGGACAAGGGCAACAAGAGCAAGGGAACACCACTACTTAGAAGTTGCCCTCCAAGCCACATACTACTCTGACTTGACAATATCACCAGTCCACTGCTGTCACTGGGCAAAAATCCTGGACAGCACTCCTATCGGGATAATACACACACTAAAGGACTGAAATATTTCAAGAAGTAACCACACCACATCAAGGGATGGACAATTCAATGCTGACTCAGCCTGCAACATCCACATCCCCTGAATTAATAAAAATGTGTCATCAAAACTTTCTAGCCCTTTTAGGTTGTAAATTTTAAAGATTCATCATACTCCACGAAAAGAATTATTTTAGAACCCCTAAAGATTTTGTAGGTCTCAGTAAAATGAACTTATTCTTCTAAACTCAAGAAAGCACAAGGTATAGCCTACAAAGGTTGGGCATAACAAAGGGCAATAATTTAATTTACAACCCACACTTTCTGGGAACCCCTCCTCCACAGGAAATAAATGCAGTTTCCAACCGCAGACTTGAACGAGGTTGAACGGTTATCCGCACCTGCTTGACGTTGAATACAGATTTCCATTCATTGTCATAGATGTCAAGGTGTAATGACAATCCTTGATCGCATGAAGCTCACTGCTCCGTTCAGTAAAAGGTAGGTCCATAGTGACTGAACATCCAAACCGACACAGATAAGCCAATGTAACCCCGGAAGTATCAAGAGGGAATTTAAAGTGTCTTCCATTGGATTGGTCTTTAGAGGCAAATAGTCGGTAGGACTTTTATCAACAACAGTAAAACGACAATTTTAGGCTGACAAACCATCTAAGTCACTGGATTCCCAATTAGCTGCTACCGCCACAGTGCGGTGTTGACACAGAGAGGGAATCGATGAAATATAAACTGCTGAAGTCTGGTCTAATAACGGGGGTGAAACGCAAATCAACCCTCGCCAGCACAGTTCACGGTAACTAGGGATGACTTACCGGATCCCCAGGCCCAGGTGACCGATCATATGCGACAGCGACACATCGGTAGCTTCGAACGGCTTCCTCCGCTCTTTAAACTCATGTGCCAGGCAGATCCTCCACCCAAATTGCGGTACTCCAGCCCTGTCCGAGCAGCCCCCCACATAATGAAGCATCAGCTCAGAGCCCTGAGCCGCCCCACCCTCCATCTCCACACAGGGCGCGGCGCCGCTCCCTCAGCTCCCCCCACCCACCGCCGGCCCGTACGCATGCGCGCTCTGTCACTCTCGAAACCCAGGAAGGGCGAACGCGTAACGGGGGGAGGCGAAGGAGGCAGGAATGTCGCGCATGCGCTCTGCGCCTCCCTCGCCGACAGCGCGATTACTCTCGGAGTGTAGATGAGGCTCTCTTGTGAATAAGGAAGAACGCGAATCGTATTAAAACCCCAATAAATGTAACAACTTTTATGAAAGGTTTCAGCTTGTCAAAAACTGGACTCTGGTCATAAACTACCTACGTCAGAATTGAGCAGTGCATGTATGCATCAATCGTTGAGTCAATGCTAAATTAAACAATTTCAGATAGCTAGTTCTTTCTCCCTCTCCTCAGACGTGGTTGTATCTTTCTGTTTTTGTTTCATTGATTTTGTTTACAGTATCCGTTAACTTTTAACTGTGAAGACGACTCCAGCGGATTGAGCGGACGAGACCAATGGAAGGTCCGTCGGACGGTCAAGAAGGCGGTCTCTGCAAGCGTCGTGCAAAGTGTAGAGCAGGACACGACACAAAAGACGTCCTGGTCATCCACTGCGCCTAGCCCCATCTCCAGCCGTCTCGACTCTCACCTTGCCACTGGATTCAGATGGGAATTGAGAAGAGAGAGTGAGGCTGACGCTGCGCAACTCTCTAAGAGTGAACTTGAGGCGTGATGTTTTAAGCTAAAGCAGAAGTTCTGTGTTGATAAAATTGTAGGTCAATAAAGTGTTGGGCCTCAGTTTGACTGGTTTTTCCCTTAATGTGGAATGTTTGTGGCTGAGGTTTCAGATATGGTCAGAGGCTGTATTCATGGCATGTTGTATTAAAATTTTGTCATCGCAAAAAAAAACTCTCCCTCACAAATCCAAATCATGCGCTAGTCTCGACGCTATCATCATCATAATGGTGTCGAGGTCTTCATCGACAACGCCGATGGACGAACAAGAACTTTATCTGTACTCTGTCACCGATTTTCAGAATCAGGTTTATTATCACCGGCATGTGGCGTGAAATTTGTTAACTTAGCAGCGGCAGTTCAGTGCAATACATAAGCAGCGAGAGAAAAAAATAATAAATAAAAAAAAACATAATAATAACCAAGAAAATCAATTGAATAGATTATTTAAAATGTGCAAAAACAGAAATACTGTATACTGTATTAATAAAGTGAGGTAGTGCCAAAGCTTCGAAGTTCATTTAACAATCGGATGGCAGAGGGGAAGAAGCTGTTCCTGAATCGCTGAGTGTGTGCCTTCAGGCTTCTGTATCTCCTACCTGAAGTAACAGTGAGGAAAGGGTACGCCCTGGGTGCTGGAGGTCTTTAATAATGGACGCTGCCCATCTGTGCTGGAGGTCTTTAATAATGGACGCTGCCTTTCTAAGACACCACTCCCTAAAGATGTCCTGGGTACTTTGTAGGCTGGTACCCAAAATGGAGCTGACTAGATGTACAACCTTCTGCATTTTGCCTCCATTCTCTCCACACATCCCTCCCCTGCATTGCTCAGCAACCTAAAACATCTTAGATTTCTTACTTTCACAGTTCTGTTTAATGGCCTTTGACACAAAGTGGAGGTTTCAGCAACCTGTGATAAGTCAGGCAATGATACACAGAGGCATAGTGTCATGGCTAGTAGATCCACTACCTCTCAGAGCTAGTGACAAGTTTAAACCCGACAGGCACTGTCTTTGTGGAGTTTGCACCTTCTCTCATGTCTGTGGTTTCCTCACATATCATAAAGATAGGTAGGTAGGTTGGTTGGTTAAACTTCATATAGTGTATAGGTGAGAGGTGGGATGTGGGATGAGTGTGGGGAGAATAAACATAGGATTAATGTAAATGTGTGGTTGATGGTGTGGTTAAGGGCCTGTTTTTGTTATGTATATCTCTATGACTAGGGGAAAATTAGGGATCTGCAGACATCTTGAAGTCAAATATAGGGTCAAGTAATTTACTTCAGTCTCATAGAGCTGCTGGGGAGAAGGACAGGGTAAAAAAGATGAAGCACACCTGGTTTCCTTGGCTGCATAAATCTAGGAAATACACACTCTAGTCCCGCCAGACCCATGAGGTTGAGATGGCTCTCTCATCCCAAATCCTGGTTTGTGTGGATGCCGTGTAATTTGCTACCCTGTTACAACTCAGTGCCAAGAAATAACGGACCGTACACTGCAAACGATTAAATGAAAATGATTAGATCTAGTACTAGGTAATGAATCAGGTCAGGTCACAGATCTCTCAGTGGGGTGAGCATCTGGGGGACAGTGACCACTGCTCCATGGCCTTTAACATTATCATGGAAAAGGATAGAATCAGAGAGAACAGGAAAATTTTTAATTGGGGAAGGGCAAATTATGAGGCTATAAGGCTAGAACTTGCGGGTGTGGATTGGGATGATGTTTTTGCAGGGAAATGTACTATGGACATGTGGTCAATGTTTAGAGATCTCTTGCAGGATGTTAGGGATAAATTTGTCCCAGTGAGGAAGATAAAGAATGGTAGGGTGAAGGAACCATGAGTGACAAGTGAGGTGGAAAATCTAGTCAGGTGGAAGAAGGCAGCATACATGAGGTTTAGGAAGCAAGGATCAGATGGGTCTATTGAGGAATATAGGGAAGCAAGAAAGGAGCTTAAGAAGGGGCTGAGAAGAGCAAGAAGGGGGCATGAGAAGGCCTTGGCGAGTAGGGTAAAGGAAAACCCCAAGGTATTCTTCAATTATGTGAAGAACAAAAGGATGACAAGAGTGAAGGTAGGATCGATCAGAGATAAAGGTGGGAAGATGTGCCTGGAGGCTGTGGAAGTGAGCGAGGTCCTCAATAAATACTTCTCTTCAGTATTCACCAATGAGAGGGAACTTGATGATGGTGAGGACAATATGAGTGAGGTTGATGTTCTGGAGCATGTTGATATTAAGGGCAAGGCGGTGTTGGAGTAGTTAAAATGCATTAGGATGGATAAGTCCCCAGGGCCTGATGGAATACTCACCTCACTATAGGAAGGATGTGGAAGCATTGGAAAGGGTACAGAGGAGATTTACCAGGATGCTGCCTGGTTTAGAAAGTATGCATTATGATCAGAGATTAAGGGAGCTAGGGTTTTACTCTTTGGAGAGAAGGAGGATGAGAGGAGACATGATAGAGGTGTACAAGATATTAAGAGGAATAGATAGAGTGGATAGCCAGTGCCTCCTCCCCAGGGCACCACTGCTCAATACAAGGGGACATGGCTTTAAGGTAAGGGGTGGGAAGTTCAAGGGGGATATTAGAGGAAGGTTTTTTACTCAGAGAGTGGTTGGTGCGTGGAATGCACTGCCTGAGTCAGTGGTGGAGGCAGACACACTAGTGAAGTTTAAGAGACTTCTAGACAGGTATATGGAGGAATTTAAGGTGGGGCTTATATGGGAGGCAGGGTTTGAGGGTCGGCACAACATTGTGGGCTGAAGGGCCTGTACTGTGCTGTACTATTCTATGTTCTATGTTCTAAGTATATTTAACAATCTTAACTTAACTACAAGGTTAGTAAAGAAATGAAGGAAAAATAACAAAAAAGGCCTATTATAATTAAACAGTCAAATGTGCACAAGTTGGAGCTCAACTCTTCCAAAAGTCGTACATATTCACCGATCCTCAGTAGACCTCAGCACCTCGCTCCTTCGAATCTTGATCTCCCCCTGGGTCTGCACTCTGGCTGAACACCCTAGTTGGGCAGTTTTTTATTTATTCTGTTATGGTTATTATTCTATAGATTTATTGAGTATCCCCACAGGAAAATTAATTTCAAGGTTGTATATGGTGACGTATATGCACTTCGATAACAAAATTTATTTTGAATTTTGAACCTTGGATTTAGGATATTAATTTTTTTTAAATCCTGGAAGGATTTTCCAGATAAATCTAGAAATTATTGATCAACCTTTTCATTCACTTAACAACATTTCATGTACATATGTTTTCCATCTCTACTGGGCACAAAGTAAAGCTCTATCTGTAGCTTAAGCTATAAAATCTCTCCCTGGAACGTCTTTAAAGTAAAGGTTGTCACTGAGTTAGCATTGTGTCAGCCCGTATAATACTACTAGTCAACTTTTACTACTGTCCAGGTTAACACATTTGTTTTGCATTGTAAATGTAGGTAAATGACTAAACATCTGCCGCTCATGGTATTGATTGCAATCATCATGACGCACTTTGAACAGTTAGTAATGGCATATAATCAAAAACTCCATTCTTGCCACATTGGACACTCACCAGTATGTTTCCCAACAGAACTGCTCTGCCATAGCATCTGTCATGCTCCTGACCCTGACACACCTAGAAAATAAGGACACATGTCAGAATGCTATTTCTGGATTTCAGTTCAGCATTCGACACTATTGTCTCAGAAAACTTGGTGATCAAATTCTTACTCCTCAGTCTAAATACTTCACTGTGCAACTGAGTGTTGGACTTCCTAACCAACAGATCTCAGATAGTCAGGACGCACGACCACTCTTCCTTCCCCATCATCCCCAACACAGGTACCATTTAACACAGGTACCATTTAACACAGGTACCATTTAACACAGGTACCATCTAACAAAGGTACCATTTAACACAGGTACCATTTAACACTATGTGCTGAGTCCATTGCTGTACACTCTGCACAGTCAAACACCCAAGTAATCACGTGATCAAGTTTGCAAAGGACACAACAGTGATGGGATTCATCAACAGCAATGATGAACTGGCCTACAGACAGCAGACATCCCACCCTGCAAAAACTCATTTCAGGGAGGTAGCACCATCAATTTGCGGGAGACTTCCGGGAGAGGTGGGATGTCTGCAATAGAGTAGCTCCTGAGCAGCTAGCCAGCTAGTTTAAATAACGTTAGCTACGCTAATGAACGAATGACACCTGATAAACTCACCTCAACATGTCTTTTACATTTTAACCCACCATGGGCAATAGAAAAGTCACTGTTGCAAACAGTGCAGTGAGCAACACTGTCATTATTTTTCACCCCTATTAGGCAGGGGTACACTTTAGTGTAGTCTGGGGTGACGTACGTTTTATATTTTCTTTTTTTGGAACACTCTCCCATGGCGTGCTCTCACTCTCTCTGTCTCTCTCTCGTGGTCACTCTCTCTCTCTTTCTCTCTCTCTCGCGCTCTCTCCCTCTCTCTCTCTCACTTGCTCTCTCTCATGGTCGCTCTCGCGCTTTCTCTCTCTCACTCGCGCTCTCTCCCTCTCTCTCTCTCACTCTCGCTTGCTTGCTCTCGCTCTCTCTCGTGGTCGCTCTCGTACTTTCTCTTTTGCTTTCTCTCTCGCGCTCTCTCGCTTGCTCTCAAAAAAATTGATTTCTATGACATTGTATGTAATTTACTGGCATCAGGGAGCCACTATTAATATGCGGGAGACTCCCGGAATTTCCGGGAGAGGTGGGATGTCTGAGACAGGAGGTAGAAGAGGCCTGCTGGCAGGCAAATAACCTCTTCCTTAATATCAACAAGACAAAGGAAATGGTTATTGACTTCAGGAGAACTTGTAGTACTCGCACCCCTCTTTACATCAGCAACACATACAAAATGCTGGAGCAACTCAGTAGGCCAGGCAGCATCAGCTCATCATAACCAGTTTTATAACTCTTTCAGGTCCAGAAACAGCAGCACTAAAAGTCAATCTTCTGGAGCTCAGAAGCTGATTCATTAATGACTTAATAAGATTTTGATTTTAAAAAAGACTCAATAACTTTTTGCCCTGATCAAGATTCTCTTGATGCTGGCTGGCCTGCTGAGTTCCTCCAGCATTTTGTGTGTGTTGCGTGGACTTCCAGCACCTGCAGAGATTCTCTTGTTTGTGAGTGGAAACTTCAAGCAGTTTTAACTCCTGGAAGTACATGTCTCACACAACCTCTCATGGTCCCAGAACGTCTTATCATTGTTCTGGTGTTATCATTTCAGAGGTCCTGTTCTGGGCCCAGCACATAAGTGCAAGTATCAAGAAAGCCCGGCAGTGCATCTATTTCCTTAGAAGTTTGCAAAAATTGGGCATGACAACTAAAACGTTGACAAACTTCTAAAGATGTGTGGTGGAGAGGTTATTGACTGGCTGCATTGGAAACACCAATGCCCTTGAATGGAAAATCCAGCAAAAAGTAGCGTATATGTCCAAGTCCATCGGGGTAGAGCCCTCTCCACCATTGAGCACATCTACATGGAGTGTTGTTGCAGGAAAAGCATCCATCATCAGGGACCCCCACTACCTAGGTCACGCTCTCTTTTCACTGCTGCCATCAGGAAAAAGGTACAGGAGCCTCAGGACCCACACCACCAAGTTCAGGAACAGTTATTACCCCTCAATCATCAGGCTTTTGAATCAGAAGGGATAACTTCACGCAACTTGCTCCATCACTTAACTGTTCCCACAACCTATGGATCCACTTTCAAAGACGCCTCATCTCATATTCTCGATTATAATTGTTTGTTTGTTTATTTATTTATTTTTGTATTTGCACAGTTTGTCATTTTTTGCACACTGGTTGTCCACCCCGTTAGTGTGGTCTTTCATTGATTCTATTATGGTTATTGGATTTATTGAGTATACCCACAAGAAAATGAAAATCGGGGTTATATATGGTGACTTACAGTACATGTACTTTGACAATAAGTTTACTTTGAACTTTGAACGCATTCTACACAATCAGAAAAGCTCACCAATGCATCCACTTTCTGAGGAGGCTGAAGAGACTGGACTACGCACATCCATATTCACATCATTCTGGTATTTCGAAATCCGAGTGAACTAGTAGTCTTTGGGGTACTGCAAGTCTGTGTCTTTGCTGTTGCTCTGCTCACGCTTGAGTGCTTGGTGGCAGGTGCCGATGCTTTTTTTTGCTAGTGGGGGTGAGGGGGGGGATTGTTGCTTGCTACTGCTTACGCGCGAGAGGGAGGGGACTTTGGGGTTCCAACATTTAACTGTCATTCGTTCTTTGGGGGCACTCCTCTGTTTTGTGGGGGTTACAAAGAAAAAGCATTTCAGGATGTATATTGTATTCATTTCTCTGACATTAAATGTACCTTTGAAACCTACTACAGATGCGCAGTAAAGAACATTCTAACAAACTGCATCACTGCATGGTACAGAGACTGCACTGCGGTGGGCAGGAAGGCTTGACAATGGGTAGTCAAAACTGCATCACCAATACCAGCCTACTTGCCATAAAGGTCCAACAGAAAGGTGCTGGAAAAGGGCCGGTAACATCATGAAAGATCCCACCCACCCTGCTCATGAACTGTTTGTCCCAGTCCCATCAGGCAGGAGGACAATGCTAGGACCAAAGAGTTAGTTTCTGCAAGGAGTAAGTCTGATCAATACCTCTGACCACTAACACATCCCTCCAACCAGACCCCCCCTCCATCTCCGCCCTTCACCGCTCCCCCATTTCTTGTCCAGCCACTCCTGTGCCTAGCACTTTATGGACATACAATACAATCTATGTATATGTTATCTTATGTATTTATATTTATTGTGTTCTTTATCTTATTGTGTGCTGCATTGGATCTGGAGTAACTAATCTACTTTGCCTTTACATGTATGTACTGGAAATTGCATCAAGGTTCAAGTTTATTATCAAAGTATGTATACAGTATACAACTCTGAGATTTGTCTTTTCCAGACATCAAACAATCTTAATAATGATTATAGATCACAAAGAACACAGGAAGACAGTATTAGCAATAGTGAACACCAAACTAGGTTATAACTATGAATTTTCACATTATTTTCAAAACATTGCTGCAAACATCTGCAATTTGCTTGGATCCAAATTGCTACTGGCTTTTGATTAAAAGCTATGCATACATTGTAGAAATAAATTGTGAACTTGTAGACAGCAGCTGCTGTTAAATACAGCAGTGGAACTTCTACTCTTTCACGTGAGGCTTACATCACAGCTTTATTTTGATTGCAACAGTCAATAAAATAACATGAAGTAAACAAGAACCCTGCTTTCAGAATTAGTTCTATCAGTAGGAAGCCAGAAAATGCAAACACTCCAAAGAAAAACAAGGACAATATAAGCACTCCATGAAAATTAGAAAGTCTTTTTTTAAAATCAAAATCTTATTGAGTAGTAAGGAATCAGCTTCTGACCTCCAGAAGACTGATTTTTAGTGTTGCTGTTTATGGACCTTAAAGAGTTATAAAGCTGGTTATGGTGAGAAAATGTACACATTCGGCATTTGTGCTTTTCTGGAGTTTCCTCAGTAGGTGTGAAAACCAATTCTCCAGGGTGCTGTGAAGTAATTGATAAATATTTCCTGCAGATACTTTACACCTTCTATCCTGCACCCTGAAACCCACGCTTACGGAACAGGAGGTTTGAACTTGAAAGGAAAAAAAGTATTCTTTAGCTTGTTAAGGCAAAGCTTAGAGAAAGACCAAAATCTGCCAAGAAAGCAGACCAGCTTCAAAGTAAATACAGTATGTTTGCTGTTGACATTCCTTTATTCTACATCTACAGCTATTAGAATTGGAATGTACTATCCTTAACACCAGTGAAAATACTTACTGTAGTGATAACAGTTTACAGAGCGGTGAAAACAAATGAGCAAGAAGCAGAAACAAATTTCAGAACATGGAAAAACAGCATGAAAAACATTTTGATCCTACATATGTAAAATAAACTAAATCTTAATTGTGAATATTATTGAACCTCTAGTGGATGAAAGCAGTATTTTTAAAAAATTGTTCTTATCAGGCAATGGTATTTTCATTATTTTGGGGATGCAAAACATTCCTCGTTGCTTTGTTAGATATAATTGGCTTTTTACACCATTTCAGAGAGCAGTTAAAAGTCAACCATCCTAGTTACAAAGAAAAAAGGTAGTCCTTTTCTTTGAACTACTGTTGTCCTGCTTGTGATGATGACGCTAACACAATGGTGTGAGGTATGGAATTCAAGGATTGTGACTACAAAGAAAGTCAATTTATGTTCAAACCAGGGATGCTGATTGACTTGCTGGGGAACTTTCTAAGAGCTGTGTTCCATTGATCATGATACTTCTTGCCTTTCTTGCATTTAAAGTTGCGAAGATTGAGGTGCTATTGAAACAAACATGACAAAATGCGGTGAGGCATCCTGTATTCATAATCAGTGGCACATGGTAAAATCGAGCATTTAGCTGGTAGCTAAATACATGTTTTAATAATTGTCTTTACTTTAAAAGTGCAGCAAGGGATAAACTCGAGAATGGAGTATAAGATTATTTTTTATATACTTAGGGGATAAAATGAATATAAACATTTTAAAAGAAGTTGCAAATATCTTCTTTAAGAAAATTAAAATAACGTTTATAAAGTTGAATTTATGACTTGTGTTTGGAAGAGTGACCTAGCCACAAGTCAATTTTTTGAAAATACTGTAGTGGAATTATATAATTTGTGTTTATATATGCAAGGGGTGGAGGGGGTGGTGGGCAGAAGGCAAGAAGCAAATGAGCCAGACTTACAGACTCCTGACAGGGAATCTGGAGACAAGACTTGTGTTTTATTACTGTGAGGAATTTATCAGTTTCATGGCATTATGTTCATTGTTTTGAAATTTTTAATGCCGCTCCCCCACTTATCAATTAGAAATATTACAGAACTGAGGAATAAAATTCTGGGACAAAAATATGCAAGTTATGGAGTTTAAACTAAAAAACCCTGAATTAATGTGGAGTATTTTTGTTTTAGGCTCCTGTGTTATTGGCTCCAGTTCTATCTTGTCTCCAACTGTTTTGCCCAGATAAAGACAGTGACCTCCCTTGGTTTCCCGTTCTTTCACTAACCATCCCTGGCCACCACACCATGCTTCCACCTCACCCCTGTTTACACTACGTTTCAGTTACATTCAGGTGGAATTCATTTTAATGTTATCTCTCTTCTTTTAAGTAGATTGGTTCTTAATGGTATGTTGTCAAATAAGTAGCCTCTTGCTACTGCTAAATACTTATGCATGATTTCTTAGATATTTAATGTAATATACTGTATTGGACAGAACAGATCTACATTAATGTTTTTCCTTTACTGATTTTTCAACTGTTGGAAAAATATGGATGCACATTGTGGCTTCACCTGGGCTATTCTACGTGCATGATTACATAGATCATAGAACATAGAACAATCTACAGCACATTACAGGCCCTTCAGCCCACAATGTCGTGCTGACCATGTAACCGACTCTAGAAGCTGCCTAGAATTTCCCTATCGCCGTAGTGCTTTCTTTTTCTAAGCTCCGTGTACCGAGTCTTTTAAAAGTTCCCTTTCAAATAATTTATCTAATTCTCAGTGACATCTGAACACAATTAACTGAAAGCGCGATTGAATACTGAAATTTTTGAAGATGTACACGGGAAGATGAGATTTTATTTTTTTTCTGTTGCAGGTTACTAAAATTCAGAACACACTGTGTGAAAGGTAACTGAAGCACAGTAACTTAGGAACGAAATTTGGATAAACATATCAAGGGACAAAATTAGATAGGGATATGGGTAAAGAGCAGGAGAACTTACACAAAAATGGTAATTGGACTGGCTTGCATCTGCTATTCAGCATGCTGGAAATGACTTTGAACACTTCATTACTAGCATATTCCTCTGTGGCAAATTAAGGGGAATAACAATAAAACAAGTATCTTATCCTTACTGTGTTATTCTGCTCTGATGTTCCTGACTAACATGGCCATTTTATTTGGTACCAGAGTGGAACCCAGTGTGGTCTTCTGCTGCTGCAGCCCATCCACCCCAAAGTTCAATGTTTTGTCCATTCAGAGATGCTCCTCAGCACACCACCACTGCAACATGGCTACACGAGTCACAGCCGTCCTCCTGTCAGCCTGAACCAATCTGGTTATTCTCCTCTGACCTCTCTCATTGACAAAGCATCTTTGTCCACAGAAATGGCGCTCACTGGATGTTATCTTCTTGTTTTCTGCACTATTCGCTGTAAACTCTAGAGACTGTTGACAAACAACCAATGCACAGAAGACAGACTATGCAAATATAAAAAGCAAATAATAAAAAAAACTGAGAACATGAGTTGTAGAGTCCGTGAAAGAGTGTCCATAATTTGTGGAATCAGTTCAGTGTTGAAGTTAAGTGAAGTCATCCACGCTGGTACAGGAGCCTGATGGTTGAAGGATAATAATATAGTCGTCCTCCTGTGAATATACTTGGAGCATAGTTTTGTCATAATGAATCCATTATTTTGTCAAAGGTGCAAGTCAAGGACCAGTCCTGGATAAGGCAATTGCACTTTCTGGATTATGTCAACATCTGAGCAAGAAATCATAAGGATATCTGTATTACAGGTGCTAACATTACCATTAATATGCATTAGTATCAATAGAAACATGGAAGCAAAAAGATCAATGTTAAAGCACTCAAGAGCTCCCAAAGCCAGTTCATCTTGTACATTAGAGGGAACGAGCACAGGAGGTGGCAGCTTTGACATGCTTGGGATCTTTAGCATTAACAGCGGCCCAATACTTGAAGCCCCACCACATTGAGAGCCAAGAATGAAATGATGTTGAATATCAATTGGCTACTAAAAGGTGGAGGTCACTGCAGATTTATCCAGTGTTGACCTGAAAAATGTTGGCAATAGGAGAGCTCGGAGGTAATAATACAGAGAAAATAAGGGAATTGAAATGAGACCACACTAAGCAATCAGGTATAGAAAAGATGAAGAATAATTTTTTTACTATCTTCCTAACAGCTTTGAGACTAATAGACAAGATTTCTCACTGTTCAAATGGCTTTGTTGGTAGAGGACTGCTGGCAAGAGTTCCATAGAAATAAGCAAAACATTTTTTTTCTAATCAACATCAATATTTCATCCCCAGTATCCAGAACAAGAACTATTAAACTGGATGCACAATAAAGATTTGTCTTTGTACCAAATTAATTTTAGTCGATTTAACCGTAATGCATATTGCCTATATTTTGATGAAAGTACACATTAACTGTGAAAGCACCAGTGAGAAAGAAGCAAATATGTAGTACTGCAGTGGTCATAGAGACAGAGAGAAATACAGATCCATCCCACTGAATCCATATAAACCATCAAGTGCCCATTTTTATTATAATCCTACCTTAATCCATTTTATCCTCTCCATACTCCCATCAACTAGCCTCCATCACAGATTCTACCACCTACCTACAAGTTACAGTAGCTAATTACTAACTATCTGCACATTTTGAGCTGTTGGGGAAAACCAAAATAGCCACAAGAAACTATGCAGCTACATAAAGTATTTTTAGGTGGCAATTACTGTACTCATACAAAGCTGCCTACTCTACATAAATGCTTAAACTGGTAATACTGAGGTTCTTGGGTAAGTAGGACAACATGGACTACAGGAGGAAGAAGCTGGAGGATCATGGTCCAGTTCTCATTAGGAGATCAGAGGCAAAGAGGGTCAATTACTTAAAATTGAATTGAATTGAATTTAGTTGACTTTGTTTCTTACATCTTTCACATACATGAGTAAAAATCTTTATGTTGCGTCTCCATCTACATGTGCTATGTGCGATCATAGTAGTTTATAATAAATAGAACAGTCAATGTAATATAGAGATCGGCATGAGTTCGTCAGTTTGATGACCTAGTGGAAGAAGCTGCCTGGAGCCTGTTGGTTCTGGCTTTTATGCTGCGGTACCACTTCCCGAATGGTTATCATGGCTTCCTTGGCATTATCATATCAGTATCTGTCCTGGGATCAGCATGTAGGTTCCACCACAAGGAAAGCATGACAAAACCTCTACTTGCTTAGAAGTTTGCTTAGATTCAGCATGTCTCCTAAAACTTTGACAAAATATGATAGGTGCACAGTGCAGAATATTCTAACCAATTTCTTCATGGCCTGGTATGGAATACCAATGCCCAGGAATGGAAAAGTCTACATAGAGTAGTAGGTACAGCCCAGTTTATCACATGCAAAGCCTCCCCACCACTGAGCACACGTACATGGTGTACAGCTACAAGGAAGCAGCATCCACCATCAAGGACTGCACCATCCAGCCCATGCTCTCTTTTCACCACTGCCATCAGAAATGAGGTACAGGAGCCTTAGGTCCCACACCACCAGGTTCAGGAACAGTTATTACCCTACAACCATCAGGCTCCTGAACCAATGGATAACTTTGCTCACCACAATTCTGATCTGATTCCATAACGTATGGACTCACCTCAAGGACTCTACAACTCTTGTTCTCGGTATTATTTATTTATTTTTTCCACGGTTTGTCTTCTATTGCGCATTAATTGTTTATGTATAGCATTACATAAGTTATGTTGTATTTCTTTATTTTCCTATAAATGCCTCAAGGAAATGAATCTCAAGGTAGTATTTGGTAATATTTATGTACTTTGATAATAAATTTACTTTGACTTTGATTTTAATTGAACAGTTTCTTAGTATGATAAAATGGCGTCTTGGAGTTAAAATCTACCTCATTATCTGCCTGCTCTGCACATTCTCTGTAAATGTAACATTCTATTCTGCACTCTGTTCCTGCTTACTTTGTACTTCCTCAATGCACTGTTGTAATGAATTGTTCTGTAAAAATGGTATGCAAGTTAAGCTTTTCACTGTACCCCAGTACCTGTGACAATAATAAACTAGTTTACTAATTTTCAATATATCTTCCTTCGCACATCTTGTTCGTGCTGTTTCAGTACAGTATAAACCAAATATGAATTATACTAAGAAATTACAAGTGATGCTTTAAGACTCTCCTGCCACTGTGGGAGGACACACAGAAATAAAACTACAACTCCAATGTTCAAGCAATCTCTGCTGCTCTCAGCAAAATCTGGCTTTGTAAATTAAAATCTTGGGCAGAGAGAGCAACAATGAGTCCACTGTCTTATTCTCTCCTCCCCAAAGAAAGCATTTTTAGATATTTTCCTATTTCCTAAAATGTAACCTTTCTGTAGTTTTTAAAAAGAAATACAATTATTTATACTGTAAATAACAAGGGCTTTTCAGAAGATCACTCTCCATCTCGGCATGACTTAACTTTAAATTCTTTTCAGGCCTTGTGGTGAATCAGAAATTCATTGATTAAACAAGTCTCTGGAAAGCTTAAGTCTGAATTGTATTAAAGCTTTACTTGGGAAATCCTTGAGAAATCCCTAGGCTCACTGCTATTGATTTTCCTTTGACTTTTTAATCGTCTGCAAACACTTGAGATGGGATCAACTGTACCCCTTGAAAAGCCTTTACTTTCACTGTTATGCATGAGTGCCTCTGGAGAAACTCACAGCCTTGTTTCACCAACAACAGCTAGTCTTGTTCTAATTATTAGAAGCAGCAGGAATTTCCTTTCGTGTTTAAGATACAAAGTGCTTCTTTAAGTAAGCTAATGCCTAACATGTTATCCTCATACTGTTTAAGCACTGAATTCTTATCTTTTTATAAGGACACAAGATGATTTGGAGCTTTTGCAGAGAAGCTTACAGAATTGAGGAATTTATAAGGTGCTTTAGTTTCTAATGTTTTTTTAATCTATGAACAAACCACTTAAACGTTTAGGCAATTAGCAGATCTGCACCTACCTTCTCCATATCTCCCGAAGCTCATTCCCTTGGTATCTTGGTTCTCTAAGACCTTTCAGTTGTGCTATTGATCGCTGCATGCCCAGTACTCAGGCTTCGGATGGCAAGCCAACAGATGGATGCCGGTCATCACCCAGCAAACCGGTTGGCATCAAGTTTCAAGGGACCATGTCACTGGCAAAACACATGGGTAAGACCCATTGAAGGGTAAGTGGTGAGGAAGAGATAAGACCAGGAAGGGTAGAGTGATTGGCACGGAATGGGCTAGCAATGGAAATGGAGGCAATGGAGAAGGGATCAGACAGAAGCTGTCATAAGGTCTTTCAATGCTGTCAATGACCTGGCAGGAATACTTTTGCTCTTCTTCTATATTTAGGCAATTGTTTTTCAAGAACTTTCCATTTTTTGTGGGTACTTCAGTGATCCTCAGAAGGGCATATATGACATTATGGCTGGAACCCACACTTTTCTTCGGTCCTGAGACAGGGCACAAATGTAGTGTTTACTACATTGCAATAAGATAATTTAATTTCTAATCCTTGAACTGCATTTGATACAGAGCAACAAACAGTACATTTGTAAGGAGTATGTTGAGAGGACTGGATGTAATTGACTGTGGATATCAGAAAGGGTAAATCGAGAGAACGAACACCAGCCCTTATCGAGAGATGAGCAGTGGAAAGGGAGAACAGTTTCAAATTCTTGGGTGTCAGCATTTCTTAAGATCTATCCTAGAAACAGCAATTAGAAAGGAGGCACATCAGCCACTATACTTCATTAGAAGTTTGAGGAGATTTGGTTTGTCATTTAAGACTCTGCTAAGTTTCCACAAATGTACAGTGAAGAGCATTCTAACTGGTTGCATCACTATCTGGTATGGAAGGGCCACTGCACAGGATCGGACAAAGCTGAACAGGGTTGCAAACTCCGTCAGCTCCATCAAGGGCACTAGTCTCTCCCGCATTGAGGACATCTTCAAAAGGCAATTCCTCAAAAAGGTGGCATCCATCATTAAAAACCCCCATCACCCAGGACATGCCTTCTTCTCATTACTACCATCATGGAGGAGGTACAGGAGCCTAAAGACATATGCTCAACATTTTAGAAACAGCTTCTTCACCTCCAACATCAGATTTCTGAATGGGCAATCAACCAACCCATGAGAGCTACCTCACTATTTTTGCACTACTTACTTAATTTAATCATATGTATATTTGTTATTGTAATTTATATGTACTGCACTGTACTGCTGCCACAAAACAACACATTTCACAGAATAGTCAGTGACATTAAACCCGATCCTGATTCTGATCTTGTAATCTCCTGACCAAAACAGTTACTAAGCAACAAAGTTCCCACTATCCTAGTCATCAGCTAGTAATTCTCCCAGATAGTTGAGAGGGAGAAAGCAAATATCTATTGGATCTGGCTGCGCAAAGTAATTTTCTAAGTTTATCTGGAATGGCCACTTCCATTTTGGGACAAAGCCCTGGCTTAGGGCAACTGATATAGGCTCCCTGGCTACTATTAACATCTCGGGACCACAACTGAATTACTATATGGTATCTCTGAATAAGTCAGCTACTCCATATCTAAAATATTAGGTAGAAAATTGCACACAAAACTACTTCTGCCTGAAACAGGTGTGCAAATTTTCTTCAAGCTAGTAACAGAAAACAAACCTTTATCTGTAGCCCTGCATGTGCCTCCTGTCCCATAAAGGATATGATTGGATCTTAATGCCCTGTCAGTGTTTAAACAATTAGTGTAATACTCTAGCTAATAACATGTCTCTAAGCACTACAGAAGTTTAAACAGGGCACCTGAGCTTGGGCAATAAAACCATGGAACGCCAGAGTAATCCACTCCACTCTGCTTTGGAGCATCTAGACAACAGCAAAACTTATGTCAGGATTTGCTTGTAGATTACAGCTTGGTATTCAGCACCATCTTCCCCTCAGTATTAATCACCTAGCTTCTAAACCTGGACCTCTGTACCTCCCTCTACGATTGAATCCTTGACTTCCTCATTAGGAGACCACAATCAGTACAGAATTATGATAGCATCACCTGTTCATTGACAATTATCACAGGAATACCTCAATGATGAGTATTTATCCCTCTGCTTTACTCTTTCTACAACCATGCCTGTGTGGCAAAGCTCAGCACAAACAGCACCTATAAGTTTGTAGACTGTTATTATTAAGATCTCAGATGGCAAACGGAGACGTGTACGGGAGTGAGGTAGATCAGCTGGTTGAGTGCAGTTGCACCAATAACCTTGCACTCCGTGTCAGCAAGACTAAGGAATTGACTGGGGACTTCAGGAAGGGGAAGTCAGGAGAACACACACCTTCCTCATTGACAGGTCAGTGCAATCCATGACAAAGGTGCACCTCATAACTATGAGTTTGAAGGGATTTAGTATGTCACCAAAGACTTACTAATTTATATAGAGTTACGGCAGTTTGCATTCTAACTAACTGCATCACAGCTTGGTATGGAAGCTTCAATGCACAGGATCACAAGAGGCTTCAGAGAGTTGTAGACACAGCTAGGTCCATCACAGACACAACCCTCTCCACAACTCAGAACATCTTTAAGAAGCAGAGCCTCAAGAAGGTAGCATCCCTCATTCAAGACCCTCACCATCTGGGACATGTCTACTTCTCATTACTACCACGAGCCTGAAGACCAACACTCAATTATTCAATAACAAGTTCTGTCTTTCTGCCATCAGATATCTGGCAATCCAAGAACACTTCTTTGTTTTTTTTTTGCACAACTTATTTTGTAATTTACAGTAATTTTATGTATTTGTGATATGCTGCTCCTGTAAAACAACAAACTTCATGTCTTATGTAAGAAAATGATAATAAACTTGAATCTGACTGGTTTTGACAGTGATCCCACAGTCCTATCCTCTCATCTCAAAAGAAATTTAGCGTTAGGAATTGGTATACGATTTCTGAAATACTACTCTTTCCTGAATTTATAAAGTAATACATAATTATAAATACACATTGAAGGATTCTTAAAAGGTCACTCTGGAAACAAATCTATGGAAGGCTTAAGTCAAAATCACAATAATTCATGCTTGTCAAAGCTGCCCAAACAGCAACTTGCTTTAATATAAGTTTTTAAGGTAGTAAAACATTCCAAGGTGCCAAACATTAGTATGGATACTGTTTTGGAAAAAATGGACATGGATTTTTTGTGTCGATCAATCCTCCCTCGTTTTGCTTCCAATGCCATGGGGGGCTGGCGGCTGGCACAGTGCTGTGGCAGTTAGTGCAAAGCTTTACAGCACCAGCAATCCATGTTCAATTCCGGCCATTGTCTGTAAGGAGCTTTTACGTTCTCCAGTGACGCCATGGATTTCCTCATGGTGCTTTGGTTGCCTTCCATATTCCAAAGAATATTAGTGTTAGTAAATCATGGCCATGCTATGTTGATGCCGGAAACATGGCGATACTTGTAGGCTATGTCAGCCAACCTTGCGTTGGTCATTGATGCAAATGATGCATTTTATTTTATGTTTCAATATAAATGTGACAAATAAAACTAATCTTTAAGATACTTATCTTTATTATTTCAAGTCAAGTCACTTTTTATTATCATTTTGACCATAACTGCTGGTACAGTACACAGTAAAAACAAGACAACGTTTTTCAGGACCATGGTGCTACATGAAACAATACAAAAACTACCCTGAACTACGTAAAACAACACAAAAACTACACTGGACTACAGACCTATCCAGGACTGCATAAAGTACACAAAACAGTGCAGGCATTACAATAAATAATAAACGAGACAATAGGCACAGTAGAGGGCAGTAGGACAGTGTCAGTCTGGGCTCTGGGTATTGAGGAGTCTGATGACTTGGGGGAAGAAACTGTTACATAGTCTGGTCATGAGAGCCCGAATGCTTTGGTGCCTTTTGCCAGATGGCAGGAGGGAGAAGAGTTTGTATGAGGGGTGTGTGGGATCCTTCATAATGCTGTTTGCTTTATGGATGCAGCGTGTGGTGTAAATGTCTGTAATGTTGGGAAGAGAGACCCCAAGAGATTTCCAAATCCACAGGGCTTTAGCAAGGTGTTTGCTTATGCTTACACCAATATGACAGCAAACACAAGTTGTGACACAATGTAGTCACCATGTTGTGACATAACGTCCACTGTGTTCTAACAATGGATGCTACACAAACTGAATTCTGGAGACTACCTATGTTTAGACAAAATTGTAAGAAGAAAATACTTGTAAAATATAAAACAATTAACCTGATGACAATAATCAGAGTACTGCACATCTGGGTTTAATTCCTGATCTCTCTGACTAAGCTGGTTAAATCAATCCAAAGCAGGGAATGGGAAAATACAATTAACCTCAAATTAAGGGAGGTAAAGAAATCATCTCAGAGTTTCAATCCCAATCATTATCCAATTGGCGCCCCCCCCCCGCCCAAGCAGGAAAACTGACGATCAGATGAAAATGGGATTGGACTTCATCTTAAGATGTTCCATTTTTAAATAAGCTCAGACCCTTGAGGTCCATAAAACTAGTATTAATTGAAATTCTAATTCAATTACTGTAATTGAATATAAGAATTTACAAAAGTAATTGCAGTTAAATTCAAAGACATTTATTTAAGTTTCTTAAAATAATTGTAAACTTGGCCTGAGATTTAGCTTTAGCTTCAGTTTTAACTAATCAATCAGAACATTACCTATTATCTTGTCATGCTTTTTAAATCCTTAACTAAACAAAGCTCATCCTTAACTAAACAAACAGACCACAGTCACTTACCTTAACTATCTTGGTAAAGGAACTGAGAAAGTCTCTTTGGAACAAGGAGAGCAAGGCAATCATCTATACTTAGAAATATTCATGTTATTAAGAAATACGTTTTCAGCAACAGTGACTCGTTTACATGTTTTCCTTTTTTGTTACTTTGTAGATTTGTTTCTCTTCTCCCTCCCTTAGCTGAGGGTGTTAATCTGCAAAGTTTGTTGAAAGTGTTGTTGATATTGGGATCTCTAGGCGATAGAGTTCTCAGGTACAAGGCATAAACAAAAACTATTTTAAAATTCATTCCTGGTTCTGCTCAGGTTACTTGCATATGTATTCACAAACAAAGGAGACAACTCACGTGTTCAATGCCACAAGAAAACACTTTATTAGATCTAGCAAATGCAATACAAAAAAAACAAATTTCTACAGCAGTACAGAAATCAAAATAAAACTTATCATCATCTAAATGAACTTATCTATGGAATGCCAACAGACTTTCACACTGCCTCTCCTCTCTCACTCTCTCTAAGTTTAAGTCTAACTCTGACTGGACATAATATCTTCATACACTAGCCACCAGCTGTGACCTAGCCTAGGACAAATCTTTCTTCCCCGCCCCCCCACCCCCACACCAAGAAAGTGTCCCTCTTATGCCCTTCAAAACCCTTTACACTGGTACTTTTACATTTCTTGGTGGTAGCAACTGCACCCCACCCTTAGCCACCTTCTGCCCAGAAGTACATGTTTTTCACCACTTTCCACTGTTCCTGGTATTTCTCAAAACATTACTGTGGACTGTTTCACTTGTGCTTTCTCAAAACAAACTCACTCCGAGCTAACACCATTTTGTCTTACAGACTTGCATTTTATATTAGCACGTACCAAGGAGGAATCGCATTTAACTTTTTTCTCACACAAGCCTGAACTTGAGTCTCTTCAGGTGACATTAGAACACTATGGCTTTTGTCTCCTTCCAAACACCCATACCTGGACCCTGCCAGGAGTCACTGGATGGCAAATGAGAATGAGAAACCTATCCAACCTTGGTCCTCTCAGTTACATCACTATGGCAGCGATGATCAAGCAATTTTACACAGAAAAAAAGTAATGGGTTTTCTGAATGGTCCATGAACTCATGAACATTACCTGATTATTTGCTTATTGCTTTGTATATTTGTTATTGTAACTTATAGTAACGATTTATGTCTTGCCCTGTACTGCTACCACAAAACAACAAATTTCACAACATAGATCAGTGATAATAAACCTGATGCTGATTCCAATTACCCACAAATCCCAAAATTAACAAAATAACTTTAAATTACTCAGTGTTATCATTTCAGAGGATCGGCCCTGGGTCCAGCACATAAGTGCCATTACAAACAAAGCACAGCAACACCTCTACTTTCTTCGAATTTTGTGAAGATTTGGCATGACATCTAAAACTTTGACAAACTTCTATAGATGTGTAGTGGAGAGTTTATCAACTGGCTGCATCACAGACTGGTATGGAAACACCAAAACCCTTGAATGGAAAACCCTGTAAAAAGGAGTGGATACAGCCCAGTCCATCACAGGTAAAACCCTCCCCACCACTGAGCACATCTCTACACTATGTGCTGTTGCAGGAAAGCAGCATCCATCATCAAGGACCCCCAGCAACTAAGCCATGCTCTCTTCTTGTTGCTACCAACAAGAAGAAGGTACAGTAGACTTAGGACCTACACCACCAGGTTCAGTAATAGTTATTACCCCTCAATCTTCAGGCTCTTGAACCAGAGTGGAAAACTTCACTCAACTTCAGTTGCCCTATCACTGAACTGTTCTCACAACCTATGGACTCATTTTCAAGAAATTATCATCTTGTTTTCAGTATTTATTGCTTATTTATCTATTTATTTATTTATTTTGTATTTGCATTTTGTTGTCTTTTGCACATTGGTTGTTGGCCCACTTTGTTGGGTGCAGTTGTTCATTGATTCTGTCGCATTTCTTGAATTTGCTGTGTATGCCCGCAAGAAAATGAATCTCGAGGTTGTATATGGTGACATACAGTATATTACTTTGCTAATAAATTTACGTTTGTACAATGAACTTTGAACTTTGAGAATAGTCCAACTTTTAAGGTAAATTTGGAAAACTCAGTCTGCTGAGTTAGAGTCAATAAAACTGTTTGAAGAGCTGTCAAATATTTGTTCTTTGAGGTTACCTGTTTGTGAACAAGAGAAAAGAAACAGATGACAATTAAAGTTTGCACAGTAATGCTTTCTAAAGGACAAAGTGCCCAGATGGGACATTACAGATACTACATGCAAGTGGACATTGGATAAGCATGAGGCATGATGAGACAGACTAAAACAAAGTAGTTATCTTCCATTCCTGAAATTTAGGCTTTCAGCTGCTATCATGTGGGTATCCTTCCAGCTGATGTTTAAGATAAATGCACAGACCAAGGAAATCAAAAGAAAAATGGCCAGCTTTTTAAAGGAAAGCATTTTAATTTGACTGCATGGTAGCAAAGCAGTTAGCATAACGTTTTACAGTGCCAGAGACATGGATTCAGTTCCCGCCTCTGTCTGCAAGAAGTTTGTACATTCTCTCTGTGACCGTGTATGTTTCCTCTGGGTGCTCCAGTTTCTTCCCACACTCCAAAGTTTTACAAGTTTGGGTTAGTGAGTTGCAGGCTTGCTGTGACGAGAGTCCTTGACGAGGATGGTTTGAACCGAAATGCTGGAGTATCCAAGGATAGGATTGAGACACTGAATAAAACTGGACTGAGAACTGAGCACAAAATAAAATGCTAGATGATATCTCTGGTTGGATTTACGATTGAGCACAAAGGCTCCATACAGGTGCTCTTTAAACACTCAATTCTTGGCGCCCAACACATGATTGCTAATTAGCAAGACGGCCCTGAACCCTTAAAGAGGCTATGCCATCTACCCATATTCTGGAGAGTTAGGGCATCTAAACCCTGGAAGCTGGTGCAGGTAGGTGCGTCTTGTAACACTTGTTACGTTGGCGACAGAAACATGGCGCCTGTTATGCACATCCTCGGACTGTGTTGGTGGTTGACACAAATGAAGCATGTCACTGTATGTTTCAATGTTTCAATGTACGTGTGACAAATAAAACTTATCTTTCATTTTACTTCCTTCTGAAAAAAATAAGAACTTTCTTTAAAATGTCTATATTTTGCTTGTTTGCTCCTCTTGCATTTCTTATGGAGTCACAGATGTTCCAAAAAGTGATTTGTGTAACTAAGGAGCTTAATACTTCCCACTTCAACATCTCTTCACACTCCTAATGAAGAATAGCCACTGTCTTGCCCTCTTTATAACTGCATCGATCATTTTCAGGAGAAAGTGGCTGGTTAAAGATGAAAATTAACTGATTTTATACAGTATTTACAACACAGAAGGCCTATTATCTAAGAACAACCTCATTAGTCTCAGTCCATCCTCCGTATTCCCTATATTCCTGGAACTTATTCTCCCCCACACGTCCACCAACAGCACTTTGATTCCTTCTGATATTAACCTACATTACAGAGTAATTGACGGTGGCCACTTAACTGCAGAATGATGTGGGTGGAAACAGGAAATCCATGCACAGAGAGGTGTTTTTTATAAGGTGAGTACAATGGTATCGAACAGCAAGAGGAAAACTGAACGGAATGTTGAAGTCAGTGCTGATACAATGGTCCAAAACTGAGCACGAATCCAGAAAGAATGAGTCAGAACTGGAGACATATGCTGAGTAAAGACACGTAGCTTTGTAAATAATTCTTTGTCACATCATTGTGAAAAACAGATAGGAAAGGTTTAATAATTAAATTAAATAGGGAAAAATAGGTAAGCAGAAATGATGCAGGAGAAGGGAAAATTGATTTCTTTAAGATTGGTGCTCCAGGAAGAGAAATGGCAGTAAGTGCTCCGGTTTCCTCCCACATTCCAAAGACATACCAGTATGTAGGTTAAGGGGTCATTGTAAATTGTACTGTGATTACGCTAGCGTTAAACTGGGGGACTGCTGGGCGATGTGGTCTGAAGGGCCGGAAGGGCCTACTCCACGCTATATCTCAATAAATTTTATATGAAGAGGAGGTAAAGTATTTTTGTTGGGTCTAGAAGTGGCGTATGTGCGTGTGTGTCTAAGACCTTTACACACTACTGTATATCAGTAACAATAAACCTGATTCAGTTGCTTTATCGCCATGGTATACTGAAAATACATTATCTTGAGCTCTGTGCTCTAATGGGCCTTTTTTTTTAGAGAGAATATGATCACTTATACCAGAGGTCCCCAACCTTTTTTGCACTGCGGACTGGTTTAATATTGACAATATTCTTGTGGACCGGCAGACCGGGGCGGGGGGTGGGGGGAGGGTAGGGTTGCCAACGGACAAGAGTAGCAGACAAATACGTTGTGTTTACCCCAAGGAAGACTACAATGACCATGAAGCCTTGCGCGGGCACCAGTGCTTATGCGTGTACGTGCTGATTTTTCTTTACACAACGTTTTTGGCGATTCTGTTCGGGGGAGGTGGGGTGTTAATCACGACCAGAATATAGGTGATAAGTGGCTAATACACTCAATTTCGTTTCTAAAAGGGTTTATCTGATGAATTTAATATTAAAAACACAGCGCACATTTTCCTCACATGAATATAGTGATGTCAATTATCAGGAGAGGACAGGGGAGCTTGAAGTAAGCATTGAACGAACTTCCAGTAGAAGTGGTAGAGGCAGGTTCGATATTATCATTTAAAGTTAAATTGGATAGGTATATGGACGGGAAAGGGATAGAGGGTTGTGGGCTGAGTGCAGGTCGGTGGGACTAGGTGAGAGTAGCGTTCGGCACAGACTAGAAGGGCCGAGATCGCCTGTTTCTGTGCTGTAATTGTTATATGGCTATATAAGTCACTTATAAGTCAATAGCATTATAACATTTTAAGTAACGTTTGGATATTAAACACACAGAACATATTTTCCCCGTATGAACATATAAAATCATTGCAACACGCCAATATCGCTGAATCAGTGGGAGCCCTGGGCTTGTTTCCCTGCAACATCGAGGGGTGATGGGAGACAGCGAAACTCGAAGGGGGTTCCTTATGTCCAGTCTATTCCGCAATTTAGTTTTCATTGTATTCATTGCAGAGATACGTTGGAAATGCAAGCAATGTTTTCAGTGCTTTCGTGGCTACCTCAGGATATTCAGCCTTGACTTTGATCCAGAATGCGGGCAGAGATGTTATGTCAAACATACTTTTCAGCCCACCGTCATTTGCAAGCTCGAGGAGTTGACCTCTTACCCACGCTGACACCGATGACGCGCGGGTAATGACCTTGCGTGCGTTCAAGTTCAACACTGCGTGACAGGGAATGAGGAAAGGTGCAGCTGACTCATATCGCCAAATCATATCATTTCCTCACGGCCCGGTAGCACATGCTTTGCGGCCCAGTGGTTGGGGACCGCTGGCTTATACAAAAGACAAGATTAAATGTGATATAAAAGCACAAATCTGAAAATTGAATCAAGGCCAGATGACAACAAAGCTAATCTGAATGGCTTGGGTAAGTAGCACAGAACTACTGACAGGGTTGTCAGTTCCATATTTTGCTTATATGTCTTAGGTTAAAAAAAGAAGATAACTGATATGATCTTGAAACATTTTCTGGTTGAAGATATTGTGGAGTGGATTCTCTTTGGTTAAGCTGAATTAGTAGCTGCAGCTTATTATAAAAATTATAAAAGTGGGATCTTCCAGTGGCCATCCATTTTAATTCTACTTCCCATTCCGATATGTCCATCCATGGCCTCCTCCAGTATCGTGATGAGACCACACCTAGGTTGGAGGAACAATACCTTATATTCTGTTTGGGTAGCCTCCAACCTGATGACATGAACTTTGATTTCTCTAATTTCCAGTAATGCCCCCCCTTCACCATTTCCCTCTCTCACCTCATCTCCTCGCCCACCCATTGCCTATCTCTGGTGCTCATCCCCCCTTTTCTTTCTTCCATGGCCTTCCTGTCTCTTTTACCAATTTACTTCCCAGCTCTTTACTTCATCTCCTCCCCCTTCAGGTTTCACCTATCATCTTGTGTTTTTCTCTCCCCTCCCCCCACCTTTTAAATCTACTCCTCAGCATTTTTTCTCCAGTCCTGCCGAAGGGTTTCGGCCCAAAACGTCAACTGTACTCTTTTCCTAGATACTGCCTGGCCTGCTGAGTTCCTCCAGCATTTTGTGTGTGTTGCTCTAATTTCCAGCATCTGCAGATTTTCTCAGTTATAAAAATTGTCAGTGTTTCCAGACAATATCCAACCAGAATGAAAGGCTGGATAGCTCTTGTGCAGGACAGACATTTGGCATGAGAAGCAGAGGGATCAGGAAAACCAGGAGTGGGATGCAGCGCTTGGGAGCAAAAGGAGAAATCAGAAGCCAGAATCAGGCAGAGATTAGGTTCAGGAGAATTCAGTAGAACCAAGGCCACAATCATGGAAGATTGAAGGGCCAAAGGAAGGTCAGAGGTCAGAAGGGAGAACAGAAGAGTCAGGAATTGTATGACGGTGTTCACCACTGAAACCTGTGGCTGGAGTCAAGTTTTAAATTCTTAATGTTTTTACATTAACCCTCACCTAATTTTACCCAACTTTGTATGTAACAATTGCCAAGGTTTCAGCTTAATGATCTTAAATCACCACCAGGATTGTTATAAGTTAATTCACACTTACTGACAAATATATATGGAACAATGCAGAAGAGAATATTTGGCCTATCAAGTCCATTCTAGATCTCACAGAGAAATGCCAAAGGTCCCATTTTCCATCATATCAGATATGGTCCTGATATGGTCATTGACCAAATCTGGTCACTACAGCCCTCATATCAAGAAGGCACACCAGTGCTTCTACTTCTTCATGAGGCTAAAGAAATCTGGCATGTCCACTTTGACTTTCACCCATTTTTTATTGATACACCATAGAAAGCATCATATCCAGATGTAACACAGCCTGGTATGTCAAATTGCTCTGCCTGAGACCACAGAGAATTGTGGACACAGCCGAGCACAGCACGAGTTCCTTCTTAAACAAAACAGTCATGAAGCATTTGAGAAGCTTTTACAGATTGTCCAGTGGTGGCAAGACCACAAATGTGGTCCTTGTCGCAGAGCCTTTGTGCTGGCTGCACTGAGTCTCAATGCATCCTTCAGCACAAACTCCAGCACATTGGAATGTGCAAGATGGTGACATACAGTTGTGGATACTCCTAACAAGTGAAGATCAACAAGCTTTGTGCAAACCAAAGTGCATCTCCTTATGCAAACCACTTTTTAAATTTAAAAAATAAATTATACTCATGAAAATATACTGCATAAGATACAATATGATCAGTACATCTTTTTTTACATTCATATTGTTATCAAATCAGTCCCTTCATTTCACCACTAACCAACGTATTTTATTTACAAAGCATCAACACACTCATGTTTCCTTCTTAAACAGTACTCCAAATGAAATGTCTGAGAAGCTGACACACAGGACCCAGCCCCTCAGAGTTCCGTGACAGCAGAACGTTAGACTTTAGACAGTCATCACAAAGTCTTTGTTGTGCCAGAACATCAACAGACTATGGGCATCGTTCATGGAGTTGATGATATTACATCAGCAGTTGGTATTTCTCTAACCTTGATCCCTTTGAACAGCCGGTAGATCATAGACTCCACTAATGGTGCATCTCCTTGGGACAAATCTTGACCCAAGTAAACAACAGGAATTCTGCAGATGCTGGAAATTCAAGCAACATACATCAAAGTTGCTGGTGAACGCAGCAGGCCAAGCAGCATCTATAGGAAGAGGCGCAGTCGACGTTTCAGGCCGAGACCCTTCGTCAGGACTAACTGAAGGAAGAGTGAGTAAGGGATTTGAAAGCTGGAGGGGGAGGGGGAGATGCAAAATGATAGGAGAAGACAGGAGGGGGAGGGATAGAGCCGACAGCTGGACAGGTGATAGGCAAAAGGGGATACGAGAGGATCATGGGACAGGAGGTCCGGGAAGAAAGACAGGGGGGGGGTGACCCAGAGGATGGGCAAGAGGTATATTCAGAGGGACAGAGGGAGAAGAAGGAGAATGAGAGAAAGAATGTGTGCATAAAAATGAGTAACAGCTGGGGTACGAGGGGGAGGTGGGGCCTAGCGGAAGTAAGAGAAGTCAATGTTCATGCCATCAGGTTGGAGGCTACCCAGACAGAATATAAGGTGTTGTTCCTCCAACCTGAGTGTGGCTTCATCTTTACAGTAGAGGAGGCCGTGGATAGACATGTCAGAATGGGAATGGGATGTGGAATTAAAATGTGTGGCCACTGGGAGATCCTGCTTTCTCTGGCGGACAGAGCGTAGATGTTCAGCAAAGCGGTCTCCCAGTCTGCGTCGGGTCTCACCAATATATAAAAGGCCACATCGGGAGCACCGGACGCAGTATATCACCCCAGTCGACTAACAGGTGAAGTGATGCCTCACCTGGAAGGACTGTTTGGGGCCCTGAATGGTGGTAAGGGAGGAAGTGTAAGGGCATGTGTAGCACTTGTTCTGCTTACACGGATAAGTGCCAGGAGGGAGATCAGTGGGGAGGGATGGGGGGGACGAATGGACAAGGGAGTTGTGTAGGGAGCGATCCCTGCGGAATGCAGAGGGGGGGGAGGGAAAGATGTGCTTAGTGGTGGGATCCCGTTGGAGGTGGCGGAAGTTACGGAGAATAATATGTTGGACCCGGAGGCTGGTGGGGTGGTAGGTGAGGACCAGGGGAATCCTATTCCTAGTTGGGTGGTGGGAGGATGGAGTGAGAGCAGATGTACGTGAAATGGAGGAGATGCGTTTAAGAGCAGAGTTGATAGTGGAGGAAGGGAAGCCCCTTTCTTTAAAAAATGAAGACATCTCCCTCGTCCTAGAATGAAAAGCCTCATCCTGAGAGCAGATGCGGCGGAGACGGAGGAATTGCGAGAAGGGGATGGCGTTTTTGCAAGAGACAGGGTGAGAAGAGGAATAGTCCAGATAGCTGTGAGAGTCAGTAGGCTTATAGTAGACATCAGTGGATAAGCTGTCTCCAGAGACAGAGACAGAAAGATCTAGAAAGGGGAGGGAGGTGTCGGAAATAGACCAGGTAAACTTGAGGGCAGGGTGAAAGTTGGAGGCAAAGTTAATAAAGTCAACGAGTTCTGCATGCGTGCAGGAAGCAGCGCCAATGCAGTCGTCGATATAGCGAAGGAAAAGTGGGGGACAGATACCAGAATAGGCACGGAACATAGATTGTTCCACAAACCCAACAAAAAGGCAGGCATAGCTAGGACCCATACGGGTGCCCATAGCTACACCTTTAGTTTGGAGGAAATGGGAGGAGCAAAAGGAGAAATTATTAAGAGTAAGGACTAATTCCGCTAGACGGAGCAGAGTGGTGGTAGAGGGGAACCGATTAGGTCTGGAATCCAAAAAGAAGCGTAGAGCTTTGAGACCTTCCTGATGGGGGATGGAAGTATATAAGGACTGGACATCCATGGTGAAAATAAAGCGGTGGGGGCCAGGGAACTTAAAATCATCGAAAAGTTTAAGAGCGTGAGAAGTGTCACGAACATAGGTCGGAAGGGATTGAACAAGGGGTGATAAAACTTGACCCAAGTATTTATGTTTCCAAATAACAGCATTCGTAAATTCATAATTCATTCAGCGGTTAAATTTAATCAGGAGATTTGAGTGGAGAGTATTGAAAGTAAAGGATGGACAAATATTTCCTGAGACAGAATACTTAATTAAGGCCCATTTGAATGAGTGCCATGAATGGCATATATACCATGTGTTCTTTATCTAACTAACAAGTACTTCGTGACAAACAAGATAGCATTGAATGGAATGCAAACCTCCTCTAGGAACACATTTTATTCCCAACTGTGTTGAGTGAGCATTAGATAACCAATGGAAAGAGTTAATGATTTATAGCTCCCCATGTGATACAACTATGCAGCAGTATATTGTTCATCCAGAAAAAAAAGGCTCATTAGTTAAACCGTTAATAGATAAAGTTGTAAAGTGTATACCTTGTATCTATATTATAATTATGTGATTTAATGGAGTGGCTTTAAAATACATATTCCTTCTCTCATCTGATACCGTCTCTGGGGATAGAACAGCCATCCAAAATCAAACTATAATTCTGCGTTCACCAGCAACTTTGATGTGTGTTGCTAAAATAGAATCAAAATGTTATTTTCTTTTGTATCATAGTTATTATAGATTTTTACAATCTATTTGTTTAATTCTAGAATCCAAAGATAAAATTGAGTTTTCAAGTTCCAAACGGAATTCAATTTAGTATTTTAATAGACTTTCACCAAAATCTGTACCATATGATATTAATGTAATTTACAATATGTCTAAATTAAGAAATTAGTCTATGAAACCAACTTTTGTTATTAGGCCAGAGCAAGAATCGTGGGGTCATCTCCGAGTTTACCGATCTCCTACGAGTCATGACATTTGGCCTTGATGGCCCAGGGCGAACAAGTGAAAAAGAGCCAGGATTCTCACCTCTAATTGCTTTTCGAATGACCCCCTGCTGGAAATTTCTTTCCCGTGGCCACTGGGTGACATCAGGGAGAATTTCTGGTCGGGTCTACTGATGCTTTCGTTTTAGAGTCACATCCCACTAGAACGGTTCCGTTCTGAAATGAAACTGCTAAAGAGATAAAGGCGAGCAAGTCTGGGAAAAGGAAGATTAAAGCTGAAAGGAGAAAAAGCTGAAGGTTCCTGTTGGATCATTTGAAAAGTGTGTGGCTTAATGTGGTCCTTTACCTTGAAGTGACCATTCTTATAATAGCGAATCATGCAATGCCCAACAGCCATCTCAATGATCGAGCATTTGCTCATTTCAGCCTGTCTCGCGGATAGGTAAAAATTATTCTCTAGCCCTGTATTGACGTCCTGCCTTCTCTCGTCATTGTTAATAAATTGAGGAATCACTTATGCAGGGTCAGGTACAATTTGGAAGTGCAGGAATTCAGAACAAAGTTCTCTGAAACTGATATCAATGCAGCGTCCAGCGGATTCCGTCTTTTGTTTTAAGCAAATGAGAACGAAGCCATTGGAGCTCTCCGCAGTCGTTGGGCTCCTGTGTGGTAGGGTGGGAAATTACGGGTGGAACTGCTGCCGTCTGAATGTTGACATTAAAAATGAAAGCGAGTGAAAGATTCTTAAGTCAAAGGGAGATGGAGAAGCTGCTTATTTGAATGTGGAGGCGGGACAGGTTTGTATTGGTTTCCCGAGAGCTCGGGAAGGAGGAGGTGAGAACTACAGTTGAAGAACGGGCTGAAAACCCCTGAACAGGAGGGCGGCATCTCCCACTGGCGCCCCCTCGAATTTACCGGATTTCCAAGTACTAGTGAATTATAACCCCTGAGCAAGAAAATGAAATTGGAAAGAGTCTCTCGGTAAGTTCACTGCAGGGATGCCATGCGAATTCCTCCGGTACGTTTAGTCCCAGCACTCACCGCTATTTGATGTACTTTTAGGTTCCTCTCTGTGGTGATATTCGTCTTACAGGCGGCGGGAACTGAGACTGGTGAGCGATTCAAGTGAACCTTGAATTATTCATCTCATGTTCTTGATATTATTTATTGTTATTTTTCTTCTTTTTGTATCTGCCCAGTCCGTTTACTTTTGCACTTGGATTGTTTGTCCGTCTTGTGTGCGGTCTTTCATTGATGCCAGTGTGTTTCTTTGTATTTACTGTAAATGTATTAAATCTCGGGGTTGTATATGGTAACATATATGTACTTTGATAGAAAAAATTTACTTTGAACTTTGAACATTTTTTCTTGTGATATCCAGTAATACCAAGCGGTTATGTTCGGTCAGTTTCAGGTTGCGAAGGTCAAAACTGTGAAGATAAAGATACTTCTGACTCCGCTGTTCAGAAACACACAGAAAAACATCACAGATCCTCTTTAAGACACTTTAATCACTTTAACAAACAGGCGGAAGACCGAAAATCGCGAAGCCATGAAGCGGTCATACCGTTCATTGGATTAACGGACAGTAAGTCACGGCGATCAAAACACGGAGGTCATGAGATCGAGTAAAGTTGCGGAGTCTAGTTTTGGATTCAGCCGTTAACCAACGGCAGTGGGTCTCTTTGTCAACGGCGATAAAATGACATAATAGGTACTAATATTCCAGTTTATGCTGCAATATTCATACGGAAGTCGTAAACTTGATCCAAGTTGACTTTAATTGCCACGTCCCCCTAATCAATCAATCACATCTTCAATAATCTCTCTTTAGCTTTTTAATCCTTATCCAAACAAACGAGTCCTTACTAAGTAAACACAGCACGCTCGCTTGGTTTTATTATCGTCCTACCAGCTGGGTGGGAAAGTCTTCTGAAGAAGACGCTTCCAAATGATAATTATTGACCGCATTTTAAATTCGTAATAGAAATTAACAGAAAAAGTTTTTTTTTCATTCTTCATGGAATAGCAGAACGGGTTTGAAGAGCTACCGTTTGTAAATAGCCCATTCAAACTAAACGCCTGATAGCAATAATTTACTTCATCTTGTTGGACCCTCTGTGTGAGAGAACTTTCAACCACGGAACCGACCCTGTCGGACTCAAACGGAACGAAATTGAAACTGTGAGGGAGCAAGGGGTATTTCCCAATACAGTATCCAGGTTTTCCAGAATAACTATTTTTTACTGGTTTCTCAATTGTGATTAATTGAGCATTTTGAAAACGTTATTCTTACGGCGGTTAGTACTCTATAACATATTTTAGTAGATTGTTAAGAATTGAAAAGTTTTCTGAATTTTCAAGCTTGCTGTGTCTGCTCTGCATGAATAATGGGATGAGTTGGAATTTTGATGTTCAACCAAAAGAAGTATGTTGAAATATATCAGAATTTATTTGTCCTGATACTTGCAGTACATAGTAATTTTAAGCTTATCCTATAGGGAGGATACGAGGACTTAACTTGACGTCGAGACAGGTGCATTTTTGGATGCAACATATAGGTTGAGCCCAAGACAGAGTTCCATTTTATTTGATATTGTCAGCTGGGTGAATATATTAGCAGGACCTCATGGTTAACCATCCCAATTCTTCTTTCACAATGCAAAGCCTTTGCCTTCTTTTCACCTAATTGAACAGACAGGATCTCTGCAGAAAGCAAATACCCAAAACAGCACAGCATCACCCCCGTCCTAGTACCTGTATTAAACTTCAATATCTCTGGAGTGGGCTTGAAAGCACAACTTTCTGACCAACGGAAACTGGCGTTACCATAGACCATAGACTATAACACATAGCAGAATTAGGCCATCTGGCCCATCGAGCCTGCTCCGCCATTCAATCATGGCTGGTCCTTTTTTTCTCCTCCTCAACCCCAGTTCCCAGCTTTCTCCCTGTAACCTTTGATACCATATCCATTCAAGAACCCATCAATCTCTGCCTTAAATACACCCAACAACCAGGCCTCCACAGCTGCTTGTGGCAAAAATTCCATAAATTCACCACCCTTTGGCTAAAGAAATTTCTCTGCATCTCTGTTTTGAAAGGGTGCCCCTCAATCCTGAGGCTGTGCCCCCTTGTTCTAGACTCTCCCACCATGGGAAACATCCTTTCCACATCTACTCTGTCTAGGCCTTTCAACATTCAAAAAGTTTCAAGGAGATCCCCCTCATCCTTCTAAATTCCAATGAGTACAGACCCAGAGACATCAAACGTTCCTCGTATGATAACCCTTTCATTCTTGGAATCATCCTTGTGAAATTCCTCTGGACCCTCTCCAATGCCAACACATCTTTTCTAAGATGAGGGGCCCAAAACTGTTCCCAATACTCAAGGTGAGGCTCACTAGTGACTTATAAAGCCTCAGCATCACATCCCTGCTCTTATATTCTAGACCTCTTGAAATGAATGCTAACATGGCATATGCCTTCATCACCACCAACTCGACCTGCAAATTAACCTTTAGGGTGTTTTGCACAAGGACTCCCAAGTCCCTCTGCATCTCAGATTTTTGGATTTTCTCCCCATTCAGAAAACAGGCCCCACATTTATTTCTACTACCAAAGTGCATGACCATGCATTTTTCAACATTGTATTTCCAATGTTGTTACTATTAAACCTGGGTGAAATCAAATGCATATCTCAGAATCAGAACCATAATCACGTTTATTATCATCGCCACGTGTCATGAAATTTGTTAACAACAGCAGCAGTTCAATGCAATACATAATAAAGAAGAAAAAATAATAAATAAATAAGTAAATCAATTACAATATACATATATTGAACAGATTAAAATTCGTGCAAAAACAGAAATATATATCAAAAAAAAGAGGTCGTGTCCAAGTGCTCAATGTCCATTTAGGACTCAGATGGTAGAGGGGAAGAAGCTGTTCCTGAATTGCTGAGTGTGTGCCTTCAGCCTTCTGTACCTCTTACCTGATGGTAACAGTGAGAAAAGGGCATGCCTGGGTGCTGGAGATCCTTAATAATGGATGCTGCCTTTTTGAGACACCACTCCCTGAAGATGTCCTGGGTACTTTGTAGTCTGGTACCCAAGATGGAGCTGACTAGATTTACAACCCTCTGCAGTTTCTTTCAGTCCTGTGCAGTAGACCCCCCACCCCCCCATACCAGACAGTGATGCAGCCTGTCAGAATGCTCTCCAGAAATCTCTGTGAAATTTAACAACTTGCATGTGCTCTGTGAACCAAATGACTGAGGGCTGTAATTTCTAAGTTAAATAGCCACATCTGATCTGAAGATACTGAGAAATTGAACAACGGTAAATATTAATCAAGTTGATTTTACTTTTTGACTTATATTTGTATACATTACAAAAAAAGTCACTTATTCTATTGCAAATGTTCTTTTGCTCCATTTACCATTCTTTGCAGTTTTATTAAACGAATACAAACATAGTGACAACCTCTCCTTTTGAATGACATACTGTATGTCAGTGATAATAAACCTGATTCTGATTCCATGCAAAGCATTATATCTGAACCCCAATCCTGTTCTCACTTAGTTTCCACTAGAGTGTGCTTTTCATCACGAGTCATTAGATATTGACTGGCATTTTACTGTAATAAGGAAACCAGTTGTAACAACACAACGAACAGCCCAGATGAGATCAATCTTACTGATCATAAAACTAATCTCCACTCAGTGACCACTTTATTATGTACACCTGTACACCTGCTTGTTAATGCAAATATCTAATCAGCTAATCCTATGGCAGCAACTAAATGCATTAAAGCATGCTTGCATTGTCAAGAGGTTCAGTAGTTGTTCAGAATGGGGAAGAAATGTGATCAAAGTGACTTTTTGACTGGGGAATAATTGTTAGTTCCAGACAGGGTGGTTTGAGTATCTCAGAAACTGCTGATCTCCTGGGATATTCATGCGGTCTCTAGAGTTTACAGAGAATGGTGAGTGCACAAAACCAAGAAGCATTTAGTGAGTGGCAACTCTCTGGGCAAAAATGACTAGTTAATAAAGTCAGAGGAAAATAGCCAGACTGGTTTAAGCTGACAGGAAGGTGACAGTAACTCAAATAACCATACATTACAACAGTGGTGTGAAGAAGAGCATAACATAATAATAATAATAAACACAATAAGAATGCATAACATGTGAAACCTTGAAGAGGATGGGCTACTTTATAAAGTGGCCACTGGGTGTATGTGTTCATGCATGTAGTTTATATAAGCATTGGCACCCCAATGTAAAACATAATTTTCTTATCATTTAAACCAAACAAAGACCCTTAATCAGAATGGCTCACTTCCACATTGCTTTCACTAAATCAGGCAACAAGTCAACTACCAGGTTCAAACGAGTTCCAGTAATGAAACTTACAAGTTACATGCATCTTTCTTTGATGAGAGGAAATGGATCAAAGCAGACAATGCTCTATTTCTGAAGGTGCATGATTTATTTTTCTTTCCCCAGGCAGCAGGCTAAACAAGAGTTGCTGTCAGAATGGAGGAACCTGTGTACTTGGCAGTTTCTGCATTTGCCCCAAACATTTTGTGGGGAGAAGTTGTGAATATGATGAGCGCATTAGGTATGATCAATTGTGTTGTTAAGTCTAAGAACTGCAATGCTCTCTGCTGGTTACTGTTGAGGTAGATATGGGTTACATAGGTTTAAAGGATTGTGATGAAGAAAAATATTGCTATTCCTCCTAAGGTTAGCCTCCTCTTGATTTGTGCTGTTTATATTCATTATATATTTAGGCCCACAATAAAAGAAAACTTTCTGTTATGTGCATTTAGTCATTATATATTGCATTCCAGATGATAAAACGTATAATGTTTAATGACTGGGCAGTTCTCATCTTCTCTTTCTCTTAACAATATTTCTCACTTGTACACTTCAACTGATTGATCATTCAACCCCACCCTAAACTCCCATCCCCTCACATTTCAAGTACAGACTCAGCGTCTTCCAGAAATTCATTCTTTTAATGTAGTCATGGCGCAGGTCGAACATAGTACTAAAGCACAGTAGAGAATATTCAAGAGCGATGCTGAACCACACAATGCCAAGTTTTATTTCCTTTTGATTTCATTTAGGGGATCTTGGTTTCTGATATCCTTGATGCATAATTTTACTCCTTTCATTATCTATAATTGTAACATACACATGACTATTTAAAATATTTTGCTTAATATTTTATTATATGTTAAGTATTGAATGGTCCCATAGTACAAAAAGATGGAACTCTTGACCTCATAACCTACCTTGTTGAGGTGTTGCACCCTATTGTCTGTCTGCACTGCCCTTTCTCTGTAACTGTAACACTTCATTCTGCTTTCTGTTATTGTTTTACCTTGTAGTATCTTAATGGACTGTTGTAGTGAAATGATCTGTATGGATAGCATGCAAAACAAAATTCTTCACTGTACTTCATCTGTCTGTCTAGGTACCATATCCGATGCGGACATTAGTGACCATGGTTTTCCATATAGATCTATCCTTCGTTTTTTGGATGACATCCTTTTCCTCGATGTGCAGCCACCTGGCTAGGCTTTTGATGTACATAAGCTGAGGTCTTCCTCTAGGTTTGCTCCCCTCAATCTTTCCAGAGAGTATGAGTTTTTCTAGTTCATCTTTCCGCATGATGTGTCCTAGGAATCTGAGTTGTCTTTCTCTTATTGTTGGTATGAGTGATCGAACTGCTTGGGCTCTTCTGAGAACTTCTTCATTCGATGTGTGTGTGGTCCATGATATTTTTAACATTCTCCTGTAGAACCATAATTCAGCTGCTTCTAGTCTCTTTTCCATTGCTGGAGAAAGGGTCCAGCATTCACTTCCATAAGTCAAGATAGAATAAATGTAGCACTGCAGTATTCTGTTTTTAGTGTACGTGCTCATCTTCCTGTCTGTTAATACGGTCTTCATTTTTTGGAAACCTTCTTTCGCCATTGCTATTCTGTATTTGATATCTGTGTCGCACCTGCCATTACTTGTTATTAGGCTGCCAAGATATTTGAATTTGTTGACTTGTTTGATATTTGTATTTTCGATCTTGATCACACATTGTGGGATGTTTGTCTTTCTGGAGATGACCATGCTTTCTGTCTTCTTGCTGTTGATTGAGAGGCCTCTGAGATTACTTTCTGCTGCCACTATAGTGAGTAGTTCTTGAAGTTTTGTTTCTGAGTCAGCTATTAGTACGATGTCATCAGCATATCTGATGTTATTTATATTATGGCCTCCAATTGTGAATCCTTTGATGTCTTTGATACTTCTCAAGATATTTTCACTATACAGGTTGAATAAGTCTGGTGCAAAGACACAACCTTGCCTGACTCCTCTCGTGATATTCACATACTCACTCACTTCTCCTTCTATTCTGATGGATACTGTCTGGTCCCAGTATAAGTTTCCTAAGAAACGTATATCTTTCCCATCTATGTCAAGATCTTGAAGCATTTTCAGAAGATCTTGCTGCCGGACAGTGTCAAAAGCTTTTGTATAGTCAATGAAACATAGGTAGATGTCTTTTTGTACCTGAATGGCTCGTTCACAGATCATCCGTAGCATGAAAATTGTATTTCTGGTGCCAGTACATGTAACATGTAACAATAATAAACTCATTTTCCAATTTATTAAAAAAACAAGTTTGTACTGCATATTGAAGCATAAAATTAAAATCTTCAGATGCTTCTCAGTAACCATAGGAAAGCAAACTGAAATTTTGCAATGATCCTGGTTGGTTGGCCAATAGGCTAGACAATACTAGGTTTCTTTGCATTATCTGATTAGCAAATGGTTTTGTTTTATGAATCTTTATCACAATTTGACTAGAGAGAAAGGAAAGTTAACTAGTTATCTGTATAATTCTTTTACAAGTCAAAGTAGGCTTGGTTGTGAAGCCTTTTGCAGTCAATTAGTTTGCAGATACACACTCTTTAGGTTCAAGGAGGATAAAAGCTACTATGCTGAGGTAGTTCAAGACCATCTCAATGAAACACCTGCTGGAGAAGGAATATATATATTCACAAAATCTGGAGGGAAATTGGGGAAAGAAATCACATGTTTTGGATTATATTATGCTGAATAGTTGCCTATGATTTTTTTCCCTCTTTGTGTCAGAAACTGTGGCTACATTCCTGAAGGAGCATGGGTACCTAAAAACTGTACATGGTGTAAGTGTAGCTATGGGATTTTACACTGTGTTCATGGATCTCAGAGTGACTGTGGTAAGAATCTATTTTTCTTGTGATCTTGATCTTAATGGAAACTTTGCCATAGCAGCCTTTAGATTCTTTTCAAGATTTAAGGTTCAAGTTTGTTTATTCTCATTCTTCAGTACATGAGAGTAAAGAATGAAATGATTGGTTTTGATGCAACATAAAAGAACACAATAACTAAAATTGTCATACAGGAAAGGGGTTGGGGGTGGCGGGGTGGGTAGTGGGGAATAAGCTCCCACTACCTAGTAAATGCTCCAAATGGTGTCTGTCTTAAACAGCCTCTAACAACCAAGACCAGCTCCTGGCCTTCACATGCAGCTTAGCTACTATGCCAAGCAGAACCATTTCTACTAACAGGAGAAGGAGTAAAGGTGGGTTACTGGCACCTTAAAACCAGCTGCGTTGGGCAGATAGGGTTTATTAGCCATGGTTGGCAGCTCATCTTGGAGAAGAAAAACTTTGATTCTCAAACCTCTCCTGCATTGTGGCTCTACACACTCATGGGGAAGGCTTTGAGAGTAAACCCCGAGGAAAAATCTGGATCTGGAGTCCCTAAGGCAGAACAACATTGAATTCAATGCTGGCAACTCCTGTGAAGCCAAAATGTATCAGTCTTTGCCGGTCCTCTTGATTCATCAGATGCATGGAGAGGGGGAGCCTGTGACATGGGCAACAGCTTGCTCTCCATATCATGCTACCCTGACTTGCATATCATGTAGACAACTGGGACACAACTTCCTTGTTGACCCTGGCTGTTGGAGGCCTCAAGATTTTATGTCGATAAAGTGACGCTAGGTGATGTGTATGTAGCAGTGGTGAGGGGTGGTGGGGCGGGTTAACTGATGGAGGTGTTGATTAGTCTGACGGTTTGAGGGAAGTAACTGTTTTTAAGTATTCCTAATTAACATAGTTATTACCTAACATATTTATTATGCATTCCCTATGAAATCAGCATATTTGTGTTCATTAATAACTAATAACTCCACAGAAATGTGGTTAATCTCTTTATAAAGTTAGTTTGTCTCAGTCAATAAACATTTGTCAACAGAAAATTACACAGGAGTTGTTAGTCATTAGTTTCCGTAATCTTAAGCAATTTGCGGAGGAGTCAATATGAGTTTTTTGTGTGAGTCCACTGAAAATTCATGAGCATGATCATTTGGATGAAGAGACTTTGCAACCATGAGTGTTTGTATAAACAATTTATTTTCATTCCAGATGAGAGGATGTTTATTATGTAATCTGAATAAATGGTTAACATAACAAAAGGAATTTGCAGGGAGAAAGGAGATGAGTGATTCTTCCACTGATAAGGAACACAGAACAATTAATTACACCCTGAAACTTCCAGTTAAGTTTCTTGGTGATAAGTCTCATCAATGCCGCACACATGCAAAAATATTAAAATTAGAACTAATAGGGTTTAGGTATTTGTGCTCAGCTATATTGCATCCTCGGCTCCCTATTCCACTCCCTGTACACTCATGACTGCGTGACCAGATTCTGCTCTAGCTCCGTTTACAAGTTTGCAGATGATACCACTGTAGTGGACACCATCTCAAATAACAATGAATCAGAATACAGCAAAGCGATAGAGAGTTTAGTAAAAATGGTGTCATGACAATAACCTTTCCCTGAGTGTCAACAAAAGACCTCACCATTAGTCAAAGGGGAGGGGGCGCTGCACATGCTACTGTCTGCATCAAAAACGTTGAGCTTGAGAAGGTTGAGAGTTTCATGTTCCTAGGTGTGAACATCACCAAGAACCTATCCTGATCCAATCTCGTTGATATCAAGACCAAGAAAGCTCACCAATGCCTTTACTTCCTCAGGAGGCCTGAAGAAATTTGGCATGTCCCTGTCGATTGTAACCTATTTTTTTTATCAATGCACCATAGAAAACATTGTCAGGATGCATGATGGCTTGTTATAGCAACTGCTCTGCACATGACCACACAAAAAAGCAGAGTTGTGGACACAGCTCAGCACATCACAGGAACCAGCCTCACCTCTATGGACTCTGTCTATACTTCTTGCTGCGTTAGTAAAGAAGTCAGCATAATCAAAAACTCCACCCACCCAGACAATCTCTCCTTTCCCCTCTCCCATCAGGTTTGAAAGCATGTACCACCAGATTCAAGGACAGCTTCAATCTCATTGTCACAGGACTTAAATGGACCTTGTGTACAGTAAGATGGACTCTTACCACCACAATGTACCTGGTTCTGATCTTGCACTTGTCTTGTACTGCATTTTTTAAAAAAGTTTTTACACTTTATCCTTCATCTAAAAAAAATCTTAAGTACACCAATACCACTATTAATGTACAGGAGCAGGAATCAGACTCCTAAAGACTCCCTTGCCATTTTACATGAACATGGCTGACATCTACTCCTCTTCTGTGCCGTTTCTCTATAAGCCTCCATTGCTCAATCTATCAAATATTTTTTCTACCTGTTCCTTAGTTCTTGTGAAATTCATGGAAAATAGGCTTAAGACAACTCTCTCATCCTAGGAATTAGCCTGGTGTATCTCCTTTGTACTGCTTGGTAAATAATATTCTGCCCTTTCCACTTATCTTACCAAAGCGCATAACCTCACACTTCCCCACATTGTTTATTGGTTTCCTATTGTCACGTGTACCAAGATGCAGTGAAAAGCTTTATTTTGTCTTCAAACAAACAGCTGCAAACTGATCATCCCTAACATAAGTACATTGAGGTAGTCCAAAAGGAAAAACAGTATAAAATGTATTTTTAAAGTTTCAAAGTGCAGTGCAGGTAGACAGATATGGTACAAGGACCATGGAAAGGTCAACTGAGAGATCAAGAGTTCACCTTAACCTACAAGAGGTCTGTTCAAGAGCTTTAAGACAATGCGATGGAAGCTGTCCTTGAGCCTGCTGGGTGATATTAACCTACATTTGACAGTCTTTTGCCCACTTACTCAATCTATTTACATCTGGTGGCCGAATCACAATATGTTGTTCCATTTACTTTTTTGTATCATCAGCAAATCTGAAATCTTCCAGATCATTACTGACTTGCTTTTGATTAATTCTGAATATCCACTTCTCTATGCTTATCCTTCCGTTTCTTTTATATTTCAGATATTAAAGGTGACTTAAAAGAAGATCTCAGACATTACCAGTTAATTTCAGGGGGTTCTCGGCTGTTACCAATAAGATGCTTACTGTTGCCTGGGATATTCTTAACAACTGTGATTCTTGGACTTTTACCTTTGAATGTATGGTCTGACAAATTAGAAATGGTTCATGAAACATTTTAATTGTGTTCCAGATATTCCAGAGAATTAATCCTCATCCATGAGAAGATGCTGCTGTAATATTAACAGTAGTTCAACTTCCAATAGATTCTTACTATTATTTTCCAAAGCACTGCATCAGCTTTATCATGAAAAGATTACGGGTACAGGGTATGTTTGTGACAGACTTTAAGTGCACCTTATATGTGAGGTATTGACTTAGTATAGTAAAATATAGTGTTTGTTTCATGATATCTTCATTGATTTGCAACGTCATAAAGATAGGTAAGGAGGGAGTGCTGCAATGATTGAATCATGTGATATTAAAGAGAGAGTACTGTTCAAGACAGCCTTGAGCAGATTAACAGTTTAATGAAAATAACATTAAGCTTTTTCCTAGTTTTGTTGTTCAAGGAAACTGCTTGTTAGATTGTTGAATAATATTATCAATGATAACCTTAAAATATTATTTATGTTGTATATAATTTCTTTTAAAAATATGAAGTTATACAATAATATAATTGTAATAAACCTATTTATCCCAATAGATAGTTATTGTTCAATCATATACAAGTTCTTTGATGTTTTGGAAATGACTACTTAATCCTGATGGCTAAAGATCTCCACTAGACAATAAAATCCAGTAATTAATTTGCCATGCATGTAAAACTCAAATGCCATAGTAGGCAGAAGAAAAACTACAACAAGGTTGGCAGAATTATGAGGGCATTAGGCAGGAGCTAAGAAGCATTAATTGGGGGCACCTTTTTTCCAGCAAGTCCACATCAGATATGTGAGGTATGTTTAAAGATCAATTGCACAAAGCACAGGAAAGGTATGTTCCTATTAGAAGGAAGGATGGGGATGGAAAGTGAAGCTTGGATGTCTAGAGAGGTGATGAATTTAGTCAAGAAGAAAAGGAAATTTATGTAAAGCTTCAGAAGTCAGGATCAAACGAAGCACATGAGGAGTATAAGGAAGACAGAAAGGAACTAAAGGGCATTAGGAAAGTAGGAAGGGCCATGGAAAGTCCTTGGCAAGTAGATACATAAATCAAGGATTCTTGGGAGAGGGTGGGACCATTAATGGGCAAAAGGGGGAACATTTGTTTGGATGCAGAGAATGTGAGTGAGTTTCTTAATGAGTACATTACTTCAGTATTTACCATGGAAAAGGATATGGAGGACCAGGAGATCAGTGGTGAGTGTATAAATATGTTAGGGCATTTAGAGGTCACGTACGAGGAAGTGTTAGGCCTCTTAATGAGTATTAAGGTGGATAAGTCCCTGGGGCCTGATGGGATTTACCCAAGTTATTGAAGGAGGCAAGAGACAAGATAGCTGGGCCCTTGACCAGTATTTTTGTGTCCTCTCTAGCCATAGACAAGATCCTGGAGGACTGGCGAGTGGCTAATGTTGTACCTCTATTTAAGAAGGGAACAAGGGAAAATCCTGGGAACTATAGACCAGTGAGTCTCACGTCAGTTGTAGGGAAATTGCTGAAGAAGATTCTTAGGGATAAGATAAATGAGCATTTGGAAACCCATGGCCTAAGTAGGGAGAGCCAGCATGGGTTTGTGCAGGGCAGGTTGTGTCTTATCAACTTGAGTTTTTTGACAAGGTGACGAGAGGGATTAATGAGGGTAGGTAGTGGATGTTGTCTACATGGACTTTACCAAGGCATATGACAAAGTCCCTCATGGGAGGTTAATCCAGAAAGTTAAGATGCATGGGGTCCATGGCGAATTGGTTGTTTGGATTCAGAAATGGCTTGTGCCTAGAGGACAGAGGGTAGTGGTAGAAGGAACTTATTCACGCTGGAGGTCTGTAATTAGTGTAGTTCTGCAGGATTCTGTGCTGGAACCTCTGCTTTTGCTAAAGTATATAAATGACCTGGATGAAAATGTAGATGGGTGGGTTAGTAAATCTGTGGATGATATCAAGATTGGTGGAGTTGTGGATAGTGTAGAAGACTGTCAAAGAATACAGCACGATATGGATGAGTTGCAGATATGGGCTAAGAAGTCCAATAGTCTTACACATTCAATTGGGAGAGACTTCTCTGGAGAAAGATTTCTTCACCGACACATCTTTACTATTGGTTCTGTCCACAGGATTCCCAATGCCGAAAATAAACAGTTTAAATCGACTGACCTTAAATTCCTCTAGAGAGAGTGAGAGCACCTTTTTGCATGAACTCTTCGCTCTTTCTGGCAAGAGTTATCTCGATGCAGGTACTTCCCCAACGAAGACTCAATAAGGTCGATTCTTTATTAAACTGCTAAACGATGCCGACTTCTCTTGATCCTTCACTTCGATGAATTCTTCATCCTCCCTTCAAAACTGTCGGAATTGAGTAAATTGGCACTTCCAGCCACAAATTTCCAGTTCAAATATACAATATCTTGTAAGAGAACGCTCCTTCCGTTTTAAAAATGAAACTGCGTCACAAAAACAAACACGCAACAGAAACGGAGGCACAACACGTTCTACCTGGAAATCTACAAACTCAAAAACCTACTGCATCACCTGAGTCGACCCTTATATAGTCACGGGGCACATGTCATCACGTGACCTCACATCGGTGGGAAAATCACATCAGGTGACCTCCAAAAGACCATTATATCATTCTCACAAAAAAAACAGATCTCCTTGAGCATGTAACAATTGCTTTTCATAAAATCCTATTGTATTTCCTTTTTTCCCCTCTGAGTACCTGCAAGAAAATAAATCTCAAGGTAATAGCTGGTAAAATATATGTACTTTGATAATGAATTTACTTTGAAATTTGAAATTGATTATTGTGTTTATATTTGACAGATAGCTAGCATATAGGTTTGGAATTTTTTGTCTGACGATTGTAATTTCTCAAGTGAAGACAGTCCAATGATTAATTCTGCACATTTCCCTGAGGTTTTCTGTTGGTTGAGGTCGATCGTGGATGTTGTGTCTTTGCTGTCTATGTGATACGCCAGTGCAGTATGATATGGAGAGCAAGCTGTTGCCCATGCAGCAGGCTCTCCCTCTGCTCTTTGAATTTGATGAATCCAAAGAAACAGCAGAGACCCTTACAGTTTGGCACAGGCAGCATCGCAGGAGCAGCCAATCAGTCTTGAACTCAATGGTCAACTGCCTAAGGGACTGCAGCTCTGGACATTTCCTCGGGGTTTACTTCCGAAGCCTTTCCCATGAGTGGGTATAGCTGCAGGGCAGCGGAGGTTTGAGATCAGAGTTTTCCTTCTAGACGAGCTGCCAACCATGACCGACAAGCCCTGTCTGCTCGAAGAGACTGGTTTTAAGGTGCCTGTAACTTGCCTTTGCCCCTTCTCCTGTCAGTAGAAATGGTTCTGCCAGGCCAAGTAGGTAAAGCACACATGAAAGCCGGCAGCTGTCCTTGGCTGTCAGAGGCTATTTGAGATGCACACCATTGGGAGCATTTAACTTATCCCCACTACTCCCTATCCCACCTCGACAATGATATTTCCCTATAGCTTTTTATGAAAGACTTTATCAGTACAACTATAAATTGAAGACTACACTTTCATGGCTGTTCCTCACTTTGTTAAGCAAGGGATCTGTGGATGTGAAGAGCAAGAAACAAAGAAACAAAAATAGCATAACTTCATGACCTTAACTCCACCTTACCTTGTCAAGAATATGACCTTTATTTGAAAATTAATCTCGAATTAACCTACAATTAACAGCTACCCAAGCTGAGATCAGCTAAATCAGCACAGGCAATAAACTAAACTGTGTTATTCTATTCTGGTGCACATGGTGTAGTGATATTGGTTCAAGAGATCAAGAGAACCCTACATCATTGTTTGTAGGGCTTTGAAATGGACTAGCTGACCAAGCGTTGCTTATTTCTTCCCTATCATTTGTAAGTAAGTTGTAATCTCTCATATAAATCACATGACGAATATGAGTGAATGAAAGACCTGGTTAATGAATCTTGTTGCAATTGGTCTCAGAGCCTTCTGGTTTAGCAATGTAATTTTGAGTAATTTAAAAAAATAGCAAGGATACACATAACCTCATTGCATGAGAAGTATAAGCACAGCTGGTGTAGGTACATTTATTATCATGTTAAAATGAGAATGTGGGCAGCAAGTGAGATTGGCTTTGTGGGAGAAGCCAGAGGGTGGTAGTAGACGGTTACCTCTCTGACTGGAGGCCTGTGAATAGTGGAGTACTGCAGGGATCAGTGCTGTTTGATCAGCAAATTTGTGGATGATAGCGTGTGTCTGGTATGCATCAAGGAAGGCTATCATGGCTTGCAGCAGGATCTGGACCAGCTGGAAAAATAAGCCAAAAAATGGCAGATGGAATTTAATGCAGACAAGTGTGAGGTTTGCTCTTCGGTAGGACCAGCCAGGGTAGGGCACTGAGGAGTACTGTAGAGCAAAGGCAAGACATCCCACCTCTCCCGGAAGATCCGGGAGTCTCCCGGATCTCGATAATGGCTCCCTGATGCCGGGAAATTATATATAATGTCCTGGAAATAGATTTTTTTGAGAGGGAGAGTGAGCATCCTGATTGGTTTCTCTTCGTGCTAAGAGTGGTCCCCAACCACCGGGCCGCAAGGAAACGATATGATTTGGCAATATGAGTCAGCTGCACCTTTCCTCTTTCCCTGTCATGGCCACTGTTGAGCTGGAACGCATGCGAGCTCATTACCCGCGCATCATCCATGTCAGCGTGGGAAGGAGATCAACTGCTCAAGCTTGCAAATGACGGCGGGCTGAAAAGTATGTTTGACATAACATCTCTGCCGGCATTCTGGATCAAAGTCAAGGCTAAATATTCGGAGATAACCGCGAAAGCACTGAAAACGTTGCTTCCATTTCCAACATATCTCTGCAATGAATGCAACGAAAACTAAATAGCGGAATAGACTGGACATAAGGAACCCCGTTCGAGTATCGCTGTCTCCCATCACCCCTCGATGGGACCGTCTTGTTGCAGGAAAACAAGCCCAGGGCTCCCACTGGTTCAGCGATATTGGTGTGTTACAATGATTTTATATGTTCATACAAGGAAAATATGCGCAGTGTGTTTAATATCCAAACGTTACTTAAAATGTTATGATGCTATTGACTTATCACCTATATTCCGGTCGTTATTAACACCACCCCCCCCACCACTGGTCGGCCGGTCCGCAAGAATATTGTCAATTTTTTGCAGTGCAAAAAATGTTGGGGACCCCTGCTAAGTGGACCTATCAGATTTCTCTGTGGGCGGGCTTTACAGTCGACCTCAAAAATAATGACAGTGTTGCTTGCTGCACTGTTTGCAACAGTGACTTTTCTATTGCCCACGGTGGGTTAAAATGTAAAAGACATGTTGAGGTGAGTCTAACAGGTGTCATTTGTTCATTAGCATAGCTAACATTATTTAAACTAGCTGGCTGGCTGCTAAGAAGCTACGCTATTGATGTCCTACGTGATGAGGCCAAACTCCCTGTAGACTTGCTTAAAGTTGTAATAGAATAAACATGATAATATAATATAAGTACATATTTCAATGTCACATTTGCTGCATATACCCAACTTGGTTTGCAGATTAGACAAAATCACTAAACAAAGTATTACATACACCCTTGGAGGTCGATGGTGGGGGGGGGCGGTGGATATGGGGTTGCGGTGCTACCTCCCTGAAATGAGTTTTTGCAGGGTGGGATGTGTGCAAAGGGATCTGGGAATACAAATCCATAATTCATTGAAAGTGACGTCACAGGTAGATTGGGCCATAAAAAAGCTTTTGGCACATTGGCCTTCATAAAGTATTGAGTACAGGAGTTGGGATGTTATGTTGAAGTTTTATAAGACATTGGTGAGGCCTAATTTGGAGTATTGTATGCCGTTTTGGTCACCTACCCACAGGAAAAATGTAAATAAGGTTGAAAGAGTACAGAGAAAATTTACGAGCATGCTGCTGCGTCTGGAGGACCTGAGTTATAAGGAAAGATTGAATAGTTAGAACTTTATTCATTGGAACATAGAAGACTGCGAGGAGATATGATAGAGGTATACAAAGTTATGAGGGGTATAGATGAGGTAAATGCAAATGGGCTTTTTCCACTGAGGTTTGGTGAGACTCCAACCGAACGTCATTGTTTAAGGGTGAAAGGGGAAAAGATTAAGGAAACATGAGGGGAAATTTCTTCACTCAGAGGTTGCGAGAGTGTGGAACAAGCTGTCAGCATGTGAGCTCGATTTCAATATTTAAGTTAAGTTTGGATAGGTACATGGATGGAAAGAGTATTGAGGGCTATGGTCCTGATGCAGGTCAATGGGAGTGGGCAATTTAAATGGCTTGGCATGGACTAGATGAGCCAAAGGGCCTGTTTCTGTGCTGAACTTTTCTATGATTCTAAGCAGCTAAGGTTCTGATGAAAGGATCAAGTATATGTCTTTCCAGTAGGTAGGTGACCAGAACTGCAGACAATACTCCGAATTAGGCCTCACGGATTCTTTGATCCTTGTTCCTCAAAACTAGGCTGATTGACAATCTCTTATTCAACTTCAACATAACATCCCAATTCATGTACTCAGTACTCAGACTTATGAAGGCCAAAGTGCCAAAAACTCTCTTTACGACCTTATCTCCCTGTGATGCTACTTTGAAGGAATAACATGCTCAAAGAAAATTAAATAAAAATGCAGAGTTACTGAGAGCAGAAATATGCAATCTATAAAATCTGCTTGGCAAGCATAGCAAAATCTAGAGTTTAACAGATGAAATGGATAAGACAGAAATAGATAAGGAGATCATGCCTTTATATGATTTTATAAAATGTTCTGTCTATACTATGAATCCATTGTAGAAAAAAAAGTTGTACATAAGACTATATTTAGGTTGTAATAATCATTAATAGACAATCATGCACAGATGATTACAGATGGCATCTACAGCATTTTTGCTTTTCAAATTCACCCAAAACATTTTTCCAACCATAGAAAAATCAGGTTGTCTTAATGTATAAAAAATACAGAAACCACGGTTGAAAAGTTGGTATCAACACATATAGGAATCATTGTCAACATGTAGGAATAGTTGCAGCTTAAGTAGGATTGGTTGCATTTTATATTTTGTTGAATAATTTAGAATGAAGTTTAATGTATATGTTTTGATAATACTTAATACCAAATTAAAAACTTAATATTAATAGATGACATTTTGTGTGACCTCTGGCCTGTTCAAATAGTCTTACTTTCTAAGCTATCTGCAAAATAAATAAAATAACCAGCAGTAAACTGGTATTGTTAGAGGTCTTATTGTTCTTAAATAAATAAGTGGCCATTTTTACTTCTATTGATCTTTTATCTGCTCTTGCAGCGTCCAACAATTACACAAAATGTTCCTGTGAGCAATAAAATTAGATTTAGCACAGAATTAGCCTACTGAATTAATGTGCTAAATCAGTGATTATTCTGTGTAATTTCTTGAATAAAAATAATCATTTCTAAAATTTCCAGCTCTAGTTAAATGATCTTTGTTATATTGCAATCAATTACACTTCACTTTCAAGTTAAAATGAAGAACTATCAGATCTGCTGTTAGAAGCACAACTGTGTTACAAATAGTATAACTTCATGTTATACTGTATATGTTGAACAATTTAAAGTTGACTACATGGGGGTAACTCAGTTTGAGATTTCAATGACATAAATGTGTTAAACACTATATTTACCTTTGGAGATTAGTACACTGTCTAGAAATAATTGCTTTACAGGATGTTTTTCAGGTATACTGATTTTTACTAGCACAGACTATTGCTAGAAACGCTTGTTGCCAATGCTCCAAATCTCACCAATTTGCAACGATAGTGACATGCAAATCCTCCAAGAGGACCACAACCTTGTCGTAGGGGTTGGAGGTTTGTGTGCCTCAGTGACCCAGAGAGCTACGTTGGCTGGAGCCAGGGCCAGGTCCTCTAGGTTCGACGGTTCATCTCTGGGCTAACAACCCTGACTGGTCAAAAAGCAATTGCTATGGAGACGGGAATGAGGATTCCTTCTATAATGGAGGACCTTATTGCTGCCCTAAATACCAGCGGTGTAATGGGCAGTGAGTAAGTGACATGGAAGCATTCACAACCGTAATCCTTAATGAAATATTAGAGATGTTTGGAGGGAATGTTCAAAGTTCAAGGTAAATTTATTATCAAAGTACAGATACGTCACCATATACAACCCTGAGATTAATTTTCTTATGCTCAATAAATCTGTAGAATAACATTAACAGAATCAATGATAAGACCGCCCAACAAGGGTGTTCAACCAGAGTGCAGAAGACAACAAAATGTGCAGATATAAAAGAAGAAATAATAATAAATAAATAAGAAATAAATATTGAGAACATGAGATGAAGAGTCCTAGAAAGTGGAAAGAGGTATACAAAATTATGAAGTGCATAGATGTGTAGATGGTTGGCAATGATTTCTTATGGCATGAGTAACTAAACCAGAGGGCAGTGGTTTACAATCAGAGAGGATCTGAGGAAGAATTGAATTGAATTGACTTTATTTCTTACATCCTTCATGTACATGAGAAGTAAAAATCTTTACGCTATGTCTCTGTCCATATGTGCAATGTGCAATCATAGTAATTTATAATAAATAGAACAGTCAATGCAACATTGAAATACACTCAAATCAGTGTGAGTTAATTCGTCTGATGGCCTGGTGGAAGAAGCTGTCCCGAAGCCTGTTGGTCCTGGCTTTTATGCTGCAATACTGTTTCCTGGACAGTAGCAGCTGGAGTAGGTTGTGGTTGGGATGGCTTGGGTCCCCAATGATCCTACGGGCCCTTTTTACACATCTATCCTTGTAAATGTCCTGAATCACGGGAAGTTCACAACTACAGATGCGCTGGGCTGTCCACACTACTCTCTGCAGAGTCCTGCAATTAAGGGAGGTACAGTTCCCATACCAGGCAGTGATGCAGCCAGTCAGGATGCTCCCAGTTGTGCCCCTGTAGAAAGTTCTTAGGATTTGGGGGCACATACCAAACTTCTTCAGCCGTCTTTTCAGCACACAGCTGGTGTGTACAAACCACCTGAGGTCCTCGGTGATGTGGATGCCAAGGAACTTAAAGCCGTTTACCCTCCCAATCCCAGATGCATTGATGTCAATAGGGCCTGTCTCCATTCCTCCTGTAGTTCACAACCAGTTCCTTGTTTTTGCAACATTAGGGAGAAGTTATTTTCTTGACACCACCGTGCCAGAGGGTTGACTTCTTCCCTGTAGGCCACCTCGTTATTGTTTGAGATAAGGCCAATCAATGTAGTATCGTTGGGAAGTTTAATTAGTAGATCAGAGCTGCGGGTGGCGACACAGTCATGGCTGTACAGGAGTAAAGCAGGGGATTTAGTACACAGCCCTGAGGGGATCCTGTATTGAGATTCAGTGGGGTGGAGGTGAGGGAGCCCACTCTTACCACCTGCTGGTGATCTGACAGGAAGTCCAGGATCCAGCTCCACAAGGCAGGGTCAAGGCCGAGGTCTCTGAGCTTCTTGTCGAGCCTGGATGGAACTATGGTGTTGAATGCTGAACTGTAGTCCAGGAACAGCATTCTCACATAAGCATCCTTCTCCAGATGTGTAAGGACAGTATGTAGAGCAGTGGCTATTGCGTCGTCTGTCGATCGGTTGTGTCGGTATGTGGGTCCAGTTTGGGTGGTAGCATGCTGCAGATGTAATCCTTGACCAGCCTCTCAAAGCATTTCTTTATTATTGGGGTGAGTGCGACAGGATGCCAGTCGTCCTCCAAGAAGATGGTTGGAACGTAGAACTCACAGCTTCAGTGAGTGGTGCAGGCTGCTACTCCAATATCATGTAGGAAGTATCTAGGTGGGCTACTACACAGGAGGTAGAGAATCAAATGCTGCTAACTAGGATCGGAACAGATAAATACTTGATGGTTATTATGGAGACAGTGGGCCGAAGGATCTTTTTCTGTGTGGTTTAAAAAAGAATTGGGAGACTCCTTGACCGTGTTCAGCTGGCCTTCTATTTCACTAGAACAATTGAGTTTCCCTCATTTTTCAAAACCTTATTCTGCAAAACTCAGCTGAATGACATAGAATTCAGTACATTATAGGACCATCCTTGCTTTTACATCAAATTGTGCTCCATCTGGAAAAATTAACTGGGTATAATCCAGAGATCACTACCCTTGAGGTCCTGCTTTTTAATCTCTCTCCTAACTTCCTATATTCACTCCATAAGACTTCATCCCCTTTTCCACCAATATCATTAGGCACTAAAGTGCACAATGATCTTCCGGTACTTCCTCTTCCCCTTTGACAATGTTCTGCAATCACTCATTGAGACCCTTGATCCTGGCATGCGGGAGGTGACACACCATCCTTGTTTGTCTTCCTAACTACTGAGTGTCCAGTCATTGAGATAGAAAAGAGACTGCAGATGCTGAAAAACTCACAAGACACTGAAGGAGCTCAGAAGATCACACAGCATCTCCAATTACTATTGCTCCATCTGAATGGAAAATCCTACAAAAAGTAGTGGATACGGTCCAGTCCATCATGGGCAAAGTCCTTCTCACCATTGAGCACATCTGCATGGAGTGCTGTCTCAGGAAAGTGGCACCCATCCTCAAAGACCAACCTCCTCCCCACCCTATCCAGGTCATGCTCTCTTCTCGCTGCTGCCATCAGGAAGAAGATATAGCAAGAGCTTCAGGACTCACACCACCAGGTTCAGGTTATTACCCTTCAGCCATCAGCCTCTTGAACCAGGGGGGATATAACTGTTCCCACAACTTATGGACTCACTTTTAAGGACTCTTCATCTCATGTTCTGGATATCTATCGCTTGTTTGTTTGTTTGTTTATTTATTTATTTATTATTACTTTTTTCTTTTGTATGTACACAGGTTGTCGTCTTGCACATTGGTCTGTCCTGCTGGGTGTGGTCTTTCATTGATTTCTATTATGTTTCTTGGATTTACTGATTAGGTCTGCAGGAAAATGAACCTCAGAGTGGTATATGGTGACAAATATGGACTTTGATGATGAATTTCCTTTGAGCTTTGATTGCACCCTTTCCCACTGAGTCTCACAGCAGTTACAATGCCAGAGGCCTGGCTGCCACTACCCTGCCAACTCCACTGCTCCAAAGAGGTAGACTTGTTGGTGAGGGGGAAAGGCCACAGGGAACCCCTACACTGTCCACCTGCTCCCCTTGTCTTTCCTGGCGGTCACCCACATTAGATGCTGCCAGGCTGTCAAGTCCTGGTGATGGGTCTCCATCCCATACTTCGACTGTTTATTCCTCTCTATAGATGCTGCCTGACCTGCAGAGTTCCTCCAGCACTTTATGCTTGTAGCTGAAGATTTCTGGCATTTCAGAATGTTTTGTGTTTATCATTTTCTAATTTTATTGTATCCATTCTATACTCCGCTGAAGATTTTCCCTGTAGAAGTGGGATGCAGGGGATTCGTTGCTACATCTACGACCAGTCTATTGAAGAAGTTGGGGGTGAGGGGTCACTCCCTCCAACAAGCAATCAAGTCCTTGTCAAATGCAGCAGAAGAAAGCAGCAATTGGATTTGGATTAAAAGGAAAGACAACAACTGGGTTGCAAGATGAAGACAGGAGGGTTATGGAACTGAGGGGGGTGTATCTGGAACGCTAGGTAGCACCGCTGAGCCCTCTGGAGACGTCGTGGGCTTATCAACGAAACGTCAAAGAAGGAGGGTGCCCACCTGATGACCCCGATAACCTACCTTGTCACCACTCCAAGCCCACTGCCAACACTGAGAGTGCCAACTTACCATAGGGATTGAAACATCAAGTCCTAGTAGCTCTACTGATCTACTGTTCTACCCATCCCCTCCTCCAAGAAAATCCACGCCACATTTTACCTCTTCCCTGAGACCCTGCCAGCTGCCTTTGCCTTTGCCTCCGCTGGGCGCGAGTGTCCGCCACACACCGTCAATGCGCATGTGCTTTGCCGGCAGACTTCCTGTTGTGCTGGGTAACCCTTAACCGCAAGAGAATGGAGTCTGTTTTTTTCCATGTTTTGATAGTGATTTAAATATCGCCCATGGATTGAGAAGCAGTAAAAGTCCATCCGGAACAGTGTTCGCCATGATTGAAGTGGTGGCTAAACTACTCCGAGGCCCGGTCTTCCTGACGGGCGAAGAGCTGGAATGTGTTATAACTTTCACCAATCCCGTCACGGCTCGCTCCACCTCGGCCAGCAGGTAAAGGGAGCGCGCGCCCGGCGCTCCACCCGAACCAGCGCGCCCCCGGCATTTCCCCCCACCCGATCAGCGCGCGCCCCGCATTCCCCCCCACTCCGATCAGCGCGCGCCCAGCATTCCCCCCCACTCCGATCAGCGCGCGCTCAGCATTCCCCCCCACTCCGATCAGCGCGCGCATTCCCCCCCACTCCGATCAGCGCGCGCCCAGCATTCCCCCCCACTCCGATCAGCGCGCGCCCTGCATCCCCTCCCCCAATCCCGATCAGCGGGCTCTCTCCTGCGGTCGATATCCCCGCTCGTGATGCGCGCGTCTGGCCTTGGAGGTGAGTTTGTGTGCAAGGCTACCCTACTCATGCCAGGCTGTCTTTGCTTTGTCAGAGCTGGGAGCAGCCAATACCTGCCAAAAGAACATGGGCAGGCATTCTGACCTCTGCAAGGGACTGGCAGCTGTTGGTGGACCTCGAAGGGCAGCTGAAGTTCCACAACCATATTGCAGCCACCACCCTGAGACCAGACGTTGTCCTAGTGTCTGAGTCTACTAAGCAAGTGGTGCTGCTGGAGCTGACAGTCCCATGGGAAGACAGCTTGGAAGAGGCCTTTGAAAGAAAGCTCTCCAAGTACGCAGGACTGGTCAGCAACTGTCAGCAAGCTGGATGGAGAGCGAGGTGTCTCCCAGTGGAGGGTGGTTGTAGGGGATTCGCAGCCCGTTCCTTAGTTAGAGCCTTCAGCATTTGGGCATCGAGGGAGAGAGGAAGAGGAGAGCCATCCGCAGTACCACTGATGCGGCAGAGAGAGCCTCAGATGGCTGTGGCTCAAAAGAGGGGAGCCATGCAGTCATAAGTAGCTAGCCATCTGGACACAAGCTGGGGTCTGATCAGCCCCGGCTGGGTCACCTGGAGGAGGTTGTATGATGTTGAAAGACCCGAAACACCCGATGATTCCAGGAACATCACTGAAGATGTGTCCAGAAGCATCAATAGATGTATGTACACAGCTGAAGTTCAGGAACTCAGCATGAAGTTCTTGGCCCGAAAAGTCAACTCATTTCCATAGATCCTGCTTGACCTGAGGAGTTCCTCCAGCATTTTGTGTGTGCTGCTCTGGAAGCAGGGAGAGCATTCTAACTGGCTGCACCACCATCTGGTATGGGGAATGGTGTGTGTGTGTGTGTGTGTGTGGGGGGGGGGAGTGGGGGGAAGTGGGTAACATAGAAAACAGAAAATAGGTGCAGGAGTAGGCCATTCGGCCCTTGGAGCCTGCACCACCATTTATTATGATTATGGCTGATCATCCAACTGAGAACCCTGCACCAGCCTTCCCTCCATACCCTCTGATCCCCTTAGCCACAAGGGCCATATCTAACTCCCTCTTAAATATAACCAATGAACTGGCCTCAACTGTTTCCTGTGGCAGAGAATTCCACAGATTCACCACTCTCTGTGTGAAGAAGTTTTTCCTAATCTCAGTCCTAAAAGGCTTCGCCTTTATCCTCAAACTGTGACCCCTCGTTCTGGACTTCCCCAACATTGGGAACAATCTTCCTGCATCTAGCCTGTCCAATCCCTTTAGGATTTTATACGTTTCAATCAGATCCCCCCCTCAATCTTCTAAATTCCAACGAGTACAAGCCTAGTTCATCCAGTCTTTCTTCATATGAAAGTCCTGCCATCCCAGGAATCAATCTGGTGAACCTTCTTTGTACTCCCTCTATGGCAAGGATGTCTTTCCTCAGATTAGGGGACCAAAACTGCACACAATACTCCACGTGTGGTCTCACCAAGGCCTTGTACAACTGCAGTAGTACCTCCCTGCTCCTGTACTCGAATCCTCTTGCTATAAATGCCAGCATACCATTCACCTTTTTCACCGCCTGCTGTACCTACATGCCCACGTTCAAGGACTGGTGTATAATGACACCCAGGTCTCGTTGCACCTCCCCTTTTCCTAATCGGCCACCATTCAGATAATAATCTGTTTTCCTATTTTTGCCACCAAAGTGGATAACTTCACATTTATCCACATTAAATTGCATCTGCCATGAATTTACCCACTCACCCAACCTATCCATGTCACCCTGCATCCTCTTAGCATCCTCCTCACAGCTAACACTGCCGCCCAGCTTCGTGTCATCCGCAAACTCGGAGATGCTGCATTTAATTCCCTCATCCAAGTCACTAATATGTATTGTAAACAACTGGGGTCCCAGCACTGAGCCTTGCGGTACCCCACTAGTCACTGCCTGCCATTCTGACAAGGTCCTGTTTATTCCCACTCTTTGCTTCCTGTCTGCTAACCAATTCTCTATCCACATCAATACCTTACCCCCAATACCGTGTGCTTTAAGTTTGCACACTAATCTCCTGTGTGGGACCTTGTCAAAAGCCTTTTGAAAATCCAAATATACCACATCCACTGGTTCTCCCCTATCCACTCTACTAGTTACATCCTCAAAAAATTCTATGAGATTCGTCAGACATGATTTTCCTTTCACAAATCTATGCTGACTTTGTCCGATGATTGCTAGAGTACTGCACAGGATGGGAAGAAGATGCAGAAAGTTAGGAACTCCCTCAGCTCCATTATCGGCACTAACCCTGTGGTACCCAGGACACCTTCAAGCAGTGGAGGCTACCTCAGTAAATATAGTTAAGACAAGGTTGGATAGATTTTTGCATAGTAGTGAAATTAAGGGTTATGGGGAAACTGCAATTAGGTGGAGATGAGTCCATGGCTGGATGAACCGTGATCTTATTGAATGGCAGAGCAGGTTCAAAGGGACTGATGGCCTACTTCTGCTCCTATTTTTTTATGTTCTTAAAGAGCAATGCCTCAAGAAGGCGGCACCCATCATTGAGGACCCCCACAACCCAGGACATGCCCTCTTCTCATTGCTACCATCAGGAACCTGAAGCCACACACTCAACGATTTGGGGCCAGCCTTTCACCTCCTCTTATGCCCCTCCTCCTTCCCTTTATCCTGTGGCCCACTCTCCTTTCCTATCAGATTTCTTCTTTAGCCCTTTTACATTTTTCACCTATCATCTCCCAGCTTCTCACGTCATCCCCCTCTTCCATGCACTTGGCTTCACCTGATGACAGCTGGAACTCTATTCCTGTTAGATTGGTGGGAAAATGAGGTGAAGGTGGATGGACAAAGGTGAGGTGACGGGACATGGGGGAGATGTGGGTGTTGTGCAGCATCAGTGGTGGAGGAAGGGAAGCCCTGTTCTTCGATCTGTGATGTTCCGGAAAGGAAAGCCACATCCTGGGTCCAGCCTTTTGGTAAGCTAATCATGCACATTCCAAGGAATAAATTCCTAGCCTACTCAGTCTTTCCTTATAACTTAGGTCCTCTGGACCTGGCAACGTCCTTTAAAGTTTTCTCTATACTGTTTTAAACCTTATTTGCATCTTTCCTGTACGTAGATGACCAAAACTGCACATATTACTCCAAATTAAGCCTCACAAATGCCTTATAAAACATCAACATAGTGTCTCATCTCGTGTACTCAATACTTTAATTTATTAAGTCCAATGTGTCAAAAGCTTTTGTTATGACCTTATCTACCTGTGATGCTACTTTAAATGAATTATGGACCTATATTCCAAGATCCCTTTACTGCCTTTCCATTCACTGTATAAGATTACCTTGGTAATGTCAGCAACACCTCGCAGTTATCAGCATTAAATTCCATCTGTCATTTTTCAGCCTACTTTTCCAGCTAGTCCAAATCCTGCTGCAAGGCATGATAGCTTTCCTCGCTGTCTAGTACACCCTCAATCATGGTGTCATCCACAGATTTGCTGATCCAGTTAACCATATTATCATCCAGATCGTTGATATAGATGACAAACACAACAGACCCAGCACCGAACCCTGCGGCACACCACTAGTCACAGGCCTCCAGTCAGAGGCGACCATTTGCTACCACTATGACTTTTCCCAGAAAGCCAATGTCTAATCCAATTTACTGCCCCATCTTGAATGATCAGAGACTGAACCCTCTTGACCAGCCTCCCATGTGAGACATTGTCAAATACCTTAGAGAGAATCAGAATCAGGTTTATTATCACCGTGAAATTTGTTAAATTAGCAGCAGCATTTCAATGCAATACATAATCTAGCAAAGAGAGAAAAAATAAATAAAATAGAACATAATAATAAATATGTAAATCAATTATGTATATTGAATAGGTTATTAAAAAATATGCAAAAACAGAAATACTGTATATTAAAAAAAGTGAAGTAATGTCCAAAGCTTCAAAATCCATTTAGGAATCGTATGGCAGAGGGGAAGAAGTTGTTCCTGAATCGCTGAGTGTGTGCCTTCAGGCTTCTGTATCTCCTACCAGATGGTAACAGTGAGAAAAGGGCATGCCCTGGGTGCTGGAGGTCTTTAATAATCGGCGCTGCCTTTCTGAGACACCGCTCCCTAAAGATGTCCTGGGTACTTTGTAGGTTAGTGCCCAAGATGGAGCTGACTAGATTTACAATCTTCTGCAGCTGCTTTCAGTCCTGTGTGGTAGCCCCTCGATACCAGACAGTGATGCAGCCTGTCAGAATGCTCTCCACGGTACAACTATAGAAGTTTTTGAGTGTATTTGTTGACATGCCATATCGCTTCAAACCCCTAATAAAGTATAGCCGCTGTCTTGCCTTCTTTATGACTACATCGATATGTTGGGACCAGGTTAGATCCTCGGGGACGTCCACATCCTTGCCTTCATCAACTTTCCTGGTAACCTTCTCAAGGAATTCTATAAGACTGGTTACACATGACCTACCACCCACAAAACTATGTTGACTATCCTTAATCAGTCAATGTCTATCTAAATACTTATATATTCAATCCCTCACAATAGCTTCCAATAGCTTTCCCACTACTGATGTGAGGCTCACCAGCCTATAATTTCCTGGTTTATTTTTAGAGCTTTTCTTGAACAACGGAATAAAATTGGCTATCCTGCAATACTTTGGTAGTTAACCTGTCATTAACTATCTGCTAGGGGCTTGGCAATTTCTGTGCTTGCCTCCATCACTTTTGTGCCTATTTATAACAAACGTGTGTGGTCTCTAAATATAGGGTTGCAGTTGGACTGGGATTTTTTAAGTATTCACAATAATGGTGAATTTAACAGTTATTTGGAAATGGTTTTGAGAAATGTACTTGAGATTAAACTGTTTTTGGATTTTGAATATTTTCAGTTTTCCACATGCTTTGTAAAACATAATATTATAAATGTACTAATGTATTTTAAAATTGCGTCTTTAACTTCTGTCATTTAATTCAGTGAGATGTTGGCATGGGCAAGTGCTCAAATACATTGCCAATTTCATACCAGTGAGAGTCGTGTTGCACTTCCTCCCTCTGAAGAAACAAAGTACGATGTGCAGGCTGAAAATGAAACTGTATTTGTTCCAAACAGAGGTAGGATGCTATTTTTGAGTTTGCTTGGTGCAATGGATCAGATTATTTATTCTTAAAGTTTTGTATTGCTTGATTTGAACACAATGTACTGGATGAATCAGTATTACTTTTTGCTGTCTTGAATTGTTGTGTTAAAATTATGCACAGGAGTTCTTAACAGTCCTTGCAGAAAATTATCTCTTCATTAATGGGTGGGAGCTCAATGGTCTAATTAGTTTTTTCTTTTATCTTTTCTTAAAATTCTCATCAAATTAAATCAAATCCCATCTCATCAAACCCCTTTCTCCGAGTTACCCTTCCAGTTTCTTTCCCATTTACTTAATGCACCCTTAGTACTAGTTTTGTTTGAGATCCAAGTTGTGCATTATAGCATTGGTTCCCAGCTTTCCTTCTTGGCCCTTTTATTTGCTGACATTTTAAAAGGTTACCTATTCTTTGTGCTCTGTTTGCTTTCCTCCTTCTGTATCTGACCTCTAAATCCCCTCATTTAACCCTCAATCTACTTTATTTCCAAGGTTTTTTTTCCTCTGCAAAGCTCTTAAATGTACTAAGGTTAAAGATTGGCTTTATTTGTCGAAGCATACAATGAAATGCTTCATTTATGTCACCGACTAACACAGTCCCCAAGGATGTGCTGGGAGCACCCACAAGTGCCACAGTTTGCTAATCCTAACCTGTATGTCTTTGGACTGAGGGAGAAAACTGAACACCCAGAGTAAACCCATGCAGTCATGGGGAGAACATCCATACTCCGATAGACAATGGTGGGAATTGAACTCTGATCACCAGTGCTGTAAAGCATTGCACTAAATGCTACTTTAACATGCCACCTCATGGTCACTTCAAGTTTAAGTTATTCTCACAGCTGTATTTGAATCTCTTCAGTTACATTTCTCTTCTTAAAATCCCACCATAATTGCTGTAACCAAAGTCGCACGTAACATTGCATGTGATTTTGACCACATCGCATATGATTCTGACCACATTGACCATAGTTTCTGTTCAGTTTTTTTCTCACTATTCAGCTGCTTGTTTCTGTTGTCCATCCATTTTTTTCAATTCTTAATTTTCCAAACCTTCTTAATTATATTCCTGGTAACTTCAAGTTCTCCCTCGTGTTGTAGGAACTAGACAGCACTCCAGAAATCCAATATAACCCCAGTACCCAGCCCTTTACTTTGTCTCCATTCTCCTGGACACTATATTCTGGATATGTGAAGTAAATTTCCACTTGCTGTTGAAACTACTTTCTTCTCCATCTCTGTTGGCCTGCGGTTCAGACAGCTGGTTTTGGATGAGTTAAAATTTATGAAATCTTCAGTCTCCATCTCAAGTTTCTACCCCTGTCACTGATTTCTTCTCTCTCTTAAGCCTTTGTCTTGCATTGATTGAGGCTACTTGCAACTTTGGCTTGCTGTTAATCCTTGAAGGAGATTTGGGTCTCATTTCCTCTCTCACCAATACTGTCTGTTCTTCTGACCGTACAGAAATATGCCTCCACCCTTTTGTTGAAATGTTCAGTCATACCTTTGCCACCTCCAGATGTAACTAATGGTCAGACAACACACATAAAAGTTGCTGGTGAATGCAGCAAGCCAGGCAGCATCTCTAGGAAGAGGTACAGTCGACGTTTCAGGCCGAGACCCTTCATCAGGACAGACACTTGTGTTCCATCGTGTTAATGTCATTCAAACTTCTAAATTGTGGTATATCACGTATATTGGTCTTCTTCCACTTCCTCATTTTTCTGTGGGACAACAACAGAATACTGGAATAACTCAGCAGGTCAAGCAGCATCAGAGAAGGAAAAGAGTGTATGTTGTTGTTTCAGGTCAATGCTCTGCATCAGGACTGAGATTGCTGTATATATCAGTGCAAGGGTGGGTGAGATAGAGGCTGACAGGTAAAAGGTGAAGCCAGATGAGGCCATACTATGAGCAGATAGAGGGACAGTGATGGAACCAGTTAGGGGAGTGGATGGGAAAGATGAACAAAGGGAAAAGAAAACTAGGTCAGAGGTGAGTGTGTGTGGGAGGAAAGCTGTGGGAGTGAGGGTTATCTGAAGTTAGAAAATTCAGTGTTCATTTCCAAGCAGAAATCTATCTTTTTTTTTGTTGTTCTGTATTGGCTTAAGTTCCCAAACCTGTGTCATTTTAAATTCTGGTCATTTAGATATCATAAATGTCCACTTTTTCCCATCTTTAACATTATAGCTGCAATAACAAACTCTTTGACACCATGTTTCTTGTCATGATGTCTTCACCCTTTTCTCTCAAAATTTCTCCCTAAATCATCTTGTACACAGTAATTTCAACTTTCAGCTCAAATTATTGTACTTTTTGTCTCCATTGGGTTATCTATTTTTGTTCATTTCTTCCTCCGCACAAGCTCATTTAACTAATGATCATTCCTTCCACCTTGTCAGTTCACTTTTGATTACACTTCAATCCCAACCATGGCTAATTTTTTTTCATCTGTTTCCATGTTCTGGGTTCACCTCTAGTAAACCGTATCAGATCACTTATAATGGCACATTTAGAGTCCCAGCAATCTTAGTTTTTAAGCTTTATTCATTGTGACACTGTGTTGTCCATCTAGCAATCACACCCTCATCCTTGATGTCAAAGAGATTTTAAACCTCTCCAATCCTTACTGTTTCCTGGTCTTGTTCCCATCAACATTACCATTGTATTTATACTATACAGTTGGTTCAATGATTGATTCATCAGCCTATAGCAAAATGGATCCCAATCTGCTATAATTTTGGGGCCATCCCAAAAAGCAGTGTTCTTTCTGCATCCCCACCACACCCCACACTAGTGTCTTCATTTGTTTTCTTGAACAACTTCTGCCTTTTTTTCCAACTACCGCGAGGATTTCCTGGACTTGGTCAAAAAGATTGAAGCTGCCTGTACAAGTGCCTCTGTGGCAGCCCTTCATCTTGTTTAGCAGGCTATACCTGTGCCGTGGTTCACTCTCCATCTCCCATCTTCCTTTCACATGAACTATTTTTCTCATATCTTGCTCATAAGACTTGCTTCTTGGTGTCTGTCTCTCCTGCTCCCTGTAAATTACTCATGGTTCTTTTTCCGTTTTTGGCCATCTTGCTAACTGATTAATTGCATGTATTTCCATCTCCATGTGTATATCCGATCTTTCCTGAGTCTCCTTTAAATCACCTCAAAAGAGACTGTCTGTTGATGCCATTATCCTTGTGGATACTTGCCTCATCTCCAAGCTCCCTTTCTTCTCAAGCCTTTGAATACATTGTCTGACTAAATTTGTATGATATTTATTAACTGTTTTCAGTATTAGTCTTTGATCTAAAATTAAACATATTGTAGAAACATTTGAAGTACTCATTTATTTCCAGGTGAAAGAGGAAAATGTATTTTAGCCACTAATCCCAAGATACTGTTCTGTGACCTGTGCCTTGATCCTGGTGAATCAAAGTCATGTAAGTCAATGTATTTTGATGTAGATAAAAACTTTTTCACAGCTTAATAACAGTTATACATAGTATTCAGTATGTGCTGGGCTTGAGTTTTTTGGTAAGTGGTACTTGAGCTGCTTTTTTGATGTCTGCTAATTTTAGTATATAGACTGGTAATGTGGAGGGGGATTGGAAAATTTGACAACCATAGAACGTTATCAAATACCTTGTCTCTGCTGGTTCTGTGCTGGAGAATAATTTAAAAAAAATTCTTCTGATGCAATTTATCCCTGTTTCCTTTCAAAAGAGCATACTGCAGGAATTGTACTGATAGGTTAATCCTCCTGTGGTCCACAACAGCCAAGCTGGCATACGTTGTGGAATTGACAGTACCATGGGAAGATGGTGTCAAAGAAGCTTGTGAGAGGAAAAAGACCAAGTCCTCTGAACTGGCAACTGAAGCTGCCCAGAATGGCTAGAAGACCAAGATTTTCCCTGTAGAAGTGGGTTGCAGGGGATTCATTGCTACATCCATGACCAGTCTATTGAAGAAGATGGGGGTGAGGGGTCACTCCCTCCAACAAGCAATCAAGTCCTTGTCAAATGCAGCAGAAAAAAGCAGCAATTGGATTTGGATTAAAAGGAAAGACAACAACTGGGTTGCAAGATGAAGACAGGAGGGTATGGAACTGAGGGGGGTGTATCTGGGATGCCAGGTAGCACCGTTGAGCCCTCTGGAGACGTCGTGGGCTTATCAACGAAACGTCAAAGAAGGAGGGTGCCCACCTGATGACCCCGATGATGTACCTACCTTCCCTCCTTGTCATCACTCCAAGCCCACTGCCAACATCGAGAGTGCCAACTTACCATATGGATTGAAACATCAAGTCCTAGTAGCTCTACTAAGTACTATCGTTATCATGTGAACAAAATTTAAAATGGTCTGCTCACTGTTTTCTCTAGTTTTTTCTCCATCTTGTTCAAACAAGTGCTGTAACATTGCCTTGTAGTCTATATTGCTCAGGTAAAAATTTTCCTAATTCTCAGCTGTCAGCCAGCTGAATCTATTTTTTATGAGTAGGCCATGTGGTCAATTAAGCGTGCTCTATTAATACAGTAAATCTTCCACTTTCAAAGTTCAAAGTGAATCTATTATCGAAGTACAAATATGTCACCATATACAACCCCAAGTTTCAGTTCCTTGCAGACAATCACAGTAAGTACAAGAAACACAACAGAATCAATGGAAGGCCACCACCCACTGCAAAAAGAAACAACAAACTGCAAATACAAAAAGGATAAGGAAATAAGTAAATGAGCAATAAATATCAAAAACATGAGATGAAAAGTCCTTAAAAGTGAGTCCATAGGTTGTGGGAACAGTTACATAGAAACATACAAAAGCATAGAAAACCTACAGCACAAAGTTGTGCCAAACATGTCCCTACCTTAGAAATTACTAGGCTTACCTATAGTCCTCTATTTTTCTAAGCTCCATGTACCTATCCAAAAGACTCTTAAAAGACCCTATCATATCTGCCTCCACCACCGTTGACGACAGCCCATTCCACGCACTCATCACTCTCTGAGTAAAAAAATTTACCCCTGACATTTCCTCTGTACCTACTCCCCAGCACCTTAAACCTGTGTCCTCTTGTGGCAACCATTTCAGCCCTGGGAAAAAGCCTCTGACTATCCACACGATCAGTGCCTCTCATCATCTTATATATCTCTATCAGGTCACCTCTCATCCTCCATGGCTCCAAGGAGAAAAGGCCGAGTTCACTCAACCTATTCTCATGAGGCATGCTCCCCAATCCAGGCAACATCTTCGTAAATCTCCTCTGCACCCTTTCTATGGCTTCCACGTCCTTCCTGTAGTGAGGTGACCAGAACTGAGCACGGTACTCCAAGTGGGGTCTGACCAGTGTCCTATATAGCTGCAACATTACCTCTCAGCTCCTAAATTCAATTCTACGATTGATGAAAGCCAATACACCTTACGCCTTCTTAACCACAGTGATGGAGGGAGTGAAATTGAGTGAATTTATCATTTCTGTCTGTTTCAAGAGCCTGATGGTTGAGGGGTAATAACCATTCCTGGACCTGGTGGTGCAGGTCCTGAGACTACTGTACCTTCTTACTGATGGCAGCAGCGAGAAGAGAGCATGGCCGGGATGGTTAGGCTCCTTGGTGATGGATGCTGCTTTCCTGTGACGGCAGTCTTTGTAGGTCTGCTCAGTGGATAGGTCTTTACCTGTGATGGACTGGACCATAACCACTACTTTTTATATGCTTTTCCGTACAAAGGCAACGGTGTTTCCATACAAGGCTGTGATGCAGCCAGGTACTCCCTACCACACATTTATAGAAGTTTGTCAGAGTTTTAGATAATATGCTGAATCTTTGCAAACTTCTAAGAAAGTAGATGTGTTGGTATGCTTTCTTCATAATGGCACTTGTATGCTCAACCCAGGACAGATCCTCTGTAATGATAACACCAAGGAATTTAAAGTTTCTGACCCTCTCCACCTCTGATTCCCCATTGAGGACTGGCTCATGGTCCTCACGTTTCCTCCTCCTGGATCATCTCCAATGTCTTGCTGACATTGAGTGAGAGGTGGTTGTTGTGGCAGCACTCAGCCAGATTTTCAATCTCCCTCCTATATGCTGATTTGTCACCACCCTTGATTTGGCCAACAGTGGTGTTGTCAGCAAACTTAAATACGGCATTGGATCTGTGCTTAGCCTCAAAGTCTTAGGTATAAAGTGAGTAGAGCAGGGGTCTAAGCACACAGTCTTGTGGTGCACCTGTGCGGAGGGAGATTGTGGAGATTTTATTGCCAATCTGAACTGACTGGGGTCTGCAAGTGAGGAAATGGAGGAACCAGATGCACAAGCAGGTATTAAGGCCTCAGACGAAGATTATTGATTAGTTTTGAGTAGATAATAATATATTGAATGCTAAGCTGTAGTTGTTGATGAACATCCTGATGTATCATCTTCACTGTCCAGATGTTCCAGGGCTGAGTGAAGAGCTAATGAAATGGCATTTGCTGTTGACCTGTTGTGACAGTAGGTAAATTAGAGTAGATCCAAGTTGCTTCTCAGACAGGAGCTGATATGTGTCATCACCAACCATTCAAAGAACTTCATTACAGTGAATGTGGGTACTAATGGACGATAGTCATTGAGGCAGGTTACCATGTTCTTCTTGGGCACTGGTATAAGTAAAGCCTACTGGAAGCAGCTGGGTACCTCAGACTGCCAGAGTGAGAGGTTACGGGTATCGACGAACACTCCAGCCAGTTGATCAGTACAGGTGTTAGTACTCAGCTAGATACCCTGTCTAGGCTGAACGCCTTCCATGGGTTCACACTTCTCTCACGTCAGCCTCAGAGACTGAAATCACATGGTCATTGGAGGCTATGGGTGTTTGTGAAGGTGCCTCCATGTTTTGATGGACAAAGCGAATATAAAAATTACTGAGCTCACCTGTGAGCGAAGCCTTGTTGTCACCTGTGTCTTTTGGTTTCACTTTGTAGGTGATAGCTAGCATTCAAGCCCTGCCATAGCTGTTGAGCATCCTTCTGGAATTGCTGCCTTACACGTGAGATGGCGTTCCAGAGATTGATGTGGACCTCTTGAATTTAACAAGATTCCCAGATCTGAATGTGACTGATATGGCCCTCAAAAAATGGCGGATCTCATGGTTCATCTGGGGCTTTTGGTTAGGGAAGACTCAGTGATTTTGTGGGGACACACCCACCTACAACTGTTTTTTTAACCTTTGTGACAACCGTGGTGTATTCAATCTGATCCTCTGAGTGTATAAACACAGCTCAGTTCACTCCCGCAGCCTCCCTTGATCACCTCTTTGTTGTCCTTGTTTGTGCTTGTTACCACCCAGCGTCTAAATCCTGGAACTCCCTTCAAAAATCCACTCTAAGAGAGTGTTCACCAGAAAGATTTCAGCTGTTTAAGGAAGGAGGAAGTTCCACTATCACCCACTCGGCAGCAAATGTTGGCCTTGCCAATGACACACTGATTCTGGAAAATGAATTAAAAGAAATAAACTTCTTCATTCTCTAGGAATTTTTCTGGTAATCTCCAACACAGCAGTATTGAATGAAATTTTAAAAAATGCTAAACTGCTCTGCAATTCAGACAGGATTTGGGAAGAGGATTGCTATTGGAACAAAGCTGGATTATTGAAACCTAGTTGTTCTCGGAATGTCCAACAGTAGGTACTTGGCAGGACAGTTTAGTCTATTTCTGTTGCAGTTTTTCCAAAGGTCAGTTGCAAGAAAACAGGTGTCAAATGGACAAGGGTGAAAGAGCCTGGTTGAACTTTACTGCATTTCACTCCAGGTAAAGTCAATTTTCAGTTATGTAACACTGGACAAAATAATGTGTTAATGTCTAGTTTGTAGCTACATATGTCTCAACAATTCTTCAGTCTGAGAAGACATACTTTTGCTTGTTCTGTTTATGTGTTTCTTTGTAGATGTCTCCATGGAGTGTATGGTGCTACAAATCACAATAAAAAAAAGCTTATTGAATTCTTTGGACTCATGAAGGCATAATGAACATAGAGGAATGTTTGACCACAAAATGTATGCTAAAATAACTGAAGTGTAAGAAAGAGTCCCCATTATCTACTTCTGCAGTCACAACCAATTGTACAGTATATAGATCAAGGTTGAGTTTATCGTCATGTGCACAAGTACATGTATGCATAAGTGCAATCACAGGCACACAGCATCAAATCAGCAGCATTCACAAGAAAAACATAAATATACCAAATTATGCACCTTTTTTAACAGGAAAAACACAAAACCAAAAAAAGGTCATTTTGGTGTAAATTGATCACAGTGGTCATGGTATTTTAAAACTGTAGTGACTAGGTTGCTTCAAAAACTAAATGGTTGAAGGGAAGTAGATGCTCTTGAACCTGGTAGCGTGAGATTAAAAGCTTCTGTACCTACAGTCTGATGGTATCTGTAGAAAGATACCATGGCTTGGATGGCAAGGATCTTAGATGATATTGCCTTCTTGAGGCAGTGCCTCATGTAGATACCGCTAGTTGTGAGGGTGGGGTTGGGAATGTGCCCATGATGTACTGGGCAAAATATACTACTGTGCGGCTTTCTACATTTGTTACATTACAGACGATAAAATCTGCTGGAGGAACTTAATGTATCAAACAACATCTGTGGGGGGGGGGAGGGGAAGAAATGTTGATGTTTTGAGTCAAAACCTCACATTAAATTTTTTTGCCTTCCGCTCCCCCATCTCAAACATGTTGTTCGACCTGCTGATTTTTTTTCCAGCTTATTGTATGTGTCTTCAGCTTTTCGTTTCTGTGTCTTTGTAGATAGATGACCATTTGTTTTGTTGCTTTTTATTAAAATTCAAATAACCTGTTCCATAAGTCAACAAGACAAAGGAGATGCTTATCAACTTCAAAAGAACTCACACCCCCTTTTACGTTGGCGGCAAGCAGTTTCAAACTCTTGGAAACGCACATCACACAACCTCTCATGGTCCCAGACTACATCCTACTTAGTCAAGAAAACTCACCAACATCTCTACTTTCTGAGGATGCTGAAGAGAGCTGGGCTTCATGCATCTATACTCGCGTCATTCTACAGACTTGCAGTAAATAGAGAGCATCCTATCAAGCTACATCACTGATTGGTATGAAAACTGTACTGCGACGGACAGGAAGGTTTTACAACAGGTAGTCAAAACTGCCCAACGCATCACTGGTACTCGCCTTCTCGCCGTCAAGGACAGATATACAAAAAGGTGCTGGAAAGGGCCAGTAATATCATGAAGGATCACACACACCCTGCTCATGGACTGCTTTTCCCACTCCCATCAGGGAGGAGGCTATATAGCATCCCCAAGCAGTAAGGTTGATCAACACCTCCACCACTACTTTATTATTTCCCATCAGTTACTTCATGTACAGTGTAGCGTCGCTTTATGGACATACAGTCAATCTATGTATATAAGCTATTTTTAGTAATTACATTTATTGTGTATTATTATTGTGTTCATTTTGTTTTCGTGCTGCATTGGATCCAGAGTAAAAATTATTTTGTTCTCTTTAATACTTGTGTACAAGAGATAACGTTAAACAATCTTGAATCGTCTAGTCATGGACATTTATCTAGAGGTATCCAATGTGGTTTTGCTGTAAATTTTCAGATTCCTACTGTGAAACTGTACCTCTTGATGGTCCTCCATCCTTCCGAGGCCAGTCGGTGAAATATGCTTATAAATTGACAGTTGGTTGCCAAAGAGTAAATTCTCCAATCAAACTTCTTCGGGTTCCTTTTCGGGTATTTGTCGTTTATGGTGAGTTGATGACAGAGATTTATCTGATTTGAATTAATTCTAATTGTACTAATGGCATGGCTAATTTCTCAATCAGCAATAATTTGTTGCTTCTCGACCAGAGATAATTCCAAGGCAATTGTTCGCATTCTTTCCTTTTTAATTCGTAATTTCTCTTTGATGGAAGTGACGATTGGCGAGTTGAGGCTTTCAAAAGTCAAAGTCGTTCTGATGTTTAGGAATTTTATTCTTAAATAACTTTGAATTCAAGAATAAGTATGGCAGGATCATATTCCTATTGTTACAGATAGTGTATCTTTTGGTTACGTTATACAGGTCCTTTGCAAGCTTCTAGAGTCACACAGAATAGAAACTAGCTTTTCGGACAACTGTGCCATACCCTATCTATGCCCCTTATAACTTTGTACATCTCTGTCTGGTCTCCTCAAACTCCTGTTCCAAGCAAAACAATGCAGCCTGTTCAGTTCCATCTCTTATAAATGATGTGCCCCATCTCTGGCAACAGTATGCTGAATTTCCTCTGCATTCTTTCTAGTCTAATCATGTTCTTTTTATGGTGTGACAATAGATCTGCATAGAATCTTCCAGATGTGATCTAACCAATATTTTATAAAATTGTACAATAACCTCCATTCTTTTACATTTTTGCCCTAATTAATGAAGGCTGCCCATCTATTTTTGCTGATTTATTCAGGTTTCCTCGGACTTGTACACTGAAGTCTGTATGTTCCTTGATACTCTTGAAGTTAGGACCATTTATTATGCATGTCCCCTATACTAATTAGTCTTTTTCCTTTATCAGGATTAAATACCATCCGCCTTGGCTCTGCCCAACTTGATCTATGACTATCTTCCTGATTAACAACAATAGTGATCTTTGTGTCATCTGCAAACTAATCATGCTTCCCATATTGTAGATTTTGATACCTTATTTTGTAATAATTGTATTTTTTCTTTGGAAATGGTTGGATGAATTTCCAGTTTTATTTACAGCAAAAATCAGATGTCAGCATCTCCATTTTACATACTGTCTCCAAGTTTAATTTATAAATGCCATTGAGGATTGTGTAATTCTCTTATTGACCATTTTCTGTAGGATGGTGAATATTTGCCTTTTAGTTATGTGTGTAAATGACTAGATTTCATTTATTGGTTGCAAGGCTTTTTAGTGATTATTCCATTTTTATTCACATCAGGATTGGAAAATTATCAGTTTCCTCCAGATGAGGCTATGGCACCTACAAATCCATTTTTGGATGAAGATGAAAGTACTAAAAAAGACACTAGATTAGTGGATCTTGCAACTGAAATGTTGATGACCAGCACATCTCGCCGTAGTCTTCGTGAGTATTAATTTTAAGCCAGCAGCAGGCAGCATAGGACTTCTAGTCTAGATACCTTTGCATCCATCAAAAGTAGAACATTTATCTATTTTTTTAAAATGGTGTATTTATGATGGGGGGGCAGGATAGTTTCACTAAAATATGAAAGAAATTAACAAATATTTTTTATTGAATTTTCCATTTTTTTGGGATGGTTTAGTAATGCAAATAGTACCATCGAAGTTAATTGCTTATTGTTACTGAATCTGACTTGAAGAAACTATTGGGAAGATTATTTTAGAAAATAAATTGGATTTATTTAAAAATCTCATCCTTCAATATTCAAGCTGCACAAACCTTGAGGCAAAATATGCAGTAGAATAGGCCCATCCTGCATCAGGGTTGGGAGGAATTTGTGTTCCTGAGGAAGGATATTTAAAATGTTGGGATTGATGTTGGACATTCAGCAGATCAGACCGAGGAGAATAGATATTTTGATAAAGTAGAAAACATCTTGTACACTATTTCAACAGATCAATTCATTGCAAGGTAAAACAATAACAGAATTCAAAGGGAAGTGTTACAGTCACAGAGAAAATGCACTGCTGGTAGATAACAAGGTGCCAGGTCATAATGAGTAGATTGTGAGGGCATTACCCCACTTTATACTAGGGTACCATTCAATAGTCTTATAACAGTGAGATACAAATCTCCATGAGCCTGGTGGTATGTGCTTTCATACTTTTCTGTCCACTGGGAGGGAGAAGAAAACAGACTGTCCATGTGTGAGGAGTCTTTGATATGCTGGCTGCTTTACTGAGGCTGTAAGAAGTATAGACAGAGTCCTTGGAAGGGAGGTAGGTTTCTCTGTACTGAGCTGTGTCCACTACTCTCTGCAGTTTCTGCAAGTGGAGAACAGTTATGCCAAGCTGTTATCCATCCAGATTGAATACTTTATATGGTGCATTGATAAAAATTGGTATAAATCGACAGGGATGTGCCAGATTTCTTTAGCCCCTAAGGAAGTAGAGGCATTGGTGAGCTTTCTTGGCCATGACATCGATGTGATTGACTTGGCTATTGGTGATGATCACTGAAACTCTCAACACTCTTAACCTCAGCACTATTGAGTAAACAGGAGTATGTGCACCGTCCTCCTTCTCCCTTTCTGAAGTCAATAACCAACTCTTGTTTTCCTGACGTTGTGGGAACGGTTGTTGTCATGACATTATGTCACTAGGCTTTCATCTCTTTCCTTCACTCTGACTCGTTATTCGAGATATGGTCCACTGTGATGATATCATCTGCAAACTTGTGAATGAAATTGGAGCACAGTGCATCGAGGAAACTTATAGGAGTAGAGTAGGTGGTTGAGGAGGCAGTCCTGTGAGGCACTGGTCTTGAAGATGGTCATGGTAAAGGTATTACTGCCTCTCATTATTGATTGCAATCTGTTGGTCAGGAAGTCAGGGATCCAGTTTCAACGGAGGTGTTGATCTCTAGATCTGGAGTTTGGAGATGAATTTGCTTGGAATTGTAATATTCAGGTGGAGCTGTAGCCAATAAATGGAGGGCCTGAGGACCTCAAAATGGGGGTGATGGGGTGATCAGTACTGACAGAGACCTAAAGAATACACCTACCTCATGAAATTTAATTCTACATGCATCCTAGCAATGGTGTAAGGTACTGTTTGAAAGGAAATTTTGAAGTATGTCTTAAGTCTGATCTTAGTCAGAGATTATACTGAAATGAACATTATACAGAATACAACACCATCATACATGTCCTGCAGTCCCCATGCACTAATGTAAATGACAATTTTGGTGTGTGGTCATGTGCTCTGATCTCATCTGATATGACCCTCGTCTCCTAATTAACGTTTTAAAATAAATCTAAAAAAATTACAGCAGTAACATTGTGCTTTTGCTTATAAATTATGTTTGACTGAAAGTGAAATAATATATTTTGTGCAGATTTGTATAACATTACTAATGTCAGGGGGAAAGTTGGAAAATTTTGCATTTTCAAAACCATCTATAAAATTGGAGAAGATGTATTGGGCACATTTGATTTCTCTGAAGGAAATATTCCATGTTTACAGGTCAGTACATGTCATAAATATTTTGACTCTGCATTTGACAATGTCTGTTATTACAGCTTTTACCAATATGACTATCTTTATCTTTAAACTGTTGTGCAGGTATTGTGTTAACAGTATCTGCATTTTATCACCCATTGTATAAAGATGAAGAGAAAATAATTTGCTGCAATTGTTCTGCATCACTGCCATCCTTCAAAATGTATCCAACAATGTTAGATGAAGGTGGGATTGAGATTGACTGTGATTACCTCCGTGACCAACTGTTTTATCAGCAAGCTTTTGGACCCGACATTTGCAGACAGTCAGTGCTGTTTTTGCAGTTTCCTTAATTCAGTCTTCACTTCTGTCTCTTCAGATAAACAGTTATTGCTGGTTCAGAGTATGTAAAGTTCAAAGTAAATTTATTATCAAAGTACATGTATGCCAACATATACAACCATGAGATTAATTGACTTGTGGGTATACTCAATAATTCCATAATAGAATAATAACCATTTCAGAAACAATGAAAGACTGCACCAACCATGGCATTCAATCAGTGTAATTGATATCTCCTATGATTGTGCTGCAGTTGATCAAAATGCATTAATAACCTTTGTGGCACTGTTAGATATTTTCATTTTCAGATTTATTTATCACATGTACATCAAAACATGCAGTGAAAATGTGTTGGTTGCATTAACAACTAACACAATCTAAGGATGTGCTGGGGCAGCTGCAAGTGTTGCCACGCAGTCTGGCGTTAATGTAGCATGCCCATAATGTACAGCAGAATAACACAACGACAATAGCAACAGCCATAGCAAAAGCAATAACCATTCACACACACAGACAGTTGTCCAACACCAAGACAGGCTCCCTCCAGGCCTTTAGCCTCCAGTGGACTTATGGACTCATGGACTCGCAGGCATTGGGCATTTTTTCTTTCCTGGTGGATTTGCAAGCCCAGGGCTTCGGCCATTGAGTACCAACATCTGGTCTTGCTGACTTCAGTTTTCGACCATGGGACTTTGATCTTCGATATTGACACAGGACTTGCCGATAATGGGACCCTGAATTCCAGCTTCGAGCTCCTGACTCGCTGGCCTACTGCCTGCACAGACTTCTGATTATGGGACCTGTTGACCTGGAAGGCACCAGTCCTTGTCCTTGCTGGTCTTCATTCACAGTGCTTGCTGGTTCTACATCTGTCTATAAATGTCCTTTGTTGCACATCCAGGTGGCTGGTCTTTGAATGCGGAGGATGGAGTAGCGGTCTAAACTCTAACTCCTCTAAACCCCCATCCCCGAACCCTAACCAAACCTCTAACTCTCCTCTCTATCCCAAAAGTCATCCCTATGAACCTGAATAACAACCCTGTCTGAGCCACAACTTTGACAGATACCTCAGCTCAGCGCCATCTTGACTGGAAGATTTTGCTGAAGTCATGGAGAATTTAAGAAAGCATTATTTCTCAATATTTGTCTTGGGATACTTTAACTGGCTATTTTTGTTCTGTTGTTATAGAATCCATTCTTTAAATACGCAACATAAAATTTTAATTGTTTCCAACTGAATAATAGATGAGACCTCATGGTTTAATTTCCACAAGTGCACAGCTGACTATGAAATTTTAATAACTTTGTTTGGTAACTAGATCTTGCTGTTTTTTTCCCAATATAGAATGCTACCACTAACAAAGATGAAACTCACCTTTTGTCTAAGTTTTACTCATTAATTCAAATCCTTGACTCTCCTTATTTCCAGTTCTCAGTATCTTTGCAGACTGAAGAGCATGTACAAGAGGATTATCAAAGAAAACCAGGGCAACCTGTTTCACTGAGTACACATGCTCGGCATCAGGAATCATGTTTGCATACTGCTAAAACTCATTTCAGTTTACCAGTTCCACTTAGTGCTACACCCAGCTTTATGACCACTGTAGGTAAGTGTTTTATTAATTATCATTTGTATAAATGACTTTATATATGACAATATGCATCAACATATCTTGCGTATTTGGATAAACCTGTTATTGTCCACTGAAAAATCAGACCTACTCTGCCATTTGTTAAGACCATGGTTAATCTTTGCTTCACTAACCCTATACTTTCATATTTTAAATATCTATGTACTTTTCTGGAATATACTGTTTCCACAGGCCTTAAAGGCAAGGAATTCCAAAGATTCATTATGCTATGGTTGAAGAAATTTCACACCCATCTTTGATAGCTTGCCACTTTCTTTGATACTATGATCTCTGGGTCTAGATACTTCTGCCATGAGAAATATCATTTCTGCATTGATGCTGGCAAGTTTCATAAAAAATTTACACCATTTTTAATGTTTATAAAATAAAAGACAATATTTCAATTAGCTTTCTCATCCTATATTTCCACCATCCCAAGAATCAATGTCTTGAGCATTCGCCATGCTTCCGTAACCCTTAAATGTGTTGAGAGACCAGACTAGTGCGCAATATTTCAATATTTTACTTCCTTACCTGGGATTTGCTAAAGAAATAGTTTGTCAAACTATCAGACTAGATAAATTGACCTGAGGAGTATTTCCAACATCAACAGTATTTCACTGTTGTATTAATTAGTCTAATGTAATTTAATCAATAATCACTCGGTCATTTACTGCTCATGATGTAGCAAATGTAATGACTTGGTGGTGGTTGTCAGTCATATCTGACGATGACAGGAACCTGTGTGGGAGAGTTTTAAATGGATGAGCCATTGTACTGGGGCACTTCCACTCTCTTGACCTCAGAAGTGGTCCAAACAGGTATCACAAATTGGGGTTTCCTTAGTTGCAGTAGATGACCATGATGCCTTCTGTGCCTTGTCATGCCCTTTGTTCTTGATAACAAATGATACTTTTGTTATCAAGTGCTTACTGTTATAAGATTTTATTTTTAATAATGAGATGAGCTTGCTAGTAGCGCAAACACGAGAAAATCTGCAGATGCTGGAAGTTCAAGCAACACACACAAAATGCTGCTGGAATGCAACAGGCCAGGCAGCATCTATTAGGAAGAAGTACAGTCGAAATTTTGGGCCGAGACCCTTCGTCAGGACTAACTGAAAGAAGAGGTAGTAAGACATTTGAATGTGGGAGAGGGAGTGGGAGATCGAAAATGATAGGAGAAGACAGGAGGGGGACGGATGGAGCCAAGAGCTGGAAAGTTGATTGGCAAAAGGGGTACAGAGCTGGAGAAGGGAGAGGATCATGGGACGGGAGGCCTAGGGAGAAAGGGGGAGGGGAGCCCAGAGGAAGATGGAGAGCAGGCAAGGAGTGATTGTGAGAGGGACAGAGAGAAAAAAAAAAGAGGAAAAAGGGGGGGGGATAATAAATAAATAATGGAGGGGTAAGAAGGTGAGGAGGGGCATTAACAGAAGTTAGAGAAATCAATGTTCATGCCATCAGGTTGGAGGCTACCCAGATGGAATGTAAGGTGTTGTTTTCTCCAACCTGAGTGTGGCTTCATCTTGACAGTAGAGGAGGCCATGGATTGACACAGCAGAATGGGAATGGCACGTGGAATTAAAATGTGTGACCACTGGGAGATCCTGCTTTCTCTGGCGGACACAGCATAGGTGTTCAGCGAAATGGTCTCCCAGCCTGCGTTAGGTCTCGCCAATATATAGAAGGCCACATCGGGAGCACCGGACGCAGTATATCACCCCAGCCGACTCACAGGTGAAGTGTTACCTCACCTGGAAGGACTGTCTGGGGCCCTGAATGGTGGTGAGGGAGGAAGTGTAAGGGCATGTGTAGCATTTGTTCCACTTACAAGGATAAGTGCTGGGAGGGAGATCGGTGGGAAGGGATGGGGGGGACGAATGAACAAGGGAGTTGCGTAGGGAGTGATCCCTGCGGAAAGCAGAAAGGGAGGGGAGGGAAAGATGTGCTTAGTGGTGGGATCCTGTTGGAGGTGGCGGAAGTTACAGAGAATAACATGTTGGACCCGGAGGCTGGTGGAGTGTTAGGTGAGGACAAGGGGAACCCTATTCCTAGTGCAGTGGCGGGAGGATGGGGTGAGAATAGATGTGCGTGAAATGGGGGAGATGCGTTTGAGAGCAGAGTTGATGGTGGAGGAAGGGAAACCCCTTTCTTTAAAAAAGGAAGACATCTCCTTCGTCCTGGAATGAAAAACTTCATCCTGAGAGCAGATGCGGTGGAGACGGAGGAACTGTGAGAAGGGGATGGCATTTTTGGTTGAAAAGTTGAAGGGCTGAAGAAATTACAGATGGGGAGCAGTGAGAGACGGTTTCACTAAACTCCCATTGAAGAGAAGATTTAAACTTCTTCAGTGTAGGCATCACTGGAAGAGGCTTCGTGAATTTAAAAACACAAACACGAGAAAATCTGCAGATGCTGGAAATTCAAGCAACACACACAAAATGCTGGAGGAACACAGCAGGCCAGGCAACATCTATAGGATGCCATCCCCATTCCCATTCTGCTGTGTCCATCCATGGCCCCCTCTACTGTCAAGATGAAGCCACACTCAGGTTGGAGGAAACAACACCTTATATTCCGTCTGGGTAGCCTCCAATCTGATGGCATGTACATTAATTTCTCTAACTTCTGTTAATACCCCTCCTCCCTTTCTTACCCCATCCCTTATTTATTTATTATTTCTCCCCCCTTTTTTTCTCTCTGTCCCTCTCACAATCACTCCTTGCCTCTCCATCTTCCTCCGGGCTTCCCTCCTCCTCTTTCTCTCTAGGCCTCCCATCCCATGATCCTCCCCCTTCTCCAGCTCTGCATCTGTTTTGCCAATCAACTTTCCAGGTCTTACCTCCATCCCTCCCCCTCCTGTCTTCTATCATTTTGGATCTCCCTCTCCCACATTCAAATCTCTTACTATCTCTTCTTTCAGTTAGTCCTGATGAAGGGTCTCGGCCCAAAACGTCGACTGTACTTCTTCCTATAGATGCTGCCTGGCTTGCTGCGTTCCACCAGCATTTTCTGTGTGGAGCTTGCTAGTAGGACCTGATTAGGAAGCAAATTATTTACCCTACTGGAAGTTTTGTGATCAAAGTCATGAACTCTTGGTTCTTCTGGAATGTGTTATACCCACTGTTGGAATGATTTCATAGGTAGCAGGAACAAGGATGCAATCTGTATGTCCCTCTTTCCACTTGCTCTCAAATACTGTGACCATTGAACAGTTTTGAGTTGCAACACTAGGAGTGAATCTTTTTTTTATTTATGGTGCAGAAAATACAGTTGTATGTCAGCAGGCATTTGCCAACTAAGTGAATTTGAGAAGCCCTGGAAATTTTTTATGTTAATTCAGGTCCTTCACTTATAACTGTGCACTTGTTAGAAAGTTTTGATTTCTGATGATACTTAGTCTTGTACCTAATAGGTGGTAGTTTGCCATTCTTAAAAGAATGATCACTCGATAATGATCATAGTGCAGTCCATAATTAGCACTATTAACTGTGCTATGAAATATTATTCCCGGGGACTTCCGGTAGCGCTCATGGAGTGAAGTCGCGTTCTTGACTCGCTCCATTACCTCTGAGTTTTTTTTCTCTATGGTCAGCTATACTTTAATTAACCATTAAGGCATCAACTCTTACAATACTTTGAATTAAACTGAATTCTCCGACAACTGGATGGAACTTAGATCTGCTATGTCTAAGAACGAGAAAGACGGCAAGGATGGTAAACCTCCGGTTAAACCGAAAGCTACGGATCTCCCTCCGACTGAATCACCGGTGACTTTGAAAGCGATATCGGAGTTAATTCAGAGGGAAATTTCAACCTCTGTTAGGGAGATGATTCGTACGGAAATTGCAGGCTTTGTTAAAGACCTGATTCATACGGAAATCTCAACTAATTTCCAGAAAATTGCCGATTTAATTGATAAGATGCAAACATGTATTGCGGAACATCAGTCGGCTATATCTGATCTTCAAAAATTCGCGCAACAAAGTGAGCTTAAGATGGGGAAAATCGAAGAAACAATTAATGTAATGAAGAAGAAACTTGACTTTTTGACTTTTAAAAACTCTGACTTGGAATCTAGAATGCGACGGCAGAATCTACGAATGATTGGCGTGAGGGAAGCCGTTGAAGGTAACAACCCCATGAAATATTTCTCCCAACTTTTAAAAGATGCATTCCCTACTGTATTTCCTGACCAACCACCGCTACTGGATCGTGTTCACAGAATCCCATCATACTCGTCTAGGTCAGATAGACCTAGGCATGTTATCTTACGTTTTCATTACTTTCAAGACAAGGAGAGACTGTTTCGATTCGCTCGATCTAAAGGTTTCATTGATTTTTCGGATCTTAAGTTCCGATTCGTGGAAGATTTCAGTAAACCAATCTGGGACCAACGGGTCCGTTACAGATCCGTGATGTCGGAATTCTATAAGAGGGATTTAAGACCAGCGCTGCTGTACCCTGCACGTCTAAGGATTCGCATGTCAGATGGAGCCCTTCGTTTTTTTGATTCTCCATCGGATGCCCAGAGTTATCTGGATCAACTTTCATCTCCAACATCTTAATTGCTTTCTTTTTAATTTTCTCCGTCGATCGGAGGCTGTGAATTGGTTGGTTTTAACTTTTCTGTGCCCTATTTGGGCAGAAAAGTTTACTTTCGATTTCTTAATATGGCTACTAAACTTTCTTTTTAACTGCGTCATTTCTTTCTTTTCCCAGGGGATTCTGGGTGGTTACTTCCCTTTTGTCATCTTACGTATTTCCTGTGCGGCCTTAAATTTTGTAGTTTTTGTTTAAATTTTATTCTGTTTTGCTTTTTATAATCACTTTATGTTAATAATCCTATTTTTTTTGTTGCTGTGTCTATTCATGAGTTTGAGGTTTATTGTGGTTTTTTTTTAATATATATTTTCCGGCTTTTGTTCTGTTCTGTGTGTATTCTAATTGAGCTAACTTTTTTTTACTTATTTTTTTACTGTTTTACAATTAGCTGATCCTTTTCATATTTATACCTTTTTTTTAGGGAGCGTATACCGGAAGTCATGGGGGTAGTTTTAGCGCTTGCTTCTTTCTGGCGGGTCTGCTTTAGATTTTGCCTTGGGATCTTGGGTTGGGGGGTGGCGGGAGGGGCTTCACGTTTTAGTTTGTTTTTCTTTGGGCTATATACATTATTGAAGTACTGGTTGCGTCCTTTTCCCCGGTATCTTTTGTATGTTCTGTTTCCTCTCCGGGTTTGTGGGTCGCGCCTATTGTCAATCCTCCTTGTTGTGGGTTGACTTTAGGATTTATGGAGTCTATTATTAATTTTGTCTCCTGGAATACTAATGGTCTTAATCATCCTATTAAAAGAAAAAAAGTTTTTAAAGTGTTCCGGAGACTTAAAGCACAAATTTTATTTTTACAAGAGACCCATGTACGGAGGGGGGACAGACTACGTTTTTTCAAATTCTGGAAGGGCCAACAATTTCATTCGAACTCCAATGCTAAGATTCGAGGCGTCTCTATTTTTATAGATTCCTCAGTTACTTTTATACAACAGGATATTATCTCTGATCCGAATGGTAGATTTTTATTGGTTAGTGGTTTACTATTTAATAAAAAAGTAGTTTTGGTTAATGTTTATGCTCCTAATATGGATTGTCCGGAATTTTATAAATCATTGTTTGATCAGTTTCCGAATTTGAACGAGTTTTCATTGATTTGGGGCGGAGATCTTAATACCTGTTTATCTCCAGCTTTGGACCGTTCGGCTCCTTTACGGACTTTACCTAATAAATCTGCAAATTTGATTAATTTTTTCCTTTCTGATTCTGGGTCGACGGATATTTGGCGTTTTCTGCATCCTCAGGAAAAAGATTTTTCCTTTTTTTCACATGTTCATCATTCCTATTCAAGAATTGATTATTTTTTTATTGATTCTCGTCTCATTCCTTCAGTGATTAAATGTGATTATGATTCTATAACCATTTCGGATCATGCTCCACTTAAGCTTTCTATTAAAATTATGGCCAATATACCAAACAATAGACAATGGCGTTTTAATTCGCTGTTGCTTCAGGACTCGGACTTTGTTAATTTTATGAATGAACAGATTGAGCTTTTTTTTATAATTAACCATACAGAAGATATTTCGGTTAACACTCTTTGGGACACTTTTAAAGCCTATATTCGGGGTCAGATTATTTCGTATTCCGTTGCTTTGAGGAAGAAACAGAAGCAGGAGGAGATGGCAATTGTGGACAAGATTAAAGAAATTGATAAGAAATATGTTATGGCTCCTTCTGAGGAGTTATACAAACAAAGAACTGAACTCCAAATGGAACACAGTTTACTACTCTCGTCCTCGATTGTAAACCAATTAAAGAAAACAAGAAGTGATTTTTATGTTCACAGTGATAAAATTGGCAAGTTGCTGGCTAATCAATTGAAATCTAATTATGTTAAATCTCAAATCAATCAGATTTATAACCAAAATGATCGATTGATATTGGATCATGTGGGGATTAATCAAACCTTTTGTGATTTTTATTCTTCTTTATATCAATCGGAGTCTCCTCGAGATTCTAAATATATGAATGATTTTTTAGATAAGTTAGACTTTCCTCAGATTTCACAGGATATGTCTTCTTTATTAGATACTTCCATTACAATGGATGAGATTAAGAATGTTATTTTTTCTATGAATCTGGGGAAAGCTCCTGGCCCTGATGGGTTTACCGTTGAATTTTATAAATGTTTTGCTTCTTTATTGATTCCTTGGCTCTATAAGGTTTTTGAGGCTTCTTTGAAACTTGGTAAACTTCCGGAATCTTTTAATAGAGCATCAATTTCTTTAATACTAAAGAAGGATAAAGACCCTGCTCAATGTGCATCTTATAGACCAATATCTTTATTAAATGTTGATTCTAAAGTTTTTTCTAAGTTATTAGCAAATAGACTAGAAAAAGTACTTCCTTCTATTATTTCGGAAGACCAAACGGGTTTTATTAAAGGTCGTTACTCTTTTTATAATATTCGTACATTGTTAAATATCGTTTATACTCCCTCACAAAATGTTCCTGAGTGTGTTATTTCTTTAGATGCCGAGAAAGCTTTTGATAGAGTAGAATGGCCTTATTTATTTAAGGTGCTTGAAATGTTTAATTTTAGCCTGAAATTTATATCCTGGATTAAACTGTTATATCACTCCCCTGTAGCCTCGGTTCGTACTAACTCTTTAAACTCACCTTTTTTTCCTCTCTTTCGTGGTACTCGACAAGGCTGTCCTCTTAGTCCCCTATTATTTGATATTGCATTAGAACCTCTTGCAATTGCTATTCGAGAATCTTCAAATATTACTGGGATAACTCGGGGATTAAAGTCCCATAAATTATCACTCTATGCTGATGATTTACTTTTATATATTTCTAATCCTGAGAGATCTATTCCTGCTGTTTTAGAGTTATTAGCACAATTTGGTCTTTTCTCAGGTTATAAATTAAATCTTAGTAAGAGTGAACTTTTTCCGATTAATAAACATCTTCCCTTATATTATAAATTTCCATTTAAATTGATTAATAATTACCTTTCATATCTTGGGATTAAAATTACTTGTAAACATAAAGATTTATTTAAGACTAACTTTTTACCATTAATAGACCATATTACTCAACTTTCATCTAAATGGTTTCCTTTATATTTAACTTTGATTGGTCGTATTAATGCAGTTAAGATGTTTTTTTTGCCAAAATTTTTATATGTGTTTCAGGCATTACCAATTTTCGTTCCTAAATCTTTTTTTGATAAAGTCGACTCTAAAATTTCTTCATTTATTTGGCAGAATAAGAATCCGAGACTGGGTAAAATACATTTACAGAAAGCTAAGAGAGATGGAGGTTTAGCATTACCTAACTTTAGATTTTATTATTGGGCTATTAATATTCGACATATGAAATTTTGGTTACTTGACCGGGATATACTATCTATTCCTAAATGGGTAGCATTGGAATTACAATCTGTTCAGGGTTATACACTTGGTTCTATTTTAGGTTCATCTCTTCCTTTTGATTCGAAACGCCTTAAGCAGGTCTCTAACCCGATCGTTAAATATGCTTTGCGTATTTGGTTTCAATTCAGAAAATTTTTTGATCTTAATCAATTCGGGTTAGCGATTCCTATTTTAGGTAACATATTTTTTCCTCCCTCTTTTACGGATCGCGCTTTTCAAACTTGGAAGACTAAGGGTATTTTACGGTTTTTGGATTTATTTTTAGATGGTTCCCTTATGTCTTTTGAACAATTATCTAATAAATATAACCTATCAAGAATACATTTTTTTAGATATTTACAAGTTAGAAATTTTCTAAGTACTATACTTCCTTCCTTTCCAATGCTTCCTCCTATATATATTTTAGATTCGATAATTAACCTTAATCCATGTCAGAAAGGTGCATCGGCTATGATTTATAATATTATTATGAAACTCAGGAAAGCTCCATTTGATAAGATTAGGGTAGATTGGGAACAGGAATTGGGGCTTACCATTTCTGTGGATGATTGGGGGCAGATTTTACAATTAGTTAATACTTCCTCTATTTGTGCTAAACATTCCCTAATTCAATTTAAAGTGGTGCATAGAGCACATATGTCCAAAGATAAGTTAGCGCGTTTTTACTCGCATATTAATCCTTTCTGTGATAGATGTTCGGGGCAGATAGCCTCTTTAACTCATATGTTTTGGTCTTGCCCTACTTTGGAAACTTTTTGGAGAGATATTTTCAATATTATTTCTAAGGTATTAAATATAGATATCTCTCCTCACCCTATTACTGCTATCTTTGGACTACCTAAAATTTCTAGTAATCTTTCCCCTTCAGCCCGTAGAATGATTGCATTTCTTACTTTAATGGCGAAAAGATGTATTTTACAACATTGGAAAGAGCTTAATGCTCCAACTACCTTTTTTTGGTTTTCTCAGACGATTTTATGTTTGAATCTGGAGAAAATTAGAAGTAACCTTTATGATTCTTCATTTAAATTTGAACAGATTTGGGGACCTTTTATTCGATATTTTCATTTAATGTAATATTTACCCTTCTTGTTTTTTTTCACTGTTTTAATGGAGGTCGGGATTGAGGACGTGATTTTAAGTTTAACTCTGTTTGGTTTCAAGTTAGCCCATTGCTTTGCTTTGCTTTTAGTTAGTTGCACGGTGGGTTTTTTTTGGGGGTTTTTTTTTTTTCTTTTTTTCCATTGATATATATAAAATCTAGTATACTATTATGTTATCTTGGTTTCTTATGCTTAAATTACGTTGTTTGTAGTATTTTCTTTTTGGTATTGTTACCTTTTGGAATTTTATTATACTTTAACATTGTATTAATGTTTATATGGCTTACCTTTTTTGTATACTTACTCAATAAAAAGATTTAAAAAGAAAAAAAAAAAAAAGAAATATTATTCCCTAAGCTCTATTTGAAAATAACTGCTCATGTTCTATTTTGTATTATTTTTTTCTCCTGTAACCCTAGTCCTCAGTCCAATAGCTTAAAATCTCACTATGTTAAATTCAAATTGCTAGTCAACTGCTATTTGTGAGTCTGAATTTCCAAGTTTTATCTTGCAATGCGCTTTGGATGTTTTACAATGAATTTAGGCCATCCCATTGTGGATCTTTCTTTAGAACTTATTACTTCAAATTTTTCTTTTGTTCTCTTTCTTAGAAACCTCTATTTCTTTCTTCTTATTTTTTGGTTAATATCTTTTTTCTCGTTTCTCAAAAATTGAGCATTTTTCTTCTTTAAAAGTATTAAAACATGCTATTTTCATCATTTGGTTGTAATTGGGTCTTAAGTGACTTCAGTGCAAAAATTCTCATTAAATCTTGTGCAACACACCAAATTTATAATATTTTATTCATAATTTTAACAATAATTTGATATACTTGTATATTTCAATTTCAGTATCCTTGAAGTGGCGTTTACACTTTGAGTTTGTCACTGCTTGTGAGCCAGTGGAACCACCTACTGTACTTGAGAACCAATCGGAGATAATTACTTGGACTGGGGCAGGGAAAATAGATGTGGACACATTCAGCTGGGACCTGCCCATCAAAGTGCTTCCAACTAATCCTGTACTCGCATCATATGTTTCACAGTTGACATCTTTTAACTCCATTACTATCTGAAATCTTAAATTTTTTAAGCTTGGGAAGTTTGACCATTTGAAATTTTGGAGAAGCAGTTGAATAGCAACAACAAATGAAAGAACAAGCAATGATATTGCTTCAAGTATTATGTAGTTCTTCTATTTCTTAATCAAAAATTACTGGAACATGCTACAGAATGCAATTGCAAATGACAGTATTTCTTCCTGGAAGTGTGAGGAACAAGGTTAGCGATGACTACAGTTTCTCCCATCATTGAACGGACTAAGATGGAACACTACACCTTGCACATTTTTTTTTCATTTTAGACATTCAATTTCAAAAATTCCTTACATTGATAATGACGAGAAGATTTTATCTGGAGAACTGTTTTGTCTAGACTATGTATAGCTTTTGGAACTGGTAGATCTGAAGTGCTTTTTATTGTGGGTTTTGCTGTAGATAGTCTAAATTCTGTATCCCACAATTGAGAAGAATTGCAACTTCACATTGGTGCTCGTTGTATTTGCATTTATTTATCTTAAAAACGTGTTGCACAATTACACATAGTTTGTTGTTCTGGAACATCTATTAAACGTAGATTTTACTCATTGTGCTGTAATACAATAATAAACCTTGTCAATCACCATTCAACATCTTAACCTCAGGAGTGAAAAATTAATTATATTTTAGAAAATCAGTTTTGTTTTTCTGTGTTCCTATTGGTTATTACATTTTATTTACTGCTTTGACTCTTGGCATGTCATAGAAGTTGCATCTATGGCTGTGTTTTGGTTAACTGGCAGCTAAAACCATGTTCAACTTCATTTTAGTCTTCCTCCTGTATGTTTACTTCACATTAAAGTTACTGGTTATCACAATTAAATGGCAATAATTATACATGCAAGCATCGCTCATCTACAGAACAAATAGTATTTAAATTAGTATTCATCTAGTTTTCCCCCTTTTTGTATATATCCTGTGTACCTTTCTTATTGGTAATTTTGAGAAGAAATAAACTTTAAAATGTTACCCAGTTTTTTGCAAAATATATTAATGTCATGTTTGTAGGATATAACATTCACTCCGTTTGAAGTATTTATGTGATGTTTTGTGCAAAGGTTTTGCAGCCTACAGGCTGACAGAAATATTCATCTGCTGTGTGAAGAATGTTGAAGGTTTTATTTCACCAAGAAAACATTTCTGTACTCATTCAGTATTTTTACATTTATTTAGCAATTCATCTGAACAAAATGAACATCTCAAAAATCATACCTACTCTAAAAATGCTAGCAACTTCATATTTTGCACTGTGTCTAAACAGGTGCGAACAAACGTGGGAAGACTTGAAACATTTGATTTTGGACTAAGACTAGCAGTAAATATGGCAAAATTATTTGAGAAGAAATGGGGAGGTTATAACTGATTTGGTGGTTAACATAGAACAGTATAGCACAGGAATAAGCCCTTCAGCCCACAATGTTTTGCCAAACCAACTAAAAAGTAAATCAAAAATCCTCAAAAACTAATCCCTCCTATCTACACAATGTCCATATTCCTCCATCTTCCTCATATTCATGTGCCTGTCTAAACATTTCAAAAGCCTCTAATACACTTGCCTCAATTACATTACCAGGCAACACATTCCAGGTTCACTGCTCTCTGAGTAACAAACTTAACCCTCACATCCCCTTTGAACCTACCCTCTCTCACCAGCAATGCATACCCGTAGCATTGCAAAGGACTTTGGTTTTGAAAGTACAGTATTATTAGTTCTCATCCAAAAGTCTTGCAGATTACAGCCACATTCCATACAAAATGAGCATAATAAATGAAGTTTTTACAGCATACTTGCGAATGCAGTCAACTGTTTTAAATATACAAATGTAAATACGAATAAATCTTGCTTTTCAAAAATGGCTTTTTTTCTATTTTCGTAAGCTTGAAGGTAAGCTAAGCAAGTTTCTGTATACTGTAATTGATTTCTTGTATCGCTTCAATTGTTGCTTCAAACGTCGACCGCATGGTTGAGAGGGGTGGCAAGTCCTTGCATCGTACCACGTATCACAATATTGACGAACATCAACTGTATAATTTACCCTGAACAGATAGCAATTCTAGTTAACTTTCGATTCAATAAAAATGAATCTGTAATTTATAGTTACCTATGAAGTTGATGAGATGGGGTCTTTTTTATTTTGTCATTTTGTGTACAACAGCAATTAAAGGTCTCTAGCATCCAGCAACAATAACTGCATTAAGATAACTGAGCACTGTTTAAATACATTTTAGATGGCAAACTATGCAGGCCAAAGCATATGCTAACTGAAATCATTATTTTTAAGACCCTAAGTCATAGGAGCAGAATTAGGCTATTTTGGCCTGTCCAGAGTACCTCACTTTTTTCATGATTGATTCATTATCCAACTGCTTTCTCCCCATAACTTTTGATGCCCTTACTAATCAACCTCTGCTTTAAAGATACCCAAATGACTTGGTCTCCAGCCGTATGTGGCAATGTTTTACAAAGAAAAATACATTTTAATAGTCTGAAATATTTACGGATGCCAGTGTTATTTGCAAGCATTCTGGCTCCACTATAAGATGAGAATCAAGCTTTTCCTGGCTGTCTAGGTCATTCAAGAGACAGTGTTGCATCCGGGACTATACAAGAAGAAATGGCATGGTTCCAGTAATTTCAGGCAGTTCATTCTCTGCAGATAATTTGGCCTATTTTGTTGCTCAGGCCACAATGTACTCAGTGTTCTCTGCACATCTTCTAAATCTTGAAAGAAACAACTTTAAGGAGACTTCTGTGTTGAACCAGTATAGGAGAAAGATGAAGCTATTTTACTGGGGAAGGCTACATTTGTACTGGGCTGGGGCCAGTGTCTTTGTGAATTGAGCAGCTAAAACCACAGATACCACAGTAAGACAGCCAGCCAGACTTCGAAGTTTCTCTGAGCCAGAAAGTACTTTTGCTGAGAGCTTGAATACATAAATTTACACTTTTGTCCAATTTTAGTCTGGTAAGATACTAAACTGAGGTTGTGTCTGTTTGCTCCTATCCAATGACACTAGCTAAAGCCTGATTACACCAAAGTTTAGAAAAACTCAGTGTAAGTGAAATAGAAATTCACTGCATGGGAAGTGGGATTAGTATAAATGGGTGTGATAGCTTACATAGACATGGTGCTGTATGACTATGACTGAATCAGAAAAAAGTGGTGATGTTATATTTGTGACCCATTGTTTCATTCTTCAATAATTAGGTCATCTCTCAATCTTTATTTCCAATGTAATTTTTTTTGGCCAGTTCATTGTTCTAAATGGCTATGAATTCCTGCATTGATGGAGCCTTTTGAAAAAAAATCCTAACACGAATAATTTTTGCCTGTCTTGGAAGATCTGCCAGCCAATTCAGCAAATCCACAAACACCTGAATGTTTGGCGCTGTTGGTTGGTGGAAGGCATTTTTAGAGGAAATTTGTAACTTCTAGCTGATTGGCAGTACATTTCATATCCCTGTTCAATGAGAAATCCATAAATCACTTACATGTCACAGCAAATAATTTGTGTTGGAGCTATACAGCTGCATTGATAGCAGTCATTCGTCTTCCACATCTCCCCAACTTTATACTTGTATTTTCCGTACTTGCAGGTACCTGGAAAATACAAACATGTTCTTTGCAAAATAGCTGGAAAATGGTGTCTCAGTGAAAAAAGCGGCTGGATTTGTTCGGAAACAAAAAAGCTTAACGATCAAATTAACCGACTGCCAGGTTGTATGTTAGTCGGGGTCAACAATGATGTTGCCTATCGGCTGCCTATGTGATACACAAGCCAGTGCGCAAGCCGTAACAGTACGATACGGAGAGCGAGCTGTTGCCCTTGTAGCCGGTTGCTCCTCTCCACACAGCTGATGAATCCAAAGGAACGGCAAAGACCGATAGTTTGATATCAGCAGTGTCGCAGGAGTTGCCAGTCAGCGTTGAACTCAAGGTAGAGGCTCCATTTTGAACAATCAAATCGTTTTACTGTGAGAGCACTTTATAATAAATCACACAAAGAGTATAGAATTACTTGTGCAATTGGAAGCAGTCTATCTGAAACATAACTCAACACCCAACCAAACAAAGTTCACTTGGATGCAGCACTATACAAAATGTATATCTGCTTAACTACGTTTATCGCAGGTGGTCTTGAAACAGTTCAATATAAACCAGTAAAACGTTTTTAAAAGTTTATTTCTCGTTTAAAGCAATAATAAAGCAAAACAAAAACAAGTTGCTCATGAAGCATGTAAAAGAAAAGTACAGATTAACTATTACATTACCTGTTGTGCGCCAGTAGCATTCAGCCTGGAATTCAGGGATTAATAATGCCAAGAGAAGAGAGAGAATGAGATAGTTGAACTTGCGTTGTTCCATGAATGAAAGCCAGTGGAAATTCAATGTTTCAAACTGCAGCCTGCTATGTAGCTGTTTAAAGATCTATTGAGGAAGTTACCAACCCCTGGAGAGGTACCTCGTAACTTAATAAAAGTGCCAACTACTGGCCTGCAAACAGAGTTTGTATTTTAAAATAGGTAAAAAGTAATCCAATCAGTTTATAATAGAAAATTAGCGTTACTCTTACATACTATGCATCAATATGAAAATATGTGAAAGATGAACTCCATTACTTTTTTCAGGAAATATTGTTAAAGAGAGGGTAACTTTGTTTTTAAGAGTCTGTAACAGCAAAATGTACTCATATTGAACCATTAATTTCAGAGATCACAGAAAGTTTTAAAACAATTTTAACATTTAATTACTGTAAATGTCATATTAAGACAGATGATCAAAAGCTCAGCAGTGAAACGGTTTTTATGACTATTTTAAAGGAGAAGTTTAGGAAGGAAATGCCAGAAGTTGGACTTTGGCTGGTGAAAGGGGGATTAAAATCAGTCCTGATGAAGAGCCTCGGCCCGAAAAGTCGACTGTTTACTTTTTTCTATAGATGCTGCCAGGCCTGCTAAGTTCCTCCAGCATTCTGTGTGTTACATTGAAATCAAAATTTGTCCATGAAAAACTTTGCAATTTTTTGTCACCCAGAGGAAGCTCAAACATATTTTAGTGTACAATCTGTCTTGCCATGCAAAACTCTGAAGTTGCCCTTTCAGTAATATTTTCAGTACTGTAATATGTTTCTGCAATTTGGCAATCAGTTCCAAAAATATTTCATAACATTTTAACATTTTACCCAATAACTGGCATTTCTAATGCACTGCTTTCAGCTTTAAGGAGACATTCAAAAGATTTCAAATTTCACAAGGTGATCCATGCATTATTAATAACTGTATGTGAGCCGTCCTGAGTCCCAGGTCATCTTTGACTCGCATAACCTGTGATTAGAGCTTACTTACGGGTGTGTGGATGGTATTAATCCATTATTTCTTTAAGATCCTGGCATTCCTTCAGGAAACCGTGGAAATATAGGGAAGAGAGGCGGTAGCAACGGTTTCCTCGTTATTAGGTTTCCGTTGGCGCTTCACCTGGTAGCCATTCTGTTAGGAACGTTGTGCGTAATCGTTTTGTTTCCTCTTGGAGACTCTCCAGGTCCAAAATAGTTTTTGCACGGTTAATCAAAATAGAAAGAACCGCTCTACGTTGGGAGGTGTGATGGTGGCTGTTATTGTTGAGTTATAAATCTGCATGAGGGGTTTCCGATAGACGCCATTTCCGATGCTACTGTCCAGTTTCCGTCCTATTAGAATGCCCAGGAACAGGAGGCAACCATTCTTCATCTTTATCTCCACCTCCACTGAATGTGAGTCTGGATCTTCGCAAGTATCCTATTAAGTTCTCAATTGACATAAATTCATATTAAATTCCTGATTAATCCTAAGTAATTCAATCGTGATACATTTATATGGATTTATTACCAATCTACTAATATTTTCAATTCCTCACAAAGAGGCAAACAGACTATAGGACTAGAAGGACAGTTACTGTGTAACACAAACATCAGTGGAAAAGGATCAGTTAGTTCATGTGTTTTATTCAGAGAAGAAAAATAATTTAAAACATTTTCGGTAATCTATTGCTTTATTATGCAAATACTGGATAGCTATGCTACAGGTATTGACAGAGCTGCAGGTAAGTGAGGAGGCCAAGTTGTCTTCTTGGTGAAAGAAGACATTGTAGGATAATCTTGGATGATCATTCAGTAATGCCATATGGGTAGAAAGGGATGGTCACTCTAAGAGGATTGCATTATAGGCCCCCCCATTAGACCATGGGAATTGGAGGAACTGGTAAGTACTGAGATTGCAGCCGGATCTAAACACAATAGAGCAGTATTAATGGGAGATTTTAACTTCCCTAATATTGACTGGGACAAACATATTTTAAAAGGAATGGAATTTGTTAATGTGTCTAGGGAAAACCTTCCTTTAGAGGGAGCTACTAGAAAGGGTACAACACTGGAATTCCTCCTGAGGAATGAGGTAGAGCAAGTGGTGGAAGTGTCTATTGGTAGGTACTATAGTCCAGTGGCCATAATTCTATTAGTTTTAAAATAATTCCGGAGAAGGAGACAATCAGTTCACAGGCGAGGGTCCTGTACTGAGGCAGAGCAAATTTTGGAGCCATTAGGTAAATTTTTGTGGAAGATGACTGGGCAAGATTGCAGGGGAAGGAGTGCCTGCCAAAAGGGAGGCTTTTAAAAGTGTGACGTCAAGACTTCAGGTTCTGCATGTTTCTGGGGTGAAGGGCAGGGCTGGCAGGTTTTGGGAACATTGGTTGATGAGATATATTGAGACTCTGGCTAAAGAGGGAAATAATTGGAAAATAGTGAACCCTTTATGACCATAGGAGGTTAGGGGTGCAGTTAAGAGAGAACAAGAGGGTGTGGGAAGTTTCTGGCAGACAAGCTGAATCAAAATCCAAGACATTCCATAGGTATGTTAAAAGCAAAAATGGTGGTTAAAGAGAGAATGTCTCCTTAAAGATCAGCATGGGATCAAAGAAAACTGGAGAAATTTTTAATGAATACTTTCCTTCAGCTTTTACTGTGAAGAAAAAGCTGAAAACTAAGGAAAAGTGTGGCCGGGGGTGGTGTTGGGAATGAGTTGTGATGTCTTGGACTACATGTATATTAGCAGGGAGGAGGATTTCAAATCTGTTAGGATGACTAGATATCCAGGGCCTGTCTTGATGCATTCTTGGATCTGGGAAGCTGGAAAAGAAATTAAGGAGGCCCCAAGGAGATTTTTGCTTCATCACTGGCCACAGGAATGTTCTGGAGGATTGGAAAGTGGCTAATGTGGTACCATTGTTCAAAAAGGGTAGCAAAACCAATCCAGGAAACTACAGGCTAGGGAGTCTGATATTGGTGAACAGTAGCCAGAATGTGGGCTAAGAATTACAACACAAATTACAAGAGAGGGCATATAATAGAGCAAAAATTAGTGGGGAGTTTGAGGATTGGGAAGATTTTAAAAACCAACATAAGGTAACTAAAAAGTCATAAGGTGGAAAAAGATGAAATATGGTAAAATAGTTAATAATATCAAAGAGGATGCCAAAAGTTTTTTTCAGATATATAAAGTGTAAAAGAGAAGTGAGACTAGATACCGGACTGCTGGAAAATGACACTAATGAGGTACGAGGAAATGGCAGACAAAATAAATAAGTATTTTGATCCATCTTCACTGCTGAAAATGCTAGCTGTATGCTGGAACGTGTCAGGGTGCAGAAGTGTGTGGAATTACCAATACTATGGATGAGGTGCTTGGGAAGCTGAATGGTCTGGATAGGTCACCTGGAACCAGGTGGACTACAGTCAATGGTTCTGAAAGAGGTAGCTGAAGAGATTGTGGAGCCATTAGTAATGATCTTTCAAGACTCATTAGATTCTGGCATGGTTCCAGAGGACTGGAAAATTGCAAATGTCAGTCCACTCTTCAAGAGGGAGGCAGAAGAAAGGAAATTATAGGCCAGTTATCCTGACCTCAATGGTTGGGAGGATGTTGGAGTCAATTGTTAAGAATGTGTTCTCAAGGTACTTGCAGGCATGTGATAAAATAGGCCAAAGGCAGCATGGTTTCCTGAAGGAAAGATCTTGCCTGACAAATCTGTTGGAATTCTTTAAGGAAGTAACAGGCAGAATAAACAAAGGAGAATTGGTAGATGTTGTGTACTTGAATTTTCAGAAGGCCTTTGACAAGCTTCCACATATGAGGCTGCATAACAGAATTAGAGCCCTTGGTATTACAGGAAAGGTACTAGCATGAATAGGGCATTGGCTGATTGGCAGGAGGCAAAGATTGCTAGTGACTAGTGGTGTTCCATAGGGGTCTGTGATGGGACCACTCCTTTTTATGTTATATGTCAATGATTTGGATGACTGAATTGATGGCTTTGTGGCCAAGTTTGCAGATGATACAAAAATAAGTGGAGCAGCAGGTAGTATTGAGAAAGCAGGGAGGCTGCAGAGGAACAGACAGATTAGGAGAATGGGCAAAGAGTGGCAGACTGAGTACAGTGGTGGGAAGCATATGGTCATGCACATTGATAGAAGGAATAACAGCATAGACTACTTTCTAAACAGGCAGGAAATTAAAAAAAAATCAGCAGGGGAAAGGGACTATGGAGTCCTTGTACAAGATTCCCTGAAGGATAATTTGCAGCTTGAGTAGGTGCTGAGGAAAGCAAATGCAATTGTCACAAAGGGGGTGCTGGGGCAGACCCAAATGCAGGACACAAACACATTTTGTAGGGTTAACTAAATTGAGTTTATTACTCATTACAAGGAGAGCAAAGCAGAAGCAGGAATAAGCGTAAAGGACAAGGACTCAGGCCCTGGATGGAGCACAGACCTCAGAGCACGGAACTCGGGACCTAGACATGGACTTGGTACTCGGAACTCGGGACCCAGACATGTACTTGGTACTTGGAACTCGGGACCCAGACATGGACTTGGTACTCGGAACTCGGGACCCAGACATAGACTTGGTACTCGGAACTCGGGACCCAGACATAGACTTGGTACTCGGAACTCGGGACCCAGACATAGACTTGGTACTCGGAACTCGGGACCCAGACATAGACTTGGTACTCGGAACTCGGGACCCAGACATAGACTTGGTACTCGGAACTCGGGACCCAGACATGGACTTGGTACTCGGAACTCGGGACCCAGACATAGACTTGGTACTCGGAACTCAGACACAGGACATAAAACACTGAGCCGGGAATCCTCCTTAGACACTGGACGGAGTCGGGACTCTTCTTGACACAGGGACAGGACCCTTCCAGGGTACAGGGCCAGGACCCCTTTTCGACACAGGACATGGATACGGAGGCCACACAATGATAGACAGTACTATAACTGGACACAATTCTGCTCCAAGCAGCGGCGAGCTCTTGACTCACCACGGCGGGTTAACTTTGACGGACCCGCTCTGGCAAGGGAAGGCGGCTTGCTGGCACTTGCTTCGGGAGGAGACTAGGCTTGCTCTGGCAAGAAACTTAGTTGGCTCTGGCCAGATGACATTGGCTCGCACTAGCTTCGGTGACTTCGTTAATGCTCCATAACGCTCTCGCGCCGAACGGCTGAAGCCGGAGTCTTATAAACTGCCGGTTCAGTCGAGAGTAAATTGCCTTTCATCACCAAGCCTGAGGGACACAGGAAAACAGGGAATTAAAGGGAAACAGGGAGTCAACGGTCCGGATCATAACACAAAGTAAATTTAAAGGGAACCTGATCCGGACCATGACAGCAATTTTAGCATTCATTTTGAGAGGACTAGAATTCTAAAAGCAAGGATGTAATTCTGAGGCTTTATAAGCACTGGAGAGGCCTCACTTGTCTCAGTATTGAGCTCCATATGCAAGAAAGGATGTGCTGACCTTGGAGGGGGTTCAGAGGAAGTTCACAAGAATGATTCGTGGAATGAAAGGATTATTGTATGAGGAGCATTTGATGGCTCTGGGCCTGTACTTGCTGGAGTTCAGAAGAATGAGGGGAGATGTTATTGAAACCTATTGAATGTTGAAAGGCCTACAGAGAATGGATGTAGAGGGATGTTTCCAATAGTGGGTGAGTCTAGCGCCAGAAGGCATAGTCTCAAAATAGAGGAACATCAATTTAGAACAGTGATTAGGGGGAATTTCTTTAGCCAGAGAGTGGTGAATATGTGGAAATCATTGCCACAGGCACCTGTGGAGGCCAAGTCATTGGGTGTATTTACAGAGGAGTTTGTTAGATTCTTGATCAATGAGGGTGTGAAAGTTTACCGGAGAAGGCAGCAGAATGAGGTTGAGAGGGTAAAATGAATCAGCAATGATAAAATGGTGGAGCAGACTCGATGGGCCAAATGGCCTTATTCTGCTCCTCTGTCTGAAGAAGGCGGAGTGGAGTGATGATGGTGCAAAACGGCGACTCATTTGCTTGCACCTTTGGAAACAGCTCTATTTCTATCTTTAATATCTTTATTTTTTTCCTTTCAGGGTTCTTTTGAAGACCCTGACCTGGAGTTACACACTGACTGTGGTTCTTTGTGGGAATGGAACCCACTCTCGGGGTTTCATAACCGGCCGATGTTGTTTGGTACGCCAAGGGCTCGGCCTAAATATTCGGCTTGGCTTTGGAAACCTAGGATCTCGGGACTCTGGAGACGGGTGGATCGAGGGTCAGTGTCACGATAGGAGACCTGTGTGTCATCGGGGGAATTGGAATATCTGTGGCTGTGTGCCCAGAGAATTGTGATCGTGATCTTCGGGCACAGAGCTCGAGAGAAAAGCGACGTGGCGGACTCTTAACATCGTAGACCAACAAGTTGTTTGTTATGTCTCCCCGCTCGCTGTGAAAACGGAGACACCTCTTTCTCCCTTATTAGGGTAACTGCAAGCCTGTGTCTTTACTGCTACTTTGCTCACGCTTGAGCGCTCAGTGGCGGGTGCCGATGCTTTTTTTGCCGGTGGGGGGTAGAGGGGGGATTGTTGCTTGCTGCCGCTTACGCACGGGAGGGAGGGGAGCTGGGGTGGTACTTTGGGGTTCTAACATTTGACGGTTGTTCATTCTTTGGGGCACTCCTCTGCTTTTGTGGATGGTTGCGGAGAAAAAGCATTTCAGGATGTATATTGTATACATTTCTCTGACATTAAGTTGTACCTTTGGACCTTTGTCTTATGGTCTTAAAGTGCTGGAAGAGCTCAGCAGGTCAGGCAGATTCTATGAGGGGAACAAACAGTCAACATTTCAGACCGAGAACCTTCATTGGAAGTGGAAAGGTCAGGGGAAGAAACCAGAATAAGAAGGTGGGGGAGGTGAAGGAGTACAAGCTGGCAGGTGATAGGTGGAAGAGTTAAAGGGCTGAAGAAGAAGGAACCTAATAGGATAGGATAGGACAGTGGACATTGGGAGAAATGGAAGGAGGAGGTGCACCAGAGGGAGGAGATTGGCAGGTAAGGAGAAGAGAAGAGGTAAGAGTGGAGACAGAATGGGGAATGGAAAGAGAGAGAGGAGGGAGGGGGAGGTTTGAGAAATTGAGTTCCATGCCATCAGGTTGGAGGATACCCTAACAGAATATGATGTATTGCTCCTCCAACCTGAGAATGGCCTCATCATGTTAGTAGAGGAGACCTTGTGCTGACACGTTGGAATGGGGTTAGCAAGTGGAATTGAAATGGGAGTCTCTAAAGAAATTCCACCTTTTGTGGTGGATGGAGTGAAAGTGCGCCACAAAGTGATTCCCCATTCTAGATCAGGGCTCACTGATGTAGTGGGGCTGGCAGCACTGCAGTGTGTCACAGACAAGAAAGGCCACTGGTTTGCCAGTAAGTTGCTAAGACCTTGATGTCCTAATACATACTTCACTTACGTAAAACATGTTGTATCTGGCAACAATCAACTTGTATTTTTGATAGGATAGGACATAGAATAACTGACTTTGTGTTCAACAAGCACAAGGTTAAGGACAACAGGGGTAGAAAGAACAAAAGAAAGCAAAGAAGTAATAATTTCATAAACACTGACAGTGAAATAAACATTATTTTATAAAGCTCCTTTTCACTGGCCTCAAAGAATAATGAATTGTGATGTGATGGAACATGGTTAGAATCTTACAACTCAAGGACACAATTTATGCTCAAGTCTCCCCAAACTAAAGCACAAACCAATCTTTGACAAGTGTGACAGAATATGAAACTAATTAAAAATCAACCAGAAAGTGAAAATTTGTAAGTAGTATAGTTTAAAACAGAATATAAAAACAGAAAATGCTGGCAATAGTCAAGTCAGGCAGTAAAAATGGTCTTCATTGGCCTAAATGTCAATTCTGTTTCTCTCTATTTATACAAGCTGCTTGATCTGCCAGTTTCTGTTTTCCCAACATTTTCTGTTGATAGAGTTAGAGTTATAAAGCATGGAAACAGGCCAATTGGTTCATGCCCACCAAAATCCCCAATCCAACTTAATCCTATTTGCCCACTTTTGATCCATATCCTAAACTTTCTATACACGTACCTGTCCAAAAGTCTTTTAAAACTTGTCATTGTACCTATTTCAGCCCCTTCCTTTGCAGTTCAATCCACATACACGACACACTTTGTGTATGTAAGGGTTTTTTTGTCACTGCGTAGTCTAATTAAAATGGCTTCTTTGTTATGTTATAATTGAAGGGGCTTCTTTGTTATGTTAACTGCTGAGAAAGTCCTTCCCGCTAGCAGTTTGTTTTGGATTATCTATTGATAAGAGGACGAATGAACCAATTACGATAGTTGTTATGCTTTTGGTGTGTCTGTAAGATATTGTATGCGCGGGGTTTTGGGGGGAGAAGGCAGGAGAAGGAGACAGAGGATGGACCAAATGCTGTGAGTCCGCTAACGGGGTTGGACCCCGAGCAAGGAGAGGAAACGGAGATGGACTCGTGTGGAGCGTCTGGTCGACCACCAGTGTTGGTCCCAGGCGGCCGGTCGCGGTGGTCCGAGGGGTCGCAGGGTGAAGAAGAAGGGTCCTGAGCTCTAATTGTCTGTGCACAAAGAGGTTGAACTTTGGTAAGTGTGGTGCCTTTTATTTTCCTTTTATATTTTATTCTCTATTAATTATATAGTTCCAGAAATACCTATAAACTGTAAATCATTTAATCATATCTGGTGTATTGTCTGCTATTTAGGTGGGGTGGGGTACCTCACACAGCATCCACACAAACTAATTACCCAGTTTGGCGGGGCCGGGGCTGTTTCCCTAGACGACAACGAGCTGAGCGACCCTGAGGCTGGCCAGGGGGGCTACATGTAAAAAGAAAGTTGCCACTCAAGTTCTCCCTCACCTTAAACCTGTGCCCTCTAGGTTCTTGATTCCCCAGCCTTGGGGAAAAGACAGTGCTTTCACCCTGCCTATGCTTCTTGTGATCTTATACACAGCTATGAAATCATCCCTCAGTCTCCCGTGCAGCAAGGAATAAAGTTCCAGCCTGTCCAATTTCTCCCTGGATCCCAGTACATCTAATCCTGGTGACATCCTTGTTACTTTAGTTCATGCCTGTTTCATGGATATGTTTGGATGCTGAAACTGATTACCACACCTCCACACAGGGCTAGATTTTGATGCTTTACACCCATCTGAGACTTTTCCTTCTACTTTCTGTGCATAAAACAGGCCAGAAAAGCACTTATGTCACGAGAAGTGACCTAGTGCAAGCAAATTCTCCCTTTAATCTGTCCATTACAGACTACTGTTGCCCTCTGTTGGAGCAGACACAGACTGAAGCTTCTTTATTGTTATTATTTCATTCCCTCTTCCTGTCTGGATAAAGTCTTAGCTGGTGATAATGTTGTCCGTACTCCTAAAGGGGTGGAGCATTCTTCTTCACTTGCGGGAAAGGTTAGTCTCAGGGTGTTGTGGTGAACAAATCTGCTGTCTGGGTTGAAACTGTTAGCAGTGACTGGCCCTTGTAGAGAATCTTGGGATAACTTTACTGAAACAGGCAGGTAATTCTGAAGATGAAGTACCTGGTAAGGCTCTGCAAATCTGTGCCAAACAACTGGCGGGGGTGTTCAAAGACATTTTCAATCTCTCATTGCTACAGTCAGAAGTTCCCACCTGCCTCAAAAGGGCAACAAATATACCAGTGCCCAAGAAGATCAGGGTGAGCTGCTTTAACGACTATTATCCAGTAGCACTCACATCTAGGGTAATGAAGTACTTTTGGAGGTTAGTTATAGCTAGAATCAGCTCCTGCCTGGACCCACTGCAATTTCCCTATCGCCACCATCGTTGGATGCAATCTCATTGATTCTCCAGGCAATGCAAGCACCTATGTCAGGATGCTGTTCATAGACTACAGCTCAGCATTTAACACCATCATTCCCAGAAGTTCTGATTGAAAAGCTCCAAAACTTGATCCTCTGTACCTCCCTCTGCAATTAGATCCTGGATTTCCTAAGCAGAAGATCCCAATATGTGCAGATTGGAAACATCTCCACCTTGCTGACAATCAACACTGGAGCACCACAGGAGTGTGTGCTTGGCCCATTGCTCTACTCTCTCTTCACCTATGACTGTGTAGCTAGGCACAGCTAAAATGCCATCTATAAATCTGCTGATGATAAATCTGTTGTTGGCAAAATCCCAGATGGTAACAAGGGGTGTGCAGAAGCAGGATATACCGGCTAGTTGAGTGGTTGTTGCAGGAACAACCTTGCACTCAACGTCAGTAAGATCAAAGAATCATGGACTTCAGAAAAGGTTAAACAAGGGAAGACACACCAGTGATCATAGAGGGATCAGAAGTGAAAAGAGTAAGCAATTACAAGTTCCTGAGTGTCAGTATCTCTGAGGAATTAACTTGGACGCAACATATTGATGCAGCTACAAAGAAGGCAAGTCAGGGGCTGTATTTCTTTAGGAGTTCGAGGGGATTTGGTACGTCACCAAAAACACTCGCAAATTTCTATAGATGCACCTTGCAGAGCGTTCTAACTGGCTGCATCACCACCTGGTATGGGGAAGGGGGGACTACTGCACAGGATTGAAGTAAGCTGCAGAAAATTGTAAAATTAGTCAGCTCCATCATGGCACTAGCCTCTAGTAGACAGGACCTTTTCAAGGAGTGGTGCCTCAAAAAGGCAACGACATCATTAAGGACCCCATCTCAGGACATGCCCTCTTCTTACTGTTACCATCAGGAAGGAGGTACAGAAGCCTGAAGGCACATACTCAGCGATTCAGGAATAGCTTCTTCCCTTCTGCCATCAGATTTCTGAATGGACATTGAGCCCATGAACACTATCTCACTTCTCACTATTATTTTATTTCTATTTTTTCCACTACTTATTTAAAAAAAATGTATATATGTACACACACTGTGTAAATATGTATATACACACTGTAATTCACAGGTTTTTTCCCTCTTATGTATTGCATTGTACTGCTGCTGCAAAGTTAACAAATTTGATAACATATGCCGATGATATTAAACCTGTTTCTGATTCTGATTCTGGAAGATCAAAAACAAACGCCCTCTGAATTGTTTGCAAGTTATTGCACAACACTTGGATTGAACAAAGGTAGTTTTGTCAAGAGAGCAACATGTACTGTACTTTGCTGATAGTGGTTTTTCATTGTTAACACAGAGCATGGAAAGAAAAGAAATTGAAAGAATTAGGTGGGGAGGGGGATCTCATTGAAATCTATTGAATGTGGAAAGGCTTAGATAGAGTGGATGTGGAGGGTATGTCTCCTATGGTGGGTGAGTCTCGTATGAGAGGGCACAGTCTCAAGATAGAGGGGTCACCTATTTAAAATGGAGATGAGAAGGAATTTCTTTAGCCAGAGTGTGGTGAATTGGTGGAATTCGTTACTACAGGCTGCTGAGGAGGCCAGGTCATTGAGTGTATTTAAGGCAGAGGTGAATAGATTCTTGGTTACTCAGGGCATGAAAGGTTACGGGGAAAAGAAAGGAGAATGTGGTTGAGAGAGAGCTGGATCAGCCATGATGGAATGGTGGGGAAGATTTGATTAGCCAAATGGCCTAATTCTGCTCCTATGCCTCATGGTCACATGGTGTAAATTAGCCGATGAAGCACGACAAGTTAACAAAGAAGGTCAGGATTTTCTGTATTGAATCATTTCATTCCCTCTCCAAACCATTGGACTAAGCATAAGTTTTGATGCTTCTGCGGTTATTTCTCAAGGGAAAGTTACATTTAGATCAGAATTAAATTTAAGAAATTTGATCATCCTAGTCTTACCAAGCATGTTGTAAATTTGTCCCAAATGCAAGGTCTCATAGCAGGATTGACTGCAAAGGTAACTTACAGTGGCCCACTGTCTTACCAGTACATTATTGGGATGTGACAGAAAACCAGAACGCCCCCTGTGTGTAAATGTTGTCCATCAGGTTGATTATATTTCTCCCCTTTCAACTTAAACCTTTGCCCTCTAGTTCTTAATTCCCAAATCCCAGAAAGAAGGCTGTGCATTCACAGTTATGAAAATACATGCAATATCATTATCTTCATAAATAAAACAACTTAAAGCCAATCTGGCTGGCATATTCTGTACAGTTTTAGGGAACATTCTTTAAGAAGTTTGTCAACCGGTAGGAGAAGTTACAAAGAAAGTTTATTAGGAACAAGAACTTCATGATGTGAAGAGATTATAGAAGAGTAGATTTGTTTTCAGGCAAAAGATTAAGAGTTGACTATTCATATTGGAAACACATTTTGATAATGCAAATAGAAGATAACTGTTATTTCTGTTGATAAACAGAGAGCATTGTTATAAGATAACTGGGAAAAGAAAATATAAAAATGAAACCTTGTCTTTCTAACACAGAGGAAGGTGGAAGTTGATAGATTCTTGATTAGTCAAGGCGTGAAACGTTATGGGGAGAAGACAGGAGAATGGGGTCAAGATGGATCAGCCATGATGAAATCTGAGGAGAGATCTGATAAAGATTTATAAGATTATGAGAGGCACTGATAGAGTCCACAGACAGTATCTTTATCCCCAGGTTCTGCAAAAAGGTCCTGAAGGGAGAATTTAGAGAGCTAGGTAGAAAGCTGAGAAGCAGGACCTCCAGGGTAGTAATTTCTGGATTGCTACCTGTGCCACATGCCAGTGAGGGTAGAAACCGGATGATTTAGCAGATAAATGCGTGGCTGAGAAGCTGGTGCAGGGGCAGGGCTTCACATTCTAGGATAACTGGGATCTCTTCTGGGGGAGGTATGATCTGCACAAAAGGGATGGGTTACACCTGAACCTGAGGGGGACCAATATTCTCATGGGCAGGTTTGTTAGAGCTGATGGGGGGGGGGTGCGTGGTTTAGACTAAGTTGACAGGGGGATGGGAACCGGAGTGAAAGAACTCAGGATAGGACGGATGGTAAATAAGCAAAGATAGTGCGCAGTCAGACTGTCAGGAAGGGCAGGATAGGACAAAATTGCAGCCAGCAGAGTGGGTATCAGTGTATTAGGAATGCAGAATCAAAAAGGCCAGCAAATACAGTACTCAAAATGTTATATCTCAATGCATGGAGTATAAGAAATAAGGTGGATTATCTTGATGCACTTTTACAGATTGTCGGGTATGATGTTGTGGCCATCACTGAACTATGGCTGAAGGATGGTTGTAGTTGGGAGCTAAATGTCTAAGGTTAAACATTGTATCAGAGGGATAGGAAGGTAGGCAGAGGGGGTGGCATGGCTCTGCTGGTAAAGAATGGCATCAAATCATTAGAAAGATGTGGCATAAGATCAGAAGATATAGAAACCTTATGGGTTGAGTTAAAAAACTGCAAGGGTAAAAGGACCCCGATGGTGGTTATATACAGGCTCCTGAACAGTAGCTGGGTTGTGGGCTAAAGATTACAATGGAAAATAGAAAAGGCGTGTCAAAAAGTCAATGTTATGATAAGCATGGGAGATTTTAACATAGAGAGTGAATGTGTTCAATGCCTATGAGATGGCTTTTTAGAGCAATTTATTGTTAAGCCTACTAGGGAATCAGTTTTTCTGGATTGGGTGTTGCGTAATGAACCAAAGGTGATTAGGGAGCTGAAGGTAAAGGAACCCTTAGGAGACAGTGATCACAATATGATGGAGTTCAACTTGGAATTTGATAAGGAGAAACTAAAGTCGGATGTAGCAGTATTTCAGTAGATTAAAGGAAATTACAGTGGTACGAGAGAGGAGTTGGCCAACATTGGCCAAAGTAAATTGGAAAGAGATGCTGAAAGGGATGAGCAGCAATGGCTTGAGGTGCAGAATAAATAAGGATGGTGTAGAATAGATGTATTCCAAAAACAAAGAAATACTCAGATGACGAAAAAGTACAGCCATGGTTGACAAGGGGAGTCAAAGCCATTGTAAAAGCAGAAGAGAGGGCATACAACAAAGCTAAAATTAGTGAGAAGATAGAGGATTTCGAAGCTTTTAAAAACCTACAGACAGCAACTAAAAGAGTCATTAGGAGGGAAAAGATGAAATATGAGATTAAGCTAGCAAACAGGGTTATTTCTTCAGCGGTTTGATCGGGGCACGACTGCGCAGGTATGTGGAGGACAGCCAGTGAGAACAGCAAAAGAGTTTAAAAAGAAGACAGATTTATACAGCGGGCCTTGGAGAAGTGGGCGACGGAGCAGGGGGAAACAGAGTAGGAAGGCTTTGGCTTAACGGGACTTCAGCGATAACGGGTCTAGGCGATGTAGGTTATCTGTGTAGAATGCAGACAGGAAGTATGTGTGTGAGGCCAGTTTTCTGTGCTCGGTATCGGATGTGGGAGGTTCTGGAGACTCCCAACCTCACAGACAGCCACATCTGCACCAGGTGCATCAAGCTGCAGCTCCTTTGGGACCGCGTTAGGGAACTGGAGATGCAGCTCGATGACCTTTGTCTGATCAGGGAGAGTGAGGAGGTGATAGAGAGGAGCTATAGGCAGGTCGTCACACTGGGGCCTGGGGAGACAGATAACTGGGTAACAGTCAGGGGAGGGAAGGGCAGGAGTCAGATGCTAGAGAGTACCCCAGTGGCTGTCCCCCATAACAATAAGTATTCCCGTTTGAGTACTGTTGGGGGGGACGGCCTACCTGGAGGAAGCAACAGTGGCCGCGCCTCTGGCACAGAGTCTGGCCCTGTGGCTCAGAAGGGTAGGGAAAGGATGAGGATGGCAGCAGTGATAGGGGACTCTATAGTTAGGGGATCAGACAGGCGTTCCAGGATGTTGCTGATCGCGTCCACGATATCTTGAAGTGGGAAGGAGAACAGCCAGAGATCGTGGTACACATTGGTACCAACAACATAGGTAGGAAAAAGGAGGAGGTCCTGAAAACAGACTACAGCGAATTAGGAAGGAAGTTGAGAAGCAGTACCTCAAAGGGAGTAATCTCGGGATTACTGCCTGTGCCACGTGACAGTGAGTATAGGAATAGAGTGAGGTGGAGGATAAATGCGTGGCTGAGGGATTGGAGCAGTGGGCAGGGATTCAGATTTCTGGATCATTGGGACCTGTTTTGGGGCAGGCATGACCTGTACAAAAAGGATGAGTTGCACTTGAATCCCAGGGGGACTAATATCCTGGCGGGGAGGTTTGCTAAGGCTATTGGGGAGAGTTTAAACTAGAATTGCTGGGGGGTGGGAACCGAACTGAAGTGACGGAGGAAGAGGCAGTTGGCTCACAAATAGGGAAAGCTTGGAGACAGTGCGATAGGGAGGATAGGCAGGTGATAGAGAAGGGATGCGCTCAGACTGATGGTTTGAGATGTGTCAATTTTAATGCGAGGAGTATTATGAACGAAGTGGATGAGCTTAGAGCGTGGATCAGCACTTGGAGCTATGATGTGGCCATTACAGAGACTTGGATGGCTCAGGGGTAGGAATGGCTACTTCAAGTGCCAGGCTTTAGATGTTTCAGAAAGGACAGGGAGGGAGGCAAAAGAGGTGGGTGCATGGCACTGTTGATCAGGGATAGTGTCACGGCTGCAGAAAAGCAGGAAGTCATGGAGGGATTGCCTACGGAGTCTCTGTGGGTGGAAGTTAGGAACAGGAAGGAGTCAATAACTGCAAAGGTGTAATAATAACAGGGTTGTTGTTGTGGATGATTTTAATTTCCCAAATATTAATTTGCATCTCCCTAGAGTGAGGGGTTTAGATGGGGTGGAGTTTGTTAGGTGTGTTCAGGAAGGTTTAGAACATAGAACATAGAATAGTACAGCACAGTACAGGCCCTTCGGCCCACAATGTTGTGCCGACCCTCAAACCCTGCCTCCCATATAAGCCCCCACCTTAAATTCCTCCATATACCTGTCTCGTAGTCTCTTAAACTTCACTAGTGTATCTGCCTCCACCACTGACTCGGGTAGTGCATTCCACACACCAACCACTCTCTGAGTAAAAAACCTTCCTCTGATATCCCCCTTGAACTTCCCACCCCTTACCTTAAAGCCATGTCCTCTTGTATTGAGCAGTGGTGCCCTGGGGAAGAGGCGCTGGCTATCCACTCTGTCTATTCCTCTTATTATCTTGTACACCTCTATCATGTCTCCTCTCATCCTCCTTCTCTCTAAAGAGTAAAGCCCTAGCTCCCATAATCTCTGTTTCTTGACACTATATGTAGATAAGCCTACAAGAGGAGAGGATGTACTTGATCTGGTATTGGGAAATGAACCTGGTCAGGTGTCAGATCTCTCAGTGGGAGAGCATTTTGGAGATAGTGATCACAATTCTATCTCCTTTACCATAGCATTAGAGAGGGATAGTTAGATGGAGCCACTTCAAAATTATTTGGACAAGTGTGGAATGAATAGAAATGTTAATGAAAGAGGAAGTATGAACTAAACATAGTTTACTACTTCTAATAATGACTGTAAGTCAGTGTGGCTTCTCTTTCTGTAAAAAAGCAGAGATTGTCTCATTCTAATTTAGACCCTTTTGAAGAGCAATGTGTCACTTGTGCCTTGGAATTGAATAACGGTTTTTCCACAAGTTGCCAGATTCTGTAATCATGTTGAACTTTGGGAAACCAAAGTAATGCAATATTGAATGACAGCTTCATAGCTGAAATAAGAAGTATTTCTGTTTGAAACTGGTAGGCTTAAACTAGCTATCAAGGCTACAACCTAGGGAAGGTATGCTAGAAGATTATAATTATGTCACCTGGGTAAAGATGAGTTGTTTCTTTGTTAAAATGAGTTCTTAGGGAATGAAACTGGATTCTGACACAAAGATTCTATTTCTTTTTAACAAGTCTTCATGGTTTCTCTTATGGCAATTTAGAGTTAATAGCAATTAAACTGTTGTACCTTTGGGATGAAGTAGGTACTCAAACTGATTGAGTTTTGGTCAGAATTCAGGATGTATATGGTGTTTTGATACTAAAAGTTGAAAAGTAGTGTTGTGAAAAATAATTAAAACTATTCTAGTTTTCTGTGATCTGACGTGGGTAATGGGACCAATGCGATCCAGGAAACCTCCCAGATATGGGCAACGCACACAAAATCCTGGAGGAACTCAGCAGGTCAGGCAGCTTGTAAGAGAGGATTTAAATTTCTTCAGAGTAGAAATAACCTCAAAGGGACTTCACAGAGGTGTAGCATAACATAGATGCCAGAGATTCTGCAGATGTTGTGAATCTTGAGCACCACACTCAAAATGCTGGAGCAACTCAGGCAGTATTCATTTTGTGTGTTGCTCAAGATTTCCACCGTCTGCAGATTTTCTTGAGTCTTCCACAAAGGGGGCAGGATATGGCTACCTACAAAATGCTAAGCAGAGAGGTTATTCCAGAAATTTGGACAACAGTCTTTAGAAATGAAGCTTCGTTTGTACACCTGTTGTGTCTTCCCCTGCTGGCCAATTGCAGCTTAATCACATTCCCCGTCTTCATCCCTTCATTCTCTGGCAGCTAAAACTCTCTGTTTCCAAGGGCACCAGCAAGGTAAGTGCATTTGGCTCACAGGCCCTCTCATCGATGTAGAGGAAGGGGTTGGGGTGGTCTCTATTTGAATGACTGCAAGGATCTTTCCCTGGTGGCACCCCCTCCCGAACTGTCCAGTCAGTCACTGGCCCGGCTGCTGAAAGGATCCAGCTCATTTGTATTTACTCCCCATTCAGACTGGGGATGAATGCCTTCAGATGCCATGTGCAATCTTTCTCAGTCTGCCATGCCATCTATGTTGTGGAACTTGCTGTCTCTGCTTTAACTTAAATCCCTCTCCATCTATTTCCCCAATATCTTTTCTGTTCTATGCTGTTCAACTAATCATCTACCTTCAGCAACCAGCCTTCATCACAGAGTACCATTACCATTACACTTCACATGCTATTCACGGGTTTATGTCGGTATCTTCTTGATCCCCCGTTCTGTCTGAGGGAACAACAAGAGGTGAAACATACGGTTTAGCTTGAGTCCGGTGTTTCTGCTGGCTGCCTCGCCAAGTCTGCACACAGACACAAGTGTCTTCACCAGCTCTATGATCTGACCAGCAGTTTGATTGGTCAGACTGGGCACTGATGGGGTGAGAGATTGTGTGTCTGTCATGACTTTCACCTGGTTTTCTTTCCTCTTTTTTGGACACTGCCTCCAACCATGTCCCGATAGGCCACAGCTGTAGCATATCAACTTCTCTACCCTCCCACATCTACTCCAGCAATTCCTTGCTTCGTGCCCTGGTCGCCGGCAAACAAAACAAACTCTCTGGGACATCCCAGCAGCTGCATCCACTATAGCCGCTTTACGATTTCTCTTGCACTTTCTTTGGTCTATCTCACTGGCCCACGAAACTGTCGCAGAGTAGGTCGACCCCACCGCTAGTCCTCAATCTAAAACTTCCTGGTGGGCTGAGTTTAGGCTTTCCTTCATAATTTTCAGGAAGACTGGATCATCCGTCTCTGAATATTCCTGATACACCCGATATTTACATTCTGCATAATCCATGGCCATCTCATCAGCTCTTTGAATCACTGACATTATCGTTCCCTAGTTACTCTCACCTCCCCCCAGCCGCTGCCTCACTTCCCCTTTAAAGGAGCGATATCTTTCTTCATTGCTGGCGTTCCTGGTTGTTGCCCATGTACCATCCTGCCCCAGATATTCCTCGGGCACTTCGCTTTTACCAGCACGTGTATATCTTCAGGGTGCATCTGGTGAATTTCAACCATTTCCTCGAGCTTGCATCTGAAGTCCGAATTGCCACATGCACCTTTAAGTGAAGGCAACTCTTGACAAAATGCTCTGTCTCTCCGCCCCCTGGGAAGAAGGGTCATAATCAGAGTCTGGGCTGGGTCAGATCATCAGGGTTCTCGACCTGACATTGCCTGGCCTCAATAGGTGCCATCCTGACAGATATATCTGGGTAAAACCTCTTCCTAGACTATCTCCACACTAATTCCCTTACTACGCAAAATAAAAATGTTGGGTACCAGTTAAACAGCACGTACTTAAAACCGCAGAGTATGCACTCACCTATCTGCCACTTTTGAGTGCCCGAACTCATGATGCCTGCTGTATTCCTTTGCGTCACGCTCGCAGAACGTGTATGCTAAAATGCAGTTCCTGAGCGAGTATACCGGCCTCCACTCTGGCATCCCAAACCGTCGGTAACCACCCTTCACACCAAATTTACGCACAACGTTTTGTCTCTTACATAAACACACACGCACGCGCACACACTACTACCAGTTCAGCTCTCTGTGTTCACGATACCTCGTGTTCCCGGGTAGCACCGACTGGAAAAGATCCAAGGATGAGTGTTAATTTCTAAAAATACTCACCCACATAGACTGCTAAGACTGCTGGCCACAGGACGGGTCGCACGAAGGTATCCCACTTGACACCAAATATTGTTGCGTGAATGAAGTCACTGGAGAAAATTACTGGTAGATACAAACCAGTTTCTTTATTTGACAAAACAAGGTACCATATGGAGACGCTTCAGTCAGAGCTGCACTCCAAATTAAATCCACAATACATTTGCAGACGTAAAGACTGGTAGTCAAGGTCAATTGTTAAATGTATATGTCCTAAACCCAAAAATTGCTCTCACAATTAGCACAGGTCTTTGGTACTCGGCCTGGTACCCCATCTGGGCTGGTTGCTTTCCCTGGGTTCACCCTCCTGAAAGCTGCTTACGTATCAGCCTCAGAGACTGAAATCACAGTGTCATTGGGGGGTGTGGGAGTTTGTGATGATTCGTCTATGTTTTGATGGTCAAAGCCAGTATAAAAGGCTCACCTGGACGTGAAGCGTTGTTGTCACCTGTCATTTGGTTTCACTATGTAGGAGATGATAGCATTCAAGCCCTGCCACAGCTGTGGAGCATCCTTCAGTGATTCAAGTTCAGTCCAGAATTGCTACTTCACATGTGAGAAGGCTTTGTGGAGATTGTACCTGAACCTCTTGTACCTTTCTTGGTCTCCAGACCTGAATGCCACTGACCTGGCCCTCAGCAGAATGCAGATCTCATGGTTCATCTTCGGCTTCTGATTGAGGGCGACTCTGAATGATGTTGTGGGGGCACACTCATCTACACAACTGTTTTTATAAAGTCCTTGACAACCGTGGTGTATTCATTCAGATCCTCTGATGAGTCTTTGAACTTGACCCAGTTTACTGTCCTGAAGCAATCCCGTAGCCGTTCCTCTGCCTCCCACGACCACCTCTTTGTTGTCCTTACCTCTGGAGCTTTGCTCTCTAGCCTTTGCCTGGATACTGGTAGGACAGCCAAGTGATCAGATTTCCCTAAATGTGGTCTGGACATGGAATGGTAGGCATTCCTTACTGTTGTGTATGTGGCCTGGCTACACAACAATGCTATGAATAGAAACGCTGGAGATGGGAGCTAAGTTTCATGGTTCTTTACTGGCAGAATCCGAGCCTTAACACACACATACAGATCAATACGCACCTAATAGTGTATGCTCAATGTGCGCCTAATAGCACATTCAATGACGTGTTACTAAAACATAAAGTAGTCCCTTATTATACTGTAGGCAATACGGTACACTCCTCCCTTTTTATTTTAGTAGTGTATCATCTGTTTTTTTTTACTGGGGCACTATGCTAAACAAATATGTTTACCCTTAACATACAAATACCTACCATTTGTTTACTTAGTAACTTAATAATATCAAATTATAACAAAGTAATGTAATAATATCAAATTATAACAAGCCTTTTTTTTTACCTTTGTTCTAAGACCCATTTATAACTTATGGGTCTAGTCTCTGCGGGGGGGGGGGGTCCTTCTTGGCCTCTCCAGGTAACGTCTGTCAATAAACTTGTTTGTTTTAATACAGATTTCCATATAAAAGTCTTGACAAGTTGACCTCTGAGCATAGGGGGTTAAGAAGATGTGCGCCTCCAACTTGCTAAGAGTTCTAGGCAGCAGATCGCCTCCGTATAATGAAGACTCCTCTGTGCAGCTGTCCTAGATATATACGCATCTTTGTGCTATCACTTGTCCTCCTTAACCATATCTCACTTGATCCAATTGAGCTAATTACACAGCCAATCTTTGTATTCTCCTTAGATTCCAAATAGATAGCCTGACCTTTATGATACCATCTCTTATCATAATATAACTTTCCATCTTCTATTCGTGCTTCAAATCTTTGTGCTGGTGATGCAGCAGGAGTGCTAGGAAGATGCTCAGGAGAAGACGGAGATGCTGGTCGTTTCGGAGATTTAAGCTTATTGAGAGTTCGCAGATCTTCCATTATCTGTTCCTCTGTTAACAAGTAATTTAACTGCGCAGGTGCAGGTTTTCATCTTTTGTCTGTAATTGGAACAGGGTCATTAGGTCTCCTCCTTAGTTTCCTAGTCATTATTGGCCTTACCTCCATAGAATCTCCCGTGAGTTCCATTGTTAGCCTCTCATTCTCAATCATCTTTTCCTTATAACTAAATCTTTTTATTTTCAAATTCCTTCACTGTTGCTTTCTTCTCTTTAATATAATTCCTTTCCACTTGTCCTGTCTCCAGTTGCAGAAAAAGCTCTGCATTTCGTATTCCTTCCTTGTATTGTCGATCTAGTTTCTTCATCCTTTTTGGATACTCCTGGAAAGTGCCTTCCTGTAACTTTTGAGAGATGTCAATTTCTCCTGGTACATCTGCTCTTTTACTTCCAGGTAGTCTTCATCATCCTGTTTATTGGCAATATCTGTCTCCCTTGCATCCTCTATATCTTCATCCGAGTCGTGGCCACGGATACTGTGTTCATCCTCATTGTCGACGTTGTCTAGCTCCTCCTCGTTATTGTAATAGTTGACAATGGGTGAGAGGAGAGCTGCGGATATCTTCCCTGCCGAGCTGCCCTTCTTTGTTGACACATCTAGTGCCTTGATGGTGTGCCAATCCAACTGGATTTTCCTGAGCCATTCACATCCCAGCAACGGTGGTCCTCCATTTTTCAGTACATAGCGGTTCAGCTGCTGTGTTTTGTCTCTGTAGGTCACTGTCTTTTTAATTTTACCCTTGGGACGCTCTTTCTGTCCTGTGTAAGTCTTTAGCAGTAGTTTAGTTCATTTCAGGGGTATGTGAGAAAACAGTCGTTTGTAGTCGTGTACAGAGATCACTGTTAAAGCTGAGTATGTATCCAACTCCATTTTCAGTCTCACGCCTGCCACTTGTGGAGTGATCCTTATTACTCTTCAATCATCTGTCTCTTTCACGCTGTGAAGTTGCAGACAAGACAATTCACTTTCGTCTGAGTCATTTTCATTAGAACTGCTTTCTTCCATTTTGTGTACATTGTTATGTTTTCCTTTCTGGGGTTTCTTGTTTCTCTGCATTTTGTCCTTTTTCTGCTGTTTGCTAGCTTTGCATACTCTGCCAATGTGGCCCTGTTCGCCACAGTTTCTGCATTCTTTGTCTTTAAACCAACAGTCGTCAGGGTCATGTAACATGTTCCCACAACGGTAACATTTCTTTCCTTCATACCTGCTCAGTGACATTTTATTCATAGCATATTCCAGAGATTTTTGTTGTATCTCTGAAGCACCCTGTGCTGCTATTTCCAATGATATTTGCAATGTTCAGCGCCTTCTCTAATGTAAGGTCTTTTTCACCCAGGAGCTTCTTCTGTGTGGTTTCACAGTGCATGCCACACACTAACCTGTCCTTCAATGCTAGACTAGCTCCAAATTGACAATATTCTGATAATTTGCGCAGTTCAGCACAATATTCAGAAATGCTTTGATTTTTGCTCTGATTCCGTTTGTGAAATTTAAATCTTTCAGCAGTGACCAGTGGTTTGGGGTTTAAGTGCTGTTGGACTGTGTCTACCATTTGCTTGAACGTTTTGTCTGCTGGCTTTTCAGGGGTTAACAAGCTTCGTAGCAGCCCGCACCTTTTTGCTCCCATAATACTGAGTAAGACACTGGCTATTTTTCATCATTAACACTATTAGCGTCACACTATAACTCCACTCTTTCAATGTAAGTTGCCCAGTCTTCAATGCCACTATCAAATGCTGTAATGGTTCCAATCATCGCCATCATTTTTATGTTAATTTAGCCCCATTCTCCCCTTGTTTTCCTTAACTGACATGTCCTTTTTGCTAGCACAACGAGCGAACTCCGTCTAGATGCGTCTAGATTTTCTCTCTTCTCCTCTGAGTGTCGTTATCAACTAAAACACGGCATTCTGATAACATAGAAACATAGAAACATAGAAAATAGGTGCAGGAGTAGGCCATTCGGCCCTTCGAGCCTGCACCGCCATTTATTATGATCATGGCTGATCATCCAACTCAGAACCCAGCCTTCCCTCCATACCCCCTGACCCCTGTAGCCACAAGGGCCATATCTAACTTCCTTTTAAACATAGCTAATGAACTGGCCTCAACAGTTTGCTGTGGCAGAGAATTCCACAGATTCACCACTCTCTGTGTGAAGAAGTTTTTCCTAACCTCGGTCCTAAAAGGCTTCCCCTCTATCCTCAAACTGTGACCCCTCGTTCTAGACCTCCCCAACATCGGGAACAATCTTCCTGCATCTAGCCTGTCCAATCCCTTTAGGATCTTATACGTTTCAATCAGATCCCCCCTCAATCTTCTAAATTCCAACGAGTACAAGCCCAGTTCATCCAGTCTTTCTTCATATGAAAGACCTGCCATCCCAGGAATCAATCTGGTGAACCTTCTTTGTACTCCCTCTATGGCAAAGATGTCTTTCCTCAGATTAGGGGACCAAAACTGCACACAATACTCCAGGTGTGGTCTCACCAAGGCCTTGTACAACTGCAGTAGTACCTCCCTGCTCCTGTACTCGAATCCTCTCGCTATAAATGCCAGCATACCGTTCGCCTTTTTCACCGCCTGCTGTACCTGCATGCCCACTTTCAATGACTGGTGTATAATGACACCCAGGTCTCGTTGCACCTCCCCTTTTCCTAATCGGCCACCATTCAGATAATAATCTGTTTTCCTATTTTTGCCACCAAAGTGGATAACTTCACATTTATCCACATTAAATTGCATCTGCCATGAGTTTGCCCACTCACCCAACCTATCCAAGTCACCCTGCATCCTCTTAGCATCCTCCTCACTGCTAACACTGCCACCCAGCTTCGTGTCATCCGCAAACTTGGAGATGCTGCATTTAATTCCCTCATCCAAGTCATTAATATATATTGTAAACAACTGGGGTCCCAGCACTGAGCCTTGCGGTACCCCACTAGTCACCGCCTGCCATTCTGAAAAGGTCCCGTTTATTCCCACTCTTTGCTTCCTGTCTGCTAACCAATTCTCCACCCACACCAATACCTTACCCCCAATACCGTGTGCTTTAAGTTTGCACACTAATCTCCTATGTGGGACCTTGTCAAAAGCCTTTTGAAAATCCAAATATACCACATCCACTGGTTCTCCCCTATCCACTCTACTAGTTACATCCTCAAAAAATTCTATGAGATTCGTCAGACATGATTTTCCTTTCACAAATCCATGCTGACTTTGTCCGATCATTTCACCGCTTTCCAAATGTGCTGTTATCACATCCTTGATAACTGACTCCAGCAGTTTCCCCACCACCGACGTTAGGCTAACCGGCCTATAATTCCCCGGTTTCTCTCTCCCTTCTTTTTTAAAAAGTGGGGTTACATTAGCCACCCTCCAATCCTCAGGAACTAGTCCAGAATCTAACGAGTTTTGAAAAATTATCACTAATGCATCCACTATTTCTTGGGCCACTTCCTTAAGCACTCTGGGATGCAGACCATCTGGCCCTGGGGATTTATCTGCCTTCAATCCCTTCAATTTACCTAACACCACTTCCCTACTAACATGTATTTCGCTCAGTTCCTCCATCTCACTGGACCCTCTGTCCCTTACTATTTCTGGAAGATTATTTATGTCCTCCTTAGTGAAGACAGAACCAAAGTAATTATTCAATTGGTCTGCCATGTCCTTGCTCCCCATAATCAATTCACCTGTTTCTGTTTGCAGGGGACCTACATTTGTCTTTATCAGTCTTTTCCTTTTTACATATCTATAAAAGCTTTTACAGTCCGTTTTTATGTTCTCTGCCAGTTTTCTCTCATAATCTTTTTTCCCCTTCCTAATTAAGCCCTTTGTCCTCCTCTGCTGAACTCTGAATTTCTCCCAGTCCTCAGGTGAGCCACTTTCTCTGGCTAATTTGTATGCTACTTCTTTGGAATTGATACTATCCCTAATTTCTCTTGTCAGCCACGGGTGCACTACCTTCCTTGATTTATTCTTTTGCCAAACTGGGATGAACAATTGTTGTAGTTCATCCATGCAACCTTTAAATGCCTGCCATTGCATATCCACCGTCAATCCTTGAAGTGTCATTTGCCAGTCTATCTTAGCTAATTCATGTCTCATACCTTCAAAGTTACCCCTCTTTAAGTTCAGAACCTTTGTTTCTGAATTAACTACGTCACTCTCCATGTTAATGAAGAATTCCACCATATTATGGTCACTCTTACCCAAGGGGCCTCTCACGACAAGATCGCTAATTAACCCTTCCTCATTGCTCAAAACCCAGTCCAGAATAGCCTGCTCTCTAGTCGGTTCCTCGACATGTTGGTTCAAAAAACCATCCCGCATACATTCCAAGAAATCCTCTTCCTCAGCACCTTTACCAATTTGGTTCACCCAGTCTACATGTAGATTGAAGTCACCCATTATAACTGCTGTTCCTTTATTGCACACATTTCTAATTTCCTGTTTAATACCATCTCCGACCTCACTACTACTGTTAGGTGGCCTGTACACAACTCCCACCAGCGTCTTCTGCCCCTTAGTGTTACGCAGCTCTACCCATATCGATTCCACATCTTCCCGGCTTATGTCCTTCCTTTCTATTGCGTTAATCTCTTTTTTAACCAGCAACGCCACCCCACCTCCCCTTGATGTAGGTTCATAATCCTCATCGTCAGTTTGTTGTGTATGTGGCCTGGCTACACAACAATGCTATTAATAAAAACGCTGGAGACGGGAGCTAAGTTTCATGTTTCTTTACTGGCAGAATCAGAACTAAAACACACACGTACAGATCAATATGCGCCTAATAGCGTATTCAATGACGTGTTACTATAACATAAAGTAGTCCCTTATTATACTGCAGGCTATATGGCACACTCCTCCCCTTTTATTTTAATAGTTCATCCACTGCTTTTTTTTACTGGGGCACTATGCTAAACAAATATGTTTACCCTTAACATACAAATGTCTACCATTTGTTTACTTAGTAACTTAATAATATCAAATTATAACAAAGTAACATAATATTAAATTATAACAAGACTGGTTTTTACTTTTGGTCTAAGACCCATTTATAACTCAAGTCTTGGTGGTGGGGGGTCTTCTCTGCCTCTCCGGGTAATGTCTATCAATAACTTGTTTGTTTTAATACAGATTTCCATATAAAAGTCATGAAAAGTTGACCTCTGAGTTAAGAAGATGTGCGCCTCCAACTTGCTAAGAGTTCTAGGCAGCAGATCGCCTCCGTATAATGAAGACTGCTCTGTGCATCTGTCCTAGATATATACACATCTTTGTGCTATCACTTGTCTTCCTTACCCATATCTCATTTGATCCAACTGAGCTAATTACACAGCCAATCTTTGTATTCTCTTTACATTCCAAGTAGATAGCCTGACCTTTATGATACCATCTCCTATTGAAATTTAACGTTCCATCTTCTTATACTTATTATTATACTGTAGGCTATACGGTACACTTACCGTAGTATATCAGAGGTTTAGTGTGCTGCGGATTAAATGCTAATGATAATTGGGCAGGGATTTCTTCAGACAAGCCTGTTTGAAGTCCTCAAATATTATTTAAAATGCATCAGGTTGGATTGTTTCTTCTTTGTTGATGGCAGCAATCAATATCTCGAGTGCTGGATTAACGTCAGCTTTTGGTGGTATGTAGATACAGCATAGAAACAGGAACTTCGGACCATTGAGTCCATGCTGACTCATTTACACTAATCCTGCACTAATCCCATTTTATTTTCCCCACATTCTCATCAGTCTACCCCAGATTCTACCACTTAACTCAGGGGTAATCTATAGTGGCCGATTAACGCACCAAGCTGGTCAAGAAAGTGGAGTACCCTTGAATAAAGCCACACAGTCATGTAGGTAGAACATGCAGACTCCACACAGACTGCACCCAAGGATTGAACCCAGGCCTCTGGCGCAGTGAGGTAGCAGCTTAACGAACTCCGCCACTGTATCAATGCTCAATGATTTCTCTATTCTCTCTTCCTTCTCTCTATTTGTTTGCCTTGTTGGCCTGTCATTCTAAACTCTCCTTTCATAAACAAATCATGTGTAACAATAGCAATACACACAAAATACTGAAGGGACTCGGCAAATTCAGCAGCATCTACGGAGGAGAATAAACAATTGACATTTTGGGCTGAGAACTGATTCATTACTCTCAACAGGTTTTGAAAACAATGATAGTGTGTTGCAGTCTGCCTTGTACATTGATGTCAAATAGCACCAAGTTTGTTTCTGACAATAGATGCTGCCTAACTTCATGAGTTCCTCCAGCATTTTGTGTGTGCTCCTCTGGAATTAATTGTTTCATTAACTTGTGGGCTAGTATATACTTAAACTTTCCTCCTAAGAAAGAAATCAGCTCTTGATCTTTCAATCTACATTCTCATGGTCCTTGTGATTTATTAGTCCAGGCACACTGCACTTTCTCTACAACTCTTGTACTGTATTCCACAACTGCTATTTTCCCTTTGTACTGTCCTGAGGCTGGGAGTGATCTGTGTGAATGGCATGCAAAACAAAGCTATTTTGGTACATGTAATAATAATCAATTATAAAACAGCTCTATGATTTAAAACATCACACCTTTTGGTTTTCTGTCTATCTGCTAAATTTCACTCTTTTCTGAAGGATTTGGTTTTGTACTTTCTATAGTGGTTTAGTATTCTTTTCTGCAACTTGGATATTTATTTTGAGGGTCTTGGTGATATTTGTTGTCAACATACAAGGCAGGCTGTAACCCACTCGCTGCTTTAAAAGCCTGCTTAGCGTAATCAATTGAATAATGTGGCATAACCAATTTTCCCTTATTAATAACTTTGGCTCTTGGAAAACAAATGAAACTGCAGATGCTGGAATTGGAAACAAAGACAGAAATTTTGGAAGAACTCAGCCAGTCAAGTTGCATCTGTGGAAAGAGAAACTAGTCAATATTTCAGGTCAGTGACCCTTCCTCATAACCCATTAAAACAACTAACAATTGCTCTTAGCTGTCTTATTCTTCTTGAATTAGGTGCCAGAGTTCACAATACAACATGCACTTCATTGTGTTATGAATTTATATTATATGTTTTGTTAATATAAATAAAGAAAAGTTGGAGAAATTGGAGTAGTCCGTCTTTAGTTGTGTGCAGTTTTTTAAATTGATTCTATTGTGTTTCTTTGTATTTACTGTGAATGACCACATGAAAGTGAAACTCAGGGTAGTATATGATGACATACATATTATGTACTTTAATAATAAATTTACTTTGAACTGAAAGATGTAAATAAGGTTGAAAGAGTACAGAGAAAATTTACAGGGATGTTGCCAGGTCTGGAGGACCTGAGTTCTAAGGAAAGATTGAATAAGTTAGGACTTTATTCCTTGGAACGTAGAAGATTGAGAGATTTGATAGAGGCAAAAAAACCTCTCACCGTGACTCGTAACTAATTTGGCTCATTAGCTAACAGCTATGTGACTCAGCATTGCATGGGTAATGGTGAGAAGGCCACCCGCAATAAACAACACACGTCAAGGGTCGGTATGATTCAGGTTCAACCAAACAGGAAAGTTGGAATGTTCCGATAAGGGAACAGAAATTATGGTCAATGCTGTGTAAAAGCTGCCCCATGCAAAGTTATCGTTAGATAAGAAATAGCAGACCTTACACCATCATAATATTAAAGTGGAAGTATCTTTACAGATATTTCAACTTTAACAGTTAATTGGGAAAAAAGGGCACAATACAGTTAAATCTAACTAAAAGTGCACATAAGTGTTGGACGCGAGGAAATCTGCAGATGCTGGAAATTCAAGCACCAGACACAAAAATTGCTGGTGAACGCAGCAGGCCAGGTAGCATCTCTAGGAAGAGGTACAGTCGAAATTTCGGGCCAAGACCCTTCGTCAGGACTAACTGAAAGAAGGGCTAGTAAGAGATTTGAAAGTGGGAGGGGGGAGGGGGAGATCTGAAATGAAAGGAGAAGACAGGCGGGGAGGGATGGATCTAAGAGCTGGAAAGTTGATTGGCAAAAGGGATACCAGGCTGGAGAAGGGAGAAGATCATGGGTCGGGAAGCCTGGGGAGAGAGAGAAGGGGGGAGGGGAGCCCAGAGGGTGGAGTTATAGTGAGAGGGACAGAGGGAGAAAAAAGAGAAAAAGGAGGAAAAAATAAAAAATATATAAAAAATATATTAAATAAACAAGTAAGGGATGGGGTGTGAAGGGGAGGAGGGGCATTAATGGAAGTTAGAGAAGTCAATATTCATGCCGTCAGGTTGGAGGCTACCCAGACGGAATATAAGGTGTTGTTCCTCCAACCTGAGTGTGGCTTCATCTTGACAGTAGAGGAGGCCGTGGATAGACATATCAGAATGGGAATGGGACGTGGAATTAAAATGTGTGGCCACTGGGAGATCTAGCTTTCTCTGGCGGACAGAGCGTTGGAGCTCATTTCTGGAGTAGTCGGGTGCTTTGCTTTGATTACTCACGCACTGAACCCGCATTCTAGGTGAAAGACACCAGCCACAGTTCAAACTTCCCTTGAAGACCATCTCGAAGGAATCTGGTTAACTCAAGGGTATTGGGACCTCCTCCTTGGACCCATTCATCTGCTCAAAGCACTCCTTACAACGGGGTCTCTCCTTCGAGCCGCATTCTGTGAGCATCTTTCCTTGTGCACTGTTCTGCACCTCCTGCCAACAAAGACCCCAAAAACAGGCTACTGTCTGTCAGAAATCTGATCTCACCCAGCTCTCTTGAATGTTCCATGGCATAACTGGACAGAATGTTACAACACACTAGCATGACAAACCTGGTCGGCTGACACAACATTCCTGGGTTGAGTAAATGGTTCCTTATTTCAGCCGAAGCCAAAACACTAGTCTATGAAGCATGAGCAGAAAAGCTGCTAAAATAAAATACTTCAAGCATAGCACAGAAATACAATAAAAGATGTTCTTAACCAGGGCATTACACAAAATTATGAGGGGTATGGATAGGATAAGAAAATAAGAAAATAAGAAATAGGAGCAGGAGTAGGCCATCCGGCAAATCGAGCCTGCCCTGCCATTCAATGAGATCATGGCTGATCTGTCCGTGAATTCAAGCAGGCTTTTTCCATTGAGGTTGGGTGCGACTACAACCCGAGGTCATGGGTTAAGGGTGAAAGGTGAAAACTTTAAGGGGAATAGGAGGCGAAACATCTTCACTTAGAGAGAGTGTGGAATGAGCTGCCAGCTCAAGTGGTTCAAGTGAGCTCGATTTCAATGGTTAGAAGAAGTTTGGATAGCTACCTGGATGGTAGGGGTATGGAAGGCCATGGTTCTGATGCAGGTCAATGGGAGTAGGCAACTTAAATGGTTTGGCATGGACTAGATGAGCCAAAGAGCCTGTTTCTATGCTGTACCTTTCTGTGACTCTTCTATTCTGTGCCTGTTTAGAAATTCTGTTTGCTGATCTTTCCCACCTTTTCAACAACTGTTTTAAGCCATGAAGGCATGCACTTATACATTAGAAGTTTTAAGATTCCCTCTAAGCTATATTATTATTATATGAAGGAGATGTCCCCCTTTTTCAAAGAAAGGGGCTCCCTTCCTCCACCATCAACACTGCCCTCAACTGCATCTCCTCCATTTCATGCACGTCTGTTCTTACCCTAACCTCCTGCCACCCTACCAGGGATAGGGTTCCTCTTGTCCTCACCTACCACCCCACCAGCCTCCACATCCAGCACATAATTCTCCGAAACTTCTGCCACCTCCAATGGGATCCTACCACCAAACACGTCTTTTCCTACCCCCCCCCACTTTCTGCTTTCCGCAGGGATCGTTCTCTACGCGACTCCCTTGTCCATTCGTCCCTCCCCACTGATCTCCCTCCTGGTACTTATCCTTGCAAGCCGAACAGTACTACACCTGCCCCTACACCTCCTCCCTCACCCACCATTCAGGGCCCTAAGCAGTCCCTCCAGGTGAGGCGACACTTCACCTGTGAGTCTGTTGGGGTCATATACTGTGTCTAGTGCTCCCAGTGTGGCCTCCTGTACTACGGTGAGACCCAAGGTAGATTGAGAGACTGTTTTGCCGAGTCTATCACAAAAAGCAGGATCTCCCAGAGGCCACCCATTTTAATTCCACTTCCCATTCCCATTCCGGTATGTCCATCCATGGCCTCCTCCACTGTTGCGATGAGGCCAAACTTAGTTTGGAGAAACAACACCTTATATTTCGTTTGGGTAGCCTCCAACCTGATGGCATGAACATTGATTTCTCAAACTCCAGTAATGCCTCCCACCGCACCCCTCCCCACTCCCTGTCACCATTTCCCATTCCCTTTTCCCTCCCTCACCTCACCTCCTTGCCCACCCATCGCCTCCATCTGGTGCTCCTCACCCCTTTCTCTTTCTTCCATGGCCTTCTGACTTTTTAACCAATCAACTTCCCAGCTCTTTACTTCACCCCCCCCCGCCCAGTGTTTCTGTCTCCCCTCCCTCCATCTTTTAAATCTACTCCTCAGTTTTTCTTTCTCCAGTCCTGCCAAAGGGTGTCGGCCTGAAACGTCGACTGTGCTTTTTTTCCATAGATGCTATCTGAACCATAGAAACTACAGCACAGAAACAGACCTTTTGGCTCTTCTTGGCTATGCCAAACCATTTTCTGCTTAGTCCCACTGACCTGCGCACGGACCATATCCCTCCATACACCTCCCATCCATGTATCTGTCCAATTTATTCTTAAATGTTAAAAAAGAACCTGCATTTACCACCTCATCTGGCAGCTCATTCCATACTCCCACCACTCTTTGTGTGAAGAAGCCCCCCCCCAATGTTCCCTTTAAACTTTTCCCCCCTCACCCTTAACCCATGTCCTCTGGTTTTTTTCTCCCCTTGCCTCAGTGGAAAAAGCCTGCTTGCATTCACTCTATCTATACCCATCATAATTTTATATACCTCTATCAAATCTCCCCTCATTCTTCTATGCTCCAGGGAATAAAGTCCTAACCTATTCAACCTTTCTCTGTAACTGAGTCCTGGCAACATCCTTGTAAACCTTCTCTGCACTCTTTCAACCTTATTTATATCCTTCCTGTAATTTGGTGACCAAAACTGAACACAATACTCCAGATTCGGCCTCACCAATGCCTTATACAACCTCAACATAACATTCCAGCTCTTATACTCAATACTTTGATTAATAAAGGCCAATGTACCAAAAGCTCTCTTTATGACCCTATCTACCTGTGACACCACTTTTAGGGAATTTTGTATCTGTATTTCCAAATCCCTCTGTTCCACTGCACTCCTCAGTGCCTTACCATTAACCCTGTATGTTCTACGTTGGTTTGTCCTTCCAACGTGCAATACCTCACACTTGTCAGTATTAAACTCCATCTGCCATTTTTCAGTCCATTTTTCCAGCTGGTCCAAGTCCTTCTGCAGGCTCTGAAAACCTTCCTCACTGTCTACTACACCTCCAATCTTTGTATCATCAGCAAATTTGCTGATCCAGTTTACCACATTATCTTCCAGATCATTGATATAGATGACAAATAACAATGGACCCAGCACTGATCCCTGTGGCACACCACTAGTCACAAGCCTCCACTCAGAGAAGCAATTCTCAACTACCACTCTTTGGCTTCTTCCATTGAGCCAATGTCTAATCCAATTTACCACCTCTCCATTTATACCTAGTGACTGAATTTTCCTAACTAACCTCCCATGCGGGACCTTGTCAAAGGCCTTACTGAAATCCATGTAGACAATATCCACTGCCTTCCCTTCACGCACTTTGCTGGTAACCTCCTCGAAAAACTCCAATAGATTGGTCAAACATGACCTACCACGCACAAAGCCATGTTGACTCTCCCTAATAAGCCCCTGTCTATCCAAATGCTTGTAGATTCTGTCTCTTAGTACTCCCTCCAATAACTTACCTACTACTGACGTTAAACTTACCGGCCTAATTTCCCGGATTATTTTTCGATCCTTTTTTAAACAACGGAACAACATGAGCCACTCTCCAATCCTCCGGCACCTCACCCGTAGACAACGACATTTTAAATATTTCTGCCAGGGCCCCCGCAATTTCAACACTAGTCTCCTTCAAGGTCCGAGGGAACACGCTGTCAGGTCCCGGGTATTTATCCACTTTAATTTTCCTCAAGACAGCAAGCACCTCCCCCTTTACAATCTGTACAGTTTCCATGATCTCACTACTTGATTCCCTTAATTCCATCTGGCCTGCTGAGTTTCTCCAGCATTTTGTGTGTGTTGCTCGGACTTCCAGCATCTGCAGATATTCTCTTGTTTATTATTTTTCTATTTATATTTATTCAGCTCATTTAATTGCCTTACAACAAAATACAACATTCAGATTTAATAAGTATCATTGCAAACTTTTAATTCTTTGTTCACACTAAAGAGCTTTGCAGTGGTCCACAAATTATCATTCACAGTGTAACTGTACTGTCCACACAAAAAATGACATAATACTTTTTAATGCTGGCAAATATCAACCAAACAAAATGATGTTTAATGTGAAAGACAATCTGCAGCTGGCACTCTGTGAATGAGCTAATTGATTTAGAAAACACTTGCATGATGTTTGCTAGAGCCATTAACATCTGCCCAGCCCTCTTCCTTATTGAATAGAATATTAGACTGAAGTTGCTTTAGTCAAAGGCTGGATCATTCTGGCAAATGTGACTGAGTCTTGTTGATGTTGCTTTTCAAAAAAAAAAAAAATTGAATGTGAAATAATATAACATAAGCTTCAATATTATTTGAGAATGGGAAATAAACAAAGTATATTTACTGAAGAGCAGCTAGATGAATATCAGGTAAGTCCACAGAAGAGATTATGTAATGTAAAAGTATACAAGATTATTATTCTTAATGTTGCATTTAAATGTACTAATTTGTAATGTTATAATAGAAGAGAATCTATTAAAATTGTTCCAGTTTCAATGTCATATGATAGGTAATGTTTGGTAAAGTTCTACTTTAAAAACATGCAAAGAAAAATCATTTTAATGTCACTGAAGAATGATATACAATAGGGTATGGATTATTTACAGAAGTAATGATTATTGATTTAAGGTTTAACCGCTTTTTAATCTATCTAATTTTGGAGAAACTTGAGAATTTAAGTACAGGTTAAGTCATTCTATGGATGAAGTGAATGGTGGGGTTCTGAAATGAATGAGCAGCAGAAGGCTACCCAGAAAATGTTGGAAGAAAATATTGTGAAATATTTCAGCCAGAAGACATTATCAGAATTTAAATGGCTGTAGATCTGTTAAAGGAAGGGAATATCAGGTGTGTCACAAATTCCTCCATAATGCTGTCAAAGGAATGAACGCAAATAATATTTTACTTTTGTGGGGAGGTGGGGAACATAGTTTTTAGATCTATTAGATATTCGGAAGGGAATTGCTTACTTTTATAGCAACTGTTATAATGCAAATAACATTCCTCAATAAGTGCACATAAAATATATATCACTGAACTTACAGCAATGCATGATGACCTTATATTGACAGTGTGATAATTGTCTCCCATAAGAACAAGGAGCTACTGTGAGTCAAAATAAAATTCACAGGTGACTAACAACAGAACATAAGCTTGCAATCATCTGAGAATGGCTCCTATTCAGGTATAACTCTTAAAATTGCTTTTAGACAATAGACAATAGACAATAGGTGCAAGAGTAGGCCATTCGGCCCTTCGAGCCAGCACTGCCATTCACTGTGATCATGGCTGATCATCCACTATCAGTATCCAGTTCCTGCCTTATCCCCATAACCTTTGATTCTGCTATCTTTATGAACTCTATCCATCTCTTTTTTGAAAGCATCCAGAGACTTGGCCTCCACAGCCTTCTGGGGCAGAGCATTCCATATATCCACCACTTTAATTGCTTAAAATTTATAGAAGATCACTTTTAGTTAAAGAGAGGTATACTCATTGGTAAGATCTCCTGCCAATGACCTTCTTGCCAGGATGATCATGTGTTAATGGATGTAAGATGAGTTGACTTTATAAACACATCCTTTCATTTTGCTTTATTCATTTTTTATGCATCTGTCTTCATTTGCGCTCATGCTAATTTGACCTAAGCATTGCAGTCTAATGAAAGGGACAGGAAGATTAGATTCTGAGAATGAAAAAATAAATGAAGAAGTGAAGTAAAAACTGATTGCCTATAAATTATAAACCCATAAACCTCTTCACCCCAGGCCTTTGAAGTTTGAATCTTGCAAGTGGTCAAAGTTTCAAGAGAGATTAGTGACATTGCCAGCACAGAAATCTTACTTTGTAACTGCTGCTTATATTGTCAGATATCAGCCTTAGCTTGCTGCCGAGGGTGCGATCTATTTTTATGATGGAAAGCCACCAGAGTCTTATGTAGAGGTTAGTGCCACCAAACTTTGTTCTTTGGCACGTTTAAGATTGCATAAGTTATCCAACCAGCCATGATGGTTGGTAACTCACTGCATATTTTGTTCATTATTGTCTTGTTGGTGTTTTGTTTCAGCACTTTTTATGGCTAGTGCTCATATTTCCTGGCAGCTTCTGAGAAATAATCAATTAAATTCACCAAAGCACAATCTACAATTCAGTGCAGGACCAAATTAGTAAGAAAGCATTTATTGGACAGTAGGTGGCAGCAATGGAATAGATTTATGGCAAAACTCAATTGATAAATAATATTATTCCATTATATGAAAATGCATTTAAAGCTTAAGATCCAACTGACTTAAAAATCTAAATCGAATATATATAAAATGCAATTTTAAGCAATATAGCTGATGAAGAATCATAACTGAAAGATGATCTCTTTCTGAGATCTTTACATTTATTTTTATAACAATAAGGTTTTCTAATGCAGCTCATTCTTAGTGGTTGAGTTAGCAAATTGGGAAATATGTGGTATTTGTACACATAAATGTGTAGTGTCTCTTATCTGTGTCTGGGTAGCAAGATAAAATAAACAATCCTTTAATACATCTATACAAATGGCAGTAATCGTTATTCTGTAATGCCAGCTCCTGATAATGCTCCACTTTGAGGCACACTCCACAGATTAATTAAGGCTAAGAACAGAATGGAAGCTCCAACTGAGGTGAATCTTAATGTTTCACAGCTACCGTTGTTCCAATAACCAATACATCACCTCTCTATCCACCCCACCAACTAAAGTCGCATTCTTCTCTTACCCTGTAACCGGGAACATCAAATTGGAATTTCTCCTTTCCTTAAGACATGTTTCAGTAATACCTGTAATATCAGACTTAAGCACATTTATCTGTGTCCTAAATTCATCCACCTATTTACAAAGTACTGTTATTGTACTCTGTACCAAAGTGCAAAGTAATTTTTTATTATCGTTTATTAATACCAAATTTATTTGTCTTTTTCCTAATCTTTCTTTTGTTATCCTTCCAAACCTACTGATTAACTCCATTTCCATTTCCCCCTTTCTCATCCTTCTGACTCCACATCCAAGTTCCTAGCCTTTGCACTAACTGAAATATTGGACAAAAACAAGTTGGAAGAATTCAGTGGGTCAGCCAACATCCATGGAAGCAAAGGGTGTAAGCTGATATTTCAGGTTGAGTCATTGCATCAGTCTTCAGTAATTAAACTACTCTGTCCCTGACCCAATGAAGTGCAACTTGTCTATTTTGTACAAGTCCATCCTCCCAGGAATCGAAAGTCCTTTTTGGTGTAATCACAAGCTCCTTTTTTCTGTGGTAATTAGCACTTGGATGGGCAGTCCGAATTCCACAGATTCCTACCTTGAGGTCCTCCCTTTTACTCTTAACTGTTCCCAAAATCTGCTTTCAGAACCGGATTCCTCTTTGGCATAGAACGTTCTTCAGCTGCTTGGTAATGTCCTTGACACTGCTACTGCAGAATTAAAAAGCTGTCTTATTATTATGCAGCAGAAATACCAGTCTTAACTTCTACATTTAAGAGAAGCTTGGAGAAATATATGGATGGAAGGGGCATGCAGAGCTATAGTCCTGCTGGTGGTTGATAAGACTAGGCAGAATAACAGTTTAGCATGGACTAGATGGGTCGAAGGGCCTGCTCCTGTCCTGCAGCACTATACAACTCTATGACACTATACACCCTCCAGCACTCCAGCCTTTCTAGTTGCCTCATCTTCCTTTGGATAATTGACCCAGGCAATGGACCTATCTCCTTTGGATCTGGCTGTAACCCACAAGAACTGTAAACTCAATTCTATTCAGAGGTGAATACAACAAGAGTAAAATACAGTTGGGCATTCATGCACTGTCTGCCTGAACCATCTTTTCTGGCATTCATCTGTTCCTCCTTTGCTGTTGTTAGGTAGGAACGCCTGAATGCCATTGCTCACGTAACCCACGGCCTCACAGATGCGTCACAGTGAGACTCTAACTGTGATAACCTTGAGCAGTACAGTACAGTACAATATAGGCTCTTCAACTCACAATGTTGTGTTGACTGTTTAACCTCCTCTAAGATCAATCTAACCTTTCCCTCCCATGTAGCCTTTCATTTTACTTTCTTCTTTTTTTTTTGTAATTTATTTTTTATTGAATTTCATCATCAAACAATCTGCCTCTACTGCCACTCCTGGCAGGTCATTCCATATACCCACCTCTCTCTGTGTAAAAATACATACCTCTGACTTCACCCCCCCTCCCCATACTTTTCTCCAATCTCCTTAGAAGTGTATCCCCTTGTACTAAACGTTTATGCCATAGGTTTATCTAGCTGAAAATGCTTCCAGAAATACTCTGCAGCTCCTATGAGTTACGGCACTTCACAGGGAATTCACAGGCGGCCTTTTCTGCCGCGATTCACCAGCTAACTAATTAAAATGAGGCAACACTCGTCATTCAGTTTTGACTTTTCACAGCACTAAGTGTTAGATAGCCTGGTGAACTATCCTAGTTTCTGCATGTTTATGTGGGACAAGTCTTAAAGAAAAAGGCAACTAATTTTTTTTCTCTATTTCAAGGATTGTACTGTCTTCTCAAGGAAAGAAATTATGAGGTAAATTAAGAGATTAGATTTACTTTTCATATGTACTGTACATCAAAACATCAAATTGTATGGTAAAATGTGTCGTATTGTGTCAGTCTGAGGATGTGCTGGTTGCAGCAACCCAACATAGCAAACCCACAATTTACTAATCCTAACGAGTACATCTTTGTAATGTGTGAGGAAACCGAGCACCCAGAGGAAAGCCACGCGGTCATGGGGAGAACGTACAAACTCCTTACAGACAGCAGTGGGAACTGAATGCCAATTTTCCGCTTGCTGGCACTGTAAAGCATTATGATGACTGTCACGCCACTGTTCTGCCAGTGTGAGCGTAGCAATATGAGAGCTAAATGGTGTCCCTGTGCAACAAAGAGCCCACCATGCATTGAGGTTACAGCCAGAACAGAGGGTCAGGTTGTCTGAAGACATCAGTTTCAGTTTGAAAATGAGGTCTTCTAGGGTTAAGGGAAACATGGAGGGGGGTTTCTTCACTCAGAGGGTGGTGAGAGTGTGAACAAGCTGCCAGTAGAAGTGGTGGGTGCGGGTTCAATTTCAATATTTAAAAGAAATTTGGATAGGTACATGGATAGGAAGGGTACAGAGGGCTATGGTCCAGATGCCAGTTGATGGCATTAATAGTTTGGCATGGACTGGATGTGCTGAAGGGCCTGTTTCTGCACTGTACTATTCTATGATTCCAAGGTTGTCAAGAATAAAGTGAACATAAGGCACTGTTTCAATAGGAATGCTTGTTCATAGCTTTTCAGTGTAAATTCCATTTTTGTGACTGTTTTGTGCTGTTCAATGTTGCCACATCAAAGATCGGCATCCATTAAACAGAGTAAGATCGGAATTGTGCGACAGCACATCAATAATTCCACATATTCACAAACACAATAAATATGGCTTGGCTTTTAAAAAAATATATTTATGGGATATGGGAATCACTGGTGATGTCAGCATTTACTTCCCATTCCTAACTGCCCTTTGAGAAGATGATAGTGGTGGAAGGAGGCTTGAACCTACAGTCTGGTGAAGGGATTTCTGTGGTGCCATTATAGTCATAGAGCACTACAGCACCAAAACAGGCCCTTCAGCCCATCTAATCCATGCCAACCTGATCACCTGCCCAAACCCATTTACTGCGCCCAGATCATATCCCTGCAAACCCCTCCCATCCATGGAACCTGTATGTAGCTTTGTATTATCAACTTTGTATTGTTAACTTCATTTGATCACCTCATCTGAATCATTAATATGTCTTGAAAGCTGGAGATCCAGCACCAATTCCTGTGGCAGCCTCCCAACCCAGAGGTGACTTGATCATTCCCATTCTCCATTTTCTCTCTGCTAACTAATCTTCAATCTGCACCATATGTTACCTCAAAAATTATGTGCTTTTATCTGGGAAGAATTTTGGCAAATCCAAATACACACAAACGTTAGTTCTCTTTTTTTATTCATTCTTCTAGTTACCATCTTAGAAGAAATCTACTAGCTTTATCAAATATAGCTTGCTTTAAATTCATGTTGACTGCCCAATCCTGTACTCTAAATTCCTTGTTATCACTTCCCTAGTAATACATTTCAAAATTTTCTCTGCTATTGATGTCAAGCTAATTGGCTCACTGATCCCCATTTTCACTCTCTGATCTCCCTCTATACTTGGGAACATATTTATTATCTCACATCTATTGGGACCATCCTAAAATTATGGAATTTTGGAAGGTAACAACCTCTACCCTCCAGGACGCCCCATTCAAAACCTTAAGTTGCAGGTCTCATTATTTTGTCTAACACTACTTTTTTTTTACTGCTAATGCTAATTTTTTTCAGCTTTTCGTTTACTCTAGACCTACAGTCCTCCACTATTTCTAGGATGTTTTCTATGCCTTATCCTGTGAAGACCAATCAAAAAATGGTTTCTTTTTGTTGGCTATTTTCTTTCTCCCATCTCATTCTGTGAGGCATCCAGTATTAACTTTTGCAAATCCCACTTGACGTCTCCAGAGGTGCTTTATATTGTTCATGCTAAGTTATTCTTGTTTACTATTTTCCTTGACTTCTATTGTGAATTCTGAAGTGTTCCCAATCCTCAGGCCTATTGTGAATTCTGAACAGTTCCCAATCCTCAGGCCTATTGTGAATTCTGAAGTGTTCCCAATCCTCAGGCCTATTGTGAATTCTGAAGTGTTCCCAATCTTCAGGCCTATTGCCTCTATATCCTGTTTCTTTCTCCATCCATATGCTTTTATATCACGATTATTTCCATTTTCGTCAAAGTATTTTGTGGGAAAACTTCTCCAATAATTTCCCACATTCATTTAACCTTACTACTGCCTGTTACACACTGGCATTTAGGGCAGCAATGAAGGTCCTCCATCTCCGCGGTGTTCAGGGCTTCCTTCACCATATCATTTGCTTCCTTTCGGTTTTCACTACCGTCAGTCATGCAGGTATTGAGTGGAGACTCAGGAATACTGTCGAACTCGGATGTAGAAGGATTCTCTATTGCTGTTTCTGTAACAATCTTGTTTTGCCAGTCAGGGTTGTTAGACGAGAGCTGGACCCCTAAACCTGGAGGACCGGTGGACCTCTCTTAGTCTGAACTCTGTCCTTTGACCTGTCTGGCACTGGTGACTCTACCATGAGCCAAAACATAAAGCTCTGACTCCAGCCAACATAGCTCTCTGGGTCATTGAGGCACGCAGGCCTCCAAAGCACGACAAGGTTGTGGTCCTCTTGGAGGCATTCATTTAACCATATCTCATCATTATTTATAATAAACAAAGAAAGTTAATCCATTTCCCCCCACCTTTGTTGAATCTCTGTACTCTTTCAGATTATATCATAGATTCCGTGCACTGGTACCACAGAATGTCCCTTGGCAATTCAATGATATTAAAGATATCAAGCTGCCACTGCAACTCATCAGCAAGATGCCAGAACTGAAGGTACGAATGTAGGACTGGTTAGTGATGGCAAAAATGACGTGGTTCTTTTACTTGGTGAACAATCTGATACCCAGTGCCTGAGCTTTCTGAGACTGGCTCATAATAACACGATTATCCTGACATCTAACTCTTCTCACCCAGTGAGAATGAGAGCAGGTAAATTCTATTCCTGAAGCATCCTGTACAAATGTTAAACATTTGAAATTATAATTATTTCCTCTTTTTTTCCCTTCAGGAAAACCCCTTTCATCAAGAGATACTTAAAGTGTTTTCAGATGAGCAGGGCGTCATGACATTTAATGAGTTTCTAAATATGTTCTCTGCTTTAAGTGACATGGCGCCTAACAGTTTAAAGGCATATTATGCATTTAAAATTTACGGTAAGTCTTCATACGGTAAGAGAACTGTGTTCTCAGCATCATTTTAGAGTTTTGTACTTAACTGTTAATTGAAAATTAAATTTGTTGTATAGTGTATTCTCAACTGTCTCAAATTAAAGTGAAAATAGTGGTGTTGCCCAAGTGAGCAAGTGAGCTGATGTAAAATCAGGCAGATGAAAGCTGTGCTATTAGAGCATATTTTATTTCAGCACAATAACAGCCACTTGGCCCACAATGTTGTGTCACCCTTTTAAACTACTCTGAAATCAATCTAATCCCTCCCTCTCACAATTTTCTATCATACATGTACCTCTGTAAGAGACTCTTAAATGTCCCAAGTGCATTCCCGGTACACACGCCTACCACTCTCTGTGTAAAAAAACCTACCTCTGACACTCCCCTTAACTTTCCTTCAGTCCCCTCATTTTAGCGATTTCAGCTCTGGGAGAAAGGTGCCAGCTGTCCACTCTATCTGTGCTTTTTAACATCTTATATACCTCTAGCAAGTCACCTCTCATCCTCAGAATCAAATTAGAATCAGATTTAATATCACCGGCATATATCATGAAATTTGTTAACTTAGCGACAGCAGTACAATGTAATACATGGTAATATAGAAAAATAAGTGAATCAGTTACAGTAAGTATATATGTGTATGTTAACTAGTTACATTAAAAATTGTGAAAGTGAGGTAGTGCTCATGGGTTCAATGTCCATTTGGGAATCGGATGGCAGAGGGGAAGCAATTTTTCCTGAATCGCTGAGTGTGTGAATCATCCTCTTTTGTTCCAGAGAGAAAAGCCCTCGTTTGCTCAACCTTTCCTCATAAAGCATACTCTCTAATGCAGGCAGTTTTCTGGTAACTATCCTCTACATTCTCACTAAAACTTCCTCATTCTTCCTATAATGAGGCAACCAGAACTGAACACATCATTCAAAGTGAGGTTGAGCCATATAGAGCTGCAACAGTACCTCATGAAGGCCAATAGACCATATTTCTTCTTAACCACTCTATCAACTTGCACGGCAACTTTCAAGGATCTATGGATGTGGACCGCAAGGTCCCTCTCTTCCCGAGAAGGATCACGTTTTAGAAATGCATGGCCTTTGTGTCTTTATCATTTGTATTTATTATACAACATAACAACATAAATGACACAACTGTTCATATAACACTGCTCTGTAAAATTGCTCCTGCAGCAGTTATGGCACAAAGCTGGTATTCACTTCCCAGAACTGATCAATGCAAGGGGATTAATTCAACCACAACAGTTTTCAGCCTGATGAAGCAGCAGGCATGATGGAACGAAGATCATTAACCCTTTCCATCTATTGAAATGATCAGAAAGCACAGTTTTTTTGAATGGTGAGAGAATTCCATCTGATATCATGGAACAAATGTATCATTAAAACATTCACGTTAAGGTGATATATTTATAGTAATAATTTATTGGAAACAAATGCCATCAGTAAATTAAATGCTCCAGATGATGATTTGAGATATATCTCTGAGACATGAAGCCTAAATGAGGAAGCACATCGATTCATATTTACATCGTCATGTTTTTCCTACAAATCACACTCAGTACCAGCTGATGTTACAGAGTTGTAGAGTCATAGAATTACCCAGCATAGAAACAGGCCCTTCAGCTCTGCTGGTCCATCCTGATCAAGGTTCCCAGCTAAGCTGTAGGCAAGTGTATGGCCATGCACAAGGAGTAAACGCGTAGGCTATGTTCTAAATTGGGAGCAAATTCAGAAATTGGAGGTGCAAGGGGACTTGGAAGTCCTGGTGCAGGATTCCCTAAAGGTTAGCTTGCAGGTTGAGTCAGCAGCAAGGAAGACAAATGCAATGGTAGCATTCATTTCAAGAGGACTAGAATATAAAACCGAATATTCTGTGCTGAGATTTTATAAGGCTTTGTTCAGACTACATTTGGAGTATCTTGAGCCATTTTGAGCCCCATGTCTACGAAAGGACGTGCTAACTTTGAAGAGGGTTTTATGGGAATGACCCTAGGAATGAAAGTGAAGCATCTGATAGCTCTGAGCCTATACTCTCCGGTGTTTAAAGGAATGAGGGGAGATCTCATTTAAATATACTGAACATTGAAGAGTCTAGTTAGGGTGGCCGGGGAAAGGATTTTTCCGATAGTGGAGAGCCTAGGACCAGTGGGTAGAGCCTCAGAATACAAGAATTTATTTAAATCTTCAAAGAATCTCCTTTAAATCTCTTCCCTCACACCTAAATCTGTGTCTAATTCTGATGTGAATCTAAAATAGATTAGTAAATTGACAAAATATCCACATACAGTATATAGGCAAGCTGTACATGATTAGCCATTGATGTCTAAGTGGAGTTTTTTTTTCCTGAATTATGAATATGAAACTCAATAGAGCCAAATACAAGAAAATACACAGACTCCTACTTACCATAAATCAAATGTTGAATTTATAAAGTTCCTTATTGTCATCCTTTCAAAACAAACTCCACTGGATTCAGTTACTGACTCAGTTGATGAATACTATGGTGACTTAATACTAGAACAATAAGTTCTCTTATTTGATATTAGTTAAGCGTACAGTTTGTAAGAAAGTTGTAACAAAAGTTGCTTGGAACTTCAAGATTCTCGGCTTGGCATTTGAAATATATTGGCAAGGTTTACAGGGAACTGGTTACTAAATGATCTTCTCAAAGCTATTGTTATATCTTGTAATGCTTGATTTTCCCGTTAGCATATGCTTTAGTCTTCAGTTCAGAAGATGAAAGGTAACAGGGTTTCCCTTCCTCCACCACTGACACTGCCCTCACCTGCATCGCCTTCATCCCCTGTACATCCGCGCTCACCCCATCTTCCTGCCACCTTAACAGTTTCTTGTCCTTACCTAACACCGCATGAGCCTCTGCCTTCAACACATCATTCTCTGTAATGTCCGCCATCTCCAAAGGGATCCTACCACCAAACATATCTTTACTTCCCAGCCCTCTCTGCTTTCCTGCAGGGATTGCTCCCTCCGTGATTCCCTTGTCTGTTCATCCTTCTCCACTAATTTTCCTCCTGGTACTTACCCCTGCAAGCGGCCAAAATGCTACACCTGCCCATTCACCTCCCCATCACTTCCATTCAGGGCCCCAGGCAGTCCTTCCAGGTGAGGCAACATTTCACCTGTTAATCTGCTGGGGTCGTCTATTGCATCCAGTGCTCCTGATGTGGCCTCCTCTACATTGGCGAGACCCGTTGCAAATTAGGGGAACCGCTTCAACGAGCACCTCTGCTCCATCCACCATAAGCAGAATTTCCTGGTGGCCCAGTGTTTTCATTCCGATTCCCATTCCTGTTCCAACATGTTGGTCCATGGCCTCCTCTTGTTCCAAGATTAGGGTGAAGGAGCAACATCTTATATTCTGTCTGGGTAGCCTCCAACCTGATGGCATGAGTATTGATTTCTCCTTCCGGTAAAATAATTTTTCCTTCCCTCTCCCCTCTTGTTCTATTTCCCACCCTGGCCTCTTGCCTCTTCTCACCTGCCTATCACCTTCACTTGGGACCCCTCCTCCTTCCCTTTTTCCTGTGATCCACCCTCCTCTCCTATCAGATGCCTTCCTCTCCAGCCCTTTATCTTTCCTAGCCCTCTGCGTTAACCTATCTCCTTCTAGCTATCCTTGTTCCCCTTCCCCCACCTTTTTATTCTGGCATCTTCCCCCTTCCTTTCCAGTCCTGAAGAAGGGTCTCGGCCCGAAACATCCATCGTTTGTTCATTTCCATAGATGCTTCCTGACCGGCTGAGTCCCTCCAGCATCTTGTGTGAGTTGCTTTGGATTTCCAACATCTGCAGAATTTCTTGTGTTTAAGGTAATATGTTAGTTGTGTCAAATTTCATAAATTGTTCATGACATAAAATTCCCAATCACATTCCATTATCCTACTAATATATGCTCACTGGAATCATTACAGTGCCAAAGCACCAGTCAATAGAGAAGGGGAATGATGCTACTGAGACTGGTCTGCTGGGAGCCAGCACTGAGCTGTTATTATGCAGTATAATCACAGATATGTGGCCCTTGTTTGTCCCATCCATGATGCTTATCTATGCCAATTACATTTGCCTGCATTAAGCCTGGGTCCATAAGACCATAAGACAAAGGAGCAGAAGTAGGCCATTTGGCCCATCGAGTCTGTTCCACCATTTTATCATGAGCGGATCCATTCTCCTATTTAGTCCCACTCCCCCGCCTTCTCACCATAACTTTTGATGCCCTGGCTACTCAGATACCTATCAATCTCTGTCTTAAGTACACCCAATGACTTGGCCTCCACTGCTGCCCGTGGCAACAAATTCCATAGATTCAGCACCCTCTGACTCAAAAAATTTCTTCGCATTTCTGTTCTGAATGGGCGCCCTTCAATCCTGAAGTCATGCCCTCTCGTACTAGACTCCCCCATCATGGGAAACAACTTTGCCACATCCACTCTGTCCATGCCTTTCAACATTCGAAATGTTTCTACGAGGTCTCCCCTCATTCTTCTAAACTCCAAGCAATACAGTCCAAGAGCAGAGAAACGTTCCTCATATGTTAACCCTCTCATTCACGGAATCATTCTAGTGAATCTTCTCTGTACCCTCTCCAACGTCAGCACATCCTTTCTTAAATAAGGAGACCAAAACTGCCCACAGTACTCCAAGTGAGTTCTCACCAGCGCCTTATAGAGCCTCAACATCACATCGCTGCTCCTTTACTCTATTCCTCTAGAAATGAATGCCAACATTGCATTTGCCTTCTTCACTACTGACTCAACCTGGAGGTTAACTTTAAGGGTATCCTGTACGAGGACTCCCAAGTCCCGTTGCATCTCAGAACTTTGAGTTCTTTCCCCATTTAAATAATAGTCTTCCCGTTTATTTTTTCTGCCAAAGTGCATAACCATACACTTTCCAACATTGTATTTCATTTGCCACTTCTCTGCCCATTTTTCCAATCTATCCAAGTCTCTCTGCAGACTCTCTGTTTCCTCAGCACTACCAGCCCCTCCACCTATCTTTGTATCGTCAGCAAACTTAGTCACAAAGCCATCTATTCCATGATCCAAATCGTTGATGTACAATGTAAAAAGAAGCGGCCCCAACACTGATCCCTGTGGAACACCACTGGTAACCGGCAGCCAACCAGAATAGGATCCCTTTATTCCCACTCTCTGTTTCCTGCTAATCAGCCAACGCTCTATCCACATATGTAACTTTCCCATAATTCCATGGGCTTTTATCTTGTTAAGTAGCCTCATGTGTGGCACCTTGTCAAAGGCCTTCTGAAAATCCAAATATACCACATCCACTGCATCTCCCTTGTCTAGCCTACTGATAATTTCCTCAAAAAATTGTAATAGGTTTGTCAGGTAGGATTTTCCTTTAAGGAATCCATGCTGAGTTCTGCCTATCTTGTCATATGCCTCCAGGTACTCTGTAACCTCATCCTTGACAATCGACTCCAACAACTTCCTAACCACCGATGTCAAGTTAACAGGTCTATAATTTCCTTTTTGCTTCCTTGCCCCATTCTTAAATAGCGGAGTGACATTTGCAATCTTCCAGTCTTCCGGAACCATGCCAGAATCTATCAACTTTTGAAAGATCATTGCTAATGCCTCCGCAATCTCCACAGCTACTTCCTTCAGAAGACGAGGGTGCATTCCATCTGGTCCAGGAGATTTATCTACCTTTAGACTATTCAGCTTCCTGAGTACTTGCTCTGTCGTAATTGTTACTGTGCACACTTCTCTTCCCTGCCACCCTTGAGTGTCCAGTATACTGCTGATGCCTTCCTCAGTGAAGACTGATGCAAAATACTCGTTCAGTTCCTCTGCCATCTCCTTATCTCCCATTACAATTTCTCCAGCATCATTTTCTATCAGTCCTATGTCTACTCTCACCTGTCTTTTACTCTTTATATACTTGAAAAAGCTTTTAGTATCCTCTTTGATATTATTTGCTAGCTTCCTTTCATAGTTAATCTTTTCTCTCTCAATGACCTTCTTGGTTTCCTTTTGTAAGGTTTTAAAAACTTCCCAATCCTCTGTCTTCCCACTAATTTTTGCTTCCTTGTATGCCCTCTCCTTTGCTTTAACTTTGGCTTTGACTTCTCTTGTCAACCACGGTTGCATCCTTTTTCCACTCGAAAATTTCTTCTTTTTTGGAATATACCTGTCTTGCACCTTCCTCATTTCTCGCATAAACTCCAGCCACTGCTGCTGTGCTGTCTTTCCCGCCAGTATCCCTTTCCAGTCAATTTTGGCCAGTTCCTCTCTCATGCCACTGTAATTTCCTTTACTCCACTGAAATACCGACACATCAGATTTCGGCTTCTCTTTTTCTAATTTCACAGTGAACTCAATCATGTTATGATCACTGTCTCCTAAGGGTTCCTTCACCTCAATCTCTCTAATCACCTCCGGTTCATTACACAATACCCAATCCAGTACAGCCGATCCCCTAGTGGGCTCAACAACAAGCTGTTCTAAAAAGCCATCTCACAGACGTTCTACAAATTCTCTCTCTTGAGATCCAGTGCTGACCTGATTTTCCCAATCTACTCACATGTTAAAATCCCCCACAATTATCATAACACTGCCCTTCTGACAAGCCTTTTCTATTTCCAGTTGTAATTTGTAGTCCACATCCCTGCAGCTGTTTGGAGGCCTATAAATAACTGCCATCAGAGTCCTTTTACCCCTGCTATTTCTTAACTCAACCCATAAAGATTCTGCACCTTCCGATCCTATATCACCTCTTTCTAATGATTTAATATCATTTCTTACCAATAAAGCCACGCCTCCCCCTCTGCCTATCCTTCCGATACACCGTGTATCCTTGGACATTCAGCTTCCAGAGACATGCATCCTTTAGCCAGGTCTCAGTGATGGCCACAATATCATACCTGCCAATCTGTAGCTGTACAACAAGATCATCCACCTTATTCCTTATGCTGTGTGCATTTAAGTACAACACCTTAAGACCAGTATTTGATACTTTTTGCTTTGAATTCACTGCAACTTTATTGCACTGCAACTCTATTGCACTGCAACTCATCCCGATGGCTACAAATTTGCCCCATCACCTGCCTGACTTTCCTGACATCTTTACTGCTCACTATCTTAGCTTTGTTTCTGTTTTCCCCTTCCTCCGCTCTATCATTCCGGTTCCCATCCCCCTGCCAAATTAGTTTAAACCCTCCCTAACAGCTCTATTATACTTTCCCGCCAGGATATTGGTCCCCTTCGGGTTCAGTGTAACCTGTCCTTTTTGAACAGGTCATACTTCCCCCAGAAGAGATCCCAATTATCCAAGAATCTGAAGCCCTGCCCCCTACACTAGTCTCTCAGCCACGCATTCATCTGCCTGATCCGACTACTCTTGCCCTCGCTAGCACGTGGCACAGGTAGCAATCCCGAGATTACTACCCTGGAGGTCCTGCTTCTCAGCTTCCTTCCTAACTCCTGGAAATCTCTCTTCAGGACCTCCTCCTTTGTCCTATCTATGTCATTGGTACCAAAATGTACCAAGACAACTGGCTGCTCACCCTCCCCCTTTAGAATATTCAGGACCCGATCCAAGACATCCCGTACCCTGGCACCTGGGAGGCAACACATCATGCAGGTATCTCTGTCAGGCTCACAGAACCTCCTGTCTGTTTGCCTGACCATGGAATCCCCTACGACTACCGCATTTCTCTTCTCCCCCCTTCTCTCCTGCACAACAGCGCCAGGCTCAGTGCCAGAGACCCGGTCACCGTGGGCGTCCCCTGTCAGGTCATCCCCCTCAACAGCATCCAGAACAAGATATTTGTTGCTGAGGGGGACAGCCACAGGTGTGCTCTCCAATATCTGGGCATTTCCCTTCCCTCCCTTGACAGTGACCCAGTTTTCTGACCCCTGTAGCCTAGGGATGACTACCTCCCTGTAGCTCCTGTCTATCACCTCTTCACTCCCTGACAAGCAGTAGGTCATCAAGCTGCAGCTCCAGATCCTTAACACAGTCTCTGAGGAGCTGCAACTCGGTGCACCTGGCACAGATGTGGCCATCAGGGAGGCTGGAGGTCTCCCAGGATTCCCACATCTGACACCCTGAACAAAGCACTAACCCTGCAGGCATGCTATCTAATTCTACAGGAATGAAACAGGAAAAATAAGTCTACTCACCCACTTACCTCGCCAAACAGACGAACTTTTTAAACCGTTAGCTCGTACCGTTAGCTGTGAGAGCCCTGCTGTTCTTGTCTGTCCGGGCTGATTCGTGAAGTGGGGAGAGAAAAAAAGAGTTGGCGCTTCGCTCTCGCCTCTTCCCGTTTACCGCCGAAGCCCGTTGAAGCAAAGCCCTACACTCTGCTCCCACTCACTCCGCTGCCCGCTCCGCCAGCTGCTCGCTGTATAGGGTGGTCTCCTTTTTAAACTCTCCGCACGGTCCTGTTGACGTCACGCGCCTGCGCAGTCTCGCCCTTCTTGCACTCCAAGAAGTTTTTTAAAAAACTGCCTTCCTTCAGAATTCAGCTCCCACGACGCTCTGTAGTCCCGATCGAAAAGGTCCTCTGTGTATTTCCTATCTAAGTATCTGTCCAAATGCTATTAATGTATCTGCCTCCACTACTTTCTCTGGCAACTTGTTCCAGATAACCACCACCTCTGTATGCACATCTTACCCCTCAGATCTCCTTTAATATGTCCCCTTTCTCCTTAAAACTGTGTCCTCTTATTCTAAACTGCTCAGCCTGCCCTGGGTGCAAGATTCAAACTATCCTACCTATGCCCCTCTATAAAGTTATCTGTTAACTTCCCGTGTTCAAGTGAGAATAAACCCAACCTCTCCAACCTCTCCTTATAACTATAGCCCTCCAGTCCAGGCAATAGCCTGGTGAATCCTTTTGCATTCTCTCTATTGTTACCATATCCTTCCTGTAGTGTGGTGACCAGAACAGTACAAACTTCTCCACTGTAGTCTAACCAAAGTTTAATAACATAAAAATAAAATGTAAGATAATAAAATTAAAGTAATAGATGTAAAATAATTTTTGCTGCTCTAGCTATTTATTGAGATACAGCACGGGACTGGCCCTCCTAGCCTTTCGATGTGCGCCGCCCAGTAACCTCCAATTTAACCCTAGCTTAATCACGGGACAATTTACAATGACCAACTAACTTACCAACCGGACGCCTTTGGGCTGTGGGAGGATACCAGAGCACCTGGAGGAAACCCACACAGTTACGGGGAGAGTGTACAAACTCCTTACAGACAGCAGTAGAAACTGAATTCAGGTCATCAGTACTGTAAAGCGCTGTGCTAACCACTGCATTATAGAACCTTGTTATTAGTCCTCCGACAATCCTGCTTTGAGCGCTAAGATCACATTGGCTCCCCGCAAACCTGGGACACTAACAAGCAATGAACAGGCTCAGGAAAGGAAACTCAGTCTCCAAATCAAGTTAGTGGTTGCTTTAACAAAGTCCATTCTGTTGGAAGAACTCAGTGGGTTGAGCATCAATTGTCGGAGGAAAGAAATGTTGCCACTTTAGTTTGAAACCCTGCCTGAGGTTTGGTCATTTAAGTTTTGTACGTAGTAATAGTAACAATACTTCTCCATTTAAGACAATTTATATTTACTTAATGTTATATAAAAAAAAGGCATACTCAATGACAATTTTATTAAGCACATCTGTTTGTGAATGCAAATATGTAATCAGCCAATCGTGTGGCAGCAATTCAATGCATAAAAACATGCAGGTATGGGCAAGAAGTTTATTTGTTGTTCAGACCAAACATCAGAATGGGGAGGAAATGTGACCTAAGTGACTTTGGCTGTGGAATGATTGTTGGTGCCAGATGGGGTAGTTTGAGTATCTCAATAACCATTGATCTGTACTTAAAAAGACCAAGGTAACATGTCTGAACAACTGGCATCCTGTCGCACTCACCTCAGTAATAAGCAAATGCTTTGAGAGGCTGGTCAAGGACTTCATCTGCACCATGCTACCACCCAAACTGGACCCCCTACAATTTGCCTACTGACACAACCGACCAACAGATGATGCAATAGCCACAGCTCCACACACCATCCTTACACATCTGGAGAAGAAGGATGCTTATGTGAAAATGCTGTTCTTGGACTACAGTTCAGCATTTAGCACCATAATTCCCTCTAGGCTTGACAAGAAGCTCAGAGACCTCGACCTTCACCCTGCCTTGTGTGGCTGGATCCTGGACTTCCTGTTAGATTGTCGGCAGGTAGTAAGACTGGGCTCCCTCACCTCTGCCCCTCTGACCCTCAACACAGGAGCCACTCAGGGCTGTGTCCTAAGCCTCCGCCTTTACCCTCTGTATACCCATGACTGTATCACCACCCACAGCTCCAATTTGCTAATTAAATTTGCTGACAATACTACATTGATTGGCCTCATCTCAAATAATAATGAGGCAGCTTACAGAGAAGTCATCACCCTGACACAGTGGTGTCAAGAAAAGAACCTCTCCCTCAACCTCGCAACAACAAAGGAGCTGGTTGTGGACTACAGGCAGAATGGAGGCAGACTAGCCCCTATTGACATCAATGGATCTGGGGTTGAGGGGGTGAACCCCTGTAAGTTCCTCAGCATAAACATCACCAAAGGGGCACAACAGCACCTCTTTCACCTCAGACAGTTGAAGAAGTTTGGTATGGGCCCCCAAATCCTAAGAACTCTCTATAGGAGCATGACTGAGAGCATCCATACTGGCTGCATCACTACCTGGTATGGGAACTGTACTTCTCTCAATCACAGGACTCTGCAGAGAGTGGTGCAGACAGCCGAGCGCATCTGTAGATGTGAACTTCCCACTATTCAGGACATTTACGAAGACAGGTATCTAAAAAGGGCCCAAAGGATCATTGAGGACCCGAGTCACCCCAACCACAAACTGATCCAGCTGCTACGATCTGGGAAATGGTACCGCAGCATAAAAGCCAGGACCAATAGGCTCTGGGACAGCTTCTTCCACCAGGCCATCAGACTCATTAATTCACACCGATACAATTGTATTTCTGTGTTTTATTGATTGTCCTATTGTATATACTAACTATTATAAATTACTGTCATCGTCATCATCAGGTGCCATGCCCAGTTTGAGCTTTGACTGCCATGGTCCACACACTCCTGTTTCAGGTCAAGTGGATCAATTCATTGGTATTCATTTCCACTTCTCTGGCTGCTGTCTCCATCATCATTTGTCTTTGTCTTCCTCTTGCTTTCTTCCCTTCAATCTTTCCCATAATTACCGTGCATTCTAACTCCTCTTTCCTAATCACATGTCCAATGAAGTTACGTTGGGTTTTCATGATCTCATGCATTATTTCTATTTTTGTGTTTGCTCTGTTCATGACATCCTCGTTAGATATTCGTTTCATCCATGATATTCTTTGCATCCTCCTCAAAAACCAGATCTCTGCTGCTTCAATTCATTTCTTCATGTTACTAGATATTGTCCAACATTCTGAGCCATATAACATAACTGGATAAACGTAACATTTCAGTACTCTGAGGCGGGTTGTCATGCCTAATTTAGTATTTGTCAGTATACTCTTCATTCTTGTAAAGGTGTCTTTTGCCATCCCTATTCTTCTTTTGATGCCCATTTCGCACCTGCCATCTGATGTCACCCAGCTTCCTAAGTAGCAAAAGTTCTGTACTTGTTTTATGTCTTCCCTGTTTATTCTCAGCCTGCAGATAGGATTCTCCTTCTTTTTGGATATTACCGTACATTCTGTCTTTTGCAATTGATAGATAGACCAGTTACTACACATTGCACATTTAGATGAACTGAGTGTATGTTCGTGGTCTTCTGCCACTGCAACCCGTCCATTTCAATGTTCAAAGTGTTGTGCATTCAGAGATGCTCTTCTGTGCGGCACTGTTGTAATGCATGGTCATCTGAGTTACTGTCACATTCCTGTCAGCTTGAACCAGTGTGGCCATTCTTCTGGAGGCGTAACGTAAAGATTTTTACTCCTCAGGTATATGAAGGATGTAAATAATAAAGTCAATTCAATTCAATTCAATCTCTTGGTATTTTCACGCAGAACAGCCTCTAGAGTTTACAGAGAATGGTGCGAAAAACAAAAAACATCCAGTGAGACACATTTCTGTAGATGAAAATGCCCTGTTATGAGAGGGGCCAGAGAAGAATGGCCACACTGGTTCAAGCTGACAGGAATGCGACAGTAACTCAGATAACCCTACATTACAACAGTGACGCACAGAAGAGAATCTCTGAATGCACAACACTTTGAATCTTGAAATGGACAGGCTACAGCGGCAGAAGACCACGAACATACACTCGGTGGCCACTTTATTGGGTACAGGAGGTATCCAATAAAGTGGCCACCGAGAGTAACAACTAGCAGGAATCAAAGCGAAGGATCTAAAGGAGGATCTTAAAGTAGGAATGGGGGAAATATTCCGAGAGGGAAGACAAGGACAGCTGAAGGGTTGTGGTAAAGGGAGCTGGGTGAACAGAAGACCGGTGAAGGAAGAGCAGTCTTGTGTTTGGAATAATTGTGAACAGAAAATTCAGCCCAGACCAGCTGGAATGAAATTACTGAGGTAGGACAGGCCTCTGTGTGGAGGATAAAAGAAGGCTTTTGCAGCCTCTGCAGCTTTGCAAATTAATCCTGTTCAAGTATTTCTACAACTTCCTTTCAAAAATAATTATTACATTTGTATAAACGTACTCCAAGCGTATCTTGCCAATCAGAACAAAATGCTGATTAAAATTATTCTTCCTCATTACTTTTTTGCCTAACAGCTTAACTCTGTGTATTTTGATTACTAAGTCTTCTCTGAATCTCTGTTCTGTTGAACACAACCCAACTTTCTTTAGTTTTTCTTTGAAATATAAGTTGAAATTCTTGATTATATTGCAGAAATCTCCACTCCACACACTCTTAGACTTTGACCATGCTGCTAAATCACCCCAAGTTAATCTGCAAACTAACCAGTGATTTAGAACAACTTCCATGTTCTTGTACTTCACGCTTACATTTATAAAGCCATGGATCATGCCTGCTTATTTATGAGCTGTCTCCTATGTCTTATCCTCCCCAGAGACACATTTACACATCTCTTGACTCCCTGCTCCGACATCCCATTCAAGGTTGTACAACTTCATCGATATTTGTCTTTTCTCATTCTTCCTACCTAAGTGTTTTCATTTCATATCCCGTATTTGGTTTCATCTATCATATCTTTTTCCTCCAGTCACCGACTTTCCTTGCTTCCTCAACTATTGTTTATTGCTACAGCGATGGTCATTTCGGTTTTTAATTTGCTTTAGTTATGTGTTCCCAGATGGCCGTCTTCATTTCTGAAACTTCACCCTATGAAGTTCACTCATTATTCTTAACTCACTTCAGAAGTTCAGACTGGATGAAGTCTTTGTCTTCTTCAATCTCTTCCACATTTTCCAGACCAAAATCCATTTTTCTTGTCTGGTCAGTGTTTTATTCATCTTATTTATCTTCTGGAACAGCACACAATCAAACAAATCATTATATCTGTGTTATATTTTGCATAGACTTCAACCACGATAACTTCATTTGCCAGTCTGACCTGGAGGTAATGCTCAACAAGCTTATGGGCAAGGAGCTGTCAGATGAAGAACTTCAGTTGGTATGCAACAAAGTCGTGGAGGAAGGAGACCTGGATGGTGATGGGAAACTGTCTTTAGCTGACTTTGAATACATGATCACCCGTGCCCCAGATTTTGTGAGGTAATGTCAAAGTCGATCAATGAAGGTTTTTGTTATTTTTATTTTTACATATTTCATGAATCATAGAGGATATGGTTGCATTTTTAAACATTGGTAGTATCACATCTACTGATGTAAGATGTCAACCTTCCTGTCTAAATCTTTCTGGAAGAACCAGGAGTCCCCGTGGGGCTGCAAGTACATTCTGAGAGTAATTCACAAATTTGGTGTTGACCGCATGCAGGAACTCCATTCGGGAAGAAAATAATTTCAAATGAATATGTTTCAGAGAATGGGAGTAGAATTAACATCACAACCAAATCTAAACAAGGGTTACAAAGGGAAATGGGGAACACGATGTAAATGTTGGCCAGTGGGTACAGGTGTATTGGGTCACAGAGCAATAGAGTCATATAACATGGGAATAGACCCTTCAACCCAGCTGCTCCATACCAACCAAGATTCCCAACTAATCTTAGTCTAATCTGCCCATAGTTGACTCATATCCCTCTAAACAGTTATCTCCATGTACTTGACCAAGTATCTTTTAAATGTTGTTAATAAACAACATTTACTAAAATGCAAGTTTGGATCAGCAGATGAAGTTATGAAATGCAGCTTTGGATGTGCACAACGCTATGGGAGAACATTTAGGAAGTCATTGCAACACTTGAGTCTGAAAGTGATAATGGTAAGGAAGAGGCTGTTGCTGGCAGATGGATTAAGGCAGAGTGAAGGCAGAGAATTTGTGATGGGAGCTGGTGGATAAGCTGTTTTGTGATGGAGAAGATATGGGATAAAATGTCTGAGGTCAAATAAAACTGCTCAGTTTCAAATATACCAGTTTATTCTGAAGTCATGACCAAGAATGAATCAATAATAGAAGAATGGAGTTCTTGGCAATGGGGATTGACAATGTTTTTAATGCAGGAGGAGTTGCTTCACTCAAGACCAGTTGTGAGTGTGAAGTCTTGAGAAGTTGGGCAGATCCATTAGCCTATCTGTGAAATTTGATGTATAGTTTGAAAACCATGTCATTGGTTAGGGAGGGGTTGGAATAAAAATGAGGAGAAAAAATAAAGAGAGAGTAAACGAGCCCAGTCTAGCATTTTACCTAGTGGAAGTCAGCAACTTTGTCAATGCTGTTGTTCTTTACGAATGCACACAAATGTCAGCTTGAACCGTAATCCACACGTGTTAACATTGGCTTAAATGGAGGTACTGTATCAGTGAGCTAAGCCTGGCATTTCATGTAACAGGTTGATTTGTAACTTCAGGAAGAAAAGGATTCAAATCAGAATCATAATTAGGATTATTATTACTGACTAGTATGACATGGAATGTGTTGTTTTGTAGCAGCAGTACAATGCAAAGACAAAAAGTTATTATAAATTGCAAAAATAAACTACTAAAGAAGGGAATAACAAGGTAGTGTTCATGGGTCCATGGACCATTCAGAGATGCAAGATGACGCCGGCGATCTAGTAGATATAAATTTTCTTCTGAACTGTGATTGTTTCTGTCTGCAGCCTGTCAATTCCCTTTTAAGGTTGTACTTTTGAGCCAACTAAACGACCTGGCGCTTTTGGGGGATTCAGCGAAGTAGACCCTCGAGAGTGTAGGTATGGCTGGGGTGGTCGTCGCTGGGGGAGGACGCTGCATTGAGGCCTGATAGCAGAAGTTGTGTTTGGCTCCACTGCGCTGCACCGATGAAAGTGTTGAGCAAGAATAAAATCGTCGAGGACGAGAGTGGGAAGCAAACAAGTGTTCAGCGCAGTCTGCCTGCATTTGACCGGTCTCCCTCTTTTTGCTACTACCAACGGGTGGGAGGTGCAGGAGTCTTGGGTCCCACATTATCCTGCAGCCAGCGAACTCCTAGACCAGCTTCACTTGCCTCAGCACTGAATGGGCTCTGCACATTTGCACTCACTCTCAGTGATTCTGCAGTTCAAGTTCAATGTGTTTTTGTTTCCTATTTGCGTTATCCGTCCCCCTTTGCAAATTAGACATGCAGCTGTTCGGTGTGTATGTGTTTTAGTAAATTCTATTCTGTTTTTGTTTTGTGAACGCCTGCAAGAAGATGAACCTCAAGGTTGTGATGGCATACATACTTTGATAATAAATTTAAATTTTGAACTTTGAAATCTGATGGCAGAGGGGAATACCTGGTCCTGAATAATTGAGGACATGTCTTCAGGCTCCTGCACCTCCTCTTTGATGGTATTAATGAGAAGAGTGCTGATCCCTAAAGGGTGCAGCTTTCCTGAGGCACTGCCTTTTGAAGATTTCATTCATGGAGGGGAGCGTTGTGCCCATGATGAAGAACATAGAAAAGATTCATCTAACATTTTATGAACAGCTGTTCAGCTGTAAAACGTACTTGAAACTTTAATGCTACTAGTATAAAAAAAACTTACCCCAAAACTTATACATCTTAATTGTAATTCAGTATCATATACTCAAAAGTCAATGAAGGTAAGGCTGGCTTGACAGATGTTAGGAGTTAAGTGAAGGAAAAATATTGGGTGAGTGACTTAAAAATAAGACATCTAAATATCAATTCTTTATGCGGGAAATGTTCTGAAAGTAACTTGGTCACACTATTTGCTCGCATTTTAAAGGAGCGATAGTAAGATTTTAATGCATTATTTAGTCTTCTGATTTCATTCTGACATTTTATAATTCTATCATGACATCGAAGTTCAAATTTCAAAGTAAATTTATTATCAAAGTATATATATTTCACCATATACTATCCTGAGATTCCAAATGGACTCCCTGTATGGGGTCAACAATCTCAACACCAATCAGGCATTGAATCCTTAGGCTGAGTTGCTGTTAATACAAATGAGACTTTGACAGTATGGTTCAATGTACATGTGGGAAATAAATGAAATTGAATTTATGGCTGCATTTCACAATATCACTGAAACACTTACAGAATGAACCCCTCGTACTTCCAGAAAGCAGGAAGTTTGGCCCCATGCATCAATAAGACCATGACCTTAAGATATAGGAGCAGAAGTAGGCCATTCGGCCCATCGAGTCTACTCTGCCATTCAATCATAGGCTGATCCAATTCTTCCAGTCATCCCAGTCCCCTGTCTTCTCCCCATACCCTTTGATGCCCTAGCCAATCAAGAACCTATCTGTCTCTGCCTTAAATACACCCAATGACTTGACCTCCACAGCTGCTCGTGGCAACAAACTCCACAGTTTTACCAGCCCTCTGACTAAAGTAATTACTCCGCATCTCTGCTCTAAAGAACTAGGAGCAGAATAAGGCCATTCAGGCCATCGAGTCTACTCTGTCACTCTATCACGTTGTTGGGCACGTGGCCAAGTGGTTAAGGCGTTCGTCTAGTTACCTCAAGGTCGCTAGTTCGAGCCTCAGCTGTGGCAGCATGTTTGTGTCCTTGAGCAAGGCACTTAGCCACACATTGCTCTTGTCTGTGCGAGGAGTGGCGCCCCACACAGACTTCCAATCTGTGCCTTGTAAGGCATGAAAGTGCCCGACGCAGGCCTCTCGTGGTCTGAGTCGACGTTCCCTCCCCTCTGTTCTAAATGGATGTCCTTCAATCCTGAAGTTGTGCCCTCTTGTTCTAGACTCCCCAACAGATGGACATTAGCACTGTATCAATGTTATCACATTCCGTACGATTAATGAAATGTGTAAAATTAACAAGTGAATGTGTAAGGCTTTCTAAAGAGTTAAATATTAAAATCTAAAATCTTTTTATTTTTCAACAGCACTTTTCACATTAGGATCTGAAGAGCTTAAGTACATGAGAGGCTGCCACACAATAAAACCTTTACTTCTAATGCTACTCTGCACCATTTTTTTCAGCTGGAAGTATTCCATGACCATATTCTGAGGCAAGATTTCTATTACATATGTCTTGAGTATTTTAAACTAAATGACACTTAATTATCTGAGTTAGAATTTCCCAAGTCTTCGTTTCATCTCATCTGATTGTTGTATTTGAATTAAAGAAAAACCTTCAGAGAAATGCACATTTGTTTGAAATAATTCATTAAGCCAAACAGAAAGAGCATTTAAAGTCGCAAACACAAGGAAATCTGCAGATGCTGGAAATTCAAGCCACACACATCAAAGTTGCTGGTGAATGCAGCAGGCCAGGCAGCATCTCTAGGAAGAGGTACAGTCGACGTTTCAGGCCGAGACCCTTTGTCAGAACTAACTGAAAGAAGAGCTAGTAAGAGATTTGAACTAGCTCTTCTTTCAGTTAGTCCTGACGAAGGGTCTCGGCCCGAAACGTTGACTGTACCTCTCCCTAGAGATGCTGCCTGGCCTGCTGCATTCATTAGTATGTTTTGTGTGTGTCACAATTATGGATATGCATTAAAAAGTTGCTGGTGAACGCAGCAGGCCAGGCAGCATCTATAGGAAGAGGTACAGTCGACGTTTCGGGCCGAGACCCTTCATCAGGACTAACTGAAAGAAGAGATAGTAAGAGATTTGAACTAGCTCTTCTTTCAGTTAGTCCTGACGAAGGGTCTCGGCCTGAAATGTCGACTGTACCTCTTCCTAGAGATGCTGCCTGACCTGCTGCGTTCACCAGCAACTTTGATGTGTGGGGCAGAGCATTTAAAGTGAATGTTACAGAGTTGGAGTTTTCTTCATCACCTTCTCAGTTTGAATACTAGTGAGAGACATCTGAATCCAGTAATCACATTGAGAAGTCCTGCTGGAATGACCACCAATGCAGCACGTTGGAAGCTTGCAAACATGATTCAGTACATATTGTCCGATTGAACAAGATTTTCTGCAAACATAATCTGAAAGGAAATATGTTCATTGGAGAGATTTTGGTTTCAAAAAGACGATCCTCTTTAGTTGTATTATTATAGTCTGTAATGTACCTTTCACTAAAATTTGATTTCTCCATCTCACGCACCATCAAGAGGTTTCCAAACTAACTTTTAGAACATGTATTAAGTTTAGTCAAATACAATGAAATAACTAAGTTTTATTTCTATTTGTGAATTTTACTGATGTGTTCATAAATTCTACTCTCAGTTATATATTCTTAGTAAAACCATGTAGAAAATTGCATACATTCAATTCTGCATTCAGAGCTCAATTCAGCTCTTGATGTATCAGATTTTTAAGGTTTTAATATAAATTCAAGATGTTGAGAGAGGGTATTAAGTTTCTTTAACAAGAGCCAACTTCAATTGATTAATTGATAGAGACCTATTGTTATCATTAGGCAACAGCTCCTTTATTGTTGTATCACAAGACTAGCAAGAAGATAGAAGCCAAAGTAGATGGATTGTAGGGTTTTAATCTAACAACAACAAGGCAGACCTCTATTCCCAAACTTCACTACGTCTAATACACTTTAATGTATTGGACAGTTGACATTACTCTTTTCCTTTCAAAAAATAACCAAAAGTATTTCCCAATTGGTTCTGATTTGATCAAGTGTGGTTGGGAGTCTCTTTGTGGGAGAGAGGGCCAGGCCCTTAATTTTTTCTCTGTAGTGCTCTTCAATTACCAGTCCAAACACCTGCTAAATTTTGGTATTGTACCTACCTCCACCTCCTCTCTGGCAGCTTATTCCAGAAATTCAACATCCTCCATGTGGAAAAAGCAACCCTTCAAATTTCCTTTAAATTCCTCCCTTCTCACCTTAAACCTGTTCCCTTTTCCAATGTCTACAAGACCATAAGAACTAGGAGCAGAATAAGGCCTTTCAGGTCATCGAGTCTGCTCTGTCACTCTATCATGGCCAAGTTTTTAGCCTGTCAACCCCATTCTCCTGCATATGGTGCTTTGAGGCAATATTGTCGCAGTGCAGCTTGATGGATACGATTAAATATTCCCATTTCAGCTTGATACAGCTGAGAATCACAACTGCTTCCAAGGTCTGTACAGTTAATAAAGATGTTATAATGTGATTGAACAATCTATTGCTGCTTAAAACTAATGGAAACAATGCTGATTGTGGCCGTACTTCTCGTCAGAGTCCTCGAAGGAAACATGGCTGCTGATCAGGGATACAGGTGTGCTTAGGAAAATGGGGTTTTTGACTCCCATTACCAACTATCTTGCTGGAAAACTTATAGTCTCTAGTAATGCAATGAATTTTGGAATTCAGGGAGCGGGAAGCACAGTATCAAATATCGCTGTGTTGATTGTACATTCTAGTATCAATTGTTTGACGACAATAAAGTATAAAGTATGAAAAGTATGAATTCCACAGATTCATCACTCTCTGGCTGATGAACTCCCTCCTGGTCTAGACTCCCTCACTAATGGAAAAATCTTATAAATGAGATTCTGGATCAGCCATGATGGAATGGCGGAGCAGACTTGATGGGCCGAATGGCCTAATTCTGCTCCTATGTCTTGGGCCTTATGGTCTTATTCTCTCCATATCCACTCTATCTAGGTCTTTCAATATTCAATAAGCTTTAATGAAATCCCCCTCATTCTTCTAAACTCCAGCAAGTACAGGCCCAGAGTCATCAAACGCTCCTCAGGAAAAGATTCAGACTATTTGTCCTATCCTTTATGTCAAGTCAAACTAGAGTTTCTAGAAAGTATTGAGACCTAGAGGCAAAAGAAAATAAAATGTAAAATTCATAGCAAGAATCCACTGATAGACCGGATGGAACCTACTGCCTGATTGCTGCTTCTGCCCGGAACATCGGGAGGACCCAGCAGCATCACAGCGGCAGTCCGGGAGCAGCGTTGGAATCTGCGGTAAGATGCTGAACTTTAAATAACTTGAGAGACTGTTTCATGGAAGAGAGCACTGCTGTCACTGCGTTTTGGGTTAGCGCTAGCTTCACATCACAGGGATCATCGCGCGCAGGCGCTTCTGGGAAATGGCACGAGGTTTAAGAAGAGCTCGGGAACCTTCGGGAAGGGTTTCCCAGTTTGAAAACATAACGGTCTATTAGGGAGCGGACAGTGTGCATGTCAGAATCCGTCTACAAAGTCCGGAGAGGCAGCCAGTTTTTTCACCTAATGTCTAATGACTAATGCCTAATGACTAATGACTAATGGTTGATGGAACTAATGGAACTATCAAACTGCCACACTTGCGAAAAATAAAAGGAGGAAAATGGAAAAGTTGTTTGGTCATTGAGTGGAATCCAGTTAAAAAACCTTCGGGTAGACGCATTCAATCTCTTTCAAGTGGGGAAGCTGCACATGTTCAAAGAAGAAAAAGATATCCGACTTGACACCTTATATGTTATAAATCATAATAGATCACCTATCAGCCTATCCAATCTGTCTTAAGAACTTGCAACCCTTGGATTCCAGGCAACATCCTGGTGAATCTCTTCTGCATTCTCTCCACTGCCATCACATCTTTTTCTAGGCATAGCGACTAGAATTGTACAGTTTCTAAGTGTGATCTGATCGAAGTTTTGTACAGCTGCAACATGACAAGTGAATTAAGGGTTTTTTTATTTCAAAACTGCCCCCTCTTCTAAGACGTATGTATTAAGAAGGCTATGAATGAATGAAGTAACCACGTAGTCAATTACAGACTCTCAAGATTCTACCTCAGCTGCAGATACCTGCCTTCTCATACCTGTCTGTTCCTGTTGCTATTTCTTTTTTCTTTAAAAGGTTTGTGTTTTGATCACCTACTACCCTGCCTGTTATGAGAGTGTGATTACATAATCTACTGTGGTCTTTGCTGCCAAATAATGCAAGTTGCAACTTACCCCAGGAAGGAGCCAGCACACTCAGGCAGGAACAAAAGTGAGGAAAATAGTCCAACCACAGGTCTAGTCTAAATCCCAAATAGCTCAATTTTAAAAATGTATTTTTTTTCTCTGAGGAGGCTCAACAGAATTCAAAGTTCAAAGTAAATTTATTATCAAGGTACAGATATGTCACCATATATAACCCTGAGATTCATTTTCTTGCAGGCATACTCAGTAAATCCAAGAAACATAACAGAGTCCATGAAAGACTGCATCCAACAGGATGGACAAACAACCAATGTGCTCAAGACAACAAACTGCAAGTACAAAGTTCAAAGTAAATTTATTATCAAAATGCATGTATGTCACCCTATACAATCCTGAGATACATTTTCTTGTGGGCATATTCAATAAATCCATAGATTAATAATCATAACAGAATCAAAGACCACACCAACTTGAGTCTTCAACCAGTGTGCAAAAGACAACAAACTGTGCAAATACAAAAAGAAAGAAAGAATAAGAATAAATAAATAAATAAGCAATAACTATCAAGAACATGAGATGAAGAGTCCTTGAAAGTGAGTTATAGGTTGTGGAAACAGTTCAGTGATGGGGTGCATGAAGTTGAGTGAAGTTGCCCACGGGTTCAAGAGTCTGATCTTTGAGTGTAATAACAGTTCCTGAACCTGGTGGTGTGAGTCCTGAGGCTCCTATACCTTCTTTCTGATGGCAGCAGCGAGAAGAGAGCATGACCTGGATGGTGGGGGTTCCTGGTGATGGATGCTACTTTCTTGCGGTCGCGCTCAGTGGTGGGGAGGGCTTTACTTGTGATGGACTATGCTGTATCTGTTACTTTTTGTAGCAGTTTCCATTCAAGGGCATTGGTGTTTCCATACCAGGCTGTGACACAGCCACTCAATATACTCTTCACTACTCATCTACAGTACAGAAGTTTGTCAAAGTTTTAGATTTCATGCTGAATCTTCACAAACTTCTAAGGAAGTAGAGGCACTGCTGTGCTTTTTTCATAATTGCACTTATGTGTTGGGCTCAGGACAGGTCTTCTGAAATGATAACACCGAGGAATTTAAAGTTACTGATCTCCCGATGGGGACTGGCTCATGGACCTCTAGTTTCCTTCTCTTGAAGTCAGTATTCAGCTCCTTGATCTTGCTGACATGGAGTGAGAGGTTTTTGTAACAAAATAAATCTCTCAGCAAAAGGGGATGTGGTGCAGAGAAAAGTACAAGCCAACCACACTATTTATAAAAGGTTTAGTTTAGTCAAGAGAAAAGCAAAATTGAGCAACACCAGTGTGAATTACGTTAGAATTGTCAGCAGCAGCATTGTGTATGATCAGTGACATCTGAAGTGAAGATTTGGCCATACTCTATCTTGTGGTACAACACTGCAAACCCACAGTCAGGTGTTGAAGTGGAAGAGACCAAATTTGGAGTTCCACAGACTAAGATTTGTGTCAACACGTACATTCTTAAAACAGCTAACACCTCAGCAACCAAGTCAGTGTAATAAAACTTAACTGGATTAAATTTATAAATGTATTTTTAAAAAATAAATTATTTTTGCAGCTGAAGAAATGAAGCTCTGTTGAATTCCTCCAGCATTTTATGGATGTTTTCCCAGACTTCCAGCATCTGCAGAATCTCTTTGACAGTGATACAAGTTAAATAATGATACAGTGTATGGAAGAGGGGATAGTTTTGCAGGTTAATAGTGGGATGTTTCCCCAAACCGTGACAACTCCAGTTTCCATCAGTGCAAATAGCCAACTCAGATATCAGATTTGGAGATCAACTTAGACCCATTATTCCGTCACAGTCTTCCTTAATCCCTAAAGTTTGGTTTCAGGAGAAGCTGATGATTACATAATCAAGTATTGTAAGAGACAGAAACTGCTCATGATAAGCAGAGCAAGTAACTGCAGAAGGATGACATTGCCCCAGGTTCCCAACTGCAATAATACTCCTTAAACACTGAACCTGTTACACCTATAATCAGATGCATCTCCAATCCTGGTTTTGCTCCATTGGGGCAACCCCCTTCCCCACCCTCCCTGCACCTTAATGATCTTCTTTTATCTCCTTCCCAATTCTAACTAAAGGTCTTCTACCTGATATGTTAACTCTGTTTATCTTCCAACAGATGTGGGCTGATCAGCTGAGCATTTCCAAAGCTTTTCTTTTTATGCCAAAGTCACAGCCAAGTTTATTGTCATAAGCACACATCAATAAATACAATGAAAAGCTTGCAGCAGCAGCATCATGGCTCCTAGCATCAGATAAGTAGCATTCACAAGAAAAACATAAATTCACATTTGTAGCATCTGTAGTTTTTTTAAAAACGCAATTCCTGTGTTGAGGTGCTTCACCTCAACATGTCAGACTTCCCCTTTCAGGACACCAGATGGCATCCTGGTGAAGGGTGAAGTTCTGTATTTCCAGTTTCCTCTTTTAACAACATTTTTTTCCTCACAGCCATTTCCTGAAATTTTCCAATAAATTATTGCCAACCCTTCTGTCATACAAAAAGTACTTGGCCATGTGTCTACTCAACCACAAATTAAACCTGCAGTGGAATTGGATGCTGGTTAAAGCTAGTTGATCGGATGCCATTTCTATTTTCCTCTCAGAACTCATATGAATTATTCTTTCACCATGAAAAGCCACATTACTGCATCACATGGCATGTATTAGCATAGAAACGTTTTCATCAGTTGTTGAGATTTATAGATGGTACATATAAGACACATGATGAGTCTACCAGTCCAACATTTCCACAATGCTTCCACGCCTGAAAGAGTAATTTCCCGTCATTGTCATCCAAGAAACCAGTGGTAGAAACATCAAAGAGCATGAACGATTTTTAAAGAGAAACATATTTAGTGAGTTTCATTTGTATACAAATCGTGCGGCTGGCTTACTAACTTTAGACAAAATCAAATTGTAATGACAATTCCAGCTTAAATGTTTGACTGGAAACCTTGTAGAAACTGAGAATTGGTTACAAAACAGAAAGAAAGAGCAGGAATAATAAGATTGCTCTCAGTTTTTCAGGCTGCGACTAGAAAAGTGTTACAGGGATCAGTGCTTTTCACAGAATCAGGTTTACTGTATTATCACTGACATATGCCATGAAATGTTTTGTTTTCAGGAGCAGTACATTAAATTACTATAGTTTACAATAAGCAATATATATATACAAACCCCATTTCCAGAAAAGTTGGGATATTTTCCAAAATGCAATAAAAACAAAAATCTGTCATAAGTTAATTCACGTGAACCTTTATTTAACTGACAAAAGTACAAAGAAAAGATTTTCAATAGTTTTACTGACCAACTTAATTGTATTTTGTAAATATACACAAATTTAGAATTTGAAGGCTGCAATACACTCAACAAAAGTTGGGACAGAGTTAAAATAAGATTGAAAAGTGCACAGAATATTCAAGTAACACCAGTTTGGAAGACTCCACATTAAGCAGGCTAATTGGCAGCAGGTGAGGTATCATGACTGGGTGTAAAAGTAGTGTCCATCAAAGGCTCAGTCCTTGCAAGCAAGGATGGGTCGTGGCTCACCCCTTTGTGCCAAAATTTGTGAGAGAATTGTTAGTTTAAAAGGAACATTTCTCAATGCAAGATGGCAGAGAATTTAGGTCTTTCAACATCTACAGTACATAATATTGTGAAAAGATTCAGAGAATTCAGACATCTCAGTGCGTAAAGGGCAAGGTTGGAAACCACTGTTGAATACGTGTGATCTTCGAGCCCTCAGACAGCACTGCCTAAGAAACCATCATTCTACTGTGATAATTATAGCCACCTGGGCTCGGGAGTACTTCAGAAAACCATTGTCACTCAACACAGTCCGTCGCTGCATCCAGAAATGCAACTTGAAATTGTATTACGCAAGGAGGAAGCCATACATCAACTCTATGCAAAAACGCCGGTGAGTTCTCAGGACCCGAGCCCATCTCAGATGAACCGAAAGACTGTGGAACTGTGTGCTGTGGTCAGATGAGTCCACATTTCAGCTAGTTTTCGGAAAAAACGGGCGTCGAGTTCTCCGTACCAAAGATGAAAACGACCATCCAGATTGTTATCAGCGAAAGGTGCAAAAGCCAGCATCTTTGATGGTATGGGGGTGCATCAGTGCCCACGGCATGGGTGAGTTGCATGTACGTGAAGGTACCATTGACTCTGAGGCGTATATTAGGATTTTAGAGTGACATATGTTGCCATCAAGGCGACGTCTCTTCCTGGGACGTCCATGCTTATTTCAGCAGGACAATGCCAGACCACATTCTGCAAGGGCTACAACAGCGTGGCTTTGTAGACACAGAGTGCGTGTGCTTGACTGGCCTGCTGCCAGTCCAGATCTATCTCCTATTGAAAATGTATGGCGCATCATGAGGAGGAGAATCAGACAACGGAGACCACGGACTGTTCAGCAGCTAAAGTCTTGTATCAAGCAAGAATGGACAAAATTTCCAATTGCAAATCTACTGCAATTAGTATTCTCAGTTCCAAAATGATTAAGAAGTGTTATTAAAAGGAAAGGTAATGTAACACAATGGTAAACATGCCTCTGTCCCAACTTTTGTTGAGTGTGTTGCAGCCATCAAATTCTAAATTTGTGTATGTTTACAAAATACAATTAAGTTGGTCAGTAAAACTACTGAAAATCTTTTCTTTGTACTTTTGTCAGTTAAGTAAAGGTTCACCTGAATTAACATATCACAGATTTTTGTTTTTATTGCATTTTGGAAAATATCCCAACTTTTCTGGAAATGGGGTTTGTAAAAAGTGCAAAAGAAGCGCAATATAGTGACACACACAAAACATACTGGTGAACGCAGCAGGCCAGGCAGCATCTCTAGGAAGAGGTACAGTCGACGTTTCAGGCCGAAACCCTTCATCAGGACTAACTGAAAGAAGAGATAGTAAGAGATTTGAAAGTGGGAGGAGGAGGGGGAGATCTGAAATGATAGGAGAATACAGGAAGGGAGAGGTGGATCTAAGAGCTGGAAAGTTGATTGGCAAAAGGGATACCAGACTAGAGAAGGGAGAGGATCATCCCTGGGGAGAAAGAGAAGGGGGGGAGGGGAGCCCAGAGGGTGGAGAGCAGGCAAGGAGTTATAGTGAGAGGGACAGAGGGAGAAAAAAGAGAGAGAAAAAAAAGGGGAAAAATAAAAAAATATATAAAATAAATAAATAAGGGATGGGGTGTGAAGGGGAGGAGGGGCATTAACGGAAGTTAGAGAAGTCAATATTCATGCCATCAGGTTGGAGGCTATCGAGACGTGTTGTTCCTCCGAACTGAGTGTGGCTTCATCTTGACAGTAGAGGAGGCCGTGGATAGACATATCAGAATGGGAATGGACATATCAAAATAGTGAGTCAGTAGTCATGGGTCATTCAGAAATCTGATGTCAGAGGGGAAGAGGCTGTACCTAAAACATTGAGTTTGTGTCTTCAGACTCCTGTACCTCCTCCCTCATAGTAGAAAGGTGAAGAGGGCATGTCCTGGATGGTGAGGGTCTTTAATGATGGATAGCACCTTCCTGAGGCACAGCCTTTTGAGGATGCCCTCAATGGTGGGAAGGCTTGTGCCTGTTGTGACTGTGATCTAAGTCATTGGAGAAACCGAAGATGGTGGACATGTAAGGGTTTATTCATCATGGCACACAGACATTCTCATGAAGACCCTTTGAGTAGAGTACCATAGATTCATTTTTATAGCCTTAAGATCAAAGGTGATTCAATATAATTGCAATAGTTACAATGACATGGTTTACTTCAATACTTTGGGTTGACAATGCTTCCTTTGAATTGCATATCTACAGTGGGAGCCACCTCTGAGTAGTCAAATACCTTTGCTGGGACAAAATAATTCACACAGAACTGTATGTCTAGAAGTTTCTGGGGACAGAGATCCCTGACACCCAAAATTAATGTTGTTCAGAGCTGACTAAGTCCACAGTTGATAGATTAACAATTTGATGTGCTAAGTGAAAACAGTCTGGTCTGCAAGATTCCTTAAAATTGTTTGCAATGGTGCAAATAACTTAGCCATGTTGCTTGGTTTGATGCAGGCCCAATTAACAAAGCTCAAAGTAAATTTGTTATTAAAGCACATATATGTCAACATATACAACTCAGATTCATTTCCTTGTGGGCAATCACAGTAAAAAAGTTCAAAGTAAATTCATTATCAAAGTACATTTAAGTCACCATATGCAGCATTGAGGTTTATTTTCTTGCGGGCATACTCAATAAATCCAATAACCATAATAGAATCAATGAAAGATTTAACCAATAGGTCAGACAACCAGTGAGCAAAAGACAGCAAACTATGCAAATACAAAAAGCAAAAAAAAAGTCATAGGTAATAATAAAAAAGTAATAAATATTGAGAATATGAGATGAACAGTCCTTAAAAGTGAGTCCATAGGCTGGGAAATAGTTCAGTGATTGGCCAGTGAAGTTGAGTAGAGTTATCCCCTCTGGTTCAAGAGCCTGATGGTTGTATTAGTAGATCAGTAGAGTTACTGGGACTTGATGTTTCAATCCCAATGGTAAGTTGGCACTCTCGATGTTGGCAGTGGGCTAGGAGTGGTGACAAGGAGGGAGGGTAGGTACGTCATCGGGGTCATCAGGTGGGCACCCTCCTTCTTTGACGTTTTGTTGATAAGCCCACGACGTCTCCAGAGGGCTCAGCGGTGCTACCTGGCATCCCAGATACACCCCCCTCAGTTCCATACCCTCCTGTCTTCATCTTGCAGCCCAGTTGTTGTCTTTCCTTTTAATCCAAATCCAATTGCTGCTTTCTTCTGCTGCGCTCAACAAGAAAGATAATTGCTCCTGAACCTGTTGTGAGTCCTGAGGCTTCTGTGCCTTCTGACTGATGGCAACAGTGAAAGAAGAGCATGTCCGGGGGGTGGGGGGTGGTGTGAGGGTCCCTGATTATGGACGCTGCTTTCCCGTGACAGCACTTCATGTAGATGTGCTCACTGGTGGGAGAGGGTAACAGCTGTGACGGACTGGGTCAAAGTCATTACTTTTGGTAGGCTTTTCCGTACAAGGGCCTTGGTGTTTCCATACCAGGCAGTGATGCAACCAGTCAGTATACTCTCCACCGCTCATCTATATAAGTTTGTCAGAGTTTTGGATAACATGTTCAAGTTTTTGGATCATTGGGACCTCTTCTGGGGCAGGCGTGACCTGTACAAAAAGGACGGGTTACACTTGAATCCTAGGGGGACCAATATCCTGGCAGGGAGATTAGTGGGGGCTACTGAGGTGACTTTAAACTAGAATGGTTGGGGGGTGGGAATCAAATTAAAGAGGCTAGGCGTGAGGAGGTTAGTTCACAACAGAGGGATGGGAACCAGTGCAGAGAGACAGCGGGGTGTAAAGTGAGGGTAGAAGCAAAAAGTACAAAGGAGAAAAGTAAAAGTGGCAGGCCGACAAATCCAGGGCAAGCATTAAAAAGGGCCACTTTTCAACATAATTGTATAAGGGCTAAGAGAGTTGTAAAAGAGCGCCTGAAGGCTTTATGTGTCAATGCAAGGAGCATTCGTAATAAGGTGGATGAATTGAAAGTGCAGATTGTTATTAATGATTATGATATAGTTGGGATCACAGAGACATGGCTCCAGGGTGACCAGGGATGGGAGCTCAACGTTCAGGGATATTCAATATTCAGGAGGGATAGACATGAAGGAAGGGGAGGTGGGGTGGCGTTGCTGGTTAAAGAAGAGATTAACGCAATAGAAAGGAAGGACATAAGCCGGGAAGATGTGGAATCGATATGGGTAGAGCTGCGTAACACTAAGGGGCAGAAGACACTGTTGGGAGTTGTGTACAGGCCACCTAACAGTAGTAGTGAGGTCGGAGATGGTAGTAAACAGGAAATTAGAAATGTGTGCAATAAAGGAACAGCAGTTACAATGGGTGACTTCAATCTACATGTAGACTGGGTGAACCAAATTGGTAAAGGTGCTGAGGAAGAGGATTTCTTGGAATGTATGCGGGATGGTTTTTTGAACCAACATGTCAAGGAACCGACTAGAGAGCAGGCTATTCTGGACTGGGTTTTAAGCAATGAGGAAGGGTTAATTAGCGATCTTGTCGTGAGAGGCCCCTTGGGTAAGAGTGACCATAATATGGTGGAATTCTTCATTACTATGGAGAGTGAGATAGTTAATTCAGAAACAAAGGTTCTGAACTTAAAGAGGGGTAACTTTGAAGGTATGAGACGTGAATTAGCTAAGATAGACTGGCAAATGACACTTAAAGGATTGACGGTGGATATGCAATGGCAAGCATTTAAAGGTTGCATGGATGAACTACAACAATTGTTCATCCCAGTTTGGCAAAAGAATAAATCAAGGAAGGTAGTGCACCCGTGGCTGACAAGAGAAATTAGGGATAGTATCAATTCCAAAGAAGTAGCATACAAATTAGCCAGAGAAAGTGGCTCACTTGAGGACTGGGAGAAATTCAGAGTTCAGCAGAGGAGGACAAAGAGCTTAGTTAGGAAGGGGAAAAAAGATTATGAGAGAAAACTGGCGGGGAACATAAAAACGGACTGTAAAAGCTTTTATAGATATGTAAAAAGGAAAAGACTGGTAAAGACAAATGTAGGTCCCCTGCAGACAGAAACAGGTGAATTGATTATGGGGAGCAAGGACATGGCAGACCAATTGAATAATTACTTTGGTTCTGTCTTCACTAAGGAGGACATAAATAATCTTCCAGAAATAGTAAGGGACAGAGGGTCCAGTGAGATGGAGGAACTGAGTGAAATACATGTTAGTAGGGAAGTGGTGTTAGGTAAATTGAAGGGATTGAAGGCAGATAAATCCCCAGGGCCAGATGGTCTGCATCCCAGAGTGCTTAAGGAAGTAGCCCAAGAAATAGTGGATGCATTAGTGATAATTTTTTAAAACTCGTTAGATTCTGGACTAGTTCCTGAGGATTGGAGGGTGGCTAATGTAACCCCACTTTTTCTGAGTTGGATGATCAGCCATGATCATGATAAATGGCGGTGCAGGCTCGAAGGGCTGAATGGCCTACTCCTGCACCTATTTTCTATGTTTCTATGTTGTATCTTTGCAAAGCTCTAAGAAAATAGAGGTGCTGCTGTGCTTTCTTCATAATGGCACTTAAGCACTGAACCGAGGACAGGTCCTCTGAAAGGATAACAGAGAGGAATTTAAAGTTGCTGGCATTCTTCACCTCTGATTCTCCGATGAGGACTGGCTCCTCCTGAAGTCGATAATTATCTCCTTGGTCTTACTGGCATTGAGTGAGGGGTTGTTGTTGTGACAGCACTCAGACAGATTTTCAATCTCCCGCCTAAATGCTAATTCATCACCACTCTTGATTTGGCCAACGACAGTGGTCATTGCCATCTGACAATGAACAATTGCCATTGTTCACATAACCCCATTAACTTATACTTGCATACAAGAATGTCTTATGGTCACTTCACCTTGGAAAACATATCTCTATAGACTGTGAGCCAGCCTATGCTCCACAAACAGTAATGTTTATTTGCAAAGGTGTGCTTTTAACTTCAATTTACTGCTTGCAATTGAGATTTTACATTAAGAGCTGAACACTGGTTCTTGTTTGAATTAACATCTGCTATATTCACTCAACTCCACAATACTCCCTAACAGTGGCTATGCTGGAGCTGACTGAGTGTACTAATGACTTACATTACATCTTACTCTAATAACTTGGCTGAGGGGGAAGAGTGTCTTTTTTCCAAATTTGCTCATGACACTAAATTAAGTTGGATTGTGAGTACAGAGGGTACAGTATATGTAAGGTGTCTACAAGGACATATGGACATACTGGGAGAGAGTGAGAAAGAAGAGATTGAATGCATTACAGAAAAAAAAATGAGCTTGCAAACATGAGAGATTCTGCAGATGCTGGAGATCTTCAGCAATACACACACACACACACACAAGGCTGGAGAGACTGAGCAAGCCAGGAATCATCTGTAGAGAGGGATGGACAGGCCATTTTGGGCCAAGACCGTTCATCAGGACTGGAAAGGGAGGAGGCAGAACCAGAATGAGGCTATCCATTTTCATGTACAGAACAGAATTTGCTAAGTGGTGACGGAGAGGGTATTACTGATATCTAAAGGGACTCCCTAGATGTGTACTTGTGCACACGTTACTGAATGCCAACACGCGGGGAAAATGGTTTCACGCACACTCTACTCCACTCCCCAACTATTTTCTCCAGTCCTACTGAGTGGTCTTGGCGCAAAATGTCGACTGTATTCTTTTCCATAGATGCTGCCTGGCCTGCTGAGTTCCTCCAGTATTTTGTGTGTTGCTTGGATTTCCAGCGTCTGCAGATTTTCTCTCGTTTGTGATGGAAACTGGTATGTTAGTTTTATTTTTATTAAAGAGAGAACTTGGTCAAAGGAAAATACCATTGTGTAGGACCTTGGTGAGACTGCACCTGGAGAATTGCGTATGGTTTTGATTGTCTTGTCAGTTGGAAGCAGGAACATGGTTCCCATGACCAAGAGGAAATTTCTTCACAAAGTCTATCTATCCCCTTATCAGGTCACCCCTCTGCCTTCTTTGCTCCAAGGAAAACAAACCCAGCCTACCCAACCTTTTTAGCAGAACTAAAGTCATCCAGTTCAGGGCACCATCCTGGTGCATTTAAATTTCACTCTCTCCAGTGCCTCTCCCTTTCTTCATTGTGGTGATCTGAACTTCACACAGTACTCCAAGTGAAGTTTAACTAGTTTCTTAACAATGAAGCATTATGTCTCACTTGCACCATCATTGAAATGTTCCCACTATCTATAAGCTCTCTTTCAAGGACTCTGCACCTCCTGTTCTTGATATTTATTGCTTGTTTATTTATCATTTTTTCTTTCTTTTTGTCTTTGCAGTTTGTTGTCTTTTGCACCCTGGTTGAATGCCCAAGTTGGTGCAGTCTTTCATTGATATTATTCTATTACAGATTTACTGAGTACGTCTACAAGAAAATCTCAGGGTTGTATATAGAAACATAGAAAATAGGTGCAGGAGTAGGCCATTTGGCCCTTCAAGCTACCTATATGTACTTTGATAATAAATTTACTTTGAACTTTATGTTCTTTGCCCTAACCTATGGAGAAAAGAATGCCATGAGCCTTATTCATCAACCTATCTGTGTTTTCACTTTCAAATAACAATGGACTTGAACCTCAAAGTTCCTCTGTTCGTCAACAATATTATTATTGCACCCTATTATAGTATTCACTATGTATGACTTCCTGGAATACGTCATCTTGCACTTGTTGAGATTAAATTTTTATCAATTCTCTGCCCAGCTTTCCATCTGACTGTATTATACTGTGGAATTAGACATCCTTCTTTGCTATCCACAGGACGTGTCATTCACAAACTTACTAATCATTCCTCCTGTGCCAGATGGAACTTTGTACCAAGTCAGTGTGGCAAATTGGCCAAAGAGCTGGGAAGCCTTAAGAAGATTGGGCTGGTACAATGATACAGCCAGTGGAACTGATATGTCACAGTGCCAGGTTCCTGGTACAATCCCAACCTTGGCTTCTGTCTGTGTGGAGTTTGCAATGAATGGTTCAAGGTCAGCAAGGACTTATGGGAGTGAAGGGCATATGGCGATGCTTCAGTCTTACAGGTGCAGTAGAAAGATACATTAGCTTTATTTGTCACATATACTCTGTGGCCATGGACTCACTTTTAGGACTCTGTAGTTCATGTTCTGTGAATTGTTTGTTTATTTTTATATTGTTTGCATGATTTGTTATTTTTTTCACATTGGCTGTTTGACAGTCTTTGTGGATTCTATTGTATTTCTTGTTTTAGAAACATAGAAACATAGAAAATAGGTGCAGGAGTAGGCCATTTGGCCCGTCGAGCCTGCACCACCATTTATTATGATCATGGCTGATCATCCAACTGAGAACCCCGCCCCAGCCTTCCCTCCATACCCACTGACCCCCGTAGCCACAAGGGCCATATCTAACTCCCTCTTAAATATAGCCAATGAACTGGCCTCAACAGTTTCCTGTGGCAGAGAATTCCACAGATTCACCACTCTCTGTGTGAAGAAGTTTTTCCTAATCTCGGTCCTAAAAGGCTTCCCCTCTATCCTCAAACTGTGGCCCCTCGTTCTGGACTTCCCCAACATCGGGAACAATCTTCCTGCATCTAGCCTGTCCAATCCCTTTACGATCTTATACGTTTCAATCAGATCCCCCCTCAATCTTCTAAATTCCAACGAGTACAAGCCCAGTTCATCCAGTCTTTCTTCATATGAAAGTCCTGCCATCCCAGGAATCAATCTGGTGAACCTTCTTTGTACTCCCTCTATGGCAAGGATGTCTTTCCTCAGATTAGGGGACCAAAACTGCACACAATACTCCAGGTGTGGTCTCACCAAGGCCTTGTACAACTGCAGTAGTACCTCCCTGCTCCTGTACTCGATCCTCTTGCTATAAATGCCAGCATACCATTCGCCTTTTTCACCGCCTGCTGTACCTGCATGCCCACTTTCAATGACTGGTGTATAATGACACCCAGGTCTCGTTGCACCTCCCCTTTTCCTAATCGGCCACCATGCAGATAATAATCTGTTTTCCTGTTTTATGGTTGCCTGCAAGAAGATGAATCTCATGGTTGTATATGGTATACGTACTTTGACAATAAATGTACTTTGAACTTTGTACATGAAATGAAATGTGATGTTTGCATCAAATCAAATTAGTGAGGCTTGTTCTGAGCACCCCACAAGTGTTGGCAAACTTCTGGCACCAACATAGTATACCCACAACTCACTAATTCTAACCCATATGTCCTTGAACACAGGAGGAAACCTACAGGACCATGGGGAAATCATACAAGTACCTTGTATACAGTGGTGGGAATCGAAAACTGATTTTACACTTGGCACTGTAATAGCGTTATACTAACTGCGTGAAAGAGACTCCACCCAACTGAGGCTCACCAAGTGTTATAAATGGAGGTTTCTGTGAGGATATCCAGATAAACCAGCTTTGCTGCTGCTATTAAACACTGTCTTCCTGTATAATTCAGATAACTGGGGAGGAAAATCGACATACTTAAACAGACAGCTTTCAATAACAAAGATTCTGATGTTTTATTAACAGTACAAATTGTTCCCTAGCATACAGGTTAATAATAGATCAATCGTGTCCAGAAAAATATGTACAATACATGTATTGAGTGAAAAATATAAACAGTTCATTATAACAAGCAGCTTTTGGCAGATTATTGACAAAACCTTTAACCAAAAAAAAAATACTATTCAAAAATAAATCTGTGCAAAATCCTCATTAAAATTGACATTACATATCCAACACTTCGAGGTCCAGATAAACTTGGTATTGTGTTTCCATAAACAATAGAAAATTTGCTGCAGTAAACATTCAAACTTATCTCTTCTTTTCATCTCTTCATGGACAGATTCTCCCAAACTTCAATCTGAAAGGCAGATGTGTAAATTGTTACCAGCTTGATAACGTGTGCGACTTCACTAACAGCTTCTAATGTTATCCAAGTAAAATTCATGACTACTTTTCTCAGCAATTTTTTCCCTGGAAGCTAAATAATTGATACATTTCCACATACATGAAGCTGACATTGTGTGTGGAGATTCCAAGCAGGGTTAGCTCCTCTGGTGAAGGGGCTGTCATATCCATTCTGGGGAACTTCACTCACTTTTGGTCTCCACCAGACACTTCAGCTCTCATCTGTGGCTCCAAGTAGCCATATGCATGTGGCAGAGATCACACCCTAGTACACCACTTCGACAGGTGGGCTAAACCAGGTGAGGGTAGCTGGTGGGCCTACCCCAGAGAGGTAGGGCCATGCCTGTCCTAGCATGCTAAGACAGCTCCAACAGACTGGGAGGATGGGATCAACAGCGAGACGTACTGCAACACTTCGTTGAGAGCGCAGGGCATGACAGTAGACGTCATGGTCATCCATCACAACTTGTACCACTAGACCCAGATTTCTGCGGTTGAAAGAGGGGAACTGCCACAGTGCAATGGCTTTTCCACTTAAAAAGCTCCCCACACACAGGTTTTGCTGTCATTGCTGGATATGACAGACAACTAGTCAATGAATATACCCAGGGCCATAAAGAAGGCTAACCCTCATACAAAGCATTACATTTCAGCAGAACTGAAGTTAAGCAGCTGCCACTTTTTTGGGGTTGTAAGGATTTGATGTTTTCGGAAATGTGTTTGAAATTCCATAATAAATTGACAAGAATCTTTTATCACTTGTAGGAATATCAATATGCACAAGTAATTGGTCATGGTTCACTGTCTCACCACATCGGCCTGTTAGCTGCAGTTTGAGTGACGCTTTAGTACAAAATTCTACAGTTGATTTGTCCGTGCAGTAGGGAAGGGTTGCTGCGTTTGGAGCAACTGTGAAACCAGCACTTTAAAGTTCAAAGTTCGAAGTAAAATTTATTATCAACGCACTTATATGTTACTATATACCACCCTGAGATTCATTTTCTTGCAGGCATTTACAGGAAAATAAATAAATGCAATAGAATTTATGAAAAACTATACATAAACAAAGACTGACAAACAACCGATGTGTGAAAGAAGACATAATGTGCAACTAAAATATAATACTGAGACTGAGTTGCAAAGCAGCAGTTGTAGAATCAGTTCAGAGTTGTGGGGAGCTGCTCCCTTAGAGACGGGCTACCACGCACAAAGCCATACTGACTATCCTTGATAGACAGATAGATGCTTTATTGATCCCAAAGGAAATTACAGTGGCACAGTCGCATTACAAGTGTACAGATATACAAATATTGGAAGAGAAGTAAAAAATAAAAAATAAGTTACTTCAAACAGTCTAACAGGAGGCGGGGTCATCACTTCCCTGGCTATAGGTTGACTCATTATAGAGCTTAATGGCCGAGGGTAAGAATGACCTCATATAGCGCTCTTTGGAGCAGCGCAGTTGTCTTCGTCTGTTACTAAAAGTGCTCCTCTGTTCAGCCAAGGTGGCATGCAGAGGGTGAGAAACATTGTCCAGAATTGCCAGGATTTTCCATAGGGTATTCAGTTCTACCACAGCCTCCAGTGTGTCCATCTTGACTCCCGTAACAAAGCCAGCCTTTCTAATCAGTTTATTGAGCTGTTTGGCATCAATGTTGATGCCATTGCCCCAGCACACCACTGCATAGAAGAATATGCTGGCAAGAAAAGACTGGTAGAACATGTGAAGGAGAGGCCTGCATACTCCAAAGGACCTCAGTCTCCTCAGGAAGTAGAGGTGACTCTGGCCCTTCTTGTATACAGCCTCTGTGTTGGTGCCCCACTCAAGTCTATCATCCAGGTGCACCCCCAGGTATTTGTAGGTCCTCACCACATCCATTTCCTCATCATCAATAGTAACAGGGAGCAGTGCAGGCTTAGTCTTCCTAAAGTCTATCACCATCTCCTTTGTCTGACTGATGTTGATGATTCAGCTTGCACCCTTTGACAAATCAACCACCAGGGTCCTGTATTCATCTTCCCATCCTCCCTTTATACACCCAACTATTGCTGAGTCATCAGAGAATGTCTGTAGATGACATGACTCAGTGTTGTAACTAAAATGCGAGGTAAACAGGGTAAACAGGAAGGGGGCCCCAGTGCTGCCAATAGCCAAGTCTGACACACAGCTCTGAAGTCGCACAAACTGTGGTTTGCCAGGCAGGTAATCCATTATCTAGGATACAATGGAAGTGCCAATCTGCATTGAACAGAGCTTTTCCCCCAGCAATGAGTGCTGTATGGTATTGAAGGCACTCAAGAAATCAAAAAAACACGATCCTCACAGTGCTGCCCTGCTTAAGCAAATGGGAGTGGGCTCTGTTCAGCAGGTAGGTGACAATGTCATTGAGTCTAATGGAGTCAAACTGGCTGATCGGACCAGGGGGTCAGAGGTGAGCCACGACCAGCCTCATTTGGGTCTTCATGGTGTATGAGGTCAAGGCCACTGGACGGTGGTCATTCAAGACTTTCAGTTGGCCCTTCTTGGGTACTGGGCCTAAACATAATGTTTTTTACACAGCTGGGACCCTTTCCAGACTGAGACTCGGATTTGAAAATGCACCGGAGAACTCCACATGGCAGTTCAACACATTTCTTCAGGACCTTGGGGTTCACACCATCCGGTCCCAATGCTTTGCTGTGTCTGACTTTCCCCAGAGCCCCTTTCACTTGCTCAGTCCATGTCTATCCAAATATACGTACATTCTGTCTCTTATAATACCTTCCAATCATTTTCGCACTACTGATATGAAGCTCACCATCCAATAATTTCCTAGTTTATTTTTAGAACATTTCTTAAACAGCAGAACAACATTGGCCATTCTCCAGTCCTCTGGTACCTCAGCTGTTGCTAAGGATGACTTTAATATATGTTATGGCCCCTGCAATTTCTGCACTTGCCTCCCACAGATCCTAGGGAACACTTTGTCGGACCCTGGGGATTTATCCACCCTAATTTGCCTCAAGAGAGCAAAAACCTCCTCCTGTTTAATCTGTACAGGGTCCATGACATTGATGCTGCTTTGTCTCACCTCTTTAGGCTCTGTGTCCATCTCCTGAGTAAATACGGATACAAAAAAATCCATTTAAGTTCTCTCCCATCTCTTTTGCTTCCATTCTGATCTTCCAGAGGGCCAATTTTATCTTTTGCTCTTACCATATAGCTGTAGAATCCCTTAGGATTTTCCTTCACCTTGTCTGCTAGGGCAACCTCATGCCTTCTTTTAGACCTTCTGGTTTCTTTGAGTATTCTCTTGCATGTCTAATACTCATGATGTTCCTCATTTGTTCCTACTTGCCTATACCTGCTAAGCATGTCTTTTTTCTTAGCCAGGGCCTCAATATCTCTTGAAGACCAAGGTTCCCCCACACTTGTTAACTTTTATTCTGACTGGCACATACAAGCTTTGTACCCACAAAATTTTACTTTTGAAGGCCTCCCACTTATCAAGTACACTTTTGCCAGAAAACAGCCCGTCCCAATCCACACTTGCCAGCTCCTTTCTGATCAAAATTGGCCTTTCTCCAATTTTGAATCTCATCCTGTGGACCAGACCTATCTTTTTGTATATTTACTTGGAAAATAATTGCATTGTGGTCCCTAGATGCAAAGTGTTCCCCCACACAAACCTTCGCCACCTGCCCTGTCTCATTCCCTAACAGATCAAACATCACACACTCTCTCTATTATCTATCTATCTACAGGTTTCCCCCACTATCTGAAGGTAGAGCATTCCTATGAAACCGTTTGTAAGCCGAAATGGCGTAAAGTGAAGAAACAATTAACATTAACTTATATGGGAAAAATTTTTCAGCGTTCCCAGATCCAAAAAAATAACCTACCAAATCATACCAAACAGCACATAAAACCTAAAATAACCCTAACATATAGTAAAAGCAGGAATGATATGATAAATACACAGCCTATATAAAGTAGAAATAATGTATGTACAGTGTAGTTTCACTTAACAGAATCAGTAAGATTTAGCCAAAACGGATTTGTAGAAAAAAAAATCGGCACGTACACACATGTGCACACACTTGTCCGTGCAAGGCTTCACGGTCATGGTAGTCTTTTTCGGGGTAAACACAAGTTTAAAGTAGGCATCTTTTCTCGTACAAGCGAAAATCCTCTGTCGGTTAGCGAAAACAGGTACTAATATAGGTCTTACGTAAAAGTGAAGTGGCGTAAAGTGAACGTTCGTAAAGCAGGGGACAGCTGTATTTATTTTGTGTTTGCACACAGTTTGCCTTCTTTTGCACATTGGTTGTTTGTCCATCCTCCCATGTAGTTTTTCATTGATTCGATTGTATTTCTTTGTTCTACTGTGAATGCCTTCAAGAATATGAATCTCAGGGTAGTTATGATGACATATACATACCTTGATTAGAAATTTACTTTGAACTGTGATTCTACATGGGGCTTTAACAAAAAGAAAATTAAAAAGATTGCCTTTTTACACGTTTGTGCATCTGCAATACATAAAGCCAAGATGTTTGATTTCATGGCAATCTCCTAAATTATTACTGCAATCACCAGTCTTTATATCCACTTTACTAAGCACATACTCTTCCTTTAGCACTGCAAGAGCCGAACGATGCTCCCATGTCGAATTCAAATTTCTTTGAACAATCATTTCTCATTCATGTAAATGGTTGAAAAAATTAACACTGCAAATCTCCTCAAATCTCACCACCTCCATTGTCATCCTTCTTGTCTCCTTTACTCTTTAACAATAGATCTGGTTTCACTCCCAGCAAGAAAGCTATATTCAATGGGACAACACACACAAAAAATGCTGGTGGACGCAGCAGGCCAGGCAGATCCCTCCCTCTCCCACTTCCAAATCTCTTACTATCTCTTCTTTCAGTTAGCCCTGACGAAGGGTCTTGGCCCAAAACGTTGGCTGTACCTCTTCCTATAGATGCTGCCTGGCCTGCTGCGTTCATCAGTAGCTTTTGTGTGTGTTGCCTGAATTTCCAGCATCTGCAGATTTCCTCGTGTTTGTGTATATTCAATGGGACATGTCTCCAACTTTTAGTTTACAAACCATTTATCTTGCAATGTAGTATTCAGATGTCGCTCTTTGAACTGCTTTGGAGGGAGTTTTGGCACCTCCTCTCTGTTATTAGTTTGCACTTCACACCCATACTTCTGTTTAAAAGCAAATAATGGCCAAACATTAGTTAAATATTTTGCAAATAAGCTTCACATTACTTAAGGAAGTCGTTTGATTACTTTGAAGGACTTCAGCTAATTAAAAATGGAGTTAAGTTCAACATTAAGTTTTCATCACTTCTTGTTAGTAGAAATGATGAGAAACAACTCTGCAAGATACATTGCTTAATGGGCAGTTTTCAATATTAAATACACATGAAGAGCTGAGTTTCTTGTAAAATATTTGAAAATAGAGAACCACATAATAATTCAAAGTTGCTGTGAGCTATGTTATGGATATACTGAACATCATAAATATTACTCATTACATCAATAGCCATTTATTAAATTATTCTCATTAAAATGTTTTCAAAAATTTATATGCCATCCACAAAACTGGGCTGCCTAAGAAACTTGCATGCATCAGAATTGAGAATCCATGCCAGAATATCATACTTTCTAATAGCAACAGCACAGGTTAACCTGTTACTGAAACTCAAGTGTTTCTTGCTTTTCTCCAGATAATTAAGACATTCATGTGGTAAGCAGGCTTTAGTTGACAAGAATTCTGTGCTGCAGGCTGATAAATTCCAGAGTACATCTGCACACATTTGAGCATTTTCAAGAATTGACATGCACCTTAGTTCTGGCAGACTGTGATGGTCTAAAGAAGAGCGAGCACCATATCACAGTACTGTTTGTAATTATACCCGTGACATGAGTAACCAAATATAATTACGTAAATACCAGCTGGTCCAAGGATTACCATGCTGATATATGAAAGGACTGAAGTGCAAGTGGAAACATCTCAACTATATGTAATAATTTTGCACTAAAAGGGCTCTTACAAGATCTTTCCAAATTCTATTTACTTGAAAATTTCTGATTAAAATACATGGCTCTGAATTTTAGTCATCTCTGGTCATCTGCAGTACATTTACGTAATTTAAACAAAAGTATCAACAGCTTTGGAAGATCTCTTCCCATGTTTGTCACCAATTATCTTTTAAAAGTTATACAAAACAGGTCAAAATGGATGAAAAGTGATAATTTGAGTTTTTAGTTCTAAGATTCACTAAAGGTAATTAAAAATATGGCCAATACCAAGTATTTCATTGAAGGCAATTAGGCAGGCAACTGGATACTACCTATACGATAAAAACCATTTTACCCAGTAACAACATTAAAAAAAAAATCGATAAAGATCATTTTACTCATTAACAACATTCCCCCTTTTTTACAATGCGTGAACCAACCATTGCTCACAGCAGTATTTTTTAAAAATGTATTTTTATCATATTTTTTTTTACAGGGCCTAAAAACTGCCCAGCACTTTAAATTAACATAATATAAAAGGAAATTCCAGCTGCACGACAACAAGTCTATGCGCATGGGAGCATTTCAGTAACTGCGCCACCGCGCACCTGCATGGGTTAGAGGGAACAGTGCTCACAAAACATTATTACTGAATTGAAACACTAAAACCCAATTTTGATAAAAGAACATTAATTAAGGGCAGGTGGGGCAAGGTTTAAAAGGGACTCGACGGGCAACTTTTTCATGCATAGGGTGGTGAGTATGTGGAACGAGCTGCTGGAGAAGGTGGTTCAGGCAGATGCAATAGCACCTTTTAAGTAGTACGGATAGGTATTCGAGGGGCTGGGCTCCCAAGTGATCCCAACCTGGGGTCTGCAGACTCCTTGGCTAACGGTAGGGGTCTATGTTATAAAAAAGGTTGAGAACCCCTGGCTTAGAAGAATATGGGCAGAATGCAGGAAATTGGGACGAGCTGAGTGTGCAATGTAGTTGGCATGGACTGGTTCAGTCGAGGAGCCTGAACCCACGTTGTATTGTTCTATGACTTGATGCATCTACATACCTCATGAAGTTGCTGAATCTCTTTCATTGCTAAGCGTATAGAAGGGTAAAGTCTTGGGAATGTACGCTTGTTTCCTTTATGCTCATCGTCATAGCAGTTCTCTGCATCAAGTGTTTGCGTTTCCCCTAATGCGGCATTCTGCAGCTTTCTGCCTGAGATCTTTCTCATGACTGATGGAACTCGAGGCGGCATTGACAACTGTGGCTCAGCTGGCATGAAAAGCCTGGACAGCTTATGGTGCGCTTGATTGTGAGTCGAGACAGTTGCCTCAGTATCTGAATTTGTAGTTTCTTGTGATTTCATTTTCATCGAGAAGTGCCTGAGTTCCTCATAATCTGTTTCACTGTCACATTTCTGAGAAAGAATAATTTCAGCATTAGTGCACAGCCATTAAAACATGAAAAAGATTACCCAAGAAAACAATTCATTGCTAGGCTTTGAACGTCATAACGTATTGTCTTAACCTCCATGTCAGAAGATTGAGCATTTAAAAGTTACCCCTCCTCTTTCCCCGGCCCCACTTTCATGACCTTCGCATCATCTTCATCTTGCTCCTGGTTCCCCGCCTCTTTTCCTTATTCCATGGTCTACTGTCCTCTCTGATCAGATTTATTTTTCTTCAGCCCTTTGCCTTCCTTCCCTATCACCTCCCAGCTCTTCACATTCACCCTCCGCACCCTCCTGCCTTCCCCCTCTCATCTAGATTCACCTACTACTGCCAGCTCCTGCTCCTTCCTCTCCCCACACTCTTCCATTCTGGTTTCTGGCATCTTCCTTTTCCAGTCCCGATGAAGGGCCACAGCCCGAAATATCAACCGTTCATTTCCTCCACAGCTGCTGCCTAACCTGCCGAGTTCCTCCAGCATGTTGTGTGTGCTGATACTGGATTTTTCATCGCATTACTGTACAAATGCAGCCTTGTTGGAAATGCTGCCTTCTGCCACTACATATGCACACACAGATTCCTATGACACAAGTTAAAAGTCAACTTTGAGCACACAAGCATCTGACTGGCTTTCCTCCTTCAACCAATATGAACAATAACATATTATTTCTCCATACATTCACTGGTTTATTGTATAGAACATTGCTGGAAATAATTAATATACAATCACAGGCATTATAAAGTACAAACACCGGATGGATGGTAATGCTAAACCTTAGCTACAACAAAGTTAAATGTTGTTCCTAACTGTGGGAAGTAGGGTTTAAAGAGTTTGTCATCACTGGGATGCAGTAATTGATTCACTCTGTGACACCGCAAAGCCTTCCCACCTGTAAACGAGGCAAACTTCAGGAGTGTGAGTGAATACTAAAGATTAGCTTTACTTGTCACGGGTACATCAAAACGTAACAGTGAAATGCATCCGTTGCGTCAAATCAAATCAGCGAGCATTGTACTGAGCAGCCTGCAAGTGTCACCAACACAGCATACCCACAACTCACTAACCGTATCTCTTTGGACTGAGGGAGGAAACCAGAGCACCCCGAGGAGACCCATGTGGTCACAGGGAGAACAAGCAGCAGCAGGAATTGAACCCCAGTCTTACACCTGGCATTGTAAAGCATTGTGCTGAAAGCTACTCTATTTTGCTGCCCCAACAAACTCTATTTGTTTGGATAACTCCAGCTCCAACAAAGCTGACTATATCCAAGACAATGTGCTTACTTAAAGCCCCATCCATCACTCAAAAGTTTCACTCTCTCCAAAACTGGTACGTCGTAGCTACTAAATGTACTGCAGATAATGCTGAGCCTCTGTAAGACACTAGTCAGGCCCCACCTAACGTATGGTCAACAGTTTTGGGCCCCGTATCTCAGAAAGGATGTGTTGTCATTGCAGAGTCCAGAGGAGGTTGATGAGGATGATTCCGGGAATGAAGGGGTTAACATATGAGTAGCGTTTGGCAGCTTTGGACCTGTGCTCACTGGAATTTAGAAGAATTCAAGGAGATCTCATTGAAACCTACCAAATGTTGAAAGGGCTAGATAGGGTGGATGTGGAGAGGATGTTTCCTATGATGGGGGTATCCAGAACTAGAGGGCACAGCCTCAAAATTGAGGGGTGACCCTTTAGAGCAGAGGTAAGAAGGACTAGTTCAACTAGTTCTACTAGACTAGTTCAAAAATGCGATTCCTTATCATACTCAAGGGTAGTTACCGATAGCAAGAAAAACAAAATAGATTTTCCAAAATGCCCTCACCATACACAACAAAGAAAAATAGCTGAGATTGAAGGGCCATCAAATAATTCATAGAGGTACTTAAAATTATAGTTTAGTCAATTAGTATTTTCTTTCAATAGCTGAAAATGTCTGTAATCAGTGGATACAGATGTAAGATGATCAGTAGAAATACAACAAAAAGGATTCTGTTTCCCTTTAAACTAGAACATTTCTTTTTAGGGTTCTGGATGCAGTTAGTGTTGGAAACATATTTATTTGAGCCAAGAAATGGAACTAAATGGAAAGGCTGGGAAAAGTCAGTAAACACTTGAGTCAATTAACCAGCTGCAGTGCTGTTTCATTCTCAGATAATGCAAAGGAGAACCTACATTATGGAATACGTGATGCACAATTGCAAGTGTGCATCACACTTTCCTTAGAAATTATTTTCAATTTGTTTCATATTTGTTCTGTTTGTAAAAGCCTGGTTCAGGTATGAGAATTTTAGCTGTGCCCATTCTTGCCCGGCTTGTGAAACGGAGCGTCCGGAAATGTGAAACATCCAGAGCTGGAAAGCAGCGAATAAAACCAGGTCGGAGGCTTCTTCAACCACAAGACACTATAGCTGGCCTAGTGCCACAATTTTACAATTTTAAAATGTTTCAACAATTTCCCCTCATAAACAGGCCAACTTAACAGATGGGATTGATTGGCAAGTTACAACTGCAGCCGACATTATGGAAATCAAATTACCAGTTTCTAAACTGTCTGAAGGCAGCACAATAGACCACAAGTGAAATCATGTGGATAATTTTCTGAAAGCTATGATGTGGTTGTGTGATATTCCTGAGGATTAAGAATTCACAGAAATGGGAAGCAACCACTTCTAGAGAACGCAGAGCAAGGCGGGGCAGGATCTGACTGCATGCGCTGGAGCCTGGAGAGCAGCAGGAGCAAGAAGGTGGACACACCAGCTTAGCAACTGCAACCTCATTCCCTAGCCTTCAGACCCATAAGACACAGGAGCAGAATTAGGCAATTCAGCCCATTGAGTCTGCTCATCATGGTTGATTTATTATTTCTCTTAACATTCTCCTGCCTTCTCCCATAACCTTTGACGCACTTACTAATCAAGAATCTATCAACCTCTGCTTTAAGTGTACCCAATGATTTCACTTCCACAGCCACCTACAGCAATTAATTCCACGGATTCACAACCCTCTGGCTAAAGAAATTCCTCCTCATCTCTGATTTAAAGGGACATTCTTTAATCTGAGGCCGTGCCCTCTGGTCCTAGACTCCCCCACAGTTGGAAACATCCTCTTAACATTACTCTATCTAGGTCTTTCAATATTTGATATGTCTCAATGAGATCCCCTCTCATTCTTCCAAACCCTAGCAAGTACAGGCCCAAAGCTAAACACTCCAAATATGTTAACCTTTCAGAATCCAGAATCAATCTCATGAACCTGTTCTGGACCCTCTCCAATACCAGCACATCCCTTAACACAAAATACTCTGCAGGTGCTGGGGTCAAGGCAACACTCACAACACGCTGGGATAAGGGGTCCAAAACTTTCACAATACTCCAAATTCAGCCTGACCAATTTCTTATAAAGCCAGATGGACGAGGCATCTATTTATTATAAAGAAAATGAATTGTGAATTCATTTTCATAAGGATTTGCAAATTAAATCTCCCAATGCAATCCACATGACTCTCTACAAACTACAATCCATACCAGCGGGAGAGTCTGGGAGATGTGGAAAATACCCTCACATCCTGCTGTGCAGATCTACCTACTAAACAAATCCCTTTTCCAATTACTTCGTAAACTTGCTACATCTCTCTGTTCATTCACAAGTGGTATCTCCTTCTGTGTGTTCAGTGAGGATCCCCACTCTGTAGGGGTGAGCAGAGGAATACACATTTTGATATATTTTGTGAAACCATTCATAGTCATAGTAATACTTTATTAATCCCGGGGGAAATTGGTTTTCGTTACAGTTGCACCATAAATAATAAATAGTAATAGAACCATAAATAGTTAACTAGTAATATGTAAATTATGCCAGTAAATTATGAAATAAGTCCAAGACCAGCCTATTGGCTCAGGATGTCTGACCCTCCAAGGGAGGAGTTGTAAAGTTTGATGGCCACAGGCAGGAATGACTTCCTATAGCGCTCAGTGTTGCATTTCGGTGGAATGAGTCTCTGGCTGAATGTACTCCTGTGCCCACCCAGTACATTATGTAGTGGATGGGAGACATTGACCAAGATGGCATGCAACTTAGACAGCATCCTCTTTTCAGACACCACCGTCAGAGAGTCCAGTTCCATCCCCACAACATCACTGGCCTTACGAATGAGTTTGTTGATTCTGTTGGTGTCTGCTACCCTCAGCCTGCTGCCCCAGCACACAACAGCAAACATGATAGCACTGGCCACCACAGACTCATAGAACATCCTCAGCATCGTCCGGCAGATGTTAAAGGACCTCAGTCTCCTCAGGAAATAGAGACGGCTCTGGCCCTTCTTGTAGACAGCCTCAGTGTTCTTTGACCAGTCCAGTTTATTGTCAATTCGTATCCCTAGGTACTTGTAATCCTCCACCATGTCCACACTGACCCCCTGGATGAAAACAGGGGTCACCAGTACCTTAGCTCTCCTCAGGTCTACCACCAGCTCCTTAGTCTGTTTCACATTAAGCTGCAGATAATTCTGCTCACACCTTCTTTCAACATTGCTTTATTCTGTAACAGCATTAATCCTGGAGGTGGGCTAGGGCTTTCTTATGCTGTGCAAGACAGATCTCCTGGACACCCCAGTGCACTGATTATTCTTGCTGACAAGTGTTTCATTGACCAGTGACTTTTATACCCCTTGAGTGAATGTGTGAGCAAGCAAGAATCGGACTCACATCAAAACAGAAATTACTAACAAATTTTCCAAATTGTTTCCCTATCCAATAAACTACAAAAGGCCTAATATTATTTTCTGGCACCACAATAAAATTATGAAATGGCACAAGATATACATGAAGGAGCTCCCAAAGGGATTATAATTATTTACCTGTCCACAAGGTACAGTGAGGACTTCCATAAATGGTTGAATTCCAACACTTTTATAATACTCCACCAAGTCTGGTAGTGATGAGTGAACCCTATCTTCTCCCAGTATCACATACTTCCCATTTGGCTGCATTTCAATCATATAGTGTCTGCATCGATCTACACCTCTGAAGTGGTTGGGGAAACAAAAATAATGCGTGATTAAGCAGCAGATTCCTGTCACAGAGCCTCAAACAATCCAGTTACAGAAACACACTTCCAATTCTTCCCGATTTACTGAATTATAAATCTGAGGTTAAAGTAGTAACAAAGTTTGACACGTTTACTAATTGCAAGCAAGCAACTCATTCCCCCAGGGCTCCCTCCCTTCTCTTCATTTAATTACTACCAGCAGTACTTTCATTTTTAGACCTCACATTCTGCAAACCCATCTCTTTGACCCCACTCTTCTTCGTTATGTGCCTTGCGCGTTACACACTTGGGAGATCATGGCTCTCCACATCGAATGACCCCTTGCAGCGTCAATGATATCTCGCACATTTAGATTTGTTAGTTCTTTCACAGTGTCCATATATTTTCTTCTTTGCTGATATCTTCTTCAACCGCATCATTTGTTGGCGCATAGGCTTGGATTATGCTAATGATAAAAGGGTTACCCCTTAATTGAACTAAAAGCAGCCGGTCGGATATTGCCCAATATCCCATAAGGCATTTTGATACTTGTTTATTTAAAATAATTCCAAGTCCATACATATGCTGTTGACTTCCAGAATACATTATCAGAGAACTATTCTTAGTGAATTTGCCACTGTCGGTCCATCTAATTTCTGACAAGCCTAAGATATCAACTTCCAACCTTTTCATTTCATTTAATGTGTTGTCCAGCTTTCCTTTCTGGTAAAGTGTATGGATGTTCCATGTTGCTACCCTTCGCCTTTCCCTATTGGTTACAGTCTCTGGATGACGGTCTGGTGTCACCTGCAGCCCATGACTACCCCTACCGAGCGAGGTGTTGAATCAACCCCATTCACGCTGTTCTTCAACCGCATCCTTCTTTTGTTTCTTACATCTAGCCCTATTAACCCCATTAACAAAAGAAATTCTGCAGATGCTGGAAACCTCGAGCAACACACACAGCACAATCGATGTTTCGGGCCGAAACCCCCATTTCCCCCATGGGTTGTTAAACTCTTTATCACATTCTTTATCCTTGGTGCAGCTTCTGTGTCTTGATCACATTCTGCGATAAACACAAGTTTTGTTGGCTAAGCTTGTTGTGGACACAATGGCTCATTTCTAATTCATCAATGTATCTACAGAAGGGGTATTAGTTGTTTCAAAGCTAATACACACAAAACTGTGTGGATAACTTCATTCACCATTAGCCTGAACTGATTCTACGATCTACAGACTCACTTTCAAGGCTTCTTTACAACTCTTGTTCTCAGTGTTATTTTTAATTTTACAGTTTGTCTTTTTTTTAAGACATTGGTTGATTGTCAATCTTTGTCCACATAGTTTTTTTTTGTGAGATTCTACTGCATTTATTTTCCCCTGCAATACCAGCAAGGAAATGAATCTCAAGGTAAATAGTAACATCTACATACTTGGAACTTTAAAAACATTACAATCAGAAACATTTGGAAGATGATCAGAAACTCCTAAACCCGACACATGAAGCTTAAGCAACACACACAAGATGCTGGAGGAACTCACCAGGCTAGGCAGCATCTATGAGCCCTGCTGAAGGGCCTCAGCCCAAAGTGTCGACTGTACTCTTTTCCATAGATGCTGCCTGGCCTGCTGAGTTCCTCCAGCATTTTGAGTGTGCTGATTAGATTTCCGGCATCTGCAGATTTTCTCTTGTTTGTGACATGAGCATTGTTTGTGGTAAACATTTGGTTCGGCTGATACAGATCTCATTAATCTGTTAATACATCATTAACGAAGGTCACTGTTTACCTTGCTCATTTCTGTTAGTTGGAAATATTTAACAAATAATTGGTAAGCCCTTGGAATTACTCATAATAAAGCTGTCAAAACAGACTGACCACAGATATAATCACAGAAGGGATTAGTTTTGATCCATCCCACAATCTTTGATCCCCTACCATCAGGCTGCTGGTACCATAGCATTAGGACAAGGACTGTTAGGGTGGGAAACTGCTTCTTTCACAGCCTGTCAAACTACTGAACTCTCTACCACCAAGCATTACTGTTTACTTTATAAACTTGTGTCGTAAATTCTCCTTATTGCAAATGTCAATCTTCTTTACTTTTTTTTTGTTAATTTATTTGTGGTAATAATATTTAAGTATTGTATGTGAGTTATATGTACTGTGTTATGCACCTTGGTCTGGAGGAATATTGTTTCATTTGGCAGTGTACATGTATGTGATTGCATGACAATAACTTTGAACTTGAACTTTGATTAAATTGCTTTAATTGCCAGCATCTTTGTTGGATCGCTGCGTTTATCTAGACTATGACCTCCTTTCGGTTAAAGGAATCTTTATGATTCTCTAGATGAATGATAGACCAGAGAAAATTGACGTGTTTGTGTAAAATCTCAAGACACAAGGTTCAAACACTTCCTTTGAAAAGTGGAAGTTGTAACAAAATGCATATCTGATTAATTGACTATATGTTTGAGGAAGGAAATTGTTCAGGACGAGGGAGGGAACAATTGCTATGTCAAATTCCGCCAGGGATCTTGAATTGCTAACTAAATAGAATATTTGCAAATGTCATTCCACGCTTTGAGAAAGGAAGAAGGCAACAGAAAGGAAATTATAGACCAGTGTAGCCTGACCTCAGTGGTTGGGAAGATGTTGGAGTTGATTGTTAAGGATGAGGTTATGGAGTACTTGGAGACACAGGGCAAGATAGAACAAAGTCAGCATGGTTTCCTTAAGGGAAAACCTTGCCTGTTGGAATTTTTGAGGAGATTACAAGTAGAATAGATAAAAGGGATGCAGTGGATGTGTATATTTGGACTTTCAGACAGCCTTTGACAAGGTGCCACACATGAGGCTGCTTACCAAGTTAAGAGCCCATAGTATTTGCAGGAAAGTTACATGGCTAGAGCATTGGCTAATTGGTAGGAGGCAGTGAGTTGGTGGCCAGTGACTAGTCGTGTTCCACAGGGGTCGGTGTTGGGACAGCTTCTTTTTATGCTGTATATAAATGACTTAGATGATGGAATAGATAGCTTTGTTGCCAAGTTTGCAAATGATATGAAGATTGTTGGAGGGGCAGGCAGTGTTGAGGAAATAGGTAGACTACAGAAGGACTTAAACAGATTAGGAGAACAGGCAAGAAAGTGGCAAATGAAATACGATGTTGGAAAATGAATGGTCATGCTCCTTGGTAGTAGAAATAAATGTGCAGACCATTTTCTAAACAGGGAGAAAATCCAAAAATTTAAGATGCAAAAGGACTTGGGAGCCCTTGTGCAGAACACCCTAAAGCTCAACGTGTGGGTAGAGTTGGTGGTGAGGAATGCAAATGCAATGTTAGCATTCATTTCAAGCGGTCTTAAATACAACAGCAGGGATGTGATGCGGAGGCTTCATAAGGCACTGGTGAGGCCTCTCATTGAGTATTGTGTACAGTTTTGGACTCCTCATCTAAGAAAAGATATGTTGGCATTGGAGAGGGTCCAGAGGCGGTTCACAGGGATGATTCCAGGAATGAAAGTGTAATCAGACAAGGAACGTTTGATGGCTCTGGGTCTGTACTCGCTGGAATTTAGAAGGATGAGGGGGGATCTCATTGAAACCTTTCGAATATTGAAAGGCATAGGCAGAGTATATGTGGAAAGGATGTTTCCCATGGTGAGGGGGTCTAGGACAGCAGGGCACAGCCTCAGGATAGAAGGCCATCCATTTAAAACAGAGATACGGAGAAATTTCTTTAGCCAAAGGGTAGTGAATTTGCGGAATTCATTACCACAGGCAGTTGTGGAGGCCAGGTTGTTGGGCATATTTAAGGGCGAGATTGATAGGTTCTTGAAAGGTTACAGGGAGGAGGCTGGGAAATAGGGTTGTGGAGGGGAGAAAGCCATGATTGAATGGCAAAGCAGACTCGATCAGCCTAGTGACCTAATTCTGCTCCAATGTCTTATGGTCCAGAATATGGAATTTCTCTTTATTTTTCTCTCTAGGCTGACATTTCAAAGTAGTTCTTTATTTACAGAGTTTCAATCTTTCAGACCAGGCAACAAGTGGCATGAGTCACAGAACAAAGCAGCAAGCATACAGGCCCTTAAGTCCAACAAGTCTATACTGACCCCATTGCCCATCCAGCTGGTCCCGATTTCCTGCATTCAGCCATATCCTCTAAGCCCTGCTCCTTGCAGCAAATTCTCATGCCCTCCTAGTGTTGGACTTCTCTACCATGAGGAAGAGACTGTTACCATCCTCCTTATCTATACCTCTTACAATTTTAAACACTGAGGTCACCTCTCAGTCTCCTACGCTCTATAGAATAAGGACCTAGCCTGGCCAACAAAGGACCTCTAATCCTGGCAACATCTTTATAAATGGTGTTTAAATCATTACAACTGATGTTTAAATCAGAGGATGTTTTCTTTAGTTGGAGTGTCTAGGACTAGAGGGCACTGTCTCACAATACAAGGATGCCCCTTCAGAACAGATATGAAAAGGAATTTCTTTAGCCAGAGTGGTGAATCTGTGGAATTCATTGCTACAGATGGCTGTGGAGGCCAATAAAGCGGAAGCTGATCAACTCTTAATTAATAAGGGTATCATAAATTATGGGGAGAAATCAGGAGAATGGAATTGAGGGCTAATAAGTCAGCTATGATGGAATGGTAGATCAGACTCGATGGACTAAATAGCCTAATTCTGCTCCTATTATCTATTACCTAAATCTTTTCCGTACTGCATCAAGTTTAACCACATCTTGTCTATAAAAGGGTGGCTAAAACTGTACACAGTACTACAAGTGCAGCCTCACCAGTGACTTACACAAATGCAAAATAATGTTCCAACTCCTATACTCAGTGCTTTAACTGATGAAGGCCAGAATGCTAAATGCCTTTTTCAGAACTCTGTCTACCTGTGACACTTACAATGAACTATGCACTTGTACCCCCAGGCCCTTCAATTCCATTGCACTCCCTAGTGCCCTACCATTCTTAGTACACTGTATGTTGGTTTGACTTTCCAACATGCATCTCCCCACTCATAGCTGTATTGAAATCCATTTGCCACTCCTTAGCCCAGGTCCCTAACTAATAAATATTTCCCTGTAATCTTTAATAATTATCTTCCTATTAACAACAGTTCCGAAGTTCATGTAATCTGCAAACTTCTTGATCAATCCTTGTGCTTTCAAGTCAGAATAATTTCTATAAGTAACAAACAATAAGGGTCCAGCATCGACCCCTGTGGCACGCCACTGTCACCAGCCTCCCGTTCAAGAAACGGCCTTCACTATCTCCAAGCCACGCCCTCTGCTTTCGACCTCAAAGCCATTTTGAATCCATCTATCTAGCTGTCCCTGCATTCCATGTGACCTAACCACCCAGACCAGCCTACCATGAAGAATCCTGTCAAAGGCCTTTCTAAAGTCCAAATAGACAACATACACTGCCCTACCATCATCTACCTGTTTCATTATCTCTACAAAACAAAACTATAATAGGTTTGTCAAGCACAACTTTCCATGCTCACTCCTCATAATCAAACTCTGATTATTCCAGTGCTGGTGGACCCTGTCCCTTAGAATTTCCTCCAGTTTCTTCCCCACTAGTACAGATGAATACTAAATGTTTTAAGAGACCATAAGGACCTTAATACTAACTTCTTAATTAGCACTACAATTTAAAAATACTTATTCACCTCATCCCTTGCTGTCTACTGTTGTGGCCTGTGACTACGCTGGGTGTAGTTCTTAGCTGCAGTGACTCTTGGCGAAGCCCCAAGAACAATTAAAACAAACATGTCAACTTTTTTTCTTTAGAAAGCAAATGGGACAAAGCCTTTCAGAGTTTTATCTGTGCTGTGTTCCGATATGTCCAGCTTTATCAACATAAGATGTAGGCTAGAAAATAGTCTCTTAACCTCACCACAATGAATGCTTGATTTCCGTGCTAAATGCTTAATGGACCAGCAGTTATCTGCTAGATTAATTAAAAAGAACAGGAAGTGACTAAATGATCATAGAACATAGAACAGTTCAGCACAGTATGGGTCATTTGGCCCACGATGTTGTGCTATTCCACAATCAATCTAAACTTTCGCTCCTACACAGCCCATAGCCCATATGTCCATCCATGAATCTCTCCACTGCATGAGCCTGTCACCACCCCTGGCAGTGCGTTTCAGCACCTGCCACTCTGTTTCAAGTTTGAAACCATTGACTTAATAGACCCTTTTATCTTTATACAGCTGGACATTTCTAATATCCCCAGAATTCGTTAATTTTTGGAAAAGTACCCGAGAATTTAGGAGCAAGATGATGTATTAATGAGCGGAAAAGTGAAGCCAAAGTTCCTATACCATTATACAGAGTAAAAAGACAATCCAGTGAAAGGGAAGGGAAGACAATTGATTATCGAGCAAAATATCTGTTTAGCGGCAGCAGGTGGAGAGCTGAGAACGTGAATGAATAGTCTGGATCCATTTTTGCTAAAGAAGCTTCTGTTAGTAGGAGAGAGTTAGTTGAAGAAAAGGTGGGTGGAACTTAAAAAATCATCTAGTCCTTGCTGTGGGAAGGTATAGAAACAATGACTAATCTAACCACAAGTTTTTAATTCCGATACAAAGGGACTGATGCCAGACAATTCCTTATATTGCAACCCTGCTTCTTTAGTAAGGGGCAAAGGACAAATCCAACAACTTCTGGCTGACAATGGAGGGTAAACTCTGGGAGACAACTGGAGAGAAAAAGAAATGGGACTTAGAAAATAGCACTTAAGGCTGCGAGTTAATAAAAAGAAAACTGGCTGGATTAAAGACAAATCCGAATAACCTGAAAGGAAAGACTTACTGGGCCACAAGGTGAAGGAAAGGGAATGGAATTCATCATATAGCTCTTTCAAAGTGGTGTCCCATTTTAGTGTGGGCTGAGCAGCTTCCTGAAATGTATTATTCTGTAAATGTCCAGCCATTTGTACGTCCACTGCAGCGCAGTGGCTGGTGTGACACTATTACAGCTGGGGGTGTTGGAGTTTGGGATTCAATTCCGGCCTCCTCTGCACGGAGTCTTTGTCCATCCAAACCTGTGCAATGCATGGGTTTTCTCCGAGTCCTCTTGTTCTCCCCCAGTCCAAAGACGTACCAGATAGGTTAATTGGTCATTGCAAATTCTCCTGTGATTAGGCTGGCATTAAATTTGGATTGTCAGGGGCAGCACAGCTCAAATGGCTGGAAGGATTTATTCCCCGTTTTATCTCTAAATAAATAAATGTTTCTCACTCATTAAAATATTTCCATGTGGAAAACATGAGGGAAAACAATTTAGTAACAATTTGTTAATGACTATGTATCAATAGAATTATGTGTACATATGAATTGCTTATTCATAGGTACTTAATGTTTCAGTGATCTCCAATTTGGAGAATCAGACAAGATATCTTTTAATTGATCTCTCTTATTTAAATGGTAAAATTAGTTGTGTTTCTTTGACTGTTGCAAAGCTGCTAATGTGATGACTACAACAGATACAAGTTCAGAATCAGATTTACTGTCACACGTTGTGAAATTTATGTTTTGTGACCATAACGCAGGCAAAACAAATAAAACAGTAAATCGGTCTTCATTCCGTGTAATTTATGGGTATTTAGTTTAAGTAACAGATTCAATAGTCACCCACCAAATGTTGGAAAACTTTCCCAAAATTCAGTGAATTAAAAAAAGAGAACAAAATCCATTATTGCCCATTTTTATGTCAAAGTCCCAACTGAATGAAAGAATAACAACTTATAAAGAAACTTCCCAATCACAACCACTTCCTAGATTCACTTATCACACCAAGACAGACCACCTGTCTCCTCCCACTTCTTTACTACACAGTGTGAAAACCAGAACAAAAAAATGCAGCCATTAATTTCCACCATTTTCCTTACAACTATACTGCATAATGGGGGGAGGGGGAGCTATACACACACACACACACACACACACACACACACACACACACACACACACACAGACACACACACACACACACACACACACAGGTCATATCGTTAGAGAGCTAGGGTGCCCAAGACTTCTGCACAGTAGTTTATATTTGTCAACTCAGAGCGAGAAGGACTTTGTAAATCTGTTGGGAGCAAAGGATGTTGGGAATGGTGAGGGCCATGGGAGTGGAGTGGGACAGGTGGCTGAAAAGGAGTGCCAGGGGTGGGGGTTGGCACGGGTGCAGACACACTCAGCCCTGAGACACCAGGCAAGGTCATTTGATTCCAAACAATTGGTTTACTGATCATTACAGAATATCTCCATGGTGCTTCCTGCTACCTTCTCTCTCCCTTCCCCTTCCTACAACCATGATTCCCCTCTCCTTGCCCTCTTCCCCCTTTCAGTCCACAATAGAGACTCACATCAGAATGTGGTTTATCATCACTTACATATGTCGTATGTTTTTTTTTGCAGCAATACAGTGCAATACATAAAATCATTAGAGTGTACAAAAGTTCTCGGCACCATACCTGCCTAAGACTTTTGCACAGTAGAGTGCTTGTTTACGGAAAGATGTCATTTATTGTGTTAAATACTATGAAGAGGATAAGGAAGGTTAATTATTTCTGAAACCAATCACAACAGACGATACTGGTAATGCACGCCAGAATGGTGTGGGTGTTGCCTGGTGAATAAAGGAAACTAAATATGAAGGGGATACTAAACAAACTTCAGTGATTATAATCCACCTGATCAAATAGAAGTTAGAGATCAGTGCATATTGGAAGAAACATCACCTTAAAGAGTTTTCAAAAACAATTAAATTATCAAGATTTAAATGGAATTTGACCGGAGCGGTCAAGGGGTTTGTGGGGGCAGAGGGAAGGTGGGAAAGAGTGCATAACGTGAGGGTCTGAAAAAAATGCAAGGGAGAGAGGGAAAGAGAGAAGTACAAGGGAGGGAGAATTTACACTGATAACTAAGCAATTTCAGGCAAGGCTAATGATTTTAAATGACAAAAATAGTTACCTGTAAGTTAATGTGTACCCCTCCCTGCTTCCACTGACACGTATCAAGAAGCAACCTAACGGTTGGTTTGCCAACAGGTTTTCACTTTCACTGCAATGCAAAGTATAAAAATTCATTTTTGTAGTACACTTTCATAAATAAAGAAGAAATATCCGAAAACACTGGTGCCCCAGACAGTACTTCCTCAGCCCCTATGGTACTCTTTGTACACGCATGACTGTGTACCCAGATTCTGCTCTGGCTCTATCTACCTTTCTTTCTGTACTTGCAAAGTTTGTCTTCTTCTGTACACTGGCTGTCCGCCCAGTTGGTGCGGTCTTTCATTGATTCTGTTATGGTTATTGGATTTATTGAGTATGCCCGCAAGAAAATGAACCTCAGGGTTGTATATGGTGACATTGATGTACTTTGATAATAAATTTACTTTGAAATTTGAGTAATCAGTGATTGAGATTCAATTCCCACCTCTGTCTATAAGGAGTTTGTACCTTCTCCCCATGACTGTGTGGGTTTCTTCCAGGTGCTCCAGTTTCCTCCCACATTCCCCACGAAAAAGGTAATTTGTGGGCATGCTATTTTGGCACTGGGAGCATGGCGACATTTGTGGACTGAGCCCAACACTTTCTAAGATTGTGTTTGTCGTTGACATGAATGACATATTTCACTGTAAGCTTTGATGCACATGTGACAAATAAAGCTAATCTTTTAGTCTTTAAGCAAGATATATATACACCATAGCATCCAATGACATATATCACACATTGAGGCCCTTCCACGGATTTCAGCAGAACATGGATGGCCCGCAGTTTCCACATACTGGTGTCATAGAAGCAAGCTTTTTCTGTGGCAGTTTGAGTGCTCTTTCAGCACAGTTGCCACAAGAAACCTGACTGAAGTCAGTCCAATTTGAATTATTTACTTTCTTGCCCCTCCCATGACCCACACCAATTCTCACTCTCTGGTAATGATAAACATCCTGGCAGTGGACATCAAACGTAAGGTACGTAATCTGTCTGTAGCTACTGACAATGCACTGTTATAAGTATTTTCAAGCAGAATCGGGAATCTGAAGCTTTGCTAAATAATTAAAATCACTGAATACCACATTTGCAATCAATGCCATTGACCATGGTATTAAGATTATCAATATCAATGATAAATCCCACCCAATAAATTTAAATTACACTCACCGCCTTGTGATCATCCCATGAAACCAGCAAGGAAACGTGCCATTCTGAGCTACTTTTCCAGCCTGAGTTTCTTTGAACCACCGAATTGTAGCCCTTTTCTTGATAATTTGCTGCTCCTTCTCTGCCTGCTCCTGAATCCACAAGTTGTTCACGTGCTCACGAGAATTATCGAAGGGAGTTGCCTGAAACAAAGGCTTTGTTTATAATACATTTTAAATCAGATAATCTGCTAGTGAATCATGAAAGTGAACCGTGGAAGATATCTGCACTTGGATGTATAGGGGTGCCCAGTGAAACGTAGTTGAAATCAAAGGTGTTACTTACACCAGTACTCTAAGCACATGCAGCAGAATACACAAACCTCTGTATTAGTCCCTGATTTCCAAATGTTGGAGATCAGCCAATGCCCTTAGCTTTGGCTTGCTAGCTAAATGCTCAAATTGGGAAAATGGAGAAACTTAGAAAATAAATTTGAGAGGTCTACCAGCCATTTTCATCCTCCCCTACAGTTCCATTACAGGCACCATCCTCCCGACTGCTGAGGTCACTGTTGGTGACATTCTTTCGCCAACAGATTTCTAAGTGGTCCATGAAACTATGAAAACTACCTCATTGTTCCTCTTTCGTGCTACTTTTTTTTTACTTTTTGCAATTTTAATGTCTTGCGTGGAACTGATGACGCAAAATAACAAATGCAACGACATACGGTGCCTATAAAAAGTATTCAGCCCACCTGGTAGTTTTCATGTTCTACTACATTGAATCATAGTGGATTTAATTTGGCTTTTTTGATACTGGTCAACAGAAAAAGACTCTTTTGTGTCAAAGTGAAAACAGATCTCTACGAAGTGATCTAAATTAATTACAAATATAAAACAAAATAATTGATGGCATAAGTATTCACCCCCCCCCCTTTAATATGACAGACCACATCGTCACTGGTGTAGCCAATTGGTTTCAGAAGTCACATAATCAGTTAAATGGAGATTAGTTTTTGGAGACCTGTGTGCAAATAAGGTGTTTCAGTTGATTGTAGTAAAAATACACCTGTATCTGGTAGGTTCAACTGTTGGTGAGTCAGTATTCTGGCAGAAACTACACCATGAAGACAAAAGAACACTCCAAGCAACTCTGTGAAAAGGTTATTGAAAAGCACAAGTTAGGAGATGGATACAAGAACATTTCCAAGTCACTGAATATCCCTTGGAGTACAGTTAATTCAATCATCAAGAAATGGAAAGAAAATGGCGCAGCTGTAAATCTACCTAGAGCATGTCGTCCTTCAAAACTGATGATCGTGCAAGAAGGGGACAAGTGAGGGAGGCCACCAAGAGACCTTTGACAACTCTGGAGGAGTTACGAGCTTCAGTGGCTGAGATAGGTAAGACTGCACATACAACAACTGTTGCTCAGGTGTTTCACCAGTCACAGCTTTATAGATGAGTGACAAAGAGAAAGACACTATTGAAAAAAATTCACATGAAATCTTGGCTAAGTTTGCCCGAAGGCATGTGGGAGACTCTGAAGTCAGCTGGAAGTAGCTTCTATGGTCTGATGAAACCAAAATTGAGCTTTTTGGCCATCAGACTAAATGCTATGCTTGGTGTAAAGCAAATACCGCACATTATCAAAAATACACCATCCTTACCATGAAGCATGGTGGTGGCTGCATCATGCTGTGGGGATGCTTCACTGCAGCAGGCCCAGGAAGGCTTGTAAAGGTAGAGGGTAAAATGAATGCAGTAAAATACAGGGAAATCCTGACGCAGTCTGCAAGAGAACTATGACTTGAGAGAAGATTTATTTTCCAGCAAGACAATGACCCCAAGCATAAAGCCAAAGCTACATAGGAATGGCTTAAAAACAACAAAGTTAATGTCCTTGAGTGGTCAAGTCAGAGTCCAGACCTTAATCCAATTGAAAATTTGTGGCTGGGCTTAAAAAAGGCTGTTCACTCACGATTCCCATGCAATCTAACAGAGCTTGAGCAGTTTTGTAAAGAAGAATGGCGAAAAATTGCAGTGTCCAGATGTGCAAAGTTGATAGAGACTGTTGGCCAGAAAGAATGACAATCTACAAATCAGTGAATTCAAATGAATCAAGGACAATGGAAGCAGTCTTTGTTCTTGCCACATGCTTGGGGATGGAGGTTGCCATTTTGTGAAGACACGCTATTCTCCATTTTGTGAGCTTGACATGCTGGGCTTGATCAATGTTATAAAGAAGACACAATGATTGTTCAGGTAATCTACTGGACTGGAGATCATCTCCAAATAAGAAGTTATTTGTGAGATATTCTTTGGTTGGCTATAACATGCAGGTTTGTGAATGTTGGGGCTGATGCCTGCTTGAAGTGATTCGAGCTCATTGCTGATTGAGAACAAACAGCCATAAATTAACAACTGTCACTTGATGGGAAGAGGGCAAAAAATTGATGCTGGCTTGGAGCAGAGCCAATAACAAGGAGTTAAAGGACAGGCACATGGCCTGTGGCCAATGACACAGGAATGCGATATTTGAATTGATAAGGAATGGATATAAAAGTGGATGCTTTGTGTGTGCTGGTAGTGGTAACTTCGAAGAATAACCATCACAGATACAAGCGTAAGCAACCCTGTGTGAAACAAGTAGCGAGTGAATCGTGACAATGAGGAATGCCTGGCCAGCGTAAACTCCTTTGCCCGGGTAATACCTTTGCTATTCTTTGACTATTCAGGAGAGTCAAGGATACTTAGTGGGTGTGCACACAGGGTATTTAGTGTTTGAATTCACATACTTGTTAGTTTGAACAATAAAGGTACTTGTCGGTAAATACAGATCTCACTGTGCCTCACTAAGCATCTTTATAAGTAGAAGTAGTTTTTTTTTTCGCAACAAGACCTATCCACACAGACTCAAGGCTGTAATTGCTGCCAAAGGTACATCTGAGCATAGGCACCCACCGCCCCCCCCGGCCAGGGCTGTGTGCTCAGTCCACTGCTGTTCACTCTGCTGACCCACGACTGTGCTGCAACGCACAGCTCAAACCACATCATCAAGTTTGCCGATGACACGACCGTGGTGGGTCTCATCAGCAAGAACGATGAGTCAGCATACAGAGAGGTGCAGCGGCTAACGTACTGGTGCAGAGCCAACAACCTGTCTCTGAATGTGAACAAAACAAAAGAGATGGTTGTTGACTTCAGGAGGACACGGAGCGACCACTCTCCGCTGAAATCGATGACTCCTCCATAGAGGTCGTTAAGAGCACCAAATTTCTTGGTGTTCACCTGGCGGAGAATCTCACCTGGTCCCTCAACACCAGCTCCATAGCAAAGAAAGCCCAGCAGTGTCTCTATTTTCTGCGACGGCTGAGAAAAGTCCATCTCCCACACCCCATCCTCACCACATTCTACAGAGGTTGTATTGAGAGCATCCTGAGCAGCTGCATCACTGCCTAGTTCGGAAATTGCACCATCTTGGATCGCAAGACCCTGCAGCGGATAGTGAGGTCAGCTGAGAAGATCATCGGGGTCTCTCTTCCCGCCATTACAGACATTTACACCACACGCTGCATCCACAAAGCAAACAGCATTATGAAGGACCCTACACACCCCTCATACAAACGCTTCTCCCTCCTGCTATGTAGCAAAAGGCACCGAAGCATTCGGGCTCTCAAGACCAGACTACGTAAACAGTTTCTTCTCCCAAGCCATCAGACTCTTCAATACCCAGAGCCTGGACTGACACCAACCTACTGCCCTCGACTGTGCATATTGACTTGTTTATTATTTATTGTAATGCCTGCACTGTTTTGTGCACTTTATGCAGTCCTGGGTAGGTCTGTAGTCTAATGTAGTTTTTGTGTTGTTTTATGTAGTTCAGGGTAGTTTTTGTATTGTTTCATGTAGCACCATGGTCCTGAAAAACGTCCTGTTTTTACTGTGTACTGTACCAGCAGTTATGGTTGACATGACAATAAAAAGTGACTTGACTTGAATTGATCTACTAAACACTGATTTGAGGGGGGTGAATACTTATGCAATCAATTATTTTGCATTTTATATTTGTAAGTCATTTAGATCACTTTGTAGAGATCTGTTTTCACTTCGACATGAAAGTGTCTTTTTCTGTTGATCAGTGTCAAAAAAGCCAAATTAAATCCACTGTGGTTCAATGTTGTAAAACAACAAAACATTAAAACTTCTGGGGTGGGGGTGAATATATGGGCACTGTATATCAGTGATATTAAACCTCATTCTGATTTTATAATGTCTTCTCATTTTTGCTATCAAAACATAACATTTCACCTTTTAAGGATTAGACTTCATCTGAACAATCAGCCATACCACACATATCTAAGACTCCTTAGCCTATTATTATCATTCCCTTTAACAGTTCACTATGCCTCTAGGTATTTTTTTGTCATCAGAAAATTTGAAAATTGCACAACATTAATCAGGAAGTACTACTGAATCAATGTCTCAGTATCAACAGTGGAGAAATCCCTCTAGTTCAACAAAATGGCCAGCATATCTTTGGATAATATTGACTTTACATGGATTACATTAAGGCTTATGAGCAAGAACAAAGTACTTCCAAACGATGAGACGCAAGAGATCTTTATAAAGTTCACATACATAAATTATCTAATTCATTGGCAGATAAAGAAATCAAAATCATAACTGAATATGACCTTTAATCAGGCTAGAACTTACTTTTCAGTTGTTAATGCTATTGTAAAGATCTTGTTTAGATTAAATCTGAAGTAGTAACAGCAGCTCTGGGCAATACACCACAGGTATAGAGTTATGAGCCTGAAGGATATGGATGTAAAACTTAGCAACAAGGCACATGCACTACAAGAGTTAAATTGGTTAATGTATAAAGGAACGTTTGCATAGAGATGTATTCTCTGGAATTCAGAAGAGCAAGGAACAATCTAGTTAAATATTTCATGGTAATGGCAAGAAACAAAAATACATAGAGAAACTATTTCCTCTGAAACTATTGAGGGTGCATCTTCCTGAAAAACATACCTCCACTAATTTACTCCGCGGCCTGGGAACAGGAGGCTGGACGTCTTTGTGAAATTTATCTACAGCCGCAAAGCGAGGTCGAGGGAGTGGCTTCTTTTTTCTCGGAAGTGGAACAGGTGGTGTAACTGGTCCTGCACAGTAGGGATTTTGATTAACATATTAATTTTATTTTTTACATGCAACTGATGATTTTTTAATGCTTATATATTCTGCTGCAGAGATCACATTTCAACTGATTCACATGTGTATGCTGCTAATATATTGGCCGATTACCAGCACTTCCCAGACTACTGGTGTTAATCTAATTGGTTTCTGCTGTCTCAGTGAAGCCGGCAGCACAATTTTGCTCACTACTTTTCACCCCCTGTTAATTTTTCTGAATTTCCAAATGGTTTAAACTCTCCAGAGTGGCACTAGCAAGCCCTATTACAAGGGTGTTGTTCCTGGTCCTGCACAAGTCCATCTACCAAATAAATGGTCCAGCGGCTCAGAAATGTAACACATCTCTCCAGCCAAGTACTAATTTGCTCTATTTTCCTTATTCTGTTTGCTACGAGGTGGGACTGGGAGTAAAACAGAGAATGTTATCCTTAAAGTTCTGCTTTAGAACTCTTTTCCTTACTCCCTAAGCTTTGCCTACAGCACTATACAGTCTCAGCCTGAGCACACCCCCTCAGCATCAATTGTGAAACAGGCCCAGCAGAGACTGCACTTTCTGAGGAAGCTTAAACAAGCATCACTCCCCACTAACATCTTAACTACATTCTACAGAGGCGTGGTTGAGAGTGTGCTGACCTTTTGCATCACAACCTGGTACTCCAGCTGCAGTGCTGTCGACAAAAAAGCCTTGCAGAGGGTGGTTAGGGGAGCAGAGAAGGTTATTGGGGTCTCCCTACCTTCTGTCCAAGACCTCCTTCAGAGTCGATGCCTCCAGAAGACACGGTACATCATTAAAGACCCCTCACACCCTCTCCATGAACTGTTTGTTCTTCTGCCACCAGGCAAACGTTACAGGAGCATCAAAACTAAAACCACAAGGCTACTAAACAGCTTCCTCCCACAGGCAGTCAGACTGCTAAATAGCTGCTCCACCTGACTCTGCTTTGGACACTTTTAACTTGCACTGGACACTTATAACTGATTTTAACTGACATGTGGCTGTTGTGTTTTACTACTTATTGTTATATTTATTATTTAGTGTTGCGTTTGTTATGTTATGATTGAACTGCTCCTGAGAAACACTGTCTCATTCTGTCCTGTAGAGCTGATGTATGGTTAGGATGACAATAAACTTTTTTGAATCTTGAATCTTGAATATGGCTTTTTGCAACCCAAGTCATTAGTACAGATATGGACCACGACCTCTGGCTTTCGTTCCTCCCCCCTCAGTTTAACCTGCAGCCATTCAATGACATCATTGACAATGGCAACATACCATTGTGGAGTCATGCTTTCAGCTGCAGGCACACTCGACTGCTTCCCTTTTCTCCATTACCCGCTCACTCTTCTTCTTCCCCTCCAACACAACTGAGCAGTTGTGGTGCCACACTCCTGGCTCTGACTGCACATCCCCAAGGAGCCATCACCACTAATGGCATCAACAACAATGGGAGTAACCTGTAAGTCAGCAATAACTCCCTGCTCCTCATGGACTATTTGGCAATTACTTATTCCCTTTGTCTGAACACTTGATTAAAAATTAGCTTTATTTGTCACATGTACATTGGAACATACAGGGAAATGCGCGGTTTTGCATCAAATCATATCAGCGAAGATTGTGCCGGGCAGCTTGCAAGCGTTTTCATGCTGCCAACGCCAACAAAGCATGCCCGGAACTCACCATGCAGTACTGCGCAAAAGTCTTAGCTACATATATATCTCTAGGGTGCCTCAGAATTTTGCATAGTACTGTGTCTACTAAATATTTACCAATATTAACAAAAACTTATGACTCACAGATATTGCCGTTTCAAGGGCAAGTAAAGAGCGGATGCGGATCGATGTCTTTCCACCATGTACTTCAAGTCAAATCAAAATTAAGCCACGCAGGAAATGATATCAAAACAGCTTGTGTAAAAGTCTTAGGCACCCTAGCTATGTATATGTGCCTGAGGCTTTTGCACACTTCAGTACATCTTTGGAATGTGGGAGGAAAGCAGAGCACCCAGAGGAAACCAATGCAATCACGGGGACACAGCTGTGGGAATTGAATCATGATCTGATGCTGTAATAGCATTACGCTAACCTTTATGCCACCTATCAGCCTCAATGCACTATTCATAATGTACTCCATTCTGAGTACTTAAACTTCATTGATATTGTTGTATTAATATTAAATATCTCTGTAGCTCTCACAAAATCTACCTTCATTTTTCCACTCCATTTCCTGCCTTTTTCTTTCCATTTCCTGCTCCAATTCAATCTGGCGTCTTTCTTCCATTTGCCTTTCCAGTTCCAGCCGACGCTGGTTTTGTAGTTCCAGCAACAAAGCCTTATATTTGCTTTGACAGCGGTATCTTTTATAGCCTGAAGAATAATTAGCAAAATAAATTGGGCCAATTCAATTTCACAGTTCTGCAATCAATGATATTATTAACTTAAAAGAAAAACTAAACATAAAAGATAAACCTATTATAAATGAGAGTATGATCAGCACAATTATGCTTACTTATTTAGGCTCTACTTATACCTTTTTCATCCATCTTATATTTTGGAGAAGAGTCAAAGGCCTTCTGCTCTTTATCAGTAGCTTTGAACATGGTAATGAAAAATTTCAGGGAGCTTGTTTGCTACTTCTCATTCATCTTTAAGTAAATCATTTAATCAAAGAATTAGAACCACCAGTCACAGCATCCAGCGAGGCTTTGTGGCAGCATCGTCTAATAAATGTATGAAGTCAAAAATGTATGAAGAACATTAAAATCTTGATGAAAACAGCAGTTAAGACAGCTAGCATATTTTCTCAAGAAAATGTTAGCTGCTACTGACTTGCTGTACATTAAAGGTAATGGACCTTCATCTAAGCCCATTGATATGAATGTCAGAGTACAGGTCGACCTTCACTAATCTGACTACCTGTAATCCGGTTCCTTCGATAATCCAGCACTGATTTCAAATTTTCCGCGCAACTGTAATTTCAAATTTCCCGGGCCACCGTACCAATCTGCTGTGCATTGTTTTGGTTGTGCTAGATCTGTTCACGTGTTGGCGCTCTCTTGTAAGTGCAGACAGGCGATTCCTGCTTGTTTTCCTGCATTTATTAATATCATTGGCTCTCTTTTAGCCCTAGTTATGGCCCCAGTGGGTAAAGGAAATGCACCTCGTGCTGTGAAGCAAAAACACCGCACATTATCCATTAAAGGTAAGGTTGAATGCTTGAAAAAGCTGGACAGTGGTGTATCGGTGAAAAGCTTGAGCGAGTGTTACAACATTCTCTTCCACAGTGTACGATATAAAGAAACAGAAAGACAAACTGTTACATTTGTTTTGCTGATAGTGGCTCAAAGAAACAGATGTGTGTAATAAAAACGATGAAAGATGGAAGAAGTTCGGAACTAGATAAAGTGCTGATAACGTGGTTTAATCTTCGTGTAAGTAAAGGTGTTGAACTATCTGGAGATATGGTGAAAGAACAAGCAAAAGTGTTTCATGAAGAACTAGGACTAGATTATGAGTGTGAAGGCTGGCTTCATCGGTTCAAGCAGCGACATGGCTTACAGTTTCGTGCAGTGTGTGGTGAAAACCGTTCAGCAGACAAGGAAGCAGCAGCAGAGTTCGTGGATGAGTTCGCCAAGTTAGTCTCCGATGAAAAATTAAGTCCCGAGCAGGTGTACAATGCTGATGAGACTGCTCTGTATTGGAGATGAACACCAGGAAGAACACTAACAGCAGCAGATGCAGAATCGCCAACAGGGTATGAGGCATCGAGAGATCGTGTGAGTTTGCTAGGCTGCTCTAATGCTGCAGGAACCCACAGATGCAAGTTACTGGTCATTGGCAAAAGTTGTTGATGATCCTGACAATCCCACACTTGCAGACATGTAACTTTGCCCGAAGGTATATTAAACGCCTCACTTTAGAAGTGGAAGTGCTCAACTTTTCTGTTCTGGCAATAAGTTAATTCCTGTACATTTACCTGTACCCTTTATTTTATCTGTGCCTGTACAGTATATTACTTTATTAAAATTTCACTTGCTACTCATTTAATATTTCTGTTTCATTATTATCTAACTTGTACTGATTTACATGATAATTTAAAGGTATGATGAGGCAGTTAGCTATTGCTCAATGTGATCCTTCTATAATTCGGCATTTTCCCTAATCCGGCACTCCTCAGGTCTCAGTCATGCCGGATTAGTGAAGGTCGACCTGTATTGACGTAGCAACAGTTTACTTGCAACATGCATCCAAGCTAGGTTAGTGTATGGTTAAGGATTAAATCAGCCATGATAGAATGGTGGAGCAGACTTGACGTGCTGAATGGCCTAATTCTGTTCCTATGTCTTATGGTCTAAGGAGAGGTTCAGGGAGCGATAACTTGAGGAGGCATTATGGGACTGTTGGTCGCATTAGCCCCAAAGCACCACAGGTCTTTTTGCTGGCAATAAATATGGTACCATCAAAGAAATCCTCTTGAACAGATGCAAGCATTCTACAGATAAGGTACTATACCTGTGGTACGGTGGTAATGGAGGAGGTGGATTCTGGGAAGAGTTACAGGCCGATTTGCTATTCTGGAATGACGTTGCATTCCTGGGCTTCTCCTATTCAGACTGAACAGTAAGTATTCTATCATACTTCCAACTTCACCCTTATCAATGGTCACAAGGCATGGAGGTATCGGGGAGTGAACCACTTGTCATCAGGCATCCTCGATATCAGTAAAGCTAGTTCCGTTCAACAGTATTGTTGGAGACTATTGATGACAATGCCACTGATCCTTGGGAAATAGTAAGGCTCTGCTTGCTTCGGATGGTTATTACTTGTTGCTTATGCAACTCTTGCCTGTTACTTGTCAACCATTATACAGAGAAATGGTAAGAGAAAGCAAAATTTAACAATTCATGAAACAGAGTTTTAAAGATATTTGAGATTTGTATTAGAGTGAAAATAAGTTACCTTCAAGGCAACTAAACTAGATCTACTGTTTTTATCATTTTAGGCTGCTATTTATTAATTCAGCTTGTTTAACCAAGTTAAAGTATTACTAAAAACTTCAACAACGGTAAATTCTCCCACTTAAACGAAAATTGAACGCTTTTCACTTACTTTTTTGGATAATCAATGCAGCTTTTTCAAGTTTTTCGATGCACTTTGCGAGTTGATCCTGATGCCAGTACTTAAAGAACAGGCGTGATTTTCTGCACAAGAAGGTGGGGGATACAGCTGAGACTTGAAGAAATCAGCAATACAACACTTAAGGCTGATTTATACTTGTGTGTACTAGCTTACGCCGTAGCCTATGCAAGTGGGCTACGCCATTGTGAGCATTTATACTTGTGCGCTGGTGTGTCTGCGTCGCTCTGCAATTCACCGCCAAAACACTAGTTGGCGGTGGGGTTTCTATGCCACCGTGTTGAGTTTCTTCGTGTTGAAACTCAACACGAAGAAATTCAAACTTCAAACAATGACGACTGAAACTGAAGGAGGGTGAATTTTCTGTGCTTGTCCAGCCACTGAGAGACATGGACGAGGAAATGCATTTCAAATATTTTCAGATGTCGGCAGGTACATTTGACGATTTGGTTCATTGTCTCCAACCATTTATTTCGCACAGTACACTCAGAGACTGGCAATCACTATTCGAGTTATGGAAAGCATTGCAGCCAGAGTTCCTTCCCTGCCCTTCGGTCGCCCAATGGGAAGCTATTGCAGCGTAGGAGGAAATGTGATGCTACCAAGCCGACCAATCACGGTTGTTGAAGTCTGTGTCACCGCGACGTGTAGTTACATTTTGGGAGAGGTGCGCGTTAGGCTACAGCATAGGGTTCGCGTAGAGTACAGCGTAGGGTATGCTGCTACGCCGTACCTACGGCGTACATTTGACGTACAAGTATAAATCAGCCTTAACTGGGTTCAAAAGCATCTTGAGGCAGATATGGAGTGCAGAATTTGTTGACATTACCAGAATAAATTGGCGTACAAGAATGATACTTGGTTCATACACCCACATGTTTCAATGATGTTAATAAATCTTGATCTTGCAATAAGAAGCAACAGGGAATAGAATTTCTATCAGCAGAATTGAATGAGTTAATTTAAGTTGCAATCAAGAACCCAGATATATGAAACAGAAACCCAGTCTGCCTCAAACCTGACCATAAATTGTTTTAACCTATGGTCAAGTATAAATCTGTTTAAGATGGCACTGGTGAAGCACAACGATGACTTACTGGCAGTAAAAATAACTTTTACTTTATTAAATCAAACTTTTTCTTGAAAATTATCACTGTAATCAATAGTTTGTAACTTCCCTATCAGAGTCGAGCATTTGAACTGCATGTGAACTGAAGTCTCGAAGGTGGCATGGTATATACAGCTGAATCGAGGTGGCCGGTCGTGGGCCAGAAAGCAGAGAACGAACTCCTGTTTGGCTGTATGAGCAGATTGTAGGAGATTCGAAGCAGCAGAACCAAGGAGAGGCAGAGTTGAGGCAGCAGACCCTGGGCCCAAGAGCAAGGAACAAGCCGAGGTTTGACCCATTTAAACACCAGGCCGAATCGGGAAAGTCAGGTTTGGGCCAAATCGAGGTGTTCAGTCCCGGGTCCAAGAGCGTATTGAAGCAGCAGGGTCTGAGGAACGGCCAAGGTTTGGCCGATTTAAACACTGGGCCAGATTGAAGAAGTCTGGGTGTTGGGGCTGGAGGCGAGAGATGGGCCAGTGTTCATCTTGCTGCTCTCTGGGAGGTTCACTTGTCCCTGCACTGAACTGAGGCTGTGGCCTGAAACTAATGGGCTTCTGGATCGGCTTCAGTGATGTTGGGCTTGGCGGCTGTGGTCTCACTTTCATGAACTTCAGTTCTGAACGCCATTTGTTTACTTTTATTGTTTGCATGATTCGTTTTTTCCTGCACATTGGGCGTTTGACAGTCTTCTCTTTTTTTTAAAAATCGGTTCTATTGGTTTCTTAGCTTTGTGGCTGCCTGTAAGGAGATGAATCTCAAACTTGTATATAGTATACATACTTGGATAATGAATGCACTTTGAACTTTGAACTTTAGATGAAAGAAGGATTACGGGGTATGTGGGAGGTAGTGTTAGATTGATCTTGGTGTAGGTTAAAAGCTCAGCATAGCTTTGTGGGTCAGGGGGATTGTACTGTGCTGTACTGTTCTATGTCTATGCAATCGATGCAGGGCAAGAGATTGGTGCTAGGTTTATTATCTAAATAATTTGTGACACTTTATCCCACCTTTAACAGTGTTTTTTTTAAAGTATAGGCTGTTGGACCTCGCTGGAATCTGAGATGACAGCACTGAAAGGAGACAAGAAGACCAGAGGCTATAGGAAACAATTTCTATGATAGTCATTGGTGCAGGAGAAATCACCACCCACCCTAAACAATTACGTTCCAAACCCTACCCTCAATTAACACCATAAGCAGATGAGATTCTGCTGATGCTGGAAATCCAGGGCAACACCCACAAGTTGCAGGAGGAACTCAGCAGGTCAGGCAGCATCTCTATGGAGATGAATAAAGAGCCGACGTTTCGGGCCAAGGCCCTCCATCAGGACTGGAAAGGAAGAAGCCAGAATAAGAAGGTGGGGGGAGGAGAAGGAGTAGGTGGAAGGTGATAGGTGAAGTCCTGTGAGGAAGAAGATAGATGGGTTAAGGGATGAAGAAGGAGGAATCTGATAGGAAGAAGAGTGGACCTTGAGGGAAAGGGAAGGAGGAGGGGCACTAGAGGGAGATGATAGGCAGGTGAGGAGAAGAGAACGGGGTAAGAGGGGAGCCAGAATGGGGAATGGAAAAGGTGAGAAAAAGAAGAGGGGAGAAATTACTAGAAGTTTGAGAAATTGACGTTCATGCCTTCAGACTGGAGGCTACCCAGACAGAATATCAGGTGTTGCTCTTTCCCTTCCCTTCTTATTCCATCTTCTTCCCTCTTTCTTTCCAGTCTTGGTGAAGGGTCTCAGCCCAAAATGTTGACTTTATTTCTCTCCCTAATTGCTGCCTGACCTGCTGAGTTCCTCCAGCATTTTCAGTGTGTTACTCAAGACTACAGAGAGTGTGCAGGGGAGATTTACAAGGATGTTGCCTGGATTGGAGCATGCCTTATGAGAATAGGTTGAGTGAACGTGGCCTTTTCTCCTTGGAGCAAGGGAGGATGAGAGGTGACATGATAGAGATATAAAAGATGATGAGAGGCATTGATCATGTGGATAGCCAGAGGCCTTTTCCCAGAGCTAAAATGGCTAACACGAGGGGGCATAGTTTTAGGGTGCTTGGAAGTAGGTACAAGGGGGGATGTCAGAAGCAAGTTTTTCCACACAGAGAGTGGTGGGTATGTGGAATGCATTGCCAGTGAAGGTGGTAGAGGTGGATACAATAGGGTCTTTTAAGAGACTCTTCAATAGGTACATGGAGCTTAGGAAAATAAAGGGCTATGCGGTCGGGAAATTCTACACAGTTTCTAGAGTAGGTTACATGGTCGGCACAACATTGTGGGCTGAAGAGCCTGTAATGAGCTGCAGACTTCTACGGTTCTAATACAGACCATATCCCTGTCCTCAACTTCATCAGCTCCCCTGGTAATCATCTGCAATAGAATTACTCCGTATATACCATTTAATCCTGAGCATGTGATCTGACAATCTCTAACAAAAGAGATCACATGTTGAGGTATATCACAAGTCCTTATTGCTTTCAATCTAGCACAGACGTGAATACTATTTTATACATTTACAGCTTGACAGGAAGACACTTTTATGCAGGTGCGCTGAGAGTGGGAAGCTTTACGATGACAATTGAGACACATTCTGCAGTTCCTGTGTGTTCACAATGCCCAACTGCTAACCGTCCACCCCATCCCTCCTACCACATCCTCCTTGCCTCAGAGTTAACTTTATACTTTATTAATGCCTTTGAATTTGAGATTTCAAAGAAAGAATGAGAACACCAAACAGTGACTTAAATGTTCATATGAAAGCCTTATGCTTAAATATTGGGAAACCAAGTGCATGAGGAAGCATAAATTATCCAGCAGAGCTTAGCTGCGATCATGTCGATGGAGAGTTACAGATGGATCACTGAATACAGGCATGGAGATATTTACAGCAGGGAGATGGCAAAGACAGGTCAAGGGTCAAGAACTGATTGTAAATAAAAACATTGCAGATAGGCTGAAATATTTTAAACAAAACCCATGACTGCAGAACACTGGAATCCTTAGAGCAGGAAATGCTGCAGTTGGTGACATAGCATCTGACAAAACAGAGGCTTCAGTCGGAACATTTTATAAACAAGCCAGATTAAAGACCCCATTTCAAATGCCAACAGCTTTCTGATCATAGCTGATCTGTCCCTTATCTTTTGTAGATCAGTATATCATATATCTGAAGAAAATGTAACATGTAATATCCACGTGTGGTAACGAATCACCAAGTAAAGAATCCAAATATCCATTTTATTTTTTTCTGTGCTTTCTATACTTCAGCAATGCCGTCTTTGGGCTATGACTTACCCAAATTTCCAGTCCTTCAGGTCAATAGTTTGAAGAATAGTTAGGCAACTACAAAGCAGAGAGAAAAATGCAATATTACCACTTAGAATAGACACATTATATAAAAGGACATTTCTCTGAAGATTAGATAAAGTCAGAATATGTTGGAAACACTCATGTCAGGCAGTATCTGTGGGAAGAGAAGCAGACTTAGTATTTCTGGTTTTTCAACTTTAAATGTTAACTTTTTTTTTCCCTTACGGGTACTGACTGACCTGCTGAGTGTTTCCAACATCTGTTTTTATTTCAAAATTTAATCATCTGCAGCATTTTGATTTTCATTGGGTACTTGAATTCACTTTTAACCAACTAAACACTAAGCTGTCTTACACACTGCACTTTCCTACACCCATTGAATGTAACAATTAGCCTGTCTGAATAAGGAAGAAATACCAGGAGATCTTGCATCTTAATTACGTATGCATGTACAAATACCGCACATAGATGATTGTAGCATTTCCTTAAAGCAATACTGATGTAACTTCATAAAATATGCATTTATTTCCTCAATAAGCTGGGAACTTGCTAACTCAGGGGAGGGACAACAATCACACAAGCCTAGATGACAACTTAACAAAGACTTAAACTATGCAAGGATTTACAATAGAAGATTGTATCATAAATGATATTTTACTCTTTTAACTTCCTTGTTGACTTCACAGTTGTCAATTCCTGTGCTATGTTTGCACAAGCATAGTATTTTCATGAAGCCTGCAGGAAGCATTAATCATCTTTGGCAGATGCAACATAGATATTTTTCTCCTGAGATCAAGAAGATGTAAATGCTGTTTATTTCTTCCTTAGTTAACTCTAGTACGTTCACTGCCACTTTATTCAGTTAACTGATATCAGGCAAACAAATTTGGCTTTCTGCAGTACACACACTGCTGTTTCACATTATCTTTATCAAAAGGCCGCTGTAGGAGATTTCTTACAAACAAGTCGGACCTACGCATGTTTTTCAATTCTTCCTGCAAGTAGAGTCCTGATTTGAAATGAAGTGTGGACAGGTGGCAAGCTGATTCTAAATGACTTCATTGTTTCATCTTTGGAGGGTCCTCAGTATTGATGTGACAGCAATAGAATGGGGAAAAAATTCTGAGGGAATGCATTCAGCATATTTTTATCCTCTTAACTTAACAAATGACAGGGTTGCAAACTTAGTTAATGCAGCAGACTGCATAAAAATACCAATGCTATAAATCTTAGTCATGTAAGTGAAAATTAACAGAAGGCAAAGGAAATCTGATTGTTACAGTTGTTCAGCAATAATGTTTCAAAAATTTTCAGCTGCAGCAGCTCACTCTCACCACTGTCTGTATTTATTAGCAATTATTAATACTTAATTGATTAGTCAGGGCGCCAAGAATTACAGGACAGTGGCAGGAGAATGTGGTTGAGAGGGATAATAAATTAGCCATGATAAAAATGTCAGAGTGGTCTTGAGCCGAATGGCCTAATACTGCTCCTGTATCATATGGTCTTATTAACTCACAGAATGCTTACAGCAACGTGCATAAATATGAGCATGTGTATACACACTCATCAATGCATGGACTGTTCCTGCACACAACTGCACATGCATATGCACACACATACTTGCACAAACATTCACATATATGGATTCAACCAGTTTGAGCAGAATTTTGTTGGTTAATTCAGCACCATCCAACTGAAAATTTCCTGGTTGATAAGTTACAGAACCTGAGGCCTCTGTACCTCCCTCTGCAATTGGATCCTTGACTTCCACGCCAGAAGACCACAATCTGTGTGGATTGGTGATAACATATCTTCCTTGCTGACGATCAACACTGGTGCACCTCAGGGGTGTGTGCTTAGCCCACTGCTCTACTCTCTCTATACCCATGACTGTATGGCTAGGCATAGCTCAAATACCGTCTATAAATTTGCTGATGATACAACCATCGTTGGTAGAATCTCAGATGGAGACAAAAGGGTGTGCAGGACCAAGATAATAAGATATCTTGATATACAAGATATTAAGAGGAATAGATAGAGTGGACAGCCAGCGCCTCTTCCCCAGGGCACCACTGCTCAATACAAGAGGACATGGCTTTAAGGTAAGGGGTGGGAAGTTCAAGGGGGATATTAGAGGAAGGTTTTTTTTACTCAGAGTGGTTGGTGCATGGAATGCACTACCTGAGTCAGTGGTGGAGGCAGATACACTAGTTAAACTTAAGAGACTACTAGACAGGTATATGGAGGAATTTAAGGTAAGGGGTTATATGGGAGGCAGGGTTTAAGGGTCAGCACAACATTGTGGGCCGAAGGGCCTGCACTGTGCTGTACTGTTCTACATACCAACTAGTGGAGTGGTGATGTGAGTACAACCTGGCACTCAACATCAGTAAGATGAAAAAGCTGATTGTGGACTTCAGGAAGGGTAAGATGAAGGAACACATACCAATTTTCATAGAGGGATCAGAAGTGGAGAGAGAGAGAGCAGTTTCAAGTACCTGGGTGTCAAGATCTTTGAGGATCTAACCTGGTCCCAACATACTGATGCAGCTATAAAGGCGGCAAGACTTCACTTGGTATTTGAAGAGATTTGGTATGTCAACAAATACACCCAAGAACTTCTATAGATATACCGTGGACAGCATTCTGACAGGCTGCATCACTGTCTGGTATTGGGGGGGTGGGGCTACTGCACAGGGTCAAAAAAAACCTGCAGAGGGTCGTAAATTTCATTGCCTCCATCTTGGGTACTACTCTACAAAGTACCCAGAACATTGTCAAGGAGCGGTGTCTCAGAAAGGCAGCGTCCATTATTAAGGACCCCCAGCACCCAGGGCATGCCCTTTTCTCACTGTTACCATCAGGTAGGAGGTACAGAAGCCTGAAGGCACACACTCGGCGATTCAGGAACAGCTTCTTCCCCTTTGCCATCCGATTCCTAAACAGACATTGAACCCTTGAACACTACCTCACTTTTTATATATATATCATTTCTGTTTTTGCACAATTTTTAATCTATTCAATATGCATATACCGTAATTGATTTACTTATTTATTATTATTTTTTTCTTCTACTTTATGTATTGCACTGAACTGCTGCTGCTAAGTTAGCAAATTTCACAACACATGCCGGTGATAATAAACCTGATTTTGATTCATGGAGACAGAAGAGACTGCAGATGCCAGAATTCAGAGCAACAAACAATCTCCTGCAGGAACTCAGCAGTTCCTCCTGCAGATTGTTTGAAGCCCCATGAGTAAGTCATGTTTGTACAATTTTCAGGTGAAATCACACCAATAAGGAAGTTTAGCCTGTCACCTGATCTTTATAATCTCTATTGATTTCCTTGATTTCCATGTCAGGTTGGGACATGTATTGGCCAATATGCTCCTAATCCCCTTTGGCTGATCTGCAGGGACATGAGAAAGTTGAACTAAATCACCAACTTCTCTCCATCACCTGAACACTTAAACCACACCCCCCACCCCCCCACACTACTGCAACAACATATCCCGCCTTGGATTTCCCACTTGGCCTGATCCCTGACAGAGCCTTACAGTATGAAAACAGATCATTCAGCCCATCATATCCACGGCAACGTTAATCACCCATCCACGTTAATCTCAGAGCCTTCTATGCCTGGGTGATTCAAGTGTTCATCTGGAAAAATATTAAATGCTGTCAGTCACTCTGCTTTCACTACTCTCTCAGGAAGTTCATTCCAGGTACTTGTTAGGGCGTATTTTGGAGTTATGAAATATAGCAAATATTAACTTCAACAGCAAGCAGTGTTCAGATCGGAATGTGGATCGTAGACTGAGTTTAAGATGCAGCCAAGAACAACGATGTTCTTGGAACTGGAGTTGCTTGCAAACCAAGAAACACTCATTGACCTGAGATGACTGCATGTGCTTGAATATAGCTCAAGACAGTAGTGGTTAGCATTCATTTTGGATGTCTGGAGTGTTGGTGTTTGAAAATTATTTGTAATTCAAAAGAAGCATTGTGGATACATTGTAACTATAGAATTGTCCTGGCATTACCTTTGATCTTTAGCATATAAAATGTCATGTAATATTGGATCAGGAATCCTCTTCTAAGAGTGTCTTCAGTACGATGCCTGCTTGTTATGCTGAATAAAAGAGTTCTATATCATGAGCTTCAGTGTCTCCTGGTGACTGATCACAGTCACAACAGTACTCATCAGAATTTGGGTACAAAGACCCCCTTCAGATTCCCTCTAAATTTCTTTCACCTTACCCTAAATCTATGCCCTCTAGGCTTGCCTCCCTCTGATATGGGGAAAAGCTTCATACAGTCTGCCCCATCTATACCCTTTTAGTTTTATATACCTCAGTCACTTCTCTTAATCTCCTCCACTCCAGGGAAAGCAGACACAGCCTCCCATTCAGTCTTCATAACTGAAACTGCTTAGCAGCTCCCAAGCCTGTCCTCCCGCTTATCCTGACGCTAGTTGTCCAGATCCTCGATTCATGCGTTCCCACTCCCATCCAAATTTCTATCAGTATTCTGGCCCTCCAAGCCATCTCTCTCTGCTGCTGCTGATGATCTTCCTGATCATCTGATCTCAATGGCTAGCCTGATTCCAATGCACCCAGTCAGACGCCCAGCTCCAAAGCATCCTTTCCATATGTGGTTCCCTTAACACAAGCTCAACATCAGACCTTCCAAGCATGGCCTCCAGAAAAGAACCAAGATACCACTTTAAAGCAAACTAGGAGAAGGACCTAGTGACGCCAAACTGTTGTTGTCCCACTACAACCATGCTGTTACTGCATTAGTATCATTCGTCTTGAAAATGTTTTATTTTTCCAAAGAAAGCATCAAGTATTTGAATCATGTTCATATTTATTTTCTTGTTAGACCTGAAAAAAACCTATCATTCATTACCTTACAGGTACAGCTCTGTTCTGATATAAAATTCAAAAAATTCAACCTAACCACAGCCATTGAAAACCTGACTCAATCAATTAAAAGTTTTAATTTCAACAAATTACATTTGCAGAAAAAGAGGCAAAACTGCTTATTAATGCTGAACATAAATACTATTGATCAAGAATAGAGGAGTTAAGCAGCACCAATAAGCTGATCACAATATCTCAATAAAGCGCTGTATATCCCAAAGTGACCTGAACAGAAAAGAATTTTAGCCGAACGTGCATCCAACCTTTCCACAGGTCTCAGATGTAGGACCTATTATCAACTTTAAGAAATATACATGCAATATGGAGCTATTTTACTGAAGCTAACAATAACTTATTAAAGAGGAATTTCTTTTTACGTTATTGTTAGCTTTGTTAAAATAGCCACACATTGAGAGCTAAGGTACATACAATTAATCCTTTTTATTACAATTTTGCTTTTGTTTTCACTCTACCTTTCTTTGGTAAGTGGTACATTAGGGGTAATAAGCAGTATTCCATATCTGTAAAAATAAAAATAAGTAATCAACAGTATTCATGTATTAACTTTCTTGCTACTCATTTCCATACCGATTTACACAAGTTAATTTTTAAAATTATATTATAAATTTTAAAAAATGACATTTATAGAAAAGAATTCAATTCACTGCAAGGTCTGCCATCCAAAATTGTGTAACATGAATCCTTATAATCTTCACTTTCTTATCACTGTCTTTACTAGTGTTCATCATATCTGTTGCAGCAAATTACAATTAACTCCTCCTAATCAGATTGAAATCATATTCTCACTTACAAATTCTACCATAGTCTCAACAACATTTTAAACCCCTTTCATCCTTCAGTCCACCAATTCCAGCCTCTCCTGGGACTTCTTTGCTCCACTATCAACTGCTCGGAATCTACAGTTGTGGACTCAGCCAGCTCTACCACGGGCACAAGCCCAGAGAGAACATCTTTGAAAAGTCGGTGCTTCAAGAAGGTGCCATCTATCATCATGGGCCCTCACCACCGAGACATGCCTTCTTTTTATTATGACCATCTGGGAGGAGGGTAGAGGAGCCTGAAGATGCACATTCAATGTTTTAGGAACAGCTTCATTCCACTGCCATCAGATTTCTCAATGACCCTTATGCTAAATTGCAATTTTGCTTCCCTTTTGAACTGTTCATTTTTATATACTTGTTGTAATTTATAGTATTTTTAACTTGTGTACTGCTGCAAAACAATAAATTTCACGACCTACGTCAGTGATAATAAAACCTGATTCTGAACCTCTTCTGAACTTCTCCCCACCTATAAAACACACTTCTTGATCATACTTTAATTCACATCTAATGGCAAGTCCAGCACTGTTTATTCCTCTATTCAAAATACAGCACAATACTTATCACATTGAATGCATTGAATACTTTTTCACAAATTCCTCGAAGAATGGTCTCCAGGAATATCCATCTCTACGAATCCGGATAGTTTCCAATAATCCATTGTATCGCAGCTGAAACAAGTTTGAATCAATGAGAAATGAAAATAAATGGACAGTACAGAATGATTCCATCAAAATCACAAATATATTAACACAGTCCCTCTTCTTCTATCCATCAGTAAATGAAAACAGCACCCTCCTCTTCTACAAGAACAAATAATGAATTTTTTTTTAGAAATTTGATTCTAATGAACCATTTCAAAATTTTCATTTAAAAAAGTGAGAAAAGTAAAGACTAGAATTTAGCAAAAAAAAATACTGCGCAGTCATGTTCCTATTGTAAATAAGGAGTGGAATTTTCCTTAAAATTCCTGATTCCAAATTCTGTGGTCACAATCAGTAAAACTAACATCTATAATGACTTCAAATTTCCCCCTTGCTTTATGAACAACTTTAAGTCATGAACCTGGGGACAAATAGTAAAGATTTATTAAGATTATTGAAATTGTCCCAATCTGAGGATATCACGGCAGGACAGGTTTGCTTGCTTGACTGCTACTCCGTCACCCAACATCATGAACTGCAGGGATGTAGAGGGCTATGGTCTTGGTGCAGGTCAATGGGAGTGGGCAATTTTAATAAATTCAGCATGGATTGAATGGGCTGAAGAAGCTGTTTCAGTGCTGTACTTCTTTATGATTTTCTGACTCAACATTCATTCACAGTAGCTACAGTGTGCATCATCCACAAGGTGAACTCAGTTACCCACCTTGGCTATTCCAAAAACACCTCCCACACCTGCAGTCTCCATCACCATGAAAGCAAGGAGAGCAGGCAAATGGGAACGCTTTCATCTGCATGCTCCACCCTCCAGCCGTTATACTTTTGTGTTTTGTTTCTTAAACCCATTTAAATTCATTTTACTCTGGTTCCGAACATCATCACAATTTAACCCCTCCTCATTTGCAACTTATCGCATCTGCACGACTGGAAGACTCACCTGATCCATGAAAACTTTGACGTCCAGCTGATCTGGCAATTTACTAATATTTGGTTTCACACATCGAATGAAATGTGGATTTGCTGAAAACATCTTCTCCATTAGTACAGCTAAGGAATGCTTGAAAATGAATAGTGTTCATGAAAACTTTTTATTTCCTGAAAATACTGGATTTAAATACGCAAACTACATGTTGGACTGCTGTACAACACAACAAACAGACATTACCAACTTTGCTCACAGGAAAGGAAATTAAGTAGCACTAAACAGGGCAAGCTTCAAGTTGACTGAGCTGGAGCATGAAACAAAATACAAGGATCAATCTATAAGTGCTATTAGATTTGACAAAGTAAAAGCACTCATAAACTATATAAAAAAAATTAACACTTTTAAAATTGACCCTCGCACTACTAGCTAGTCGTAGATCACCTACTGATTTTATAGGTTCCTACTCACACTAAACAATGCATGACTATAGACACTTTTTTTTAATATATACTTGACACCCTGCTGTAGGAAAGATGTTATTAAATACAGAAAAGGTTTGGAAGGATGATGCTAGGACTTGAGGCATTTATTTGTAGAGTGCCATTGGACAGGCAAGGGCTTTATTCCCTGGAATGTGTATAAAATCATGAAGGGTATTGATAGGGTGAATGCACTCAAAACTTTTTCTCAAGAACAGACTAAGTTTGTATTCTCTTCAGCTAGGAAGAGTGAGAGATGATCCCCACCAAAACTATCAAATTTCTCACCAGGCCTGAGAAATGACATTTTCCCTTTTCTGGGAAGTCTTTTGGTCAACAGATAGGAATCACTTGAGAAGAGGGTGGTGGATCTTTCTATTTCAAGCAGCTGTGGATTCTTTCAAAACAGAGGTTGGTAGATTTCTGAATACTAAAGACGTCAACTAATAAAACAAAAGTGCAAGAAAATGGATCTGAGCTCAGCCTGACCTTGATGAATGACAGAACAGGGCTGAAAGGCCAGATAGTCTGCACCTCCTCCTATTTTTTATGTTTTGTGTGCACAAAATTAGAATTTGGAGAACACCAGGGTTATTACCAAAACAAAATATTCTTTTCATATTTAAAATAATGTACAATTTAAGTGGAATATCTACAAATCTTTGTGTTGACCAATCTGTAAATTGAGCAAACCCATGGATACCAAATCATTTTTTTTTAGTCGGTATCTCCAGAAAACAAGGGCACAGAGTAAAGAGGGAAAAAAAAATGGATATTGATTTTAAACACAGCTGCAGAACAAAAAATGTGGTGAATGCCTTTGACTCACCTCACTTACTTAAACTGGAGCAGAATGGGATTTAACTTGCACATTTGAGCCACACTGGGGTCTCAGAGTGCTGTGTGGGTCTGTGACCAAAGTGGTCACAATGCAACTTACTTTAGTGTTTAAACAGGAACCTTAGAACTGCAACTTCATTGAAAGTTTTGATGGCCAGGCCACAATGTGTGGCTAACAAACAACCACACATATTGCAGTGGGTATTCTGAGTAAAAAAAACATGTGAAGTATGCTTCACTTTAAGATAACTGACATAAGATTGAAGTACTGGAGGTATTAAGTTTATTTATTTTTGGCTTATCGTTGCTCATCTTTACATTATCCTCCATCTGAAGCAGTTTACTCACACACTTAACCTGACTGCATTCCTTTGACGATATTCCGTGCTCTCAGAACTTAGTTTCTTCATTCTTTACTGTTCCCTTGATTCATCTTTGCTACACTCTCCCCCATCGTTCGACCTGTCTATCATCCCTCTCATCTAGTTCCACCTACAAGCTTCAGTCTCACCCCTCTCTTCTCACGTCTATACACTGGCTATCATTGCTCTACACTCTCAGGGTCTCAACCTGAAACATCGATCATCTCTTTGCCTCCCTGACACTGGCTGATCCTGCCAGTAGTTTTATTTTTTGCCCCAGACTTCAGCATCATGCGTCTTCCTTCACCAATTTCTTTTTCCAGTATTTGGTTGACTGTGCTAGTGCTACTTGAACTTGTATACATAATTTAAAAGTTTCCATTATTTTTGCCCACACATCTCTCACTTACACATGAAGCCTCTCTGAATCTTACCTTTTGTGACATTTTTATATTAGACTTGTGTATAAGAGGTGACCAATATCCACGACAAGGCACAGCTTTCTGCAGCACACTTCCTCCCACCTTATGTTCTGTGAAAGCTCCATTCAATTCAATTAGTTTCTCAACCTCTGTCACGTCCATCTGAAATGACTCCACATTTCCTCAGTAGTACCTTTCCCTCCACCGTAGCTGACAGGATTCTCAACGAAGTTCTCAAATGCTGATTTCCCACTTTACAGTTCTTATCCCTTTCCTCCCTACCAGAGAAATTTCTACGTTCTCACTTTCTACACTACCAGCATTTACATTCAGCAGATCCTCTTCTGTGATTTTCATCATCTTCAGTGAGGTGCCACGGCCGGACACATCTTCTCTGCGTTCAGTACTCCTCTTCACTTTTCCATTCACGTTTACATCCATCCCCTCCTTTCACCACACCTTCCCATGCACACACAGGTTTACCCTTTTGCCTTATTCCTTCCCAGCATCCAGAACCAACACATGTTGCCGCCAGCAATTGAACTGCATTTCTTCCTATCTAATGCACTGTTTACAGACTGGTTCCCTCCATATTAAAAGTGTTAATGACAGTGTTAGAGTGAAGGGATGCTGAAAGGTTCACAAGGTAACCCTGAACTTCCCTATGCTTATCACTTTAATTCTCCATACCACTCCAACTCTGACCTCTGATTTTGGCCTCTTACACAGCTCCTGCAAAACACCTTGTGAGCTCAACCCTAGTGCCAAGTCCTGAGGGCATAGAATGCATGTACGAAACTTCATTTCATTTTTCATCTGGGCACACTGTGGGACTAAGCACTCAACACTAAATTCAACAGTTTCAGGTCAAAAGCCTTTCCATTTTGTGTCAAAGCTGACTAGTTCTGATGCAAAGTCATCATCACGCAATGTTAACTCAGATGTCTTCTCCCGATGCGACCTGACTTGTTGGTCTTTTGCAGCATTTACACTCTTTCAGACATCTTTTCTCTCTTCCCCTTCTTTTAAAACTTCTCTGACAAATTAGCCGCCATTCATAACGCTCTCATTAGACACCAGTTTGTGCATTCCATTTTCCTTTTGTCTCTAATTTATTGCAGACAATCCATTAACTCCCTTCAAGATATGAGATTGCTTGGGCCTTGATCAACATCTTTGTGTTCTCTCTGAACAGACCCTTAACAGTGTTGATGTGCAGAGGGTTCTTGGAGTGCAAGGTGATAGCTTCTTGAAAGTAGCTACACATTAGTTAGCATATGGCATGCTTGCTTAATTAGTTGAGGAAATGAGTTCAGGAAGTTATATTGCAGTTTATTAAACTCTAGTGCAACACACACAAAACTCTGGAGAAACTCAGCAGGTCAGAATAAAGACTTGATATTTCGGGCTGAGAACCTTCATCAGGACACCTTATTCTTGTTAAACTCTAGTTAGGTTATATCTGGAGTACTGCATTTGCCCCAAGATAGGAAGGGTGACAGGACACAGAAGAAGTGAAGTGTTAATTCTGTTTTTCTCTTTCCACAGATGCTGCCTAACTTGCTGAGAATTTTCTTTCTTGTTCAGAATCCTATTATCTACAGATTTTTTTGCACTTCAATTATTTTCTTCATTCTTAATCTTTCAATTAATGGAAACAGGCTGCTCTCCAAACCTCATTCCCCTTACAACAACCTTAATTTATTGGGACTTCAATGGAGATGTTTCTATTGAAATTTTATAAATTTAAAAACAATTTTTTATTTTATATTCATTCATACTCTTAAAAGTTAAATGATTTGTGTCTTTTAAGCCAAATTACTTAGTGAATTCAATTTCTAATTTTGTCAAAACCTAAAAAAAAATTGCTGGTAAATGTGAAATAAAACAGAAAATGCTGGAATTACTCAGTAGGTGAGGCAGCATCTGTAGAAAGAGAAAGAAAATTAACCCTTTGGGTCAAGATCAATATTGTAAATTGTACTTCTAAGCAATGCACTTTGACAGGAATCAAAGGATCTAGTGCTTTCCTGGCGTATATGACGAATAAGTTCTTTTCGGGCTTCCAGCCCGGTACAGGTATCGATTATAACCGATGTTTCAATGACAAACTCTGCCATCTTCATCATCGTGGCATCATTCCTAATGAAGATGGCAGAGCCTATCAAAGGATAATAATGTTTTTAAAGGCAAAAACACCAGGGGAGCTCACAGGACTCAACAGTTGGTCCTGGCTTTAAGTCCCCTGTATGTATAAATGAGCTAAACTAACATAAACAGACAGTAGATAATAGAGGACCTGCTGAGCTCCTCCAACATTTTATGTGTTGCTATAGAAAAACTGCCTATACGTTTGACAATAAGGAGAAATTCTTTAGATCACAAGAAGATATCGACAGTCTGGTCAGCTGGGCAAAAAAGCTGTAAATGGAATTTAAGCTGAAGAGTAAGATGATGTAACTGAATTTGACAACAAAAAGGAACCTACAATAAACAGGAGGTACTGAGTGATGTGGAGGAACAGAAGGATCTTGGCATGTATCTTCAAAATTCTTAAAAGGCAGAACAGGTCATTAAGGTAGTCAAAAAGACATAGAGGATACATTACTTCTTTAGTTGAGGCACAGAATAAAAGTGTTGAAAATAGGATTGCACTGAAGGTGATACTTACAAAGAAGTTGCCTGGACTGGAAAATTTTATCCTGATTGTCTAACATTGTTTTCTTAGGAACCGAGAAGACTGAGGTGCATAGAATTGTACAAGTCCTTAGAGTAAAGAGGAAAGACCAATTTCCTCACACAGAGGAGTGAAAACCAAGCGGCGTGAATTTAAATTGCTTGGTAGACAGGTGAGAGGAGATGTAAGAAGTAAACGTCTGGAATTCTCCGTAGTAGAAATGCTCATCAGATTTAAGCAATACTTGATGCATTTTGAAGAGCCCTGAACTGCTGGGCTATGGACCTGGTGCTAGGTGGTGGGATTAAACCAGGGAGTTATTAACCCAAACAGCCATCATCTAAAAATTCTAATCATCTTCAGTTGCCAAAAGTTGTCTTTTTATCAATGCTAATTTGATATTTACAAATTACCTATAGGTCAAAGCAACCAATGCTCCTGAATCCATTTTACCCAAGTGTTAGAATAACGCATGCTGATACAAAGAGGAGTTACACGCCCAGCAAATTTTTAGCTTAGCTTTTCCTGTGGAAAACCTTCAATAGATTAATACCCTGATTGGTTTCCCGTTGCCGATTAAAATTTTGAAAATAAACAGAATTTACACCTGTTAATCTTAGCAGCTAATAGGTAAAAGTAAACATGGATACCTACTCTAAATTGAGCTCCAACAGACTGTTTCCTGGTGCTGTTAAAGTTGTCCTCTGTTCTATGTGCCTGCTAATAAAACACAAATTTAGGCCTAAATCATAACTTTAAAACATTTCTAAATACGCTTCTTGGTGTTTCAATGCAAAGCAATTGTTATTTAATGATATTTACTGATCTAAAAAGGAATACCGAGAAGGTATTTGACACTGATGATTGCGATTAACTATAGCAATCACAGAATTACAAGGTTACAGCACAAATGGAAGCCATTCAGCCAATTAAGCCGGCATCGACTCAATACAAGAGCAAACCAGTTAGCCTCACTTCCCTGCTGTCTCTCTCCTGCCTTGGAATAGCATAGCACAGTACAGGCACTTTGGCCCATGATTCAGTCTTTGTCGTTGACTTTCTTTTCAAACCTGTACCTTTGTCAGGCAATATCTTCCTTTTTGGAAACCGTGCTGTCCGGTTTATTTTATCATGTGCCTCCAAGTACCCTGAAACCTCATCTTTAATAATAGACAGGTATATGAAGGAATTTAAGGTGGGGGGTTATATAGGAGGCAGGGTTTAAGGGTTGGCACAACATTGTGGGCCGAAGGGCCTGTACTGTTCTATGTTCTAACTCTAACATCTTGTCAACCACTGAAGTCAGGATAACAGGCCTATAATTTCCTGTTTTTTGCCTTCTTCCTTTCTTAAAGACTAGAGTGATATTTCTGATTTTCCCATCTTTTGGAAACATTCCAGAATCTAGTGATTCTTGAAAGATGCCTCCACAATCTCTTCAGCTACCTCTTTCAGAATCCTGGGGTAAAGGTAAATAAGTCCAAGTGACTTATCTACATTCATACCTTTCGGCTTCCTTTGGACCTTCTCCTTAGTAACAGCATCTATACTGACATCTGCCTCCTGATACTCTTGAACTTCTAGCATACTGCTGCTATCTTCCTCGTCCACGCAGAGCAGTTACTAAGGTCAGTCACAATTCTTCCCCTGTTACTGTCTCTCCAGCATCATTTTCCTATGGTTATTAACTGCTTATCTCTCCATAGGTGCTGCCTGACCTGCTGAGGATCTTCAGCATAATTTGAGACTTACGGTACCGATGGTTATTTTTGCTTTTCCGGTTTTGGTAGAACTTATTCTTTGCCTTTGATGAGCCATTAAGGTTCCTGTTCTTGAGACTGTAGCTGAAATTAAAAAAATAAATGTCAGTATTAAATAAATTGGAGTCATATTTGATTATATTTATCCAATACACAACTTTTTAAAAAGTATAATGAGTACATTGATACACTTTTTCTTTCTTTCCTTCTTTCTCTAGTGACTTCCCTTTTCTTCTGTGACTAAAGCTCAATACAAAGATTTATGTACTTGTACATAGGGAATCAGTAAACTGGAGAAAAGCAAATCTCCATGTCCCATCGTACTGCGCTGTGTACAAGCAAACCCTATATACCAATACATTATTGTTACATTTACTTCTACTCATCACACAAAATGTCATCTGCTGGTTTTCAGATACAATATTTCTAATGCCTTCACTTTTGCTGGCCTTCCACTCACATCCCCATGCTCCTCCATCCTGTTCCTCCAGCTTCTTTGCTCTTCTAAAAGCACCATCTGACACTTGTCAAAATTAATTTGCCAATGCACACCCATGCCTAGTTTATTGATAATCTCCTGCATTATTCCACATTTTGTTGGCCTTTACCAATTTTGAAGCTTTTTTTCTAGAGACCAAATTTGCATCTTTACCCATAAGCCTACACTGACTTTCTCTGCTGCAACCCAACATCAGAAAACTACCTTTTATGTAGTCATTACCAATTGCAGAACTCTAAAAATTCTCTAACTATGGTTTCTTGTGTGACTCTGCACACCACCTCACCACTACCACGTAAATCTGCTCCCCTCCACCATCTACCCAGCTCTTCTCTTTACCTCTTCCATGGCGGCCCATGCTCCTCAATCACCCAGGAGCAGATCTCCTCAAGTTAGGAAACATTTACTACATCAATTTTTTTTTAAACAACAAAGTGTTTCATTTATCTTGCTACTTAACGACAGTTTTGTTTGTTACAAAGGGGGGTGCAGAACTCATTTGGAAACCTGTCTTTCAAACAGAGGTCCATTAAAATCAGGAACATTTTTTTTTTTGATTGGATCAGTGAAGAGGAGCCTGCTGAACAAATTATTTAAAAGGGAAAATATTCTCCCCAGTACCAAAGTTAGGAGTTCGATTAACTTCCTGTCAACCATACATAATGAAGAGTTCTTTAGTAACCTGACCTTGATATCCTCTCACCCTTCATTAACCATATCTATCCTTCCAGTCAAACTCTTAATATTTCCTTCTTTGTCCCATTTTGTCCAGCTATGCTTTCATGAAAATATTTAAGGTTTTTTTGATTGCATGGTGTTATAGATAAAACAAATGCTAATTTGTATTCTTTATAAGATGTCTTTATTTGTTATGAAATCGTAGTCATAGAATCATCAAAAGATATAGAACCCTGACTGTTCTGTCAATCCACATCCATTATCAACCTCCCAGGGGTGGCAAACCTGCCCCTGCTCGATTATTTAAGTCCCACCCATTATGTAAAGAAATGACGTAATTATCTTGACTGCCAAATGAAACAGTCAATGTTCTTTTTAACCATCCAAGAGCAGTGGGATATTTTCACAGGAAACATCTCATGCTGGCTTGACGCCAACTAGATGGTTGTGAAAACATGGTGACATTGGATGATATGTTTGGAAACCCTCATGAACCTAGTGTAGACATCAGTATTTCGATTGTAAAATGCTGGACCAGTTGAGATTGCCCTCACTCTATTTATATTTTTCCTTCTGTAGTTATGAACACTGAATATACAGTGATAACAATAGTAAATATTGCATGCAGTTTAATGCCTTCATGAACATTTTTTACAAAAAGGTATTTTATTTAATTTTATAGAACTATTGATATTAGTTTATTATCACATGTACTGAAATACACTGAAATGCTGGACAGATCAAATCATTACACAGTGCACTGAGATAGAATAAGGTAAAACAATAACAATGCAGAATAAAGTGTAAAAGCTACAGGAAAAAATGCAGTGTAGGTATATGATAAACTGCAAGATCATAATGAGATAGACTGTGAGGCTAAGAGTCCATCTTATCGTACAAGAATTACTTATTTTATCGGTGAGATATTTTTAAATTGTGTTACTCTTTACAGCTTAGGTAGTGTGTCAGATATACCAACAAAGAAACAGAAACATTCAAATGATATGAAAAGCAGCAGAGATGTTCAAGGGTTGTGGAGTGAAAGATTTGGCATGATTAAAAAGGGTGATAAAATCTAAATTAATACTGCTATTGGTAGTAAGACAATGAATACATGTAAGTATGCAACAGGACTCAGCCTTTTTCCTTAAAAAGTATAATTATTGTTACTAATTCATCAATCGATAATAATCTCTGCTCAAAATTACTAAGGCACGAGAATATGTTTTATAGAAGATTATCACCAATTTGGGTACATGCTTTCAAAACGGTTCGCCACACTTGGATTACGCTAAGAATAATTTACGATTGTTTTACGGAGTTTGTACCTTCTCCCCATTTTCTCCGGCTGCTCCAGTTTCCTGCCACATTCCAAAGAAATACATTAATAAATTGTGGATATGCTATGTTGGTGCTGGAAGCATGGTGACACTTGTCCCCAGCGCATCCTTGGACTGTGCTGGTCTTTGACGCAAACAATGCATTTCAATGTATGTTTTAATGTACGTGTGACAACAACAGGAACCAGAGAGCCTGGGAGATGGGAATATCTGTGTGGTCTTTGGGAGAAATGAGCAAGTATGAAACAGGCAGTACCTGAGTACACGACTGGACTGGGTCACTGGGGCTGTGAGAGTGCCGTACACTTATTGTATCAGTCAAAAATCAATTAACTAAGACCAAAAGGTGACTAAACTTGACTGCTCAAAATGTTTGCCATGACACTTACCTGTAAAAAGTACACTTAGCAGTGGAGTGATGCTATTAATAAACAGTCCTCGAATACTTGCTGGTATAGTGTCTCTATTTTTCTCCAAAAACCCGGACGCATTGTATTGGACCTGTAGAAGATGGGCATCAGTCAAAAATGACAGATTTGCTAACAGTACCAAATTGTGTAAAGTGATCTTAAGATTCTCCTGCAAATGATTCACGTTGTCTTTCTCTTTAGATACTTGGCTCTAAAACAGATCTATTTACACCCATTAAAAACGGTATATTGGTCAGGATCTGTTAATTATTCATAGTAATATTCAATTATCATTCTATTTTAACTCAATACATGCCAGGTACAAAACACACCTTAAAACTAACAGTGCAAAATTACGGGACAGATAAAGTGGCAGTTGAAAGGTGGGGAGGGGGCTGAGTAAGGCAACAGGGAAAGGGCCACAGTGGGTGGGACGCAGAAAGAATGGGGAGACTGCATGGGAGGTGTGCAGTGCACAGAGAGGTAGACTAGCGGGGCACACAGAAAGAGTGCGGAGTAGCTAAACAAGAAGGAAACAGAAAAATGCAGTGTGTGGAGAATCGGGAAAGGCAGGGCAGGGATGGATGGGGAAAGTGACAGATGGGTTGGGAGAATGGGGAATGCAGCAGGATGGGGTTAAATAGGGAGAGTTAGTTCTGGTAGAGACGTATAACATGCAGAGAGTGTGGGAAAGGCAGAATGAGGAGACACACTTTAGAAATGCAATTAAAATAGGTTAACATTTCATAAAATATTACGGAGTAGGGAAGAATTAAATTGACATCAGTCCTTATTTGTCAGGATGTGGGTCCGTCAGTTGAATAGGGCTCTATTTAAATAGTTCCTGAAATCAGTCAAACATTGCTATCCGTTTGTTTATCACATGGCTACCAATCATTTTACTGGAAACCACAGCCCTCTGAAAATTTCCTGTACTTTCAGCAGAGTTGTTTTGATTACAATTGCATCATAAAAGTTTCAAAGGTTCATTTTATTGTCAAAGAAAGCATATACAATACAACTGTAATATTTGTCTACCCAAATAGCCATTAAATATAGAAAGACCATAGGTGCTGATGGAAGAAAAGACATCAACATCCCCCTCCAGCACGAAAAGAAAAGATAAAGAGTTCTAAACCCGAAATCCCCCTCCCCCACAGCAAAAAAATCCAGCCACAATAGCAATTGCCAACCCCCTATAGATAACAATCCCCGACACTCTCACTCACAGAAAAGAATAGTGACCAGAAAAGAACAGCACCAAACCCTCCACCCCCCCCACACACGAAAATGAACAGATCACCCACCCGCCAATTGTCCACAAGAAAGAAAACACCAAAAAGCTGAAGGAAATCAATATAGAGTCCAATAATCACATTAATTTCAGAACATGGGAAACATATTTTCATCTGCTATGAGGAGAGCTGCTGCACAAACTCAGTCCTTTTGCAAAGAGTGACCGTCGACCCAGGTCTAAGTGCCACCGACTGGGGGTCAAATGCACTGATCCAGCTGCTGACCATCGCTGTTGGGAGCCATCGTTGACCTCCTCCGCATTCACCTCGATGCTTCGATCTTCCTGATTGCTCCGAGACGGGGTTGTTCACGACCTCGCGTTTCGTCTCTTGTCTTTTCAATGAGTCAGCTCGTGTTCTCGGTCCTTTTCGAACCCCCCCCCCCCCCCCAAATCTCTGATCTCCATGAGGCAGCACTCCGGACACAGAGTAGTGATGGATCCTTCAACAGAGTTCCAAACTGTACGTCACAGGCTCGAGCAGTTTCCGTAACACAAACAAGCAGAAGGCATGAAAAATGTGAAATAATTGGAAAGATTTACTATCCGGAAGATGCCACCCCAGGGAATGAGGCCATCTTGACCACCAGGAATAAGCAGTCAATAATGCATCTGATCAAAGACCACCCATGTACTCCACCCTTTGGGTTGAGAAGGGATCAGTGGGAGCGTTTACTGGAGAGTAGACAACTGTTTTTGGGGTAAAACAGGGGCAGTTGAGGATCTGCAGTGAAATCTATGGAAGATTTGTGTCAATAGCCACGAATTCAGTTGGAAATCAATCTCTCTTTATATAGTTATATTAAATAATTTAAGAAAACATAAGTAATTGAACAAAGATAATTTTTTAAAAAGTACCAAATTAAACTAATCCATGTAAGAAATCACCTTTTTATTAGTTCACTCAAAGCTATGCACAAGGTTGACCAAATAGAAGAAAGCCATTAACCAACCTGTAAGTACACTTGAGCAATTTGGCACTTCAGGACAATGACAATCAGATTTAAACAAACATGTTTTTTTCATCAACAGAAGAATATCAAGAATTAGGTACAGGTATGTGATACAGAGCCTCTCGAGCTTGTTCTATTATTCCGTATGATCATGGCTGATCTGTTCTTGGTTTCAATTTCCACCTTCCTGCTATTCAACAACTCATCCTTTGAGGTGAATACTTTCAAAAATTCATAAACCTCACAGAGGAAATACATACTCTTCTTCATATGCGAGGGGCCACCATTATTTTGAAATTATGACCCCTGGCAGATCCCATGCAAGAGGAGACATCCTCTCAGAATCCACCATGTCATGAACTCACACTGATTTGAGTGTATTCTATGTTACATTGACTGTTCTATTTATTATAAATTATTATAAATTACTATGATTGCACATTGCACATTTAGACAGAGATAATATAAAGAGTTTTACTCCTCGTGTATGTGAAGGATGTAAGAAATAAAGTCAATCCAATTCAATGTGCATCCATCTTATCATCATATCTGCTTCACAACTTACTTTCCTTCCTATGTCACGAATTGGGCTTGGACTAACTGGAACTGGAATTGAAATTCATTTGCTGTTGTCACAGGTATCAAGATTTAGTAAAAATCTTCTCTTGCATACCATTCATACAGATCCACTCAGTAGATAGTGCACTGAGGTAGAACAAGATAAAACAATAACAATGTAGGATAAAGTGTAAAAGCTACAAAGAGCTGTTAATTTCAACAATGGATGAATTTTTTCAATAACTTCACTGCTTGCAATGTGCAATATCTGGACAAATTCTACATTTTTAGAATGTAGAACTGGCAGTTTATTCATCTTTGTACTCTGACTTGGGTACTGCAGACAGACAAGTTTTGCTAAGATTTATTTTCCTTCCAGACTGATAAAACAGTGCATATTTTATACTCCAACATTGCAAGGAGGAAGTGCAGAAAAATCACAGCAAAAATGACAAGCCACATAGGCCAGGCTAACAAAGCAATCACGAACCTGGTTGAAGGTTAGCAACTCACGACATCTGGCATCATAAAGTTAATTGCTTAATAATGTCAAAGGAACACTGTTCTAAACAGGAAGGGCGGAAATTTTGCCTTTGAAACAAAATTTTTTAAGATTTGGAAGATTCACATTTTCTGCTGCCTGGAAAAAGGTCCTTCTCTTAAAAGTTGAAATCCATGTGGCAATTATTTAGAACATAAAACACTACAGCACTGTACACTCTCAGTCCACAATATTGTGCCGACTATTTAAGCTACTCCCAAGATCAATAGCCCTCCATATTTCTATCATCCATGCGCCTATGTAAGAGTTTCTTAAAATGTTTCTTTACTTCCACCACAGGCAGGGTGTTCCACACACCCACTACTCTCTGTGTAAAATAGCTTTCCTCCATTATGCATCAACATTTCTGGTATTCCTCATTTATAGTATTTGTTAGCAGAAGCTGGTAGTTTTCAAAAGAACTCTGCTCCTACTTGATTTATTCCATGGAAGCAAATGAAAGATCTTTGATACTTCATGATCTCAGCTAATGGGCGATTAGTGAAGCTGTCATGATGGTAAAGTGCAGAAAAGCAGGAACCAATTTGTGCACAGGAAAAATTCCACAACCATTAGATTTTTTACAGGTAAAGCCCAGTAACAGGCCCTTCTGGCCCAAATGACCAGTGCTGCCCAAGTACACCCATGTGACCAATTAACCTAGGTTTTTGGAATGTGGGAAGAAACCAGAGCACCTGGATGAGACCCACATGGAGAACTTACAAACTCCTTACAGACAGTGGTGGGAATTAAATCCCGGTCACTGGCCCTGTAAACACCACGAGACCATAACACAAAGGAGCAGAATTAGGCCATTCAGTCTATCAAGTATGCTCCACCATTTCATTATATCTGGTCCATTTCCCTCTCAACCCCATTCTCCTGCCTTCTCCCCATAACCTTTCATGCCCTGACTTATCAAGAATTTATCAACCTCTGCTGTAAATACTCCCAATGACCTGACCTCCACAGCCGCCTGTGGGAATGAATTCCACAGATTCACCACCCTCTGGTGAAAGAAATTCCTCCTCATCTCCATTCTAAATGGATGTCCCTCTATTCTGAAGTTGTGTCCCCTGGTCCTAGACTCCCCCACTATAGGAAACATCCTCTCCACATCCACTCTATCAAGGCCTTTCAACATTTGATAGGTTTCAATGAGATCCCTTTCAGTCCCGGAATAATTTTCATGAACCTCCTTTGAACCCTCACCAACGTTAACACATCTTTTCTTAGATAAGGAGCCCAAAACTGCTCACAATACTCCAGTGCCTTATAAAGCCTCAGTATTACATCCTTGCTTTTATACTTTAGTTCTCTCGAAATTAATGCTAACATTGCATTTGCCTTCCTCAGCACTGACTTATCATGCAAGTTAACCTTCAGAGAATCCTCTACAAGGTTCCCCAAGTTCCTTTGCACCTTGGATTTTTGAGTTTCTCCCAATTAAAAAATATTCTTTGTTCTTTCTAGCAAAGTGCTTAACTGCACCCTTCTCACTATGTATTCCATCTGCCACTTCTTTTCCCATTCTCCTAATACGCCAAAGTCCTTCTGCCGCCTCCCTGCTTCCTGAGCACTACCTCACCCTCCACCTATCTTAGTATCATCCACAAGCCTGGCCACAAAGCCATCAATTCCGTCATCCCCAAATCATTGATACTCAACATAGAAAGAGGCAGTTCCAACCCCATCTGGGTGTCTTTATCGTGTCAACAGAACCTCGTGTCTACTCCTCTAACTATGGAATCCCCTATTATTACCCCAGTAGTCTTCTCCCTGCTTCCCTTCTGAGCCACAGCGCCAGACTCAGTGGTAGAGAAACTGTTACTGCGGTTCCCCTGTTAGGTCACTTCCCACCCCCTGAATAGTATTCAAAGTGTTATATTATTGAGGGGAATGGCCACAGGGGTACTCTGCACTGGAAGTCCATTTCCCTTCCTTCTCCTGACAGTCACCCAGGTCTCCTGCAACTTAGGGGTGATGACTTTCCTGTAGCTCCTATCTATCACCTCCTCAGGTTCCACTGCGAGTCAAATGTTACTGACCTGGAGCTCCAGTTCCTTTGAGGAGCTGCAGCTCTGTATGCCTGGTGCAGATCTGGTGATCCGGGAGGCTGGAGGTCTCCCAGCATTCCATTTCCCACACAGAACACACCACAGCCCCTGGAGCCATCCTCACTGCTCTAACTCTGTATTATCAGCTGAAGAATGAAAAATGAAGAAAAAACATCAGATTTGTACCTCTCCCTAGACTGATGAGCCAAAACCTCTCCATTCTAACACTGGCCCACTCACACAACGGCCACTCCGCTTGTCTCTACCTTCTTTTTATTTGCCCTTGCTGATGAATTGCTATTTGATTGGGTTGCTGGAATATGCGAAAAGCCTGTAAACACTCCTCTTTTAAATCTCACTGTGAGTTGCCTCCTCTCTTGCTCATGATGAGACTGTGCAGCTGGAAAAATGCCAAAAGCCTGCAAACACTCCTTTTTAAAATCTCACTCACGGACCTGTGAATTGCCTCCTCTCTTGCTTGGGCTGCTGGAAGAACGATGCTCTAACAGCTACTCTACCATGCCAGCTGTTAGTGATGTAAATGATCTGATAATCTTTTCCAGTGATGAGAGTTGAAAGGCAAACATTTCTCAGGATAGAGGCAAATTGTTGCACTTTAAACTTCTGATTTGTTCCAGTGTTCTCTTTCTCTCTCCTTTATTCAGGGAGGCTGCAACCGATGGTGACTCTACCAACTTAGAGGAGTACACGGCATCAGTGCCTAGCAACATCAGCAAGTGCATCGATGACCTCACTGTGGCCAAGACCATCACTACCCGCTCTAACCAGAAGCCATGGATGACCGCGGAGGTGTGTGCGCTGCTGAGGACCCATGACTCCGCCTTCAGACCAAGTGACAAGGCAGCCCTAACAACAGCGAGGGCCAAACTGTCCTGGGCCATCAGAAAGGCAAAGTGTGTACATGCCCAGCAAATCCACAGCCACTTCCAGGACAGCGGTGACACGCGACGCATGTGGAAGGGCATTCAGGACATCACCAACGACAAGATAACATCACCTGCCTGTGCTGGTGATGCCTCCCTCCCAGATGCGCTGAACAACTTCTATGCTCGTTTCAAGGCGGAAAATGACGTGGTGGCGAGGAAGACCCCTCCTCCTCCCAATGACCAGGTGCTGTGTCTCACCGTGGCCAATGTGAGGAAAACTCTATGCAGGGTCAACCCATGGAAGGCTGCTGGACCAGACAATATTCCTGGCAGAGTGCTTAGAGGATGTGCAGACCAGCTGGCAGATATTCTCACTGACATCTTCAACATCTCCCCGAGCAGCGCCATCATTCCAACGTGCTTCAAGGCCGCCACCATCGTCTCCATGCCGAAGAAATCTTCAGTGTCCTGCCTCAACGACTATCGTACCATTGTTCTCACATCCGTCATCATGAAGTATTTCAAGAAGCTCATCATGAGGCACATCAAGACCCTGCTGCCCCCCTCACTGGAACACCTACAGTTCGCGTACCGTCCCAACCGTTCAACAGACAGCGCCATCGCCACCACCCTCCACCTGGCCCTCACCCACCTGGACAAAAAAGACACATACGTTCCAATGCTGTTCATAGACTTCAGATCAGCATTCAACACAATCATTCCTCAGCACCTGACTGGAAAGCTGAGCCTACTGCAACTCCCTCTGCAACTGGATCCTAGATTTCCTGACTGGGAGATCTCAGTCAGTCCGGATTGGAAGCAGCATCTCCAACACCATCACACTGAGCACGAGGGCCCCTCAGGGCTGTGTGCTCAGTCCACTGCTGTTCACTCTGCTGACCCACGACTGTGCCGCAATACACAGCTCGAATCACATCATCAAGTTCGCCGATGACACGACCGTGGTGGGTCTCATCAGCAAGAACGACGAGTCAGCGTACAGAGAGGAGGTGCAGCGGCTAACGGACTGGTGCAGAGCCAACAACCTGTCTCTGAATGTGAACAAAACAAAAGAGATGGTTGTTGGCTTCAGGAGAGCACGGAGCGACTACTCTCCGCTGACCATTGACCTCCATTGAGATCGTTAAGAGCACGAAATTTCTTGGTGTTCACTTGGCGGAGAATCTCACCTGGTCCCTCAACACCAGCTCCATAGCCAAGAAAGCCCAGCAGCGTCTCTACTTTCTGTGAAGGCTGAGAAAAGTCCATCTCCCACCCCCCATCCTCACCACATTCTACAGAGGTTGTATTGAGAGCATCCTGAGCAGCTGCATCACTGCCTGGTTCGGGAATTGCACCGTCTCGGATCGCAAGTCTTCTGAACATTAGGTGGAACAGAGGAAGAGAAAGAGCGAGGTGATTGGGAGTTGAGAGAAAAAAGATTTAGGTTAAATTTTGGAGCCAATTTTTCCAGACTGAGATTGCGATTCTTGGTACATACTGGGGAAGGTAAAAAAGTTTAATTTAATACTGACAATTATTAAACTCCAAATAGACACACCAAACAGATAGCAACTTTGCTTTGGAAAGTGGCAATATTCTTACTTGAACCAAACATTTCAGCAGTGGTGACTGGTATTTGCAGATGGAGTGTAAAAACAGTACTCTCACCAAATAATCTTGGCATTGCTTACCTTTACCCACAACGTTCAACAAACACTAGCTCTAATAACAACAAGCTTTTATTAAAAAAAAATCACACTCATACCACCCAATTACTAATATCAAGGATCATGGCTTAAAGTTTAACTTTCTTGTTTCTTTCAGTAACACAAGCTTTAACTCTGGATGACAGAATATATAAAATTAAACATTTTTCACTGTTATTTCATCCTCGTAATAAAAACAAGATACTCTTACCTTTCCTGCATAATGTACTACTGTAAATACTGGATTGTGACTTCTGCCCAATTTAAAATTTGGATTCCGCTTGAAACCATTGTTTAGTTTGTCTACAAAAGTCCAGTCAGTGGCCTGTAATGTACATAAAAGGTATATCTGCTTACTCCACAAATATTGTCAGGATTAATATTTGTTAGCAAACTTTTCTTAGATTAATAAAGGAACTAATAGTATTTCAAATATAAGTGTTATCTAAAGCTTATTTCAAGCTTGCATGCATTTATTTAAAAAAATGTAAAGTAACCAATAAGCCAGTCAAAGCCTGAATGAATAAAACGCCTCAGTCCGTTGCAAGATGCTCTAATTCCATGAATCCACAGGAGGGCAGGGACCTGGGTTCTTGGTGGAAAAGTCTGGTGCTGTGTCTGAGATCTTTAAATAATTTTCCTTTGCGGGTTTTAGGATACGCCATGGCACAGGAGGCAACTCTAAATCTTATCAGACCACCTCCCCCGAGAGAAGGATCCCACAGACGTTTCTTCAGACACTCATAAACTTTGCATTCTCTACCCCATCCAACTATGGAGGCAAAGTAATTGTTTATACTCAAAGCAGAGATAGCCAGATGATTGACAGAACAAAGTAAAAATCAATCCAAAACGAGATGAGCCATTACCTCATCAAATGGTGGAGAAAATTTTAGGGGCTATACAGTCCACTCTTACTTCTATTTGTCCCTATAATTACAGTTACATTTTTGCAAACATCTTAGGTACATACCACTATGAAAATCCAACTGCAGACTGACAAAATATGTTTCTAAAGCACTACCTGGGATATGCTCTCTTCACATTACTATCATCAGAGAAGAGGCACAGAAGCCTAGAGACACACTCAGGAACAGCTTCCTCCCCTCTGCTATCTGTCAGATTTCATGAATGCTACCTGTATTTTTGCACTACATTATATAAAGCCCTCAATGTCTATATATTATATATATAGCAGGGTTACCCTGCTGTCCACCAGCGGGAAGATCCTCGCCAGAATTCTCCCTACCATTACCAAAGGCAACCTCTCAGAGAGTCAGAGTGAGCAGAGGCACATCGACAGGATCTTCATCCTGTGCCAAACACAGAAGTGTTGCGAGCAGAACATGGGACTGGACACAGTATTCATTGACCTGAACGAGTCCTTTGATACAGTCAGCCGCAATGGTCTCTGGAAGATTCTGTCGAAGCTCGGCCGTCCCCCGAAATTCCTCACCATCCTGCAGCAGCTCCATGAGGGCCAAAGCGGTCCGGTCAAACGCAATGGTGACCTGTCTGACCCATTCCCCATCAGTACTGGTGTGAAAGGCGGCTGTGTTTTGGCACCATCTTTTTCAGCGGTTCTGCACTGACAGAAATATCTTTAGCCTCCGCCGTCTTTTTACCCGAACAGAAACCATGCAAGAGCTCATTCCCGAGCTACCATATGCGGATGACTGTGCTCTCCTCACGCACACAGAAGACGCGCTACAGGCTACAGTCACTTAGTTCGCTAAGGCTGCAAGGGCTTTTGGGTTTACGGTCAGTCTGAAGAAAACAATGATCCTCCATCAGAAACCCCCTCGTGGCATTTACAACCCTCCTCAGGTCACCATTGACAACCACCCTCTCACCACGGTTGAGCAGGTCACCTACCTGGGCAGTGTCATCTCCAACAAAACTATGGTAGTAAGGGACGTTGACAATCAACTTGCCAGGGCTAGCAGCGTCTTTGCGCACCTCCAGAAATATGTGTGGAAGAACCACCGTCTGTGTCCATCTGAAAACATCCAGGTGTACAGGGCTGCCATTGTCACAACACTGCTATACAGCTCCGAAGCCTCGGTCTTGTACTGCAAGCAAATCCGGTTGCCCGAGCACATCCATCAATGCTGCCTCCGCTCTATCATGGGTATCAGCTGGCAGGATCATGTCTCCAACAATGAGGTCCTAGAGAATGCTCAACTTCCAAGCATTGAAGCCACTTTGCTGCTCTAGCAACTCTGCTGGTCAGGCTGCGTGTCTCGCATGGACAACCCCAGGTTACCGAAAGCCGTACTCTACGGAGAGCTCTCTCAGGGCAAGAGAGATCGTAGAGCTCCACACGAGTGGTACAAAGACCAACTTAAGCAGCAGCTCTCTCAGGGATATATCGAGGTCAATGAGGAGCACCGGCTGGCTTGTGACAGAGATCGTTGGAGAACACCGATGAACGGAGCAGCCAAGAACTTTGAGGAATCCAGGAGAGTGACTGCTGAAGAGGAGACACAGAAAGGACCCTACTATCCAAGTCCCCACATCCCAGCTATTTCCATGTCTCTACTGCTGCAGAGTCTGCAGGCCCAGAACTGGCCTCTATAGTCACCAACAATTGTGTCAGCGCTCCTGAGGACTCTTCTTCCCTTCTGATCTTCGCAAGTGAAGAACCCGCCATCAATATACATTTATTATTCCTTATTGCAAGTTATAGTATACTTTATGTATTGCACTGTACTGCTGTAGCAAAACAACAAATTTCACAACGTATGTCAATGATAATAAAACTGACTGAGTACAATTCTTCAACAAGTGACTTTCTTTCAATAGGATTTTCAACTTTTTTCTTGCAAGTTTTTATTCTTACAAAAACCAATGCATCATGTTTACCACAGTGGATACCCCCACCATCAAATAAAACATATTGAACCATTATCTCAGCAATAACATATTAAGATCAATGTCAGCACAGAAACTATTAAACGTCAGCATCAAAATGGGTATTATATCAGTCATAGATAATACCAGACTACAACATCAGCAACTTAACAGCCATGTTAACGGCCATGGCATTGTTGACCTAATAAAACCACATGGAGTGACAGGACAATCAAAGCAACTGGATGTGAGGGAGATGGGCAGAGTAGTTGGTATGTTAACTGGTTTCTGTAAATTGTCCCTAGAGTAGGAGGGTAGCTGGAGGATAGGGTGGGCGGGGGGGGGAGCCAAAAGGGATGCAGGAGGGAAAACATGACTAGTGTAAATTGGTTTTTGATGGGCAGTGTGGATATGGTGAGCTGGAAAGCCTGTTTCTGTGCAGTATGACTCAAACAAAAAGAAAAGTTGGAAGTAGAAAACTAAAAGGAAAGGTGTCTGAACTTTGGTTTTTATGTGTCATAACAAATGCAGGTATTGTTTTAAATTACAAATCTTAAAGCTGAAGTAAATGGGCAGCTTAGATTACAGAGGAAGCAGAGAATGCTGGAAATATTCAACACGTTAGGTTGTATGTAACTACAAAGAGATTTAACGTATCAGTTTAATGTCCTTTATCAGAACATTCAGGCAAAAGGTCATTGATGTGTATTCAATATTTGAGTAATCCTGTAAATATATTGCTTGACTAAACATGCTTTGTTGCTTATATACTGCATTTCATTATGTGTTATACGTAAAAATATGTGAATTGGATATATCATCACACCACTGCGTGAGAACTGCAAGCATCACAAAGAGTAAAACAAAATTAATGTACTTGCATCTCTCAGCTTCTGTACCTTTCTTTTAATTAGTTTAATGTTTTCAGTTGCACATAATCTAACCGACCTGCAATGTTGCCTCTGATTTTCCCTCTCCACAGCTGCTACCTGCCAAATCTAAGCAGTTGTGCTTTAAGATCTGTTGCATTTTACTTCTGCATAATTATTTTCATTTTTAAAGCATTAGTAATAAGCCTCAGTCATGTTTACACTTGCTTTCAGGTCCTTACCTGTGGAAATGCAGTTTGCTCATCCAATAGGGAAAAAATTCCTAATGGTTTTGCTAAAAACAGGTCCTGTGAAGAGAAAGCTTAAGCTTGAATAATCTGAAGCAACGTGAAAAAAGAAAAGCAAAGCAGAACTAAACACTTTTTTGTTTACCAGGATTGCTTTATTGTCTTTAAAGGAAATTGTTTTCCATTCAACCTCTTCTTGCTTGTACTCTTCCTGTTGCATTAAAAATATGTGCTGTGGAGAAATACAAAAGAAATCCATTTCATTTGTGAGTTTAGATATATAAAATAATCAAAATATACACACATACTGGTATCAGTAAGGAATCAAACAAAACCAATATTATAGTAGATATTGTTCTGAATGTTTAGACTAAGCATTGAGGTCTAGATTGGAAACAAGACTCTGATATTATTTACAGAGAATAATTCGCAAGTTGAAAATCTGTGAGCCTGAAGCAGAATGTGTGAAGTTTGTTGGTTGAATAATGTAGCCGTTTGCAGACTAGTGAATTTGGTATTGGTGAAGACAGGACAGGAACTATTCTGAGGTTACTAAAGCAGTCAAGGTCATTAAGGCTGTATGTTCTTTTGCAATCTGCTTATGCTGAGCTCACTTATTGCAGGTCCTCACAAACATCTGCTTCATAATTTCTAAATCATGGTGGCTGGTAGAAGTTACTGAGTAAATATCTTTTTTTATGCGTTGTACAGGATGAGGGCATGACAAACAAGGCCAGCATTTGTCATCTATCCCTAAATGTTTGCGGTAGTGGTGATGAGCACACTCCTAAATCAGCACTGTATTCCAGTGATGGTGTTCCTTCAATGGCATTCAATATTCCAGGATTTAGAGCTACTAGGATTCTAAGTAGCTCTTCTACTAGAGCCACTAAGCCAGTAGGCTTCTGAACTCCCTGCAGCATTGTATTCAAAGTGTCACTGTTTAATCTGTTCCAAACCTTACAATATTTAATATTAATGCACTTTAGTTTGTTATTTGTGTGTGAGTCATCTCTAGTTTTTATCCTTAACTTCATAAGTTATTGTGTGCTGTGTGCTTTACACCCTGGTTCGAAGAAATGTTGTCTCGTTTATAGATATATGTATATAGTTAATGACAATAAACTTGACCTGACAACTATGGTGTGACATTTGGCGTAGCATTCCCAATTCAGGATGGTGTGTGAGTTAGCAGGAAATCGGTGTTGAAGCCTGCTACTCTTCCTTTCTTTGGAATTAGGGGTCACTGGCTTGGGAGATTTCATCCGAATAGCCTGGGCATGTAATTGAGTATAATTTGTAGATGATGTGTCCTGTCACCCTGGTGTGCTCATGCTGGAAGGAATTAGTCTCTAGGATTGTTGAGTGCATGCCAGGAAGAGGGTGGGCTTGAACTTGGTAGTACGAATTTCTCATCCAGAGAAAGGGAGAATATCCATCCAACACTTGTGCTTTGCAGATACTAGAAAGACCCCAATGTGTCTGTCACTGAAGTGTTTCTCACCTCAAAGTGCTTCTTGTAATCATAGCGTATGGCTGGTCCATTCAATTTTATGCACACTGCCATAAGGAAGTAGAGTTTGACTGCATGGAAACAGTCTGTTTGACCGATCAGCAAATTTGCAGATGTTTGAGAGGTCTAATTTGGAGTATTGTCTACAGTTCAGGTCACCTACTTATAGGAAAGATTGGAAGAATGAAGGAGAAAATTTTCTTTGGGGGAAAAAGAAATTACAAGGATGTTGCTGGGACTTGAGGACCTGAGTTATAAGGGAAGGTTCAATAAGTTAGGAATTTATTCTCTAAAGTGTAGGAGAATGAGGGCAGATTTGATAGAGGTACATATTATGAGGGGTAGAGATAGGGTAAATGCAAGTAGGCTTTTTCCGCTGAGTTTGGTTGAGACTAGAACTAGAGGTCATAGATTAATGGCGAAAGGTGAAATGTTCAGCCTCCTTCCCTCAGAGGGTGGTGAAAGTATGGAATAAGCTGTCAGCAGACGTGGTGAATGTAGGTTTAATTGCAACAGTGAAGTGAAGTTGGGATAAGTATATGGATGAGAGGGGTATGGAAGGCTATGATCCAGGAGCAAGTTGATGGGATCAAACAGAATAGTTTGGTATGGAATTAATGGGCCCAAGGGCCTGTTTCTGTGCGGTAGTGCTCGATCACTCTGCGACGTCTGTTCAATTTTGTTTTTCCAACATCCTCATCAACTTTTCCCAAATTCAATCCTCACCTAAACACTTGGGTAATTTGTATTATCCAATTAACCTATCAACCCGCACACCTTTAGGAAGTTGTGGGGTGGGGGGGGCGCGGGAACCAGAGAACCATAGAAACATGCACCATCACAGGAAGAGCATGCTAACTTCACAGAGGGCAGGATGGAGCCTGGTGCAATGGAACAGTGAGGTAGCAACTCCACTCCCTGCACACTGTGCCACTCAGTGGGGACACAAACAGTGCTCATGATGGATGCAAAACTCTGAGACGGCCATGTTACAGAAATGTCAGGAGTAAGTAGTTAGGGCCAACCTCTAGAACTGGTATTCACTGATTAAAAATAAAAACAAAGTAAGAACGTAAATTCCCACTTGTCTCAAAATAATGCAGCAAATCATTATTTCCTTTTTTAAAACTCCAAATCCTGACAAGAGTACATAATTCTAAGTAACGGATGTAAATAACCAGCAGAAAATATCTACATATTTCTCAAATGCCATCAATTAAAGCTGAAAATTCAAAGTAAGAATGAAGTTTAGTGGATGGTAGTTGATGACAAAAACCATCAACGATGGAAAAACCAATACCTAATTTAATAACATAATCTTAAACTCAAGTTTACTTACATGGTTGAAGAAATACTGAAGCTGTTCATTTGCCAAATTAATACACATCTGTTCATACCGGTTAACCGCAAAATTTTCAAACCCAAAGATGTCTAATATACCTAAAATAAAAACCAGGATTTAAAGTAAGAGTGCAGTTTGCGTCTGCATAATTTGTTGAAATACAAAGGGACATTTGTGATAGATGGAAACAGCAAAACTAACAATAAAAATGTATACTTAATTAAACTGCCATGTTCTCCATATTCAAAATATTTAATATTCAAAATGGCAACCTCTAGAGTGGGGTTCCCAACCTTTTTTTATGCCATGGAGCCTTACCATTAACCGAGGGGTCTGTAGACCCCCAGGTTGGGAACCCTTGTTCTAAACTATTTCTAATTAAAGATAAACAACTTAATTTGTTCTTGAGTGTGCAAGTTCCTCTCACTTTGACAATAAGTGTTATTCTGGGATGACTAACAATGCTATACAACATTTGTACAGCTTCACTTGTATGAGCTTAACACATGAAAGGCTTGTGTTACATACCTATCTCCCACAGTTGAACAATATCCATGTCATCTTTTGGAGCCAGTAGTTGGTTGATTTTGCTGACAATCCACCCAAAAACTCTGCCATATACAACCTTAGCAATAGAGTCCCTGGCATCTATAATAATACACACAAAATTAGAATGGTAACACAGGGACCAATGCAACCCATTCAACTCCAATCATGAGTTACACTTCAATCCCCAAGTATTCATCCACAGTCTCTGCTTCTATCAGATGCAGCAAATGGAATCATTCATTATTACAAGTTCGTGGATTATGACTTGCACCTTGTCTTTGATATTGTTCTGTAAATTCAAACTCAGTTTATTTTGTTCAATAAATCCTTCACTTCACAATGAACTAAAACATGTTGATAATGAGGAAAAATAATTACATTATACCCAAAGAACACTAATTTACAATGCTAAAATTTTATAAACCTATCAAAATACAAATGACTAAATCTACACTGCAAGCATCTTGCAACAATTTTAAGAATATGGCTATGCTTTGGGGGAACTGCTTCCTTTTAAGGTAACTTGCACCTTCATCTTCTCCAACCATAAGATCCAAATAAGATTGCCAATTCCCCAGGGAACCTGTAATTAATAATTAGTCCCAGGAAACTCCTGTAAACATTCTTTTTCACATTGGAGAATGTAAAAATAAAAATGACTGTTTTAAATTTTTTTTCTCATATGTTGCTACTGATAAAAATATTGGAAATAGGCCAGGGAGTGGTGTGGTGAGCATCTCCCTAATTGCCAGTAAAGCTTCAGCAGATTGAGTCACAAGGCTATAGAGTTGTAGAGCATGGAATCAGGCCCTTCGGCCCATCACTTCTGCTGACTATACATAGTAATCCCATTTACCTGCATCTGCTCCATAGCCTTCTATGACTTGACAATTTAAGTATTTATCTAAGCAACATACATCAAAGTTGCTGGTGAACGCAGCAGGCCAAGCAGCATCTATAGGAAGAGGCGCAGTCGACGTTTCAGGCCGAGACCCTTTGTCAGGACTAACTGAAGGAAGCAGCCTTTTCCTATAGATGCTGCTTGGCCTGCTGCGTTCACCAGCAACTTTGATGTATGTTGCTTGAATTTCCAGCATCTGCAGAATTCCTGTTGTTTAAGTATTTATCTAGATTATTTTTCCAATGTGAGAATATCTGCTTCCACCTTAAGACAGTGCACTCCAGTTTCCACCTGCACTGTGTGGAAAAAATAAATCACCCTCAGATTGCCTCTAAATCTCGCATCTCTTACCTTAGACTTACAATTTCCTGTCTGGGAAAAAGATTCTCAATACCTATCATGTCTATATGCCTCATAACGTTGCCCTTCATCAAGTCTTTCCTTGTCTTCCCCATTCCAGGAATGCAAGTAATTAAGAATCTGGTCACTTTGAAATGGTAAAAGAATGGCTTGTGCAACTAACCTGTAGCAATCAAGGAGGTAACAATGGTGATTTGTTTTTACCGCAACAGAAGACGTGCAGTCATTGATTCAACAGCCAGAAAACGATCAACCAGAGGTGCTCACTTAGAGCTCAGCGACATTCCACATCCCATGGACTTTGTCCCACTGTGGATCGTTTTCCTTAATATCAGCGTTGGCAGTCGCACCATTAGCCAAACGCCTCTCATGTCTGTTGAAATCAGCTAACTGTCCAGCTCTCCCTCCTGCCATAAAACCTTCCTTCAAATCCATGTGTGGAGCCAAAACAGATGGGGAAGGACCTTAAGTGCATTCTTTGCATCTGTATTTACTCAGGAGACAGACACAGAGTCTATAGAAGTGAGGCAAAGCGGCATCAACTTCATGGACCCTGTACAGATTACAGAAGAGGTGGTGTTTGCTACCTTGAGGCAAATCAGGGTAGCAAAATCCCCAGGGATTGATAAAGTGGTCCCTTGGACCCTACAGGAGGCAAGTGCAGAAATTGCAGAGGCTCTAGAAGAGATATTTAAAACATCCTTAGTGACAGGTGAGGTACCAGAGGATTGGAGGATAGTCAATGTTGATCTGCTGTTTTAAAAAGGCACTGACCAGAAACCAGGAAATTATAGGCCGTTGAGTCCTTCCTCAGCTGTGGAAAAGTTATTGGAAGGTATCGTCAGGTATATAAGTATTTAGGTAGGTGAAGACTGATTAAAGATAGTCAGCATGGCTTCATATATGGTAGGTCACATCTAATCCAGCTTTTAGGGTTTTTTGAGGAAGTTACTAGGAAAGTGGATAAAGGCAAGGCAGTGGATGTTGTCTACACAGACTTTAATAAGGCGTTTGACAAGGTCCCGCATGGGAGGCTGATCAAGAAGGTTCAGTCGCTCAGCATTCAGGATGAGGTAGTAAATTAGGTTAGACATTGTCCTTGTGGGAGAAGCCAGCGAGCATTCGTAGCAGGTTACCTCTCTGAATGGAGGCCTGTAACTCGTGGTGTGCTGCAGGGATAGGTGCTAGGTCTCTTTTTATTTGTCATCTATATCAACGATCTGGATGATAACGCGGTTAATTGGATCAGAATATTTGCAGATGACACCAAGATTGGGGGTGTAGTGGACAGTGAGGAAGGCTTGCAGAAGAATAGGCGTCAGCTGGAAAAATGGGCTGAAAAATGGCAGATGGAATTTAATGCAGATAAGTGCAAGGTTTTGCATTTTGGTAGGACCAACTAGGGTGGGTCTTACACAGCTAACAGTAGGGTGCTGAGGAGTGCAGTGGAACAAAGATGCCTGGGAGTACAGGTATATAATTTGCTGAAAGTGATGTCCCAGGTAGATAAGGTCGTGAAGAAAGCTTTTGGCACATTGGCCTTCATAAATCAATTAATTGAGTACAGAACTGTGATGTTATGTTGAAAGTCTTTAAGACATTGGTGAGGCCTAAGTTGGCATATTGTGAATTGTATTGAATTGATTTTATTTCTTACATCCTTCACATACATGAGGAGTAAAAATCTTTATGTTACGTCTCTGTCTAAATGTGCAATGTGCAATGTATAGCAATTTGTAATAAATAGTATGCACAACAGAATAGTCAATATAACATAGAAATACAGTTGTGTCAGCGGGAATTAAGCAGTCTGATGGCCTGTTGGTCCTGGCTTTTATGCTGCGGTACCATTTCCCGGATGGTAGCAGCTGGAACAGTTTGTGGTTGGGGTGACTTGGGTCCCCAATGATCCTTCAGGCCCTTTTTACAAACCTGTCTTTGTAAGTGTCCTGAATAGTGGGAAGTTCACACCTACAGATGCGCTGGGCTGTACGCACCACTCTCTGCAGAGTCCTGCGATTGAGGGAAGTACAGTTCCCATACCAGGCAGTGATGCAGCCAGTCAGGATGCTCTCAATCATGCTCCATTTGGGGTCCCATACCACATTTTTTCAACTGTCTGAGATGAAAGAGGTGCCGTTGTGCCTTTTTCACCACACAGCACCTCTTCTACCTCAGATAGTTGAAGAAGTTTGGTATGGGCCCCCAAATCCTAACAACTCTATAGTAGCATGTGAGATCCTTGGTGATGTTAATGCTGAGGAACTTAAAGCTGTTCACCCTCTCAGCCCCAGATCCATTGATGTCAATAGGGGTTAATCTGTCTCCATTCCTCCTGTAGTCCACAACCAGCTCTTTGTTTTTGTGTGCAGCTTAGGTCACCTACCTACAGGAGAGATGTAAACAAGGTTGAAAGAGTACAGAGAAAATTTACAAGGATTTTATGAGGTTTGGAGGATTTGAATAATAGGAAAGATTAAACAGTTTATAACTGTATTCTTTAGAATGTAGAAGATTGAGAGGAGATTTGATAGAGGTATACAAAATTATAAGGGGTATAGATACGGTAAATGAAAGCAGGCTTTTCCCACTCTGGTTGGGTGGGACTACAACCAGAGATCTTCAGTTAAGGGTGAAAGGTGAGAAGATTAAGGGGAACATGAGGGAAACTTCTTCACTCAAGAGGGTCGTGAGAGTGTGGAATGAGCTGCCAGTACAAGTGGTCCATGTAAGCTCGATCTCAATGTTTAAGAGAAGCTTTGATAGGTACATGAATAGTAGGGATATGAAAGGTTATGTACCCAGTGAAGGTCAATGGGAGCACTGAGTTTAACTGGTTTTCAGCATGGGCTAGATGGGCTGAAGGGCCAGTTTCTGTGCTGTATTTCTGTATGACTGAATATACTACTGACTACGTTTCCGGTCAACTACTACTTATTCTATCCATCTTTGACTCAATATGAATTTTATTTTGTGCACATCCATGAAACAAAATGGAAATGCTTTCTCTGCTGAAGTACCAGATAAATTCAGATTGATGCAGAAGTTACAGGCAACTTTGATAAATGGCAATGAAAGAACATTGTGGATTTTAAATTCTGCAGTGAAATTTCCAATGAAGTGAACAATTTCTTCTGGACCCAATGAACACCAAATGTTGTTACGTATGTGCTTAAACACATTCCTATCTTGAGCCCTGTTATACACACAAATGCTGGAGGAACTTAGCAGGCTAGGCAGCATCTGGGAAAAGAGTACAGTCGATGTTTTGGGCTGAATGGTTTTGGCCCGAAACGTCAACTGTACTCTTTTCCTAGATGCTGCCTGGCCTGCTGAGTTCTTCCAGCATTTGCAGATTTTTCTCTTGTTTGTGATTGAACCCAGTAATGATTTTTATTTAAAAAAAACGTTCAAGATGTGAATCACTTATTACAACAAACTCATCCAAGAGTAAACACTAGAAGGCTAATTGCCTAAGATTGGAACCAGTGGTCACAAGTAGGGTGTAAGTTTTCCACAGTGAATACTGATTGACCATAAAGTGTGGCCAAATAACACTAGAAACTGAAAATCCTAGTTCACTTTTTCCCCATCTCCCTATCCCAAGTAGCTTCAACTAACTTAGCTTAGATTCGTTAACCCAACTCAAAAACAGATAATGAAACCCATCAGAGGTGAACCTATCATTTCTTAAAGGGCTCACATTTCACACTGATCAATGAATTGAGCAGGTAGCAGCTGCTAGGCAATAAATTTATTCAGAAATTTGGTTTCAATGATACTCGACAGATGCTACCGATCTGCTGAGTATTTCCAGTACTTATTACATAATATCTACACAGTATCTACTATATTTTGTATTTGTCTATTCCAGGCTAATTGGACCCCAAGATGCCAAGTATAAGCCTGTCAATTACTACTAGATTTGAATAAATTGCCTCTACCTTCCGCTTGCTGTTTGGTGTGGTATCGTTGAATGGACTCTCCTCGAGTGACTGCCATTGTACAGATCAAACATTTTAAAAGTTCGTCTTGTTCGACACCAAACTGACCCTATTGAAATTAACATTAATTAGTATAATTCAGGGCACCGAAGCAAATAGAGCACTTCCAAGTCAGCAATAGAGTCTCAGCAGTCACATTCACATTTAATTTAGAATAATTATATTTCTTCCAGCTCTGCTTTTTAAATTACTAATATTATATAAACATTTCTATAGGAGTTATAACGTTGAGAGGGTTACCTGCATTATCTCTCTGTTGGGAGCAGCACTTGAATGGTGCCACAAAGTGGCCATTGTTCAAATGTTCCAACTCTCAAGGTGCTCTGGTAACACTAGACTCTACTATTCCTCCATTTCTCTTGTCTAGCTTTCTTTTAAAACACAGTTGTAATACCTTATAAATTCCATCCATCCCACTTTGAAGACTTAATTACCTCATTTGTGACCCTGAATGGATCAACACCCAATCCCATTCCAACTTTCATTTGCTACATTTAAGGCACTGTACGTAGAACAGGTACAGGCTGACAGCACAGGCTCTTCTGCCTACAGTGTTGTGCCAAACTAAATTAGTAATCAAATGTCCAACTAAGCTGATCGATTTTGTTTTGCCCACACAAGGTCATATGCCTATGTGCCCAAGAGCCTCAGGAATGCCTCTATCCAATTTGCCTCCATCACTACCCCTGCCAGAGCATCCCAGGTACCCACAACGATGTGTCAAAAAAACACTTGCCCGCACATCTCCTTTCAACTTGCCCCCTCTCACCTTAAATGATGCCCTCTAGGTTTAGGCATTTCAAATCCCTGGGCAAAAGATACCGGCGGTCTACTCTTCCTATACTTCACAATATCTTACAAGCCTTTTTCAAACCTCCCCTCAGCCCTGACCGCTCCAGAGAAAACAACACATTTATTCAATCTCATGAAGCCTCTGTATTTACTTTGTGTTCATTCACTGATGTTAATTTGTTTGACTTTGGTGTAATATTTTTTAAGGTCACTGAACTTCCATTACGAGTGCCTGATGTTTGTTGTCTTTGCAAGGTGCAAATACATATGAAGTGCACTGATTCATCAATAGCATGCAGCTCTTTTCTTCAATGCTGTGCACTTTCCCAGCCAATGACCATCAAAACGATGATGACAAGGAAGGAGATAGAGAAACTGTAAAGCAAACATGGCCTTTTGTACGAAAAATTCTGTCGATTCCAGAAACCAAAACATGGGAGGAACTCAGCAAGTCAGGAGTATCTATGGTGGGGAATGAACAGTCAACATTTCAGCCTGAAACCCTTCATCCAGGCCGGCAGAGAAGGGGCCAGAAGCTAGAATAAGATTGTGGAGGACGGGAGTAGTGCAAGCTTGCTGGGGATAGGCGAGACCAGGTAAGGGGGAAAGATGGGTGAGTGGGGGAGGGGCGTGAAGAGAGAATCCAGGAGGTGATAGGTGGAGGAGGGAATCTAATACGAGAGGACGGTGGAGGAAAGGGATGGAGGAGGGGAAGCAGAGGGAGGTGATGGGCAGATGAACAGAAGAGAAGGCAATTGTGCCAATTCTATAAAAACGTAATCCCAAATCTGACACTTATTGGTGAAATATTGAATATTAAAGCTTTTTTTGCTATAACCTAATAGTAGTCGCAAATGAAAATTGCCTGCTATGCCTAATCAGACAACAAATATATTGTTCAACTTGAAGTTACCAGGGTATGCAACTTACCCACCAGATGGTGAGATTAACTCTTGGTGGTCACTGAACTGCCTGCCAGTGAACCTGGTTCCCCTGCTCTGCTCTATTTTTTTGGGGCTCACCTGGATCGGGTGGCCAAGTCTCACCAAGTCCTGAGGGAGATCCTGTCACTGGGAACTGCAGGGCTGTGATCTCTGGAGATCCGTGGAAGCAAGTGAGTTCTAAGGTTTGACATCGTGGTTGTGACCAGGAAGGGCAGGTAGTGGTGTGGGGATAGGGAAAGAGATTAATACATTCTGTAGAGGGTGAAACCAACTTCTTTCCTATTTAAAAAAAAACCTCAATTCCCAGTTAGCCTGTACAGAAGCCTATGGTGATTCTTGCCATCTGATTACTTACTGAAAATGGGGAGATTCTGTGGTCATGCCCTATCCCATAAAAACAATGGTGAAATATCACCAAAAGCAACACACACAAAATGCTGGAGGAACTCAGCACCATTTATGAAGGGAAATGAACAGACAATGTTTTGGGCCGAGAAACTTCACCAGAATTGACTCAACCAACACACATCAAAGTTGCTGGTGAACGCAGCAGGCCAAGCAGCATCTATAGGAAGAGGCGCAGTCTACGTTTCAGGCCGAGACCCTTCGTCAGGACCAGAATTGACTGTTTATTTCCCTCCTTAGATATAGCATTTTGTGTGTGTCGCTCCAGATTTCCAGCATCTGTAGAACCTCTTGAATCTCGAAGCAACACCACAAAGTATCCTGGGTAATCATCTGGATGGGCAAGCATTATCTGTCATCAGCACGTGCAGCCTGGAAACATGACATCCAGTTATCGACAATCACATGGCATTAGGGTTTACCACAGCATGTGGAATCCAGCTGGGTATCCAGCAGGAACATCACTGAACTCTAACTCTTTCTCTCCCCGCTTATGCTGCCTGACTTGCTGTGTTATCATTTTTAAGACTTCCACCCCTGCTGTTGTGTAGTTGGTTTTGGTTTTCATCTCGGAGTAAAGCAGGGCCTAGACTTGTATCTGGATGGTGGAAAAGATAGTGTGACTCTAAGAGAAGAGCAAAGGGGGAGGAAGTATATGACATGTGAAACACTCTTTGATAAACTAATGTTAACTTCTGGAAGTGCCAGTCCAAACTCTTTTTCCCTTCCAGCTTCTTTTGCTGTTCCTCCTGTTTCCCCTGTTCCTGCACAGTTTCAAGATGGGAACAAAGGAAGCTCAGTAACAACGATGAAGTTGTGGAGATGGCAGCAACCATCAATAAACCAAGATACAACAATCTTGAGACATACAGCCCAAAGACTCAAGAGCTGAGGTCTGGAGGCACCTAGGGCCATTGGAATAAGAGTTGGAGACGTTGGGATCTGCAGTCTGGGGGAGCCAGGGGCCATTGGAACCAGAGTTGGAGACGAGAGCATCTGCAGGGATTGCTCTCTCTGTGATTTCCTTGTCTGTTCGTCCCTCTCCACTGATCTCCCTCCAGGCACTTATCCTTGCAAACCCCCGGCACAAGTAGTACATTGTTGGCGATGGGGGAGGTGAATTGTTGCCCAATCACCTCCTCCCTCACCACCATTCAGCACTCCAATCATTCCTTCCAGGTGAGGCAACACTTGAACTGCAGGTCTGTCGCGGTCATCTACTGTATTCAGTGCTCCTGGTGTGGCCTCCTCTACATCATTGAGACCCAAAGTCGTGCACCTTCACTCTGTCTGCAGGAGGTAGGATTTTAATTCCACACCACATTCTCTTTGCATCCATTTGGGTGTTCATAAAGTAATCCTGATTCGATCAGACTGACACAAGGCGAGTCTACTTAACGTTTCAACACCTGTGTAGCTAAAATATTCTACTTTGCAAAGTAACCCAGTATATTTTTGGATATATATTTGCTGAGTCTCAATGCACTTATAAAGATATTACAGGATGAAGGAGTTTGATTTCAATAAGTAATCTGACCAATTTCTGAGAAACAGGCGCTGTGATTATATACAAATAGTTATAGAAACAAAACACCCTTGTACATTTCAATGATTCTTTAGTCATGAGAAAAAAACAAAACAGCTTTTTACTGGAGAGAACTTCACATACTTTCAGGTTTGTTCGTTTATTTGAGGTACATATTGAAGGTATACATACCGCTGCAGCTTTTAGCCATCCCTTAGACTGATCTGTCACTTTAAGGATTCCAGTGTCTTGAGGTTCGAAAAGGATATTGCCTAGCGACAGGATTCCTGCTAATATTGTCATCATGTCTACCTGCTCCTGTAGATAAAGGCAAAATATGAATTGGATAGTATTTTAAGAAGGATTCTTGTTAGTTTCAATTCACGATTAGCACATTCTGCTGCCAAAATACAATACAGCGTTAAATGGTCCAATTAACGAATAAGCTTTGTTACAGATCATTATGCTTTCAGCACCTGGAAAATATGTAGTCATAGACTTTTGTAGTAAAAATAGAAAGGCTGAATATCTTTTAAATGGTGTAAGATTGGATGCATTGGTATTCGGGGGGAGCTGGGAGATACTCCAGTCGGGTCTAGATACTTCCCTGGCCAGGAGTCAGAGTCTCAATGTATAGCATCAGCACTCAGGACAGAGATGAGAAGCAATTATTTCACCCAGAGCATAGTGATCCTTTGGAATTCTAACCTGGAGGCATGTGGAAACTCAGTCACTGTCAAAATTTAAGACAGAAATCAATAGTATTTTTTTTGATAAAGTTGGAATGAGGAGATTGATAATGAGGGTATTTAAAGATAAAGATACAATTTAGAAAGATCAAGGCCTTGAGGTCTATGGGGAACAAGCACAGAAGAGGAGATGAAGCCTAAGGCAAATCAGACCTATGCCCACCACGGAACACACTAGAAGGAGCGCTATCACTGGAAAGCAGTGTTCATCTTCAAGGACCCCCACCATCCAAGGCCATACTCTCTTCTCACTTGTGCCTTTAGGAAGGAGGTATTGGAGCCTTAGGTCCCATACAACCAGGTATTTGCATAGCATTTTATCCTTTCCACATTGGTTGTTTGTCCATATTTGTTGTGTGCAATTTTTCTTTGATTCTATTGTGTTTTGGTCTGGTCACTGTGAATGCCTGCAAGAAAATGAATCCAAGGGTGGTATATGGTGACATACAGTTGAAGTCAGAAGTTTACATATACCTTAGCCAAATACATTTGAACTCAGTTTTTCACAATTCCTGACATTTAATCCTAGAAAACATTCCCTGTCTTAGGTCAGTTAGGATTACTACTTTATTTTAAGAATGTGAAATGTCAGAATAATAGTAGAGAGAATGATTTAATTCAGCTTTTACTTCTTTCATCACTTTCCCAGTGGGTCAGAAGTTTACATATACTTTGTTAGTATTTGGTAGCATTGCCTTTAAATTGTTTAACTTGGGTCAAACGTTTTAGGTAGCCTTCCATAAGTTTCTCAAGTCAAGTCACTTTTTATTGTCATTTCGACCATAACTGCTGGTACAGTGGGCAGTAAAAACAAGACAATGTTTTTCAGGACCATGGTGCTACATGAACAATACAAAAACTACACTGAACTACATAAAACAACACTAAACTACACTAGACTACAGACCTACCCAGGACTGCATAAAGTGCACAAAACAGTGCAGGCATTACAATAAATGATAAACAAGACAATAGGCACAGTAGAGGGCAGTAGGTTGGTGTCAGTCCAGGCTCTGGGCATTGAGGAGTCTGATGGCTTGGGGGAAGAAACTGTTACATAGTCTGGTCATGAGAGCCTGAATGCTTCGGTGCTTTTTGCCTAGCAGGAGGGAGAAGAGTTTGTATGAGGGGTGTGTGGAGTCCTTCACAATACTGTTTGCTTTACGGATGCAGCGTGTGGTGTAAATGTCTGTAATGGCGGGAAGAGAGACTCCGATGATCTTCTCAGCTGACCTCACTATTCACTGCAGGGTCTTGCGATCCGAGATAGTGCAATTTCCGAACCAGGCAGTGATGCAGCTGCTCGGGATGCTCTCAATACAACCTCTGTAGAATGTGGTGAGGATGGGGGGTGGGAGATGGACTTTTCTCAGCCTTCGCAGGAAGTAGAGACACTGCTGGGCTTTCTTTGCTATGGAGCTGGTGTTGAGGGACCAAGTGAGATTCTCTGCCAGGTGAACATCAGGAAATTTGGTGCTCTTAACGATCTCTATGGAGGAGTCGTCGATGTTCAGTGGAGAGTGGTCACTCCATGTCCTCCTGAAGTCATCAACCATCTCTTTTGTTTTGTTCACATTCAGAGACAGGTTTTTGGCTGTGCACCAGTCCGTTAACCTCTGCACCTCCTCTCTGTATGCTGACTCATCGTTCTTGCTGATGAGACCCACCACGGTCATTTCATTGGCGAACTTGATGATGTGGTTTGAGCTGTGTGTTGCAGCACAGTCGTGGGTCAGCAGAGTGAACAGCAGTGGACTGAGCACACAGCCCTGGGGTCCCCCGTGCTCAGTGTGATGGTGTTGGAGATGCTGCTTCCAATCCGGACTGACTGAGGTCTCCCAGTCAGGAAGTCTAGGATCCAGCTGCAGAGGGAGGTGTCCAGGCCCAGTAGGCTTAGCTTTCTAACCAGTTTCTGAGGAATGATTGTGTTGAATGCTGAACTGAAGTCTATCAACAGCATTCGAATGTACATGTCTTTTTTGTCCAGGTGGGTTAAGGCTAGGTGGAGGGTGATGGCAATGGTGTCGTCTGTTGAACGGTTGGGACGGTACATGAACCGCAGAGGGTCCAGTAAGGGGGGCAGCAGGATCTTGATGCGCCTCATGACGAGCCTCTCGAAACACTTCATGATGATGAATGATACAACTCACAGTAAGTTGCTGGAATCTTGTTCCATTCCTCCAGACAGAGCTGGGGTAACTGAGTCAGGTTTGTAGGCCTCCTTGCTCGCACACGCTTTTTCAGTTCTGCCCACAAATTTTCTATCAGATTGAGGTCAGGGTTTTGTGATGGCCACTCCAATACCTTGACTTTGTTGTCCTTAAGCAATTTTGCCACAACTTTGGAGGTATGCTTGGGGTCATTGTCCATTTGGAAGACCCATTTGCGACTGAGCTTTAACTTCCTGGCTGATGTCTTGAGATGTTGCTTCAACACATCCACATAATTTTCCTTCCTCATGATGCCATCTATTTTGTGAAGTGCACCAGTCCCTCCTGCAGCAAAGCACCCCCACAACATGATGCTGCCACCCCCATGCTTCACAGTTCAGATGGTGTTCTTCCGCTTGCAAGCCTCACCCTTTCTCCTCCAAACATAACGATGGTCATCACGGCCAAACATTTCAATTTTTGTTTCATCAGACCAGAGGACATTTGTCCAAAAAGTAAGATCTTTGTCCCCATGTGCACTTGCAAACTGTACACTGGCATTTTTATGGCAGTTTTGGAGCAGTGGCTTCTTCCTTGCTGAGCAGCCTTTCAGGTTATGTCGATATAGGACTTGTTTTACTGTGGATATAGATACTTGCCTACCTGTTTCCTCCAGCATCTTCACAAGGTCCTTTGCTGTTGTTCTGGAATTGATTTGCACTTTTCGCGCCAAAGTACATTCATCTCTAGGAGACAGAATGCGTCTCCTTCCTGAGCAGTATGACAGCTGCGTGGTCCCTTGGTGTTTATACTTGCGTACTACTGTTTGTACAGATGAACGTGGTACCTTCAGACGTTTGGAAATTGCTCCCAAGGATGAACCAGCTCGACATCATTTTCTGATCTCAATCCGATAAAATGTGTGGGCAGAACTGAAAAAACGTGTGCAAGCAAGGAGGCCTACAAACCTGACTCAGTTACACCAGTTCTGTCTGGAGGAATGGAACAAAATTCCAGAAACTTACTGTGAGAAGCTTGTGGAAGGCTACCCAAAACATTTGACCCAAGTTAAACAATTTAAAGGCAATGCTACCAAATATTAACAAAGTGTATGTAAACTTCTGACCCACTGGGAAAGTGATGAAAGAAATAAAAGCTGAAGTAAATCATTCTCTCTACTATTATTCTGATATTTAACATTCTTAAAGTAAAGTAGTGATCCTAACTGACCCAAGACAGGGAACGTTTTCTAGGATTAAATATCAGGAATTGTGAAAAACTGAATTAAAATGTATTTGGCTGAGGTGTATGTAAGTTTCTGACTTCAAATGTATATGTACTTTGAACTTTGGACATGAATGATATGGCCTACTCAGGCTCCTAACATTTTATGTTCTTACAGTGCCTATAAAAAATTGAAAGATTTCAAGTTTTATTATTTTACAACATTGAAATACAGTGGATTGAATTTGGCTTTTTTGACACTGATCAACAGAAAAAAACTTCCACGTCGGAGCTATAATAAATTTAGACCAAGTAGTAGAAATTTATTTTAATTTTGAAACACAAAATAATTGATTGCATAATTACTCACCTCCATCAAGTCAGTATTTAGTTAATGCACCTTTGGCAGCAATTACAGCCTTGAGTCTGTGTGGATAGGCCTCTATCAGCTTTGCACATCTGGACACTGCAATTTCTCCCCATTCTTCTTTACAAAACTGCTCAAGCTCTGTCAGATTGCATGCGGATCATGAGTGAACAACCCTTTTCAAGTTGTCACAAATTCTAAATTGGATTGAGGTCTGGACTCTGACTTGGCCACTCCAGGACATTAACTTTGTTGTTTTTAAGCCATTCCTATGTAGCTTTGGCTTAATGCTTGGGGTCATTGTCTTACCGGAAAATAAATCTTTTTGCAAGTCACAGTTCTCTTTAGACTGCATCAGGTTTTCCTCCAGGATTTCTCTGTACTTTACTGGACACTGTATTTTACCCTCTACCTTCACAAGCCTTCCAGGGCCTGCTGCAGTGAAGCATCCCCACAGCATGATGCAGCTGCCACCATGCTTCATGGTATGGATGGTGTGTTTTTGACGATGTGTGGTGTTTAAAATATAGCATTTAGTCTGATGGCCAAATAGCTCAATTTTGGTTTCATTAGACCATAGAAACTTCTTCCAGCTGACTTCAGAGTCTCCCACATGTCTTCTGGCAAACTCTAGCTGAGATTTCGTGTGAATTTTTTCCCAACAGTGGCTTTCTCTTTGCTACTCCCCCATAAAGCTGCGACTGGTGAAGCACCCGGGCAGCAGTTGTTATATGCGCAGTCTCTCCCATCCCAGCCCAGTGAAGTTTGTAACTCCTGCAGAGTTGTCATAGGTCTCTTGGTGCCCCTCTCCTCATTAGTCCCCTTCTTGCACGATCTCTCAGTTTTTGAGGATGGGATGCTCTAGGCAGATTTACAGCTGCGCCATATTCTTTTCATGTCTTGATGATTGACTTAACTGTACTCCAAGGGATATTCAGTGACTTGGAGATTTTCTTGTATCCATCTCCTGACTTGTGGTTTTTAATAAACTTTTCACGGAGTTGCTTGGAGTGTTCTTTTGTCCATGGTGTAGTTTTTGCCACGGTACTGACTCACTAGCAGTTAGACCTTCCAGATACAGGCATATTTTTACTACAATCAATTAAAATGTCTTCACTGCACACAGATCTCTATTTAACTAATTAGGTGACTTCCAAAACCAATTGGCTGCATCAGTGATGATTTAATGTGAATACTTACACAATCAATTATTTTGAGTTTTATATTTGTAATTAATTTAGATCAATTTTCAGAGAGCTGTTTTCACTTTGACACAAAAGTCTTTTTCTGTTGTTCAGAGTCAAAAAAAGCCAAATTAAATCCACCGTGATGCAATGCTGTAAAACAATAAAACATGAAAACTTCCAAGGGAGTGAATACATTTTATAGGCACTGTAGATTGGATTAATGCAGGAAAGTGGGACTAAGATACAAATTCAGCTATGACCATACTGAATGGTAGTGCAAGCACGATGGTCCAAATGGCCTGCTCCTGCTTCTATTTCTTATGTTCTGAATGAATAATAAATAAATTCAAAGCCAAGAACATTGCTTAAGAAAATCCTGGAAATACAAAAAGCTGATATGGAACATCATACCTAGTGGCATTCTCTACTCTCCATCTTGAGCCTAAGCCTGACCCTGACCCCATCCTATCACAAATACACCCTCCAATACAATGTAGGAATGAGAAGAAAGATGTGGAATGCTTAACAAATTTAAATGCATGTGTGCATGCAAAGGCAATTAATTTTCAGGTGTGCTAAGCTAGGAATAGATAAGAATCCAACATTTTAGCATGGAGCATTTCAATGCCTATAAAGTAATCCATTAGATAATAAAATCAGTAGAGTCTGAACCTGAAGCTGTCAAAGTAAGAGTTATTCTTTCAAATCAGATTTCAGCTTTTTCTAAAATTAATATGTGTAAAAGTTGGCAGAGGAAATACTTTCTCTTTGGTATTATCCCAAATTATGTTGAAACTGATTAAAAAGTATGGGTATTTAAAGTGTGCATTCTAATATATACATTTTCTAAATAAATTTTAGTATTAACCAACAAAATCAAAAATTGCATTATTTGTTAACCACACTAATGCGCTTAAACTCCAAAAAAATCTTCTTATCCCCAAACTGTAGCGTAAATGGTTTCTCTTTAAAAGACTTTGTTCACTGCCACTGAGCTATGTTGTGTTTGGTCCAAAATTCAGTGTCTTCTAACTTCTCCCTCATAACTCCACATCAAATCCTCTCATTATTTCTCTTCTCTGTAATGGAGATTAATACTTTGTTTAGTGCTTAAAATACCAGATAAGTTCCATTTTTTGAAGGATGCATATTAATAATGAAAACATTTCAAAATAGTACTTAGAGAGAAGAGCACCACAATTGGATACACCCACTTACACTAACTGCCAAAATGCATACATTTGCAACGGCAATTTTGCATTAAAAATAAGTACTAACATTTCGGGAAACAGCTGATTTACCTGCTCGAGAAATCCAACCATGTCCATGGCATTGCATACTTCATGGTATTTCTTGTTCCAAAGTTGGATGATTTCATCACAACCATATTTGTGATTTAGGTACCTAGAAAAGACTGGGTTGTATTTTCAGATCTCACACGACACTGTTCAAATGACACTTAAAACTATAAAGGATGCGTGCTCAGTTAATACTTTAAAACCCCAGCTCAAAACTGATTGATCTTGCTTTTAACTAACATCGTTTTGTCTTTTATTTTCATCTCTGCACTTTATCCCATTGTAAATCACTTTGTACTACATTGTTTGTATGAAAAGTGCTCTATAAATAAGTTATTATTATTACTGTTCATACTACAGTTGAAACATGCAGGTAAAGCCTTTCAATGTTGTTTTAAACTTTTCAAAGATTCAAAGCACATTTATTATCAAAGCGTGTAGTTGAAAGGGTGGGTCGGTATATAGTAACAGGACTAAAGACAGCACAATAACAAACCTTTGAGGAAATCTGAAGCAAATAAACTAAAGCATAGACTTCTGGAGCTTGTTTCACACCTTACATTGCTACTGTACAAATGTACAATAGCCAACTGCACGAAAACAAATCTTTGGAACAAATGTAGGTGTCAATTTTTTGAATCTGGGTTAGCAATGTTTAATCCATTGACAAAGACAAACCTCTAATTAATTTAGGAAATGAATCTGCAAAGAATAATAAGATTGATTTATCACAGTCACTAACAAAAACTGGTTAATGATACTTCTTCTTGAGAAAACAGAGCAATACAGCACAGGAACAGCCTGTGAGGTACATGCCAACCATGGTGCTAAATTAACTAATTCCACCTGCCTACAAATAGTCTATATCCCGTCATCTCCTACCTGTTCAAATGCCTGACTAAATAGTTTTTGTATTCGCCTCCACCACCTCCCCTGGTAATATCCTCCAGGTATAACTCATTCTGTAAATTACAACTTGCTTCTCGATCTCCTTTAAGCTTTCCCCCTCTCTCCTTAAATCCATACCTGACATCTCCACCCTGGGGAAAAAATACATGACTGGCTCTTATGGCCCTCATAATTTAATATGCTTCAATCAGGTCAGTCCTTAGCATCTGACACTCCAGAGAAAACTGACCAAGTGTGTCTGGCCTCTGGTTTGTGCCCTTCTTAAATAAGCGCACACATTTGCTATTCCACTGAAATAAAGAGGAAATAAAGGTTGCTGTCAAGTGCTCCACAACCTCTTGGTATCCCTCTCAACACCTGGAATAGATTCTATCAAGCCATGGCGACTAATTTAGATTTTTAAAATTCAACACCACCTTCTTGGTATCAACATGCCCTAGTACATCGACACCCCCCTCGCTGATCTCATTATGCTCCATGACCTTCTACTTGGTGAATATTCATGCAAAGTACTCGTTTGGCATCTGTTTCCTTTGTCGCCAGGCATAAATCCCCTTCTTCATTCTTGAGTTCACTTATCCACTTGCTAGCTAGGTTGTTGTTTTTAAACATATGGATAAGATGCAGTAGGATTCTCTTTAATCCTACTTACCAAGGACATTTCATAATTCTGTTGTTTGTTGTGGTTACTATGAATGCCTGCAAGAAAATCAATCTGAGGGTGGTATATTGTGAAAAAATAGATGCGTGTAAAAGATGGTAGAGGAAATACTTTCTCTTTGGTATTATCCCACAATATGTTGAAACTGATTAAAAAGTATGGATATTTAAAATGTGCATCCTAATAGTTCCATTTTCTAAATAAATTTTAGTATTAACTAACAAAATCAAAAATTGCATTATTTGTTAACCACACTAATGATCTTAAACTCCTAAAGATTCTCTTATCCCTAAACTGTTTCCCATTCTTCTTATCCGATTTCATGTTCCCTTTTAGCCCTCCTGATTCCCTGTTTAAATTTTTCTGTTTTTTCATTCCTCAGGGGCTCTGTTTGGTTTCAGCTTCCTAATCCTCACACAAGCTTCCTTTTTCACTCTGAGTAAATTTACATCTCACATCATCCAATTTTCTTGAACTTTACAATCCTTGTCTTTCTTCCTCACAGGAATACGTTATTCTGACTAGCTGGCCTTTAGACAATTCTCACCTGTCAGACGTGGATCTTCCCAATAACAGAAGCTCCCAAATGCCTTTTCTCAGCTCCTGCCTAATACTACTGAAAATGGCTTTCGTCAATTTAGCACCCCTTCCGCCACTGCCCAAAGTTCAGTCTTATTCTATTAAAATATTAAAACATAATTTTAAAAACAGAGAGCCAATGGTAAGACAGGAATAGATGGCATTGTCCTTAAAAGAAGATCTAAGGAAAATTTGATAAGTCATGACTGGTTCTCACTGTAAGCTTTCCCTCAACATCAGCAAAACAAGAGGGCTGGTCAAAAGGGAAGGAGGGGTGGCATTACCTTATTGGGAGTATTCCATAGGCCCCCTGGTAGCAGCAGAGATACCGAGGAACAGATTGGGAGGCAGATTTTGGAAAGGTGCAAAAATAACAGGGTTGTTATCATGGGTGACTTTAACTTCCCTAATGTTGATTGGCGCCTGATTAGTTCCAATGGTTTAGATGGGGCAGAGTTTGTTAAGTATGTCCAGGACGGATTCCTGTCACAGTATGTTGACAGGCCGACTAGGGAGAATGCCATACTAGATCTAGTATTAGGTAACGAACCGAATCAGGTCACAGATCTCCCAGTGGGTGAGCATCTGGGGGACAGTGACCACTGCTCCCTGGCCTTTAGCATTATCATGGAAAAGGATAGAATCAGACAGGACAAGAAAATTTTTAATTGGGGAAGGGCAAATTATGAGGCTATAAGGCTAGAACTTGCGGGTGTGGATTGGGATGATGTTTTTGCAGGGAAATCTACTATGGACATGTGGTCAATGTTTAGAGATCTCTTGCAAGATGTTAGGGATAAATTTGTCCCAGTGAGGAAGATAAAGAATGGTAGGGTGAAGGAACCATGGGTGACAAGTGAGGTTGAAAATCTAGTCAGGTGGAAGAAGGCAGCATACATGAGGTTTCGGAAGCAAGGATCAGATGGGTCTATTGAGGAATATAGGGTAGCAAGATAGGAGCTTAAGAAGGGGCCGAGAAGAGCAAGAAGGGAGCATGAGAAGGCCTTGGCGAGTAGGGTAAAAGAAAACCCCAAGGCATTCTTCAATTATGTGAAGAACAAAAGGATGACAGGAGTGAAGGTAGGACTGATTAGAGATAAAGGTGGGAAGATGTGCCTAGAGGCTGTGGAAGTGATCGAGGTTCTCAATGAATACTTCTCTTCAGTATTCACCAATGAGAGGGAACTTGATGACGGTGAGGACAATACGAGTGACGTTGATGTTCTGGAGCATGTAGATATTAAGGGAGAGGAAGTGTTGGAGTTGTTAAAATACATTAGGACGGCTAAGTCCCCGGGGCCTGACAGAATACTCCCCAGGCTGCTCCACGAGGTGAGGAAAGAGATTGCTGAGCCTCTAGCTAGGATCTTTATGTCCTCGTTGTCTTCGGGAATGGTACCGGATGATGGAGGGAGGCAAATGTTGTCCCCTTGTTCAAAAAAGGTAGTAGGGATAGTCCGGGTAATTATAGACCAGTGAGCCTTACGGCTGTGGTGGGAATGCTGCTGGAAAATATTCTTAGAGATAGGATCTATGGGCATTTAGAGAATCATGGTCTGATCAGGGACAGTCAGCATGGCTTCCTGAAGAGCAGATCATGTCTAACAAGCCTGATAGAGTTCTTTGAGGTGACCAGGCACATAGATGAGGGTAGTGCAGTGGATGTGATCTATATGGATTTTAGTAAGGCATTTGACAAGGTTCTGCATGGCAGGCTTATTCAGAAAGTCAGAAGGCATGGGATCCAGGAAAGTTTGGCCGGGTGGATTCAGAATTGGCTTGCCTACAGAAGGCAGAGGGCTGTGGTGGAGGGAGTACATTCGGGTTGGAGAGTTGTGACTAGTGGTGTCCCACAAGGATCAGTTCTGGGACCTCTACTTTTTGTGATTTTTATTAACGACCTGGATGTGGGGGTAGAAGGGTGAGTTGGCAAGTTTGCAGACGACACAAAGGTTGGTGGTGTTGTAGATAGTGTAGAGGATTGTCGAAGATTGCAGAGAGACATTGATAGGATGCAGAAATGGGCTGATGGAGTTCAACCCAGAGAAGTCTGAGGTGGTACACTTTGGAAGGACAAACTCCAAGGCAGAGTACAAAGTAAATGGCAGGATACTTGGTAGTGTGGAGGAGCAGAAGGATCCGGGGGTACATGTCCACAGATCCCTGAAAGTTGCCTCACGGGTAGATAGGGTAGTTAAGAAAGCTTATAGCGTGTTAGCTTTCATAAGTCGAGGGATAGAGTTTAAGAGCTGCGAGGTAATGATGCAGCTCTATAAAACTCTGGTTAGGCCACACTTGGAGTACTGTGTCCAGTTCTGGTTGCCTCACTATAGGAAGGATGTGGAAGCATTGGAAAGGGTACAGAGGAGATCTACCAGGATGCTGCCTGGTTTAGAGAGTATGGATTATGATCGGAGATTAAGGGAGCTAGGGCTTTACTCTTTGGAGAGGAGGATGATGAGAGGAGACATGATAGAATTATACAAGATATTAAGAGGAATAGATAGACTGGATAGCCAGCGCCTCTTCCCTGGGGCACCACTGCTCAATACAAGGCGACATGGCTTTAAGGTGAGGGGTTGGACGTTCAAGGGAGATATTAGAGGAAAGTTTTTTTACTCAGAGAGTGGTTGGTACATGGAATGCACTGCCTGAGTCAGTGGTGGGGGCAGATAAATTTAAGAGACTACTAGACAGGTATATGGAGGAATTTAAGGTGAGGGGTTATAGGGGAGGCAGGGTTTGAGGGTTGGCACAACAATGTGGGCTGAAGGGCCTGTACTGTGCTGTACTATTCTATGTTCTATAGTCATTGACTTCAGGAAGTCGGATGGAGCACATGCTTTTGTGTATGTCATTGGGGCAGAGGTCGAGAGGGTTGGCAGCTTCAGGTTTCTAGGTGTAAACATCACTAATTTCCTGTCCTTCTCCAACCACATAAAACACCATAGACGAGAAGGTGCTACACTTCCACTTCCTCAAGTAGGTAAAGAAATGCAGCTTGTGCCTGTTGACCCTCACCAACTTTTATAGATGCACCATAGAAAGCATCACAGCTCTGAACATGACCGCTTAATGGTATTGGTCCATGGAATAAAAAAGGGTGGAACCCCTGGCCTAGAGTGTGCTACAAAGAGCAGCTCTGAACCCCATGGGCCGAGAGGCCTCCTGAGCCTCACTCAGTGCTTTTGGGTTTGCGAGACCCAGTATGATTGGCTGCGTGCGCCATGCAGGTGTGGTGGATGAGCTTGGGCAGCAGACCCGATTGGTCACTCTCAACAAGGCTTGGACTCCAATAATCTTTTATAACTTGCCAGTCATTTCTCAATGAAAATATGAAGTTTTTGTGAGTGGCACAGTGACTCATCTAGTAGAACTACTGCCTAACTGCTCCACTGACCTTTGCGTTAGTTTGCAAATGAGAACAACTCTTGAAAACTAGCACCAGGAAGAAGCAATGTGGTGAAGGAGCAGTTAGCTTGCTTTCTGAGCTAAACTTCAGGGATATTAGCACAGTTATACAGCTGGAGATATTGTACACAAGTAAGCATTCCATCTATATTCACTTAATTTCGTCTTTTGAAAATAAGTTTTTGGCTTCAAATGTGCAATAAAAAAGGAAAATTAATTCAGCAAATTTTGAAAATAGAATCGTAAGGTCAGATAGGAGAAATAAAAGAGGCCATTTGGCCCACTGCATCTGTGCTAATCAACAAGCACCCATGGGCACTAATCCCAATCTATTCTCTCTACATTTCCATCAACTGCCCCTAGATTCAACTACTCACCTACACACAAAGGGCAATTTACACTGGCATATTAACCTACTGACCCACACGCCTTTAGAACTGGTAGAAACAAGTGCACTGGAAGGAAGTACATGCTGGGACAGTGAAACCATGCAAACTCCATCTAAACAGCTGCCAGGGTCAGGATTGATACTGGGTTAGTGGAGCAGTGAGACTGCAGATCTACTAGATGAGCCATGGTGCCATTCACAATAACCTCATATTCGTTGATGAACGACTGGCAAGTTATAAAAGATTATTGGAATCCAAGCCTTGTTCAAGAGTGACCAATTCGGTCTGCTGCCCAAGCTCATCCACCACACCTGCATGGTGCACGCAGCCAATTATACTGGGTCTCCCAAACCTGAAGGCACTGAGTGAGGCTCAGGAGGCCTCAGCCGCCCTACCCCTGGGGTCTTGCCTTGGAATACTCCAAAACTTTGACCGAAGTAAGGCTGGGATAGAGCCTCAACCTGATAAAGGTTCTGAGGCTACAGATTTTTAAAATATCCCTGATAATAAAATATCCCGGGTAATAAAATATCCTTGATAATAAAATATCCTGGTTTTGCCTGCAGCTGGCGACCGAGACTGAGGTCGAAGTGTTCGGCAGAGATGGCGCTCGGTACTCGATGTCAGAGGGCTGATCAGAGCTTGAAGTTTTTGGATGACTCAGAGTCAGACTACGGTCGGGCATGGCAGGGAGAGTTTTCTTCCTTCTCCCGTCTGCGTGAGATGTGGGACTTTCGAGAGACTTTAATCTTCTTTTTTTACTGTGCCATGGCCTGTTCTTCATCAAGTTATGGTATTGTTGTACTGTTGTAACTATATGTTATAATTATGTGGTTTTTGTCAGTTTTTCAGTCTTGGTCTGTCCTGTGTTACGAGAATACACATAAAATTAAGATGTTTGCTGGCCTGGGCTAGCATCAGTGGCATCAGCAGTTGGTCTGCCACCTGCCCTCAGGGGAAGGAGAAATAAGGAACAATGGAGCAGCGTCTGGAGATGTGTAATGAAGGGATGTGGGAGGGAGAGCTGTCTGGAGCGGCTCCCCCCTTTGAACCCTGAACTGTTTGAAGTGATGGACAGGCGATACCCCAGCAGGGGGATAAAAAGGGACAGGTTCGCTAAGACACACACACGCCACCCGAGGTAACGAGACCCTGGAAGCGGTGCGCTTCTCACGAGTGGGTGAGAAGTCCCAGACAACGACAAGGGTGGAAAGGTACGATCAGCGGGAACCCGGTGTGTGTCCGCCCTTGCCTGGGTGCCGGGTTCACTGCAGAGGATCGACCGCATCTGGAGGAGGGGTCACAGTCGGTGACCTCAGGTGACATCACCAAGGACCTGCCCAAAAGCTGTTTGTGAGCCATCTCGCTGGTCTGTGAGCCATCCCGCTGGTCTGTGAGTGAAGCAGTGTTCTGAATGATCAGTTGTTCCTATTCTGTCTCTCTTCCCCCACCTTGTCCATCGCCATGGCAACGATTACTGCGAACGGAACTACAAACTGGACTGAACTTTGAGTCATTTTGAAATTGGTCATTTACCCCTAGACAACGATAGAGCTTGATTGATGCTGTTATCTTAATTCTGTGCACATGTGTGGTTATCATTGTTGAATTGTTGCATTTATTATCCTTTCGATTACTGTGTTGCTTGTTTCTTTAATAAAACTTTCTTAGTTCTAGTACTCCAGACTCCAACGGAGTGATCCATTTCTGCTGGTTTGGCAACCCAGTTACGGGGTACGTAACATAAGTGGAGTTCTCGTCCGCGATTTTGAACGCTAAATTTGGGACGGAGTAAATTGATTGGGTTAAAATTCCCGAAAGAAAGAAAAGACAAACAGCAGAAATGGAGGTTGAGGAATTTATAAAGGCGCCGACCTTGGAGGCATTAGAGGATGCCAGGAAATCGGAATTGTTAGCTGTGGCCAAACGGTTGAATCTTTCTAAGGTGAAGTCGACAATGAGGAGAGAGGAGATACACAGAGCTATTGTAGAGCACTATGTATCTAAAGGTGTGTTTCCCCAAGGTGAGCTGGGGGAGGTGTCTGTTGAAAAACCTGCTGGAGACGCAGTACAGGTACAGCTTGAAAAACTGAGACTCGAGCACGAGTTCCGGGTACGGCAGTTAGAACACGAAGAGAAAGAGAGAGAGGTAGAAAGGCAAGAGAGAGAAAGACAGTTGGAGAGAGAAGAGAGAGAGAGGGACAGACAGTTGGAGAGAGAGGAGAAACAGAGGGAAAGGGAATTCGAGTTGGAAAAGTTAAGGATAAGGGCCGAGCAGGGGCTCGTGCCGAACCAAGGTGGAGGGTTCCGGGCGACCCAGGAGGTTAGGCTGGTTCCCCCATTTGACGATACCGATGTGGATCGGTACTTTCTCCATTTCGAAAAAGTGGCCATAAGTCAGGACTGGCCAAGGGATAAGTGGGTTGTTTTACTTCAGAGTGTACTGAAAGGGAAAGCCCAACAAGCTTACTCCGCTTTATCCGCGGAAGATGCCCAGAGGTATGAGGTGGTGAAAGAGGCCATCCTCAGGATTTATGAGTTGGTCCCGGAGGCATACCGGCAGAGGTTCCGGAATGCGAGGAAGCGGTGGGACCGCACGTATTTGGAGTTTGCTCGCGAGATGCAAACATATTGTGAGCGTTGGTGCGCCTCGAAAGAGGTAGAAGGGGATTATGACAGACTGCTGCAGCTGATTCTGATTGAGCAGTTTAAAGGTTGTGTCCCTGAGGGTATGAGACCCTACCTCGATGAGAAAGAGGCAGCCACGTTAGCCGCAACTGCTAAGTTAGCGGATGAGTATGCGTTGACGCATAAAATGAAGTTTGCCCCGAGTAAAGGCTACCAGAAGGGTAGTCAGGACGGCGGGGAGAGTCCACCGGAAAAGTCAGAAAGTAAGCCGGGGACTAGTGAAAAGGATAAGGTAGACCGGGAGCAGTCTGGTAGGAAGTCTCCTGGGGTCGTCTGTTATAATTGTGGGAAAGTCAGACACTTTGCGTCCAGGTGCTTTGCCCCAAGGAAGGAGACGGGGAAAGGAAAAGCGGAAATTTTGAATGGCTGTATTGAGCTGTTAAGCGAACCGCTAGGGAAGGACAGGTCTGAAAAAGTCCAGGAAGGGCGCGAGAGGTTTATCTCGGCCGGACTGGTGTCAGTGAAGGAGAGGTTAAAACCAGTTCCAGTGCGGATCTGGAGAGACACGGGAGCGTGTCAGTCACTAATACTGAAGAGTGTATTAGAGTTTAGCTCAGAGACCCAGACTGGGGAGGTAGAGGTCAAAGGTGTTGGGGAAGGGACAGAGTCAGTCCCTTTGCACCAGATACATTTACAGAGCAACCTGGTCTCTGGACTAGTCACGATCGGGGTGAGGTCCGAATTACCGACGAAAGACGTGGAAGTCTTGCTCGGTAATGACATCGCCGGAGGAATCGTGTTCCCAGTCGTGAGATTGACGGGTCAGCCTGCCAGCATGGAGGCCCCGCCCGCGATGGTGAATTTGGCTGAAACATTTCTGCCAACCTTGTATGAGACAGGGTGTAGTGAGATAAGAGGTAGTGAGGGAGCTGGGACGGACGTAGCAGTAGCCAGGAAAGAATTTGTGCAGACGCAGGAGCGAGACGAGGGGCTGATGGTTTTTGCCGAGACCGCTCTCTCTGACACAGCCTTGACAAGCTATTGTGCGGATAAGGAGGTGCTAAGGAAGAAAGGGAAATCAAGTACAGCATCCGCAGTTGAGGAGTGGGGGGTGGTGCAAAAGAGTTATGGGGATGAGGTTTTTAACATGGCCCACGAGGTACCCCCCGGTGGACATTTTGCGGTGCTGGAGGAAACAGTTGGTGGAATCATGAAAGAGAGTTACCGGCTGCCCAGGGGGAAAAATGTTATTGATCATGACCGACGCGAACTGAGACGGTCACCGGCTTTTGATATGCTAACAAACCTAGTCGGTGTTAGCGTGGAAATCAATGAAGCTAGGGGCCCCCTGCTAAGAGGAAAAAACCATTTTGAAAAGATTAGGATGGGATCGGTCAGATGGGAGAAGGCTATTGTTTTGGCCAGGTCTACTGATAAGGTCTCTCCCTTAATCCCCGAAGGAGTAATTAAACGACTCGCACCCATGTGTTTGATTGTCCCGAGGAAATGCAAAGAACTGGGACGTTGGGTTATGTCTGTTACAATAGGGCAGCCAAGTAAACAACACCCATATTTTTCGAGTAATTCAGTGACTAAAGGGCTGATGAACACAGAGGTGTGTATTGGCAATTTAACACGGCTGTCTGAAGCCAGTTTGATAGTGAACCTTGAAAAAAATGAATTCGGCCACACGAGAGTCACTTACCTGGGAATTGTGGTGACACAGGGGCAGCTGGCAGTGATGCAAGCTACAGTGCAGGCTATCGCTGACCTCCCAACCCCGACAGACAAGAGGGCCCTCAGAAGGCTTTTGGAGATGGTGGGGTACTGCAGGAAGTTTTGCAATAACTCTGCGGTCAATACCCGTCCCCCTCCTACTAAGCCCTTGCGAGAGAAAATTGAGTCGGAATGGGACGACCCTTGTTATTGTGGTCCGGGACAAAACCAAATGAGAGGTTACATTGGTCGCAATTCATCAGTGTTTTTGGCCACTATGAAGTTTGCTGAGTTGGAGCCTGGTCTAAGGGATTATTAATAACACGTGTAAAAGGAACAGAAAATGTGATGACTGTCTGTCAAGGTGTTGACAGCTTCAAATACTCTGTATTAGCTAAATAACTGTTAAAGATGTATATTGTGTATGTATCAGATAATGTAGTCATGTTTGTAATTTTTACCTCCCGGTAAAAATCCTTAAAGGGGGGAAGTGTTACGAGAATACACATAAAATTAAGATGTTTGCTGGCCTGGGCTAGCATCAGTGGCATCAGCAGTTGGTCTGCCACCTGCCCTCAGGGGAAGGAGAAATAAGGAACAATGGAGCAGCGTCTGGAGATGTGTAATGAAGGGATGTGGGAGGGAGAGCTGTCTGGAGCGGCTCCCCCCTTTGAACCCTGAACTGTTTGAAGTGATGGACAGGCGATACCCCAGCAGGGGGATAAAAAGGGACAGGTTCGCTAAGACACACACACGCCACCCGAGGTAACGAGACCCTGGAAGCGGTGCGCTTCTCACGAGTGGGTGAGAAGTCCCAGACAACGACAAGGGTGGAAAGGTACGATCAGCGGGAACCCGGTGTGTGTCCGCCCTTGCCTGGGTGCCGGGTTCACTGCAGAGGATCGACCGCATCTGGAGGAGGGGTCACAGTCGGTGACCTCAGGTGACATCACCAAGGACCTGCCCAAAAGCTGTTTGTGAGCCATCTCGCTGGTCTGTGAGCCATCCCGCTGGTCTGTGAGTGAAGCAGTGTTCTGAATGATCAGTTGTTCCTATTCTGTCTCTCTTCCCCCACCTTGTCCATCGCCATGGCAACGATTACTGCGAACGGAACTACAAACTGGACTGAACTTTGAGTCATTTTGAAATTGGTCATTTACCCCTAGACAACGATAGAGCTTGATTGATGCTGTTATCTTAATTCTGTGCACATGTGTGGTTATCATTGTTGAATTGTTGCATTTATTATCCTTTCGATTACTGTGTTGCTTGTTTCTTTAATAAAACTTTCTTAGTTCTAGTACTCCAGACTCCAACAGAGTGATCCATTTCTGCTGGTTTGGCAACCCAGTTACGGGGTACGTAACACCTGTTTCTGTGATATCACACCAGAGGAATATTGTATCATTTCTTAATGCATGCATTACTAAATGACAATAAAAGAGGACTGCGTGTCCTCATAATCTAATCTAAATCTAAACATCTAACGACATTAAAATTATTAAAAAGATAGAAATATAAAAATTCTGTCTGTCTGTATCTTGTTTTACGGCGGTAAATTATTAAAAATTATTAAAAAGACAGAATTTTTATATTTCTATCTTTTTAGTAATTTTTAATGTCGTTAGATGTTTAGATTTAGATTAGATTATGAGGACACGCAGTCCTCTTTTATACATTAGAACGCTGTGAACTAATACATAAATAACAATGAAAACAATATGTAACAGTTCAAAGACCAAACTCCAATCCACATTTCCGGAACCTTCATTCAGATGAATAGGGATTCTGATTCCATGCCAAGTCTGGCTGACTGACTGACTGACCAACTCCACACGGAGCCAGCACTAGACCACAGTATCTAGTACACATCACTGCAATAACAACCAATCACCAAGTCCAGGAAAAACTTGCTAGCAGCTGAACACCTGCAGTTCCTTTAAAATTACGGGCAAGAGCCAGCACAATTCAGCCCTTTATTTCCCTTCAGTAAATTAGCTTGGTTTTGTCGCAGGTACCGAGATACTGTAAAAACTTGTCTTACATATCATTCAATTTGCTATGACAGCATTATGCATTATATATTTTGGGGTGGCATGTAGGTAGTGCAACACTTCACATCACCAGTGATCAAGGTACCACCGTTGCATGTAAGGAGTATGTACATTCTCACCGTGACCGCATGGATTTCCTTTGGGTGCTCAGGTTCAACCCCTCTCCCACATTCCAAAGATGTTCAAATTAGTAAGGGCTAGTAAGTTTTTGGCCTGCTACGTTGGCGCCAGAAGCATGGTCCCATTTGCAGGTGGTCCTCAGCATATCCTCCCACTGTGTGTTGGTCATTGACACCAATAGCTCATTTCATCATTTCGATGTATGCGACACACAAAGCTAATCTTTAACCTTTATTTAATTAAATGATCGTGCATGTAATTCCTGTCAGGTAATTCAACATGATTCTCTTCACTGGACCATTATATTTTAGTGGCCTTTCAAAAAGAGGATGTGGGTTGAAAATATTTGCACATTTGACCTCCAGTGAAGTTTCAGCGCCTTTTGTTTTTCAAGAACTGAAATCACCAACATTTATTAAAATTGGTACAACACTACAAGGGGCCTTTCCCATTTGAATACTAAAGTAATTTCTTCCACACGATAAAAAAAAATGCAATAAATTAGTTTCTGAAATAAGGTGTTACCTGTAGAACTTAGGATCCAGAAGACCATAGACTTCCTGATCAGCAGGAGATATTCCAGCAAACATATAGTAGAAAATATGGAAATTTTTCTCGCCTTCATCCTGATGCACAACTCTGGATTTTTCCAGAAGGTATTCATTGATTTTCGCACCTTTTACTAGATAAAAGCAACGATTCACATATTAAATTAACTATCCTGTCAAATGGATGGACTATCACAAACTATCCTCTTTGTCAGCATATTGTTACTGTCCCTGAGCTTCCAAGATTTTCCTCCAATCTACTTCATTAATTATGTACTAACTCTAAAAGGATATTTCAATTGAAATATAATTAAATATTAAAATAGCTACACAATTGCTGCCTGGCTGTAGTAAATGGGAAGGGGAAGAGCTACATTGAGAGATAAGGATTTAATTTCCATACTGTCGTACAGATATGTGACAGACTCAACTAAAACTATTTTCTACATACAATTACTACATTCAAGGAAAAACATTGCATCAGCTCTAAACTTTTTGGAAGCTTAAGTGTAACAAAATTACCTTCCACAGTAAATTGTGCTCCAATTGACATAAAAAACTTTGTTTGGGGAAGTGATCAGATGTCCAACAGTCTCATTATGCTAAATTGAGTAATTTGTTGCATTATTTCATTTCGTCTGAACCAGGGTGCACATTAATTCAATGGATCGTTGGCTCCCCAGCTCAAAGCAAATGAATGCAAACTGGCAAAAGTGAAAACAGGAAATACAAGAGTCCACAGGCTGGGTCATTCACCCAGCTTAAACTACATCATACCAGAGCAGTTGCCAAGTTTTCAGCTGCCCTGAAGTTATCTAGCAGAAGCATCTCTCACACAAATTATCTAAATGGAGGGAGAATGCAAATGAGCAAAGTATTTAGGTGTTGTAGAGCATGAATCACAAAATGATAGTACACAGGTCGAACAAGTAGATAAGGACACCTTGACCTTTATTACAAAGGGTTTAAAAAAAGAGAGGTTTTATCACAATTAACTGTTGAGCCACACCTAGAGTGCTGCCAACAGTTTTATGAAGTTTTATTGAATGAGTAATACATCACAGTAACAGGCCCCTCTGACTCAGTGAGCTAACACCGCTCCACTACACCCATATGATTAATTAACCCAACAATCTGTACGTCTTTTAGAACGTGGGAGGAAACCGGAGCACCTAGAGAAGATCATCTGCTCACAGACAGCTGTGGGATTGAAACTGGGTCACTGGTGCCGTAATGTTATTACACTAACCACTACGCAATCATGCCAGCCATGTTTTGGAAACTGTTTCAGAAAGGAGAGCATGGAGGCAACCCAAAGGAGATTCACCAAGCTCATTCTGTAGATGAGAGGACCGTCCTATCTAAAGAAGCTAGATATATTTGATCTGTTTGCATCAGAGCTCAACAGAAGGGGGTGGGGGTGGGGTTATTGTTGTGTCCCACAAGATCTTGAGCAGGCATGATGGGGTAGATGTTGAGATGCTTTCATTAAGGGGAGAGTCTTAAATGAAGGTGCATTGTTGCAAGACGGGCTAGACATTTAAAACTGGGCTATGTTGAAATTTTCTTTCACAGAGGGTGATAGAGCCTTCTACACCATTGGGTTATGAATACTAGGTCATTCGAGGAGGCAGCTCAGCAGCGCAGTGGTTAGTGCAATCGTTTTACAGCACAAGCGATTACTGATCGGGGTTTGATTGCCACCACTGTCTGTAAGGAGTGTGAATGTTTTCCCAATGACCACACGCATTTCCTCCAGGTGCACTAGTTTCTTCTCATTTTGGTGGGTCAAATTTGATGACGAAATATAATATTAATAAAAATTTTAGGCTTAAATCTTTATCAGAAGGGATTAATAACAACTATTTATGATATAATTAAAAATACAGCCAAGTATATCTGTTAAAATTAAAAATGAATGGGAAAGGAAACTTCAACTTCACCTACCTATACAGAAATGGGAGAAAATTTTTCAAATAGTTAGTTCTTCCTTTATATGTGTTGAACATACGCTGATACAATTTAAGGTAGTACGTAGGGCCCACATTTCTAAAGATAAACTAGCTTGTTTTTACTCCCATATAAATCCTATTTGTGACAGATGTCACTCTGAGGTGGCCTCTTTGACTCATATGTTCTGGTCCTGCCCTCTCTTGGAAAAATTTTGCAAAGATATCTCTGATATCATTTCAACAGTTTTGCGTTTCATTTTATAACCCCATCCTATTACGGCAATTTTTGGTTTGCCAATGATGGAACATAGCTGTTTATCCTCTTCAGCCTGTCGTATGATCGCATTTGTTACATTAAAGGCCAGATAGATCTATTTTATTGAATTGGAAAAAGACCAATCCTCCTACTACATTTCAATGGTTTTCTCAAACTATATCATGTTTAAATTTAGAAAAAATCAGAAGTCTCATTTTTGATCCTTCAGTTAAATTTGAAGCGATTTGGAAGCCATTTATTCAATATTTTCAATATGATGACTTTTTCCGAATCCTTTTTATTAACTTAGAATATATGAATAGAGGAGCAGAGTTGGCGACATTAATGAATGTATTCGATCTAATATATTGGATATAACAGCCCTGCTTTGGCTGTTTGGTTTTTTTTCTTGTTTTTTTGGGGTTTTTCTTTGTGATATTTTTTTCTTTTTATTTTTTTTCTCTTCATGATTAATTATATCAAGAGTTTGGAAATTTATTACACTCGTACTATTTGTAGTTTCTCTTCTCTATGTTTATTATCAATAATGTAATTCCAATCTCTTTATATCACTATTGTTATTATGTTTATGAACTTGAAAACTAGTAAAAAGATTAAAAAAGAAAGAAAGATAATTTCAATGGTGAGACTCTTGGCAGTGCGGACGATCTGAGAGGTCTCGAGGCCCGTGTCCGTAGGACACTCAAAGCTGCTGCACAGGTTGACAGTGTTGTCAAGAAGTCGTATGTTGTGTTGGCATTCATGAAATGTGGGATTGAGTTCAAAAGCTGTGAGGTAATGTTACAGCTATTTAAGACCTTGGCCAGACTCCACTTGGAGTACTGTGTTCCATTCTGGTCACCTCACTACAGGAAGAATATGGGTACTATACAGAGAGTGCAGAGGAGACTTACAAGGATGTTGCCTGGACTGGAGGGCGTACCTTATGAGAAGAACTTGGCCTTTTCGCCTTGAAGCGACAGATGATGAGAGGTGACCTGATGAAGCTATACAAGATGAGTGGCGTTGATCGTGCGGCTAGCCAGAGGCTTTTTCCCTGGGCTGAAATTGCTAACACGAGGTGCTTTAAAGTTTTAAAGTGCTTGGAAATAGGTACTCAGGGGATGTCAGGGGTAAGTTGTTCACACAGAGAGTGGTGGGTGTGTGGAATGCACTGCCAGCAGCAGTGGTGGAAGCGGATACAATAGGGTCTTTTAAGAGTCTCTTAGATAGGTACATGGAGCTTAGAAAAATAAAGGGCTACGTGCCAGGGAAATTCTAGGCAGCTTCTGGAGTAGGTTATATGGTCGGCACAACATTGTGGGCCGAAGGGCCTGTAATGTGCTGTAGATTTCTATGTTCTAGGTTCATATTCCAAAGATGTACATTTAGAGTTAGTGGGCATGGTATGTTGGCACTGGAAGCGTGACGACACTTGCAGCCTGCCCCAGCACATTGTAAATGATGATGGAAGTGACACATTTCACTATGTTTTGATGTCTCAATGTTACGATCGACATGTGACAAATAAAGCCAATCTTTAAAAAAAAGTGCTTAAGACAGAGAAAGATACATTTCAAGAATCAAGGAAGTGAGGGATATGGGGAGCTGGCACAGAAAAGACCATACTGAATAGCAGAACAAGCTTGAGTTCCTGTTGTGTTAACTGGTTAGCCACTTGCAACAAGCAGATGCTGAGCACCTGGTTGATGAGCGGTTACATTACAGTAGTGTAGCGGTTATTCCAACGCTATTATGGCTTGGGCATTCCGGGGTTTGAAGCTCAATTCCAGTGCCTTGGAATGCATGGATTTTCCCCCGGGTCATGCAGTTTCCTCCCACAAAGATGTACCAGGTAGGCCAATAGGTTATGGAAATTGTCCTGTGAATAGATTATGGTTAAATTGGGGTTGTCGGGGGAGCTCCTAGGCGGTGCAGCTCAAAGGGCCGGAAGGGTCTATTCTGTGCTATATCTCTAAACAAATAAATAAATAAATTTGCCACTAGGAAATGAATCTCACCCTCTGACTTGTGAGAGAGTGACTTCTTGAGCCTTCAACTAAGTATTCACATTGTCTTTGGCTTACTTGTTCGCAAACCAAATTTAGAAAGGTATGCTCATCTGTATTCTTTGCTCTCAGCCCCAAAAACAACTCTTAATTTCTCTAATGCTCACATTCTATACCAGTCCCAGTGATGGTAACTGGCTAAATAGCCAATGTGACACAATCCCTTTCACAAATGTAGAGAGTGACTTATGGTCTGGGATACACTCTAGTTTGGGCAGATTAAAATCAAGGCACTCAAATGGGAACAATAAATATTTGAAATGGAAAGTTTGACGTAGCTACAGGGAGAGCGCATGGAAATGAGATTACAGGGTTACTCTACATACTCCAAAATGAACTCATTCCTACCTGTAAGAGAACGAAAGGTTGACTCGGTAAAGGCAAGCCAAAGAAGGCAAAAATGCCTTGAGGGACCTGTTTCTCATTAGACTGGATTGAGCAAATCTCAAACTAGATTGATGCCTAATCTATCAGAGGACAGACTCCACTCAAACACGAGGAAATCTGCAGATGCTGGTAATTCAAGCAACACACACAAAATGCTGGTGGAAAGCAGCAGGCCAAGCAGCATCTATAGGAAGAGGTACAGCTGACGTTTTGAGCTGAGACCCTTCGTCAGGACTAACCTCTTCCTGTAGATGCTGCCTGGCCTGCTGCGTTCCCCCAGCAAACTTTGTGTGTGTTGCTTGAGACTCCACTCAGGTGCTTTTCTTTTAAATAAAAGCAGTTTTAAAAGTGGGCTACCAAAATTGGAAGCATTGGATGAATATTTTGTTGTACTAGGTATCATGAGGCTGAGATTAGTCAGACCATTCAGATAAATGAGCCAGACTTAATATTCAATAGGATTTGTGGAGATGAGCCTTGGGAAGAAGTCAGTGAAGAAATCCAATGTGGAGGCAGGCTCTGTGTACATGGGGAAGTGATTCTGTTGTTGTGCAGGTGTAGTTTTGAAATTCATTCTGGGTTGTTAGCAGCTGAAGCGGTTATTTTCAGCCCTTGGTTGGTCTGATTGAATAACAATTCAGTCTTCCTTGGTAGAGTGGCAAATCTGGAAGAGAACAGCTATGAATGACCTCATAGCTTCTGACAAAACACAAGTCTATGGCAGCTTTTACAACATTTCATCAGTTCCAATAACACCATTTGTTCTGGAAGACTGGAAAATTGCGTATGTCACTCCACTCTTCAAGAAAGGAGACAGACAGAAGAAAGGAAAGCTATAGGCTAGTTACTCTGACCTCAGTGGTTGGGAAGACATTGGAGTTGATTATTAAGGATGAGGTCTCAGGCTACCTGGAGACACATGATAAAATAGGCCATAGTGAGCACGGCTTCCTCAAGGAAAAATCTTGCCTGACAAATCTGTTGGAATTCTTTGAAAAATAACAAGCAGGATAGACAAAAAAAAAAGAATCACTTGATATTGTTTCAAGCAACACACACCAAAGTTGCTGGTGAACGCAGCAGGCTAGGTAGCATCTATAGGAAGAGGTACAGTCAACGTTTCGGGCCGAGACCCTTCGTCAGGACTAACTGAAAGAAGAGCTAGTAAAACCCGAGGATGGGCAAGGGGTGTAGTGAGAGGGACAGAGGGAGAAAAAGGAGAGGGAGAAAAAAAGAATGCGTGTATATAAATAAATAACGGATGGGGTACAAGGGGGAGGTGGGGCATTAGCGGCAGTTTGAGAAGTCAATGTTCATGCCATCAGGTTGGAGGCTATCCAGACAGAATATAAGGTGTTGTTCCTCCAACATGGGTTTTCTCCCCCCTCCCCCTTTTCTTTCTCCCTGGGCCTCCTGTCCCATGATCCTCTCATATCCCTTTTGCCAATCAACTGTACAGCTCTTGGCTCCATCCCTCCTCCTCCTGTCTTCTCCTATCATTTCGGATCTGCCCCTCCCCCTCCCACTTTCAAATCTCTTACTATCTCTTCTTTCAGTTAGTCCTGACGAAGGGTCTCGGCCCGAAACGTCGACTGTACTTTTTTCCATAGATGCTGCTTGGCCTGCAGTGTTCCTCCAGCATTTTGTGTGTGTTGCTTAAGATAGAGGAGTGTCCTTTTAGAATAGAGATGAGGAGGAATTCCTTTTGTCAGAGAGTGGTGAATCTGAGGAATTCTTTGCCACAGGCAGCTGTGGAGGCCAAGTCTTTATGTATATTTAAGGCAGAGGGTGAGAGATTCTTAACTGGTCAGGTTAGGGAGGGATGCAAGGAGATGGTAGGTGATTGGGGCTGAGATAAATATTGGATCAGCCATGATGAAATGGCAGACCAGACATGATGGGCCAAATGGCCTAATTCTGCTCCTGTATCTTGTCTTATCTCCTACAATCTATTTTCTTTCTTTTCAAATCCTTTTATTGTTATATACAGGAAAAATAACATGAGTACATCGAAGTAACAACACTTACAATGCCTCAAAAAAATTATCTTAAAGATTGAAAAAAAATTTTGTGATAACAAAAAAAACCTACTAAGCAGAAAAGTGAGAGAAAAAAGAAAGAACCCATTAGGTGTACAACCCCGGAGTCATGCGTCATACAGAATGCTTCTAAAAATAAACATCAAACTGCCAGCAAGAAAATATACTAAAAAAATTTACAATTAGATCATGGAAAAATATCAATTAACTCAAATGATAATAATGAGCAAATGAGCCCCATCTTTTCTCAAAATCAAATAAAGGTTCAAAGGTTCGACTTCTAATTTTCTCCAAACTAAGACGTAGCATCACTTGAGAGAACCATTGTGACAAAGTGGGAGCTGATGTATCCTTCCACTTCAACAAAATGGCCCTCCTAGCTATCAATGTAACAAGTGCAATAACATGTTGGTCAGACACAGAAATACCATGAATATTTTGAGGAACTATTCCAAAGAGCACTGTTAATTTATTAGGTTGTAAATTAATTTTAAGTGCTTTAGAAATTGTTGAGAAAACCGACTTCCAGAACTGTTCCAATATAGAACAAGACCAAAACATATGTGTCAGTGTAGCTATCTCAGTTTTACACCTATAACAATGACTATCAACATTAGGAAAGATTTTAGAAAGTCTCTCCTTTGTCAAATGATAATGATGTACAATTTTAAATTGAATCAGTGAATGGCTAGCACAAATTGAAGAAAAGTTAACCAACTTCAATATCCACATCCAATCTTCCGTCATAAAAGTCAAATTAAGATCCTTTTCCCAATCCTGTTTAATCTTAGATAAATAAAAACTATTTTCCCAACTTTCCTCATTTCACCCATTTGCAGTAATCAATTCACCCACATGTATGGGAATGGGCAGGAGGGAAAAAAGATGTAGTCACAGGGAGAACATGCAGATTTCACATAGACTGCACCCAAGGCTAGAATTAAATTCAGATTATAGCAGCTCTGTGACATCAGTGAAAACTAAACTATTCACATATAGTCCTACCGCATTTTCTTAGGCATAAACCATTGGAAACCAAAACGCCCTTTCGGTTCACTTTTTCGTTGACTGTTCCAAACACATAACAGCTGTTAAGTCACCTCAACAACTTAAATTTTTACAGAACTCGTGGACATAACAGGTGATGTGCCATGCACTTTAACGTCTTCAAACATCAACAAGTAATGGCTCTTGCCATGAAAAAAAGCCTTTTTTTTAAATTTCAAAATATGTTATTGATAAAAAATTCTAAAAAATGTAAATACACGATTTCAAGTCGCCATTTTCATAACAAGTAATGTTTACCATTACCTAGAATTAATACATCAAGAGTTATTATCCAACATACTAACGTAAATAGCACATGGGGTTTTAAACACAAACATTAAGTCACTTGCATGAAATGTGTTGGGACTCCGAACCAAGTTCCTCCTCAGAGTCTCTGTGTTTAGAAAATTAGAAATTTCACAGTAACTTTGGATTAAGATGTGATCCTCACTGTGCAGGATACATTCCAGTCCTGCAATGCTCATCAATACTGGAAGGCCTTCAACAAGCCAACAGTCACTGTAAACTCCATTATCTGTAGACATAGTGGCAAGACAGCTCAGGCAGATCCTTGAGAGCCTACTGCCTGGACCTATGAATGGCAATCCCCTCCCATGCAGCATACCCAAGTTCAGGATCGTAGGCTAAAGCAATCCAGGGTTGAGGGATAGTTCCTTCAAATATTCCAACAAGGGCTGCAGTTTCTCAGGGAAAAACTGGAAAGACAGTCTCCTTGAGGACACAGAAATGGTAGGTGACCCAGGAGTCTGACAGTCTATTGAGCTTGACTGATCTGTGCAACGCCCTCCAACCTAGCACCCTGATCTAAAGGGAGAGGGAAGACTTTCACTGTGAGCCCCAGTAGAGATCAGCATAGTATGTCTAGACAGTAGACGAGGGCAAGGAGCTGGAGGAGTGTAGCAGCAACCCACGTAAAAATAGCAGCTCAGATGTGGGACAGTACAAAGGGCATCTCTGAGAGATGGCTCCTGCTGTGTGGGAGCTGGCTCTAAGGTGGGGGGGGGGGCGGGCGGGTGGTGTGAGAATGTTTTGGTGTCCAATGAGCAATTCTGATCAACGGGGGGCGGGGGGGGGCGGTTAGATCAGCCGGGAATGCTCTAAACCCTGAGCCGTGGGTCTGACAGATGCTCTAACCATGTGTTTCAGTGGTGGGCAGGTCAATCTTCCACCATCCAGTCTGTCCCTTTGTCCAACTGTCAGTGGAGAGTAGCTTCCACCATCGGTAGGACAGCACTGTCCCGGTGACCATGTCCCAGACACTGAAATAGTCCTCAGTGATAGAGAGACAGGCACATTAGGGACATTTAAGAGACTCTTAGATAAGAACATGGATGAAAGAATTTCATCTGCTAACTTCTCCTAATTGATCTGTGTAATGGACACAGCCAAGGCCACCTGCTGATGCTGTGGCAAACTAGCCAATATCTTTATAGGTATCCATTAGTCTCATGAGACCATGGATTTGTGCCTTGGATGGAAGACCGGCAGTTGCCCATGCTGCCAATCTCCCCTCTCCACACCACTGATGTTGTCCAAGGGAAGGGCACTAGGGCTGATACAGCTCGGCACCGGTGTCGTCGCAGAGCAATGTGTGGTTAAGTGCCTTGCTCAAGGACACAACATGCTGCTTCAGCTGAGGCTCGAACTAGCAACCTTCAGATCACTAGACCGATGCCTTAACCACTTGGCCACATGCCAACACAGTCAATATCTAAAGATGAAGGAACAGCTCTATGAAGATGGAACATAGCTATCTGATCTCTGGCGAACTCCTCTTTGAAAGTGAATGGGCACCATTCAAGATCTGTTACCCTACACTGAACACTCTGCAACTGTGTACAGACTCAGACCCAGACCATAAAATCCGGTCCAAATTAAAACATACGGAGTCCTGAAATAATATATGTGATCCATCCTGTCAAAGATCTTCTCTAGGTCTCTGACCAAATGAATGTTGTAATGAATGGAGCAGCTTTGAACTATGTAGAACATGTCCTCACAGGATGGTCCTGGAAGGCACCATGCCCTGTAAAGGAAGCAAAGTCACATATTGCCTTCAGAACTATGACTGAGAAGCCATTCAGCAAGCTAGTGTTTTGCTGAACCTACTACCTTTTCCCAGAAAGTTAAAGGACAAGGCACAGTCCAATCTTGTAGTATCTTGAACCTGTGACTTCATGTTTGTGCCTTGAGACATTCAATGAATCCAGCTTCAGTTTGTACATCTTGCCTAGGGTGAGTCCTTGAATGCTTGACCTAGTACTCCAAATGAAGCACCTCCTCTCAGGTACCAGATCTCAAACTCCCACCTCTTAGTCATCTCCCAAGCCTATTCTGACATGATTCTTGCCCACATCCCACCACTGACTCAATTAGAGGAAGCCTATGGTACTGAGCTAGGAATACAAGCTGGAATCCTACCATAGTGGCTGTGAATTTGTACTCAAGACATTGAATAGGTGAAATAGATGTAATAAAATGCTAGACATCAACAATGCTGGTCATGAAACCATCAGCATGTCGACAGTAATCCAGCTGATTCACCAATGTCCTTCAGAAAAGGAAATGAGGTTCTCACAACCTGTTTGCAAATCCATTTTCAACTAAGTTTAACTCCAAACTCAGCAAAATGGTCTAGCAAGCATTCAATAAGAGAAGGAAACACTGGTCTTCCACACAATAATATTCACTTTCTATGAACAATAATATCTCACAAACAACAAAATTCTTTTCAGAATTGTAGGCACTGTTATTAAGCATGTATCTTAAGTTAATTTTGGAATAACTACTGTTTCAGAAAGAGAATGCCAAGCTGGGAAATACCCAGGATATTGAGGAATAACTCTAGAACTGAAAGAAAACATGTCTACTTTGATTTCAATGATAATTAGTAGAGGAAAACCATGCGAATGCTTACAGGAAATGGGTTTGCCATTAGTGAATTACAATGAGGCCCCCTGGTTTCAATTTAATTGTTACTCAATTTTTAAAACATCAAACAGATTTCCTAGACCCAAGGAAACCTAACAACTGAAAGCAGATTAGAAAAGATTAAACCAAGATGACTGCCTTCACATCACTGCTTGAGAGGTAGGAACAGTTCATCTTGGTGCAACAATTTTATTCCACAAACCATGATCAGCCTGCGCCTCCCCCACCTAATAAATGTCAACAACCCCCAGCTGTGACGCAGGCCTCCTTCCCCACAAAACAACCATGAGGCCACCTGGGGATATAAAACTCATCTAAAGTAGCCAACTAGTTAAATATTGCAGAACATTTTAGAAAATCAACTCTAATGTTAATGCATAAAGCTGACAGGTGGTTAGAGTGGGGTATTGGGAGAAAGCTAGAAAGAGAATTCAAAGTTCAAAGTAAATTTATAATCAAAGTATGTATATTTTACCATATACCACCACGACTTTCATTTCCTTTCAGGCATTTACAGAAAAAATAAAGGAATTCAAAAGAATCAATGAAAAACTATACATAAAGACTGACAACCAGTGTGCAAAAGACAAACTGGAGAAATAATAAAAAATAGTACTATGAACTTAACACGAAATGCTGGTGGAACCCAACAGGTCAGGCAACGTCTATGGAGAGTGCTGACAGAGGGTTTTGGAACAAAATGTCAACTGTTCCTTTTTCCCCATGTTGCCTGATCTGCCGAGTTTTTCCAGCATTTTTGTAAGTATTACTCTGGATTTCCAACATCTACAGAATCTGAAAACCGTGTAGAAGATATATTTTGCTTTACCTGCAGTATTGTGAAATCTCAGTTGAATATATTTCCCAAATCTGCTACTGTTGTCATTCATCACAGTCTGAGCATTCCCAAATGCTTCCAGAAGTGGATTCACCTGCAAAAGAGAGTGTTCTTTGTAAGTTTTCCTATTATAGCAACATCTTAAATGTTAATTACAAGAAAAGGACAGCATAATACCAAGGCTGCGAACTTGACTTGACCCACAGGGTCCGTGCCTTTGCCCAACCAATATGAGGTCTATTGTCAACATAAATAAAAAGCTAAAACTACAGGAAATCCGAGAAGGTTGAACATGGTAGCAGGGTATACAGGTGGATGAAACAGATAACAAGAAAGGTATGTGATACCAGATGAGTGTTATCGGCAAAACAAAAGAAAGGGCATACAACAAAGCAAAAATTAGTGGGAAGACAGAGGATTGGGAAGCCTTTAAAACCCTACAGAGAGAAACTAAAAGAATCATTAGGAGGGAAAAGATGAAATATGAAAGTAAGCTAGTACACAAGATCAAAGTGGATAGTAAAAGCTTTTTCCAAGTACGTAAAAAAATTGAAAAGAGATGAGAGTGGATATAGGACTGCTAGAAAATGAGATTGGAAAAATAATAACGAGGACAAGGAGGTGGCAGATGAACTAAATGAGTATTCTGCATCAGTCTTCACTGTGGAAGACACTAACAGTGTGCCAGCTGTTGAAGGATGTGAGGGAAGAGAAGTGAGTGCAGTTACTATTGCAAGGCAGAGGGTGCTTAAAAAGCTGAAAGACCTAAGTCACCCGGACCAGATAAACTGCACCCTAGGGTACTGAAAAAGGTTCTGGTAGAGATTGTGAAGGCATTAGTAATGACTTTTCAAAATCACTGCACTCTAGCGTAGTGCAGCAGAATGGAAATTATAGACCAATTAGTCTGACCTCAGTGGTTGGGAAGATGCTGGAGTCAATTGTTAAGGATGAGGTTATGGAGTCTTAGGTGACACAGGACAAGGTAGGACAAAGTCAGCATGGTTTCCTTAAGGGACAATCTTGCCTGACAAACCTGTTGGAATTCTTTGAGGAAATTACATATAGGATAGATAAAGGGGATGCAGTGGATGTTGTATATTTGGATTTTCAGAAGGCCTTTGATAAGGTGCCATACATGAGGCTGCTTACCAAGTTAGGAGCGTATGGAATTACAGGCAAGTTACAGGCATGGCTAGTACATTGGCTGATTGGTAGGAGGCAGCAAGTGGGAATAAAAGGACCCTTGTCTGGTTATCTGCCAGTGACTAGTGATGTTCTGCAAGGGCCGGTGTTGAGACTGCTTTTTTTTATGCTGCATATCATTGATTTAGATGATGCAATAGATGGCTTTGTTGCCAAGTTTGCAGATGATATGAAGATTGGTAGTGGGGCAGGTAGTGTTGAGGAAACAGGAAGGCTGCAGAAAGACTTGAGACAGATTAGGAAAATGGGCAAATGAGTGACAATTGCAATACAATGTTAAAAAAATGTATGGTCATGCACTTTGGTCATAGAATTAAATGTATAGACTATTTTCTAAATGGAGAGAAAATCCAAAAATCTGAGATGCAAAGGTAATTGGGAGTCCTTGTGCAGAACAACCTAAAGGTTAACTTGCAGGTTGACTCGGTGCTGAGGAAGGTAAATGCAATGTTAGCATTCACTTCAAGAGGTCTAGACTACAAGAGCAGAGATGTGATGCTGAGGCTTTATAAGGTACTGGTGAGGCCTCGCCTTGAGTATTGTGAACAGTGTTGGGCTCCTTTTCTAAGAAAAGATGTACTGGCATTGGAGAGGGTCCAGAGGAGATTCACAAGGATGACTCCGGGGATGAATTGGCTATCATATGAGGAAAGTTTGATAGCTCTGGGCCTGTACTTGTTGGTATTTAGTGGGTGAGGAGTGACTTCATTGACAGAGTAGATGGGGAAAGGATGTTTTCCATGGGGGGGGTGAGAGAAGAGTCTAGGACAAGAGGGCACAGCCTCAGGATAGAGGGGCACCCATTTAAAACAGAGATGCAGAGAAATATTTTTGGCCAGAGGATGGTGAATTTGTGGAATTTATTATCACAGGCAGCTGTGGAGGCCAGGTCATTGGGTGTGTTTAAGACAGAACTTGATAGGTTCTTGGTTGGACACGGCATCAATGGTTACGGAGAGAAGGCTGGGGAGTGGGGCTGAGGAGGGGAAAAGGATCTGCCATGATTGAATGGCAGTGCAGACTTGATGGGCCATGTGGTCTAATTCTGCTCCTATGTCTTATGGTCTTAAGAATTACAATGAGGTCCCCTGCTTTCAAAATTGTTACCCAATTTTTTAAACATCAGACAGATTTTCCAGACCCAAAGGAACCTAACAATTGAAAACAGATTAGAAAATTTGAAACTAGCGGTGACTCCCTTCATAACAGTGCCCAAGAGAAGGGTTGGTTCATCTGGGTCAACAATTGTATTCCACGAACCAAGATCAGTCCGCACCTCCCCCACCTAATAAACATCAACAAACCCCAACTATGACACAGGCCTCCTTCCCCACAAAACAAATTTGATGCCATCTGGGGCTATAAAAGTCACCTAAAGTAGCCGGACAGTTAAATATTGCAGAATATTTGAGAAAATCAACTCTAATGTCCAAAGCTGAAAGATGATTGGTGTTTGGTGTTCAGGAGAAAGTTAGAAAGAGAGCTCACAGTTCAAAGTAAGTTTATAATCCAAGTACTTATACATTACCATATGCTACCTTGAGATTCATTTTCTTGCCGGCATTTCAAAGGTTCATTTCATTGTCAAAGTATGCATGTACAATACAACTCTGATATATCGCCCACATGAAAAATGGCAGCTGGAATACCAAATCCCTAATCTTCCAACCAACCCCTCACACAAAAACCAACAGATCGCCCACCCGGAAAATAGCAGCCAGACATCAAAAACCCCAAACCCTCAACACCCTCCCCCGCAAAAAAAAAGAACATAGCCAACAGCATCTAACCCCAAACCCCCATCTCCTACATACAAAAACACAGACCGCCCACACAGAAAAAAAACACTTATGACAGGAAAAATAAAAAATACAACAGAATCTATGAAAAGCTCTGCATAAAGACTGACAACCAATGTGCAAAATTAGACAATCTGAGCAAATAATAAAAATAATGCTACGAACATAACACAAAATAACTCAGCAGGTCAGGTAACAACTATACAGAGTGCTGATGAAGGGTCTCAGCCTGAAATGTCCACCGTTTATTCATTTCCATAGATGCCTCCTGACCTGCTGATATCCCCCAGCATTTTGAGAGTGTTGCATAGGAAACCAGCATTTTTTAAACTTGTTTTCTCTTGTTCATCTAACCTACAAAAGGTCTTTCAGCTAAAATATTAATGTGTTGCAATTCCACAGATGCCACCTAATCTGCTGAACGTTGTCAGCAATATGTGGTTTTATTTTTATGACCAGCATCTTCTACTGGCTGGGGGAGCAGGGGGTTGGGGGGGGGGCGGGGAAGGGCACTATTGACACCATCAATAGCCTTGTCAAATTAATGGCCAATTTTGTCTTCATTTTGCTTACAACACCTTTCCTGGATTAGTGAGCCAATATTATCACATCCCTGAAGAATGCCTAAAATACTGACCTCCGACATGCTACAGCTTTTATCTACTTGCAGAGTCACTGCTCTGGTATTCACACCTAAAACTCAATTTCTTCTCTTGAGATTCGCCTTAACACTTATCTTGTCGATCGGTCTTTTGGTCACTGACTGAACATCTCATGTCTGTACATATACTTTGTTTAAACAGGAGTGCTGTGAAATGTCTTTTATTATCAAAATGCTATTTTTCTTTTCATATTGTCTATTTTCTTTGGATTTATCTAATAAATAAAGTGCACTTAATTCATAATTCAGTCATTGAATTTAAATGATTTCAATTTCCTCTCAATCAAAAACACCTGTGCTTATTTAAATACCAAATTCAAATTGCGAATAAGTTTTCATTCCACACATGCTAATACGAACATAGGTATAAACGTAAATAGCTAGCCTGTCTAAACAAGTCATGACCCTGCATATCTCCAGAATTTTTTGGGCTTCTATTCTGCTTAAAGAACAATTTTCATCTCTCCAGTATCACCTTATAGTTGCAATCCTTTTCCTGGAACCATTCAAACAAATCTTTTCAATGCTGCCTTCTGAACCTTTTCTACTTGTTTAAAGTGTACCAATTAAAATTGGATTGGATGAATCTTATAAGGGTTTAAAACACCCTCCTTGTATGATGGATATTTACTGACCAGGTTCTGTTTTCTAAACACAGCAGCTTATACTTCTATAGATCAAATTGTTGTTTTTCAGTATGTTAAATTTCCAACCAATATTCTTTGATTAGCTACTTGTTGTAAATGGGAACACGAGGAACTCTGCAGATGCTGGAAATTCAAGCAATACACACAAAATGCTGGTGGAACACAGCAGGCCAGGCAGCATCTATAGGAAGGAGTACAGTCGACGTTTCGGGCCGAGACACTTCGTCAGTACGACCTGAAAGAAGAGAGAGTAAGCAATTTGAAAGCGGGGGGTGGGGGGAGATCCGAAATGATAGGAGAAGACAGGAGGGGAAGGGATGAAGCTAAGAGCTGGAAAGTTGATTCGCAAAAGGCATACAAGGCTGGAGAAGGGAGAGGATCATGGGACAGGAGGCCAAGGGAGAAAGAAAGGAGGAGGGGAGCACCAGATGGAGAGTAGGCAAGGAGTTATTGTGAGATGGACAGAGAGAAAAAAAGAGAGAGAAGAAAAAAAAGGAGCCTGTTCTCCATCTTCCTCTGGTGCTCCCCTCCCCCTTTCTTTCTCCCTCATATCCCTTTTGCCAATCAACTTTCCAGCTCTTAGCTTCATCCCTCCCCCTCCTGTCTCCTCCTATCATTTCGGATCTCCCCTCCCCCTCCCGCTTTCAAATCTCTTACTATCTCTTCTTTCAGTTAGTCCTGACAAAGGGTCTTGGCCCGAAACGTCGACTGTACTTCTTCCTATAGATGCTGCCTGGCCTGCTGCTTTCCACCAGCATTTTGTGTGTGTTGTTTGTTGTAAATGGGAGCCAGTTTTCAGTTCTTAATGTAAATGGCAAGCAATAATTAGCTTGAAGTTAAAAGGACAGCTTTGCAAACAAGCTCTGTCCTAGAGCAGACTTGCTGGCTCACAACATCTGGCTTAATGCTCAAGAGGTGCAATGTCATCAATGGGCTATGTTAATTTGGCTTGTTCCAAACTAAACAATGCTGGCTAACGCTACATCCATACTACACTGGATAATTTTGAAAACAAAGCTTTTTCTCTTCGTTTTGACCCTTAAGTCCACACTGAAATGGTGTTTTCATCCCCTGAAAACGGAGATTTTCGAAAACACTCTCCAGAGTGTGTAAATTTGAAAACGATTGTTTCACGTTGTAGTGTAGATGGGGTAAATGCAGAGATTTAAAAATGCTGTCATGACAACACCACAAGAACAATACTTTTTCTGCTTCTGCTTGGTACTGCGCACGCACTGCCAGACCGCTGTTATAACGCGCAGTCGGTGTGAACGGCGTGAGAGTTAAATTGTAAAGTGAGCTTTTTTGACTAGATCCCCTAAATTAATTTGATTGAGTCTATCTTTAAAAATATTAATGTCAGAAATACCGCGCAGGTCTGGAGGCAGAAGATTCCAATCTCTTGTTGATCTTGGGTAGAGGAGGGCTTCATGTGTGTGTTGTTTACTTTATTGTCTACGTTAATAGTTTGTTTGGAATTAAACATCTCTACTGCTTTGCTGACTTTGTAGTCGTTTGTACCTTGCAGAAACAGCTCGACTTCATTGTCTGTCTAAACGAAGAAGTCCGGTCTGATTTTTCCAGCAGAGGTTTTCTTTGTATTCCTCGAAGACATTGTTGAAAACTTTCTTTCGCTGTTGTTGTTGGTACTCTAGTTTTATTCTATGGAAATAGCACAAAGCCACCGCGGAAACATAAATATTATACCGTTTCCTCTTCGCTTGTTTTCTGTCGATGTAGCTGCACATGCCCAGTGGGAGTAGATTCACCCAAATATCTGTTTTGGTGTCGACAGAGATATTTTGAAAAACACGTAGTGTGGACGCCTGTCATTTTTACTCGAAACCGGCATTTTCAAAATTATCCAGTCTAGTGTGGACGTAGCCTAAGATGTTTAGTTCAAGGAAGCTTGCAGACCAGAGTGACATTATCATTTAGCATATCAAACAATGGGTGCCACAGAAGTGTAGCGGTTAGTGTGACGCTATTACAGCTTGTGACATACCAGAGTTTGGTGTTCAATTCTAACACCCCAGCTGTTCCAGTTTCCTCCCTTAGACCAAAGGGTAGTTTACTTGGTCATCATAAATTGTCCCAAGATTAGGTTTGGATTAATTGAGGTGTGGGGTTAATTGAAGTTATGGGGTTGCTGGAACAGTGTAGCTTGAAGGGACAGAAGGGCCTCAAAATAAAAACTGAAAAGCCGATCTGTTAATAATTGAGTCACAAACAAGAGAAAATCTGCAGATGCTGTAACTCCAAGCAACACACACACACACAATGCTAAAGAGACTCAGCAGGCCAGGCAGCATCTATGGAAAAGAGTACAGACAATGTCTTGAGCCAAGACCCTTCATCACAACCCTCCTGATGAAGGATCTCGGCCCAAAATGTCGACTGTACTCTTTTTTCCATAGATGCTATCTGGCCTGCTGAGTTCCTCCATGTTGCTGTTAATAGTTGGAAGGATTGTATACTCAAGAGAGTCTGCTTCACAACATGAATTGTGGGTACCTGGGATCTATGTCTCCAGAAGCTTTTAGATCACCTGTGTCAAAAGGTATCTGAAAAAATATCACGTGTATGAAGTCATCCAAGTGGCAAAGAAACAGTATAAATGTAGACAGCAGTCTAGGCTTTTAGGAATGGTCAAAGAACTTCAAGAAGAATGACAGAAAGACAGGGTGAAATAGAATCCATTCCTCTGCCTCTGGATCATCCATGGTTTGTGGGTATGTCTTTTCAGATTATAGGATTTGTACCTGTGTTTTGGAAATCCTTTGCGTTTTAGAAATAGTTTGTAACTTTGAAACCTTTCATAAGATAGAAAACCTCCATGAGTCTTAAATGTGCTTTAAGAATTTTGTTTGGATTTCACTAAAAATAACTGAACTGAACTGTTTAAACCACTTTGTTAAATGGAATCATTTCTTCCTTGGTGGGGTGGGTGGGGGGTGGCATCCCACCCCTCAAATAGTGGCTGTTGGCAGCTAAACTCGTCATGAAGGATAAACAGGGAAGTGAACTAGTCTTTGAAGACTGAGCATTTACAATATAGCCTTTCTTTGGTGAAGGTTTCCCGTAAATATTAATATCGGTGAGGGCTTGAAGTCTTTGTTTGAGTTTAGAACTTCACAGTCAGCAAATCCATTGCCATCACACCTGTTTTCGAATCCCATAAGCTTTATTGCATCTCTACACCAGATCTGACCAACAAGATCAAGACCTGTCTTAGCTGGAAGAGAGAAGAGGTCCTTGTATGTGAGAGGCATCATGTAGAGACAACATATCACCTCCAATGCCCACTGTCCTCAGCACAGCTGTGGTGGGGAAGATTTTTGGTAGGGAAGCATTTTGACCCCAGTTCTGTCAATGCAATACCTGGCTTTCACACATTTCTCTGTACATCACCTCATATTGTTTAACACTGTCCAATGTCCTTTGAATGTGCCAATTGGATTCCTATCCCACCTGTCACAATGCATCCACATCCTGAGAACATGAGTAAACTATCTTCTGCAGCTTTCATTTACCGTACGACAAAGGAGCAGAATTAGGCCATTCAGTCCATCAAGTTTGTTCCGCCATTCCATCATGGCTGATCCTGCATCCCACTCAACGCCATACACCTACATTCTCACCATATTTTTTGATGCCCTGACCGATCAGGAAACAATCAACTTCTGTCTTAAATATACACATGGATATGGCCTCCACCACAGTCTGTGGCAGAGCATTCCACAGTGTTACTACTCTATAGCAAAAAAAATTCCTCCTTACCCCTGTTCTAAAGGGTCAACCCTCAATTTTGAGGCTATGCCCTCTAGTTCTGGGTACCCCCACCATAAGAACATCCTTTCAACATTCAGTAGGTTTCAATCAATCCTGCATTCTTCTAAATTCCAGTGAGTACCCAAAGCTGCCAAACACTTCTCATACAGTGGCACGCAAAAGTTTGGGCAGCCCTGCTCAAAATATCTGTTACTGTGAATAGCTAAGTGAGTAGAAGATGAACTGATCTCCAAAAGTCATAAAGTTAAAGATGAAACATTCTTTTCAACATTTTAAGCAAGATTAGTGTATTATTTCTGTTTTGTACAATTTTAGAGTGAAAAAAAGGAAAGGAGCACCATGCAAAAGTTTTGGCATCCCAAGAGATTTGAGGTCTCAGATAACTTTTGCCAAGGTCTTAGACCTTAATTAGCTTGTTAGGGCTATGGCTTGTTCACAATCATCATTAGGAAAGGCCAGGTTATGCAAATTTCAAAGCTTTATAAATACCATGACTCCTCAAACCTTGTCCCAACAATCAGCAGCCATGGGCTCCTCTAAGCAGCTGCCTAGCACTCTGAAAATTAAAATAAATGATGCCCACAAAGCAGGAGAAGGCTATAAGAAGATAGCAAAACGTTTTCAGGTAGCTGTTTCCTCAGTTCATAATGTAATTAAGAAATGGCAGTTAACAGGAATGGTGGAAGTAAAGTTGAGGTCTGAAAGACTAAGAAAAGTTTCTGAGAGAACTGCTCGTAGGATTGCTAGAGAGGCAAATCAAAACCCCCGCTGGACTGCAAGAGACCTTCAGGAAGATTTAGCAGACTTTGGAGTGGTGGTGCACTGTTCTACTGTGCAGCAACATCTGCACAAATATGACCTTCATGGAAGAGTCATCAGAAGAAAACCTTTCCTGCGTCCTCACCACAAAATTCAGCATCAGAAGTTTGCAAAGAAACATCTAAACAAGCCTGATGCATTTTGGAAACAAGTCCTGTGGACTGATGAAGTTAAAATAGAACTTTTTGGCAGCAATGAGCAAAGGTATGTTTGGAGAAAAAAGGGTGCAGAATTTCATGAAAAGAATACCTCTCCAACTGTTAAGCATGGGGGTGGATCGATCATGTTTTGGGCTTGTGTTACAGCCAGTGGCACGGGGAACATTTCACTGGTAGAGGAAAGAATGAATTCAATTAAATACCAGCAAGTTCTGGAAGCAAACGTCACACTGTGCGTAAAAAAAAAAGCTGAAGATGAAAAGAGGATGGCTTCTACAACAGAATAATGAACCTAAACACACCTCAAAATCCACAATGGACTACCTCAAGAGGCACAAGCTGAAGGTTTTGCCATGGCCTTCACAGTCCCCCGACCTAAACATCATCAAGAATCTGGGGATAGACCTCAAAAGATCAGTGCATGCAAGATGGCCCAAGAATCTCACAGAACTAGAAGCCTTTTGCAATGAAGAATGGTCGAAAATCCCCCAACCAAGAATTGAAAGACCCTTAGCTGGCTACAGAAAGTGTTTATAAGCTGTGGTACTTGCCAAAGGGGGCATTACTAAGTACTGACCATGCAGGGTGCCCAAACTTTTGCTTCCGGCCCTTATCCTTTTTTGTTATTTTGAAACTGTAAAAGATGGAAATAAAAAAGTAATCTTGCTTAAAATATTAAAGAAATGTGTCATCATTAACTTTATGCCTTTTGGAAATCAGGTCATCTTTTACTCACTTAGCTATTCACAGTAACAGAAATTTTGACGAGGGGTGCCCAAACTTCTGCATGCCACTGTAACGTTAATCCCTTCATTACCAGAATCATCCTCGTGAACCTCCTCTGAACTCTCTCCAATGACAACAGATTCTGAGATTAGGGCCCAAAACTGTTGACAATACTCCAAGTGCAAACTGACTAGTGTCTTATAAAGTCTCAGCATTATCTCCTTATTTTTATATTCTATTCTCCTTGAAATAAATGCCAACATTGCATTTTCCTTCTTTACCACAGACTCAACCTGCAAATTTATCTTCTGGGAGTCTTGCATGAAGACTCCCAAGTCCCTCTGCACCACTGATGTTTGAACCTTCTGCTCATTTAGAGAATAGTCCGCACGATTGTTCCTTTTACCAAAATGCATTATCATACATTTCCCAACACTGTATTCCATCTGCCATTTTTTTGCCCATTCTTCCAATTTGTCTAAGTCCTGCTGCAATCGCATTGCTTCCTCAGCATTACCTACCCCTCTACCTATCTTCGTAACATCACAAAGCCATCAATTCCATTTCTTAATCATTGACAAACAATACAAAAAGCAGCAGTCCCAATACTGACCCCTGCGAAACACCAGTAGTCATCAGCAGCCAACCAGAAAAGGCCCCTTTTATTTCCATTTGTTGCCTCCTGCCTGTCAGTCATGCCAGTGTCATTCCTGTAATGCCATAGGATTTTATCTTGTTAAGCTGCCTGTTGTGTGGCATTTTATCAAATGCTTTCTGAAAATCCAAGTAAATAACATCCACTGCTTCTCCTTTGTCCACCCTGCTTGTTACTTCCTTGAAGAACTCTTAATAGAGTTGTCAGGCAAGACTTCCCTTTACAGAAATCATGGGGACTCTGACTTATTTTATCATTAGTCTCCAAGTACCGCAAAACCTCATCCTTAATAATAGACTTCAACACTTTCCCAACCACTGAAGTTAGGCTAATTGGCCTATAATTTTAAAAACGCAAACAACAGGAATACTGCAGATGCTGGAAATTCAAGCAACACACATCAAAGTTGCTGGTGAACACAGCAGGCCAGGCAGCATCTCTAGGAAGAAGTACAGTCGACATTTTAGGCCGAGACCTTTCATCAGGAGGGGTCTCGGCCTGAAACGTTGACTGTACCTCTTCCTAGAGATGCTGCCTGGCCTGCTGCATTCACCAGCAACTTTGATGGGTGTGGCCTATAATTTCCTTTCTTTTGCCTTCCTCCCTTCTTAAAGAGTGAAACGATATTTGCAATCTTCCAGTCCTTCGGGGCCATGCCATAATCAAGTGATTCTTTAAAAGATCATGACCAATGCATCTGTTACTTCTTCAGCAAACTGTCTCAGGACTCTGGGACGTAGTCCATCCAGTCTAGGCGATATATCCACCTTAAGACCTTTCAGTTTGCCTCGCAGTTTTTCCTTTGTAATAGCAATAGCACTCACTCCTGCTCCCTGACACTCACAGACATCTGGCACACTGCCAGTGTCTTTCACAGTGAAAAGAGATGCAAAGTACCCATTAAGTTCATCTGCCATTTCTTTGTCCCCCATTACTACCTCACCAGCATCATTTTCCAGTGGTCCAATATCAACTCTCACCTCCCTTATACTCTTTATTAAACTGAAAAAACTTTTGGCATCTTGCTTTATATTATTGGCTAGTCTGCCCTCATATTTCATCTTTTCCCTTCTTATGGCTTTTTTTAATTGACTTTTGTCAGATTTTCAAAGCTTCTGAATCATCCAACTTTCCATTCACTTTTGCTACCTTACATGCCCTTTCCTTGGCTTTTCTGCTGGTAGTACTGTTAAGGTGACAACTAAATTGCTTTGTATAGAATGCAGACACCATTTTTAGTCACGTCTCTAAACTAACCAAGTGGAAACCTTCACATTTAGCTGACCGCAGGCTTCAGCTAGTGTTCAGATATCAATGTCTATCTACCTTAATTAATACATCACATGACGATGAATCATTGCAGATACTTTTTATTTTGACAATTGTTGTCGTCAGTGAAGAATAGACCAGACGGCACAGCCTCAGAACACAAAGATGTCCCTTTGGAAAAGAGATGAGGAGGAATTTCTTTAGCCAGGGTTGGTGAATCTGTGGAATTTATTGCCACAGATGACCAAGTCAAAGACCAAGTCATTGAGTATACTTAAAGCGGAGGTTGATTGGTTCTTGATTAGCAAGGGCATCAAAGGTTATGGGGAAAGTGGGGTAAGAGAGATAATAAATCAGCAGAACAGACTCAATGGACTCAGTAGCCTAATTCTGCTCCTATGTCTTATGGTCTTATGCTCTGATTTTAGTTCTGCCTTGTCTAAGAAATAGTATTTGTTGGATTAGCAAAGAAACCCACAGCGACAACAAAGTTGGGATGCCGCTGTTTTGGAGAACAACACAGGACTAATCTTCAGTGCGGTGAAAGTTCTTGACATTGAAGCAAACTTGATCAGGAATGCTGGATACACATGAGATGCAATGGGCAACTCATCAAATAGACTCGGGCATTTGTCCTCTATATGACCATGTGGAGTATTCAAGACAAGTAACACTGTTATGGTCTTGGAGAAGTGGAAGATGCATATTACAGCTTGACAACACAGAGACTTTATTAGCACCGCAGAACAGAAGAGATCTCTTACAAATTATGTAGCAGTTAATGCACTGTTTTACAGTGCCAGTGACCTGGGTTCAATTCCTGCCACTGTCTGTAAGGAGATTGTATGTTCTCCTGTGACCATGTGGATTTCTGCCAGATGCTTTGGTTTTCTCCCACATTCCAAAGATGTATGGGTTAGTAGGTTAATTGGTCTCATAGGTGTATATGGGCTCACTGGGCCAGAAGTGCCTGTTACCGTGCAGTATCTCTAAATCAGAGGTTCCCAACCTTTATGCCATGGGGCCAATAGCCGTGGACTCCAGGTTAACATCTGCTCTAAATAAATAAATAAATACATTGTAAAATCCTCAAAAGGGATATTTAGCTTGATTTTGTGAGGAGAATGTAGAATGAAGGATGTTGCAAGAGAAATTCAAGCTAAGCAGGTTAATATGGTGACCCTGATTGTCATGGCAGCATCAAGGGAGTCAGCAGTAGTGTGATGGCTCGTTAAAACAAAGAGGCAGCTTTGGTCAGGGAGAAGTGCAAGAAACAGAGAGAAGGCAGTGATAGCCTAGACATCTTTATCAAAACTGAAGCACATGAACACTGCAAGAAGGTTTAGCAAGCATACAGTAGCTCACATAATCGCAGGAAGGTCACACTTACTGTATTTTGTTTAGACAAAGCAAGGGTCTTCAAATGACTGTTGAAGATGGCCCATGTCTAGGTCATCATAGGATGAGAAATATTGAACAAAAAGGTTTGGCTTTTCAAGAAGTTAACAGTTCATTGAGAAGATAGTGTCCTCAAGCATTGGATGCAGGAAGGCAAGGCCATGGAACAGAATCTGAAAGTCCAAACATACAACATCCACTGTATCCCCGTTATCTATTCTACAAGAGGTCTAGAATATCACTATGTCCAAGTATTTGCCCAAATGCCTTTTAAACATATGTAATTATATTTGTCTTATCACCTCCTCCGACAGGCTCATTCTAGATATTTATCACCTCTTATATGCAAACAGGTAGAAAAGAACTTGAGTTAATGAAGAATAGGAACACTGGACGACTGACAATTGGGAAGGCTTTTGACAACAGGGTGCAAACAGGAAGTAGGCAGGAGAGAGATCAGAGGACAGTAGCCTGTAATTCAAAGGTCTGTAGTAGGGCTTGAAGCTGCAACCAGAGTGGTGAGGTAGGCATGAGCAAGAGACTATTCTGACTTTGAAAAGCTACTGCAGTGGGTGTAGTGTATTTAATATTTGGATAATATTTGAGTAATCTTGTATATAGGTTGAGTAAGCATTCTTGTTTAAGTAATTCATTTTGGGTTACATGTTAAATATGTCAATTGCATACATCATCACACTACCACATGATATGTGCACGCCTCACTTAAAGTAGCGGGATGTAGTAGATTGGCATTTCGGACTCCGAGTCTTCCTTTGAATTAGTTTAATATTTTGAAATTACAAAACATAACAGTGAAGAGAATGATACAATGAAGGCTGGGAAGTCAACTTTGACATGTTTTTTAAGGTTATGTTGAGGAAAACCCTCCCATTTCCAAACCCTGAAGCAATGCTTGAAAAGCCCTGATTTACTGGAATTTAGTCTGTCTTTTATTCTAACACAGTATACATTAGCTACCTGGTGGAATTATAAATTGCCACCATTGTAATTCCTTTAGCTGTGGAAAAAGATGATTGTAATCTTAATTAAAAAGTCTCTTTCCCAAAGTAAAAATGTTCGGTTCTCAATTTTGGTCTACCTACATCCTGAACTTTGCAAAAACTTAAAGCAAGTCATTTTCCCTCCCACTTATTTGGCAACCAAAGGCACTGCACATTGACGACCTTGTAAGCCAAGTTCAACAGAATCCTAAAATAGACCATGGCACTAAATGTAATTAATGCCAGAATTCAAAAAGCTCACCCTTCAATGTTTTAAAAAAAACCCTAATGTCTGCCAATTTTAATGTAAGCTGCTAGAAAACAGGAAGAAAAAAGAGCCCATAAATTCCCTTTTATGCTTTACACCTCTGCATACTAAACATGCTCTCTAAATGGATGTAGGCAAGACAGATTTGAAGTATTCATTTCAAATCAGACAATAAGGATGCAATAGTAGTGACGAGATGGAGGCAAACCTTTCTCCAAAGCTCACCCCTTATCTGCTAGCAGGCATAGTTCAGTCATGGGCGTTCCACAGTGGAGCCTCTTGTACAGCATTCAACCCAGCAGAGCATCAACCGGGCACCTGCCCTGACTGACTCGTGCTCCTCCACAAAGTCAATGACTATACCTGGTATTTCCTCAGACCTCCTGATTGTTAGTGACCATTAAAGTGTGGAACAAGAATGAAACTCTAGTAATAATTTAAAACATCATATTCAATTGTTGGACAAACGAAACAGTGCAATAATAAATTACTGCAATTTGATGTTAAAATGTTTTTCAAGTATACAATGAGTGAAGTCACTGGAACACATTTTGACAAGAATGGCTGACTTATTATTTTCAACAGTTAGACAACACCAGACATCCCACCTCTTCCGGAAAGTCTGGGAGTCTCCCGCAAATTAATAGTGGCTCCCTGATTTCCACAAATTATATACAATGTGCCGGAAATTGATTTTTTTCAGAGCGAGTGTGAGAGAGCGCAAGAGCGAAAGAGCGTGCGCGAGAGAGCGAGAAAGCAAGCGCGCGAGAGAGTGAGAAAGCAACTGCGCAAGAGAGAGCGAGAAAATAACCGCGCAAGAGAGAGCGAGAAAACAACCGCGAGAGAGAGAGAGCACAAGAGCGAGAAAGCGCGCGCGAGTGAGAGTGGCCACGAGCGAGAGTTCCAAAAAAAGTCAGAGTGGCAGAGTGTTCCAAAAAAATAAAACGTACGTCACCCCAGACTACACTAAAGTGTACCCCTGCCTAATAGGGGTCAAAAATAATGACAGTGTTGTTCACTGCACTGTTTGCAACAACGACTGTTCTATTGCCCATGGTGGGTTAAGACTGTAAAAGACATGTTGAGGTGAGTTTAACAAGTGTCATTCGTTCATTAGCATAGCTAACATTATTTAACCTAGCTGACTAGCTGCTCAGGAGCTACTCTATTGCAGACATCCCACCTCTCCTGGAAGTCTCCCGCAAATTGATGGTGCTACCTCCCTGAAATGAGTTTTTGCAGGGTGGGATGTCTGCAACACAACAAACTAATTAAATAGATTCTGCTATGGTGCTTTGCTCAACAGTATCTGAACATTACAGATTTCCAAACATAGTGATGTGAAAAGTTCAAAGTGCTAGTCAAAAACACAGCATCAGCTATTAAAACATGTAATAAGGTGGGCCAAGAACTTAACACTTATAGTTTACTAGATTTTCCAGACATTCTAAAAATGTTTCACAACTAACAATTCCATGTGGGGTAAGCTGCAGGTATTGTAAGATTCTCATACTATCTCAAACAGAGGATACAAAACCAGCTGGATATTGCTACCTCAGCATCTATTTCTAAAAGAACATGACACATGATGTCATGACACAGCACAGAAGATAAAAAACTGAAAGTGAAATAGATGACAAAATACTATGAGAACAAAAGTAAAACATAAAGATCAGAGAAAGAGAGATTTAAAAAAAGAAAAATCAAAAGAAACAAAACACAAGAGTCACTCGCAACTAAACAGGCCCTTCAGCTCACAATGTTGAGCCAAATAAAATAAATCAGCAATCAAAATGCCAACTAATCTTTCACCGTAACCTTTCACTTCCCTCACATTCATGTGCCTAACTAAACTTCTCTTACACACACACATATACATACACACACACACACTTAGTGTAATTTACAGTATTTTTTCTACATTATGTATATTGCATTGTACTGCTGCTGGAAAGTTAACAAATTTAATGACATGTGCCAGTGATATTAAACCTGATTCAAAGTCTGCCTCTCCCAACACCCCAGGCAGTGCATTCCAGGCACTCACCACTCTGTGTAAAAAAAATTGCCCCACGCATCCTCTTTAAAATTTGTCTCATTAACATTTTGCTATTTAGGCAGACGAATCATGGCTTTATAAACAATAAGCGTTCAGTAGCATTCTTAACTTCATGTCATCAATATAATTAATGGTTACAATGGCTGCAAGGTGGTAGAAATAAGACCAAAGTTGCCAATAAAAACATTTAAAGCGACAGGCCTTGTTTCTGCCCATTTCTTCTTTGCACACAGTTAATCTAATTGCAATTCTGGGAAGGACTTTTCACATTAAAGTAAAAGAACCACTTCATCATAGCATAAGAATCTATGGGCTAGTATATTCAAACTAAGTCATATCACACCTGAATATGATTGCGTAAGTGTTAGAAAGCGACAAGTGCAAGTAAGTGACAGAAAAGTGGAGTCAGAAGGTTGAAAATAATGGGGAATGTTTTGTTTCAGAACCCAGGCTTTTATATTTTTGTAGATGATCACAAAATCTGGTGTAGGATAGGAAGACAAAGATTATAGACATCTCTTGGTAGTTCAACATAGGGTGGCACGATGGAATAACGCTTAGTGAAACACATTGCAGCCCAGCCCCAGCGATCAGGCTTCAGTTCCCACTGATGTCTGTGAGCAGTTTGCGCATTCTCCCCATGACCATGCTGGTTTCCTCTGGGTTCGCCTGCTTCCTGCCATATTCCAAAACGTACAGGTCAGGGTTAACGAGTGACCATGCTGGTTTCCTCTGGGTTCGCCTGCTTCCTGCCATATTCCAAAACATACAGGTCGGGGTTAACGAGTGACCATGCTGGCACCAGAAGCACAGCAACACTGGCGGGCTGCTCCAGCACATCCTTGAAGTGTATTAGTCCTTGACACAAATAACGCATTTCACTGAATAGTTTGATGTACATGCGAGAAATAAAACTGATCTTTAAAGTCTTTGTGTTTGACTCACTAGTTCAGTATACTAACATACTGATTTGAATGGTCCTGAAAACATACACAAGATATTATTCTCCTACCAGCAATGACAAGATTCTCACAATACTTCATGTTGGCAATCGGTGCAGTGCTATTGTAAACCGATTACTGTAAAAAAATAATAACAGGCTGCATTATGAGGTGGTTTACAACATAAATGAAACATTGTACAGTCAGCTGAATTGACAAGATCAAACATTAATACCAGCCTTTACTTCTATTCTGTTCACTTCTTCCTGTTAAGCACTTTTGTAGTAAAGCTTGACTAGTAGGGAACAGACAAGATAGAAACATAGAAACATAGAAAATAGGTGCAGGAGTAGGCCATTCGGCCCTTCGAGCCTGCACCACCATTTATTATGATCATGGCTGATCATCCAACTCAGAACCCCGCCCCAGCCTTCCCTCCATACCCCCTGACCCCTGTAGCCACAAGGGCCATATCTAACTCCCTCTTAAACATAGCCAATGAACTGGCTTCAACAGTTTCCTGTGGCAGAGAATTCCACAGATTCACCACTCTGTGTGAAGAAGTTTTTCCTAATCTTGGTCCTAAAAGGCTTCCCCTTTATCCTCAAACTGTGACCCCTCGTTCTGGACTTCCCCAACATCGGGAACAATCTTCCCGCATCTAGCCTGTCCAATCCCTTTAGGATCTTATACGTTTCAATCAGATCCCCCCTCAATCTTCTAAATTCCAATGAGTACAAGCCCAGTTCATCCAGTCATTCTTCATATGAAAGTCCTGCCATCCCAGGAATCAATCTGGTGAACCTTCTTTGTACTCCCTCTATGGCAAAGATGTCTTTCCTCAGATTAGGGGACCAAAACTGCACACAATACTCCAGGTGTGGTCTCACCAAGACCTTGTACAACTGCAGTAGTACCTCCCTGCTCCTGTACTCGAATCCTCTCGCTATAAATGCCAGCATACCATTCGCCTTTTTCACCGCCTGCTGTACCTGCATGCCCACTTTCAATGACTGGTGTATAATGACACCCAGGTCTCGTTGCACCTCCCCTTTTCCTAATCGGCCACCATTCAGATAATAATCTGTTTTCCTATTTTTGCCACCAAAGTGGATAACTTCACATTTATCCACATTAAATTGCATCTGCCATGAGTTTGCCCACCACCCAACCTATCCAAGTCACCCTGCATCCTCGTAGCATCCTCCTCACTGCTAACACTGCCACCCAGCTTCGTGTCATCCGCAAACTTGGAGATGCTGCATTTAATTCCCTCATCCAAGTCATTAATATATATTGTAAACAACTGGGGTTCCAGCACTGAGCCTTGCGGTACCCCACTAGTTACCGCCTGCCATTCTGAAAAGGTCCCATTTATTCCCACTCTTTGCTTCCTGTCTGCTAACCAATTCTCCACCCACACCAATACCTTACCCCCAATACCGTGTGCTTTAAGTTTGCACACTAATCTCCTGTGTGGGACCTTGTCAAAAGCCTTTTGAAAATCCAAATATACCACATCCACTGGTTCTCCCCTATCCACCCTACTAGTTACATCCTCAAAAAATTCTATGAGATTCGTCAGACATGATTTTCCTTTCACAAATCCATGCTGACTTTGTCCGATCATTTCACCGCTTTCCAAATGTGCTGTTATCACATCCTTGATAACTGACTCCAGCAGTTTCCCCACCACCGACGTTAGGGTAACCGGCCTATAATTCCCCGGTTTCTCTCTCCCTCCTTTTTTAAAAAGTGGGGTTACATTAGCCACCCTCCAATCCTCAGGAACTAGTCCAGAATCTAACGAGTTTTGAAAAATTATCACTAATGCATCCACTATTTCTTGGGCTACTTCCTTTAGCACTCTAGGATGCAGACCATCTGGCCCTGGGGATTTATCTGCCTTCAATCCCTTCAATTTACCTAACACCACTTCCCTACTAACATGTATTTCACTCAGTTCCTCCATCTCACTGGACCCTCTGTCCCTTACTATTTCTGGAAGATTATTTATGTCCTCCTTAGTGAAGACAGAACCAAAGTAATTATTCAATTGGTCTGCCATGTCCTTGCTCCCCATAATCAATTCACCTGTTTCTGTCTGCAGGGGACCTACATTTGTCTTTACCAGTCTTTTCCTTTTTACATATCTATAAAAGCTTTTACAGTCCGTTTTTATGTTCTCTGCCAGTTTTCTCTCATAATCTTTTTTCCCTTCCTAATTAAGCCCTTTGTCCTCCTCTGCTGAACTCTGAATTTCTCCCAGTCCTCAGGTGAGCCACTTTCTCTGGCTAATTTGTATGCTACTTCTTTGGAATTGATACTATCCCTAATTTCTCTTGTCAGCCACGGGTGCACTACCTTCCTTGATTTATTCTTTTGCCAAACTGGGATGAACAATTGTTGTAGTTCATCCATGCAACCTTTAAATGCTTGCCATTGCATATCCACCGTCAATCCTTTAAGTGTCATTTGCCAGTCTATCTTAGCTAATTCACGTCTCATACCTTCAAAGTTACCCCTCTAAGTTCAGAACCTTTGTTTCTGAATTAACTATCTCACTCTCCATATTAATGAAGAATTCCACCATATTATGGTCACTCTTACCCAAGGGGCTTCTCACGACAAGATCACTAATTAACCCTTCCTCATTGCTCAAAACCCAGTCCAGAATAGCCTGCTCTCTAGTTGGTTCCTCGACATGTTGGTTCAAAAAATCATCCCGCATACATTCCAAGAAATCCTCTTCCTCAGCACCTTTACCAATTTGGTTCACCCAGTCTACATGTAGATTGAAGTCACCCATTATAACTGCTGTTCCTTTATTGCACACATTTCTAATTTCCTGTTTAATACCATCTCCGACCTCAATACTACTATTAGGTGGCCTGTACACAACTCCCAACAGCGTCTTCTGCCCCTTAGTGTTACGCAGCTCTACCCACATCGATTCCACATCTTCCCGGCTTATGTCCTTCCTTTCTATTGCGTTAATCTCTTCTTTAACCAGCAACGCCACCCCACCTCCCCTTCCTTCATGGCTATCCCTTCTGAATATTGAATATCCCTGAACGTTGAGCTCCCATCCCTGGTCACCCTGGAGCCATGTCTCTGTGATCCCAACTATATCATAATCATTAATAACAATCTGCACTTTCAATTCATCCACCTTATTACGAATGCTCCTTGCATTGACACATAAAGCCTTCAGGCGCTCTTTTACAACTCTCTTAGCCCTTATACAATTATGTTGAAAAGTGGCCCTTTTTAATGCTTGCCCTGGATATGTCGGCCTGCCACTTTTACTTTTCTCCTTTGTACTTTTTGCTTCTACCCTCACTTTACACCCCTCTGTCTCTCTGCACTGGTTCCCATCCCTCTGTTGTGAACTAACCTCCTCACACCTAGCCTCTTTAATTTGATTCCCACCCCCCAACCATTCTAGTTTAAAGTCACCTCAGTAGCTCCCGCTAATCTCCCTGCCAGGATATTGGTCCCCCTAGGATTCAAGTGTAACCCGTCCTTTTTGTACAGGTCACGCCTGCCCCAGAAGAGGTCCCAATGATCCAAAAACTTGAATCCCTGCCCCCTGCTCCAATCCCTCAGCCACGCATTTATCCTCCACCTCATCGCATTCCTACTCTCACTGTCGCGTGGCACAGGCAATAATCCCGAGATTACTACCTTTGCGGTCCTTTTTCTCAACTCCCTTCCTAGCTCCCTATATTCTCCTTTCAGGACCTCATCCCTTTTCCTACCTATGTCATTGGTACCTATATATACCACGACCTCTGGCTCCTCACCCTCCCACTTCAGGATATCTTGGACACGATCAGAAATATCCCGGACCCTGGCACCAGGGAGGCAAACTACCATCCGAGTCTCTGGACTGCGTCCACAGAATCGCCTATCTGACCCCCTTACTATCGAGTCCCCTATCACAACTGCCCTCCTCTTCCTTGCCCTACCCTTCTGAGCTACAGGGCCAGACTCTGTGCCGGAGGCACGGCAACTGTCGCTTCCCCCGGGTAAGCTGTCCCCCCCAACAGTACTCAAACAGGAGTACCTGTTGTTAAGGGGCACAGCCACCGGGGTACTCCCCATCACCTGACTTTTCCCCTTCCCCCTCCTAACCGTGACCCACTTGTCTGCCTCCCGTGGCCCCGGCGTGACCACCTGCCTTCCACTCCTCTCTATCACCTCCTCGCTCTCCCTGACCAGACGAAGGTCATCGAGCTGCAGCTCCAGTTCCGTAACGCGGTCCCTTAGGAGCTGCATCTCGATGCACTTGGCGCAGATGTAGACGTCCGGGAGGCTTGGAGACTCTATACCAACATCAGATTAAATTCTGCAATATCTTGACTAAGACAGAATTATCCCTTTTTGCAAAACTGTAAGCCATTCTCCTTGAAGAATACAATACAAGGCAGCCTAAATTAGAAAAAGGGATAGAGAAACAATGGAGATTTTTTTTGTTTGTTCAGTATTTACTTCGAGAGTGCAGTGCATTTTTTGTTAAAACAGAACTCTGTTCCTTCCAAGGCTTAAAGGAAGGGGAAATTGCAGATGCTCATACTTACCCTACAAAAATCCTACAAAAGTTAATGGATTTGGCCCAGTTCATCAGGGTAAAGCCCTCTCAACCATTGAGCTCATCTTCATGAAACAATGTCGTTGGAAAGCAGCACCCATCATCAAAGGTCCTCATCACCCAGGCCATGCTCCTTTCTCACAGCCGCCATCAGGTAGAAGGTACAGGGCCTCAGGACTTGCACCACCAAGAACAGCTTTTATCCCTCAGCCATCAGGCTCTTGAACAAAAGAGGATAACTGCACTCACCAATTGAGATGTTCCCAAATCAAATGATATCAGTTTAAGGACTCCATCTTGTTATTTCACACTCTCGTATTTATTGCTATTTATTTATATTTGGATATGCACAACTTGTTGTCTTCCATGCTTTTCCTGATCTTTCATTGATCCTGTTAAAGTTACTATTCTATAGATTTGCTGAGTATGCCCACAGGAAAAAGAATCACAGGGTTGTATGTGGTGTCATACGAATATGTGCTCTGATAATAAAATTTACTTTGAACTTCGAAAATGTGATTGATTTTGTCTCCTTTGTCTGTACATTCAGCCATATAGATCTGTAACTGAAAGGGTACCAATTCCTGGGATCTATAATTTACCTCAACTCATCAGTAGTGTTCCTGAACTCTTTCATATGTGATGAGAGACTAGAGGGCAGGACAGAGAAGTAAATGAATTCACATAAATTCTATGAGACATTTCATACTGTATCGCACATTTTGGGTGGCGGGGTACAGATACAGTGGCATGCAAAAGTTTGGGCACCCCTGATCAAAATTTCTGTTACCGTGAATAGCTAAGGGGGTAAAAGATGAACTGATTTCCAAAAGGCATAAAGTTAAAGATGACACATTTCTTTAATATTTTAAGCAAGGAAACCCTTTTATTTCCATCTTTTACAGTTTCAAAATAACTCCTCATTTTTACTCCTCATGTATATGAAAGATGTAAGTAATAAAGTCAATTCAATTCATATTAAACCATACCACCTGCTCCCATTATTCTCCATACAAAATGATTGTTTGAACATAGAAGTTTGTGTAAGAGTATCTACCTCTGACATCTCCCCCTACACTTTCTTCCAATCACCTTAAAAAAATACCCTCTCGTATTAGCTCCTGCTGCCCTGGGAAAAAGTGCTGGCTGTCCACTCCATCTGCGTCTTTTATCACCTTAGACCGCATTCCTCATAAAATGTGTCTCTAACCCAAGAAGCATCCTAGTAAATCTCCTCAGCACCCTTTCTAAACTTTCCACATCCTTCTTATAATGAGGTTATACTTCAAGTGTGGTGTAACTGGGATTTTTTTTTTTTTAAAAAGAGCTGCAATATTACCTGCTGGCTCTTAAACTCAATACCCTAACTAACGACTATGAAGGGAAACACCCACTACTCCTTGACTACCATGCATGCAGCAACTTTGAGGGATCTAGGACATGGACCCCAGGATCCTTCTGTTCTTCCACACCAAACTGCTTGCCATTAACCCTGTACTCTGCCTTCAAGTTCAACTTCACAAAGTGAGCCACAACACACTTTGTCACTTCTCAGCCAGCGCTGCATCCTGTTAATGCCCCATGGTAAACGACAAACAACCTTCTACACTATCCACAACACCATCAACTCTCATATCATTTGCAAACCTACTAGCCCACCTTCCCACTTCCTCATTTAATTCACTTGTAAAAATATTACACACCAGGCAACCCAGACCACTAGTCACACACCATCAGGCAAAATTCACAACATCTGCTACTGCCCTCTGTTTTCTGTGGGTAAGCCCATTCAGAGTCTGTGGTGGACTAACTATTTAGGAATGGCCATCTTCTCAGGCAATCTTGGATTCAAATAAGACGTTTCTGTTGGGGATATTGGGGTTATGAAATTATGTACAGCATAATGACGGATTAATTTTAATGAGAACCAGTCTTCAGGAAATAAAACATATACACAAGTTAACTTCCAACTGATACCTTGTGGCTAGTGAGACCTATCACAGGGTGTAGGACATTCTGTTTCTGTCCCATTGAAACTACATGGGGGAAGACAATAGATCAATATTCCTGCTATTAGCACACTGTGCATCGCTGCCACTTAATGAAGAGTTCAAAATTCAAATTATTTATTGTCAAAGTGCATACATCTCCGGGTAGTATTTGGTGAGATTCATTTTCCTGTAGGCATTCACAGTGGGTCAAAGGAATGCAACAGGACCAATGAAAAACTACACACAGACACTGACAATTAACCAATGAGCAAAAAAAAAATCAAACCATACAAATACAAAAAAAATTAATAATAAATAAACAAAAAAACAAGTAAATAAATAATACTGAGTTGATGAGTTGTGTAGTCCTTGAAAGTGATTCCATAATTTGTGTTCAGTGACCATTCCAGTGTTGTTGTGAGTGAAATTGTCCTTGCCGGGCAGGAGCCTGATGGGGTGCAAATTACAGTGGTAAGAGAGGAGTTGGTACAGTAAATTGCTGGTCGGAATGTCAGCAGAGCAGCAATGGCATGAGTTTCTGGGAAAAATGAGGAAGGTGCAGGATAGATGTATTCCAAAAATGAAGAAATAATCAAATGGCAAAATAGTACAACCATGGCTGGCAAGGGAAGTCAAAGCTAATGTAAAAGCAAAAGAGGGCATTCAGAAAAAAAAAAGCAAACATTAGTGGGAAGACAGAAGATTGGGAAGTTTTTAAAACCCTACAGAGAGCAACTAAAAGAATCATCAGGAGGGAAAAGCTGAAATATGAAAGCAAGCTAGCAAACAATATCAAGGTGGATAGTAAAAGCTTTTCCAAGTGTGTGTAAAAAAAAAAGAGAAATGAGGCTGGATATAGAACCGCTAGAAAATGAGGCCAGAGAAATAATAACAGGGACAAGGAGATGGCAGATAAATGAAATGAGTATTTTGCATCAGTCTTCACTGTGGAAGATACTAGCAGTATGCTAGATGTTGAAGAGTGTGAAGGAAGAGAAGTGAGTGCAGTTACTATTACAAGAGAGAAGGTGCTCGATAAGCTGAAAGAATTAAGGGTACACAAGTCACCCAGACCAGATGAACTGCACCCTAGGGTTCTGAAAGAGGCAGCAGTAGAGATCGTGGAGGCATTAGTAATGATCTTTCAAGAATCATTGGACTCTGGCATGATTCCAGAGAACTGGAGAGTTGCAAATGTCATTCTACTCTTTAAGAAAGGAGGAAGGCAGCAGAAAGGAAGTTAGACCAGTTAGCCTGATCTCAGTGGTTGGAAAGATGTTAGAGTCAATTGTTAAGGATGAGGTTATAGAGTACTTGGTGTCACAGGACAAGAAAGCACAAAGTCAGCATGGTTTCCTTCAAGGGAAATCTTGCCTGGTGAACCTGCTGGAATTCTTTGAGGAGGTTACAAGTAGGATAGATAAAGGGGATGCAGTGGATGTTGTATATTGGACTTCCAGTAGGCCTTTGACAAGGTGCCACACGAAGCTGCTTACCAAGTTAAGTGTCACAATCACGGGTTCGGCAGCACAGCAGATACGGCAATTGCACTCATGAATATGCATGTGTCAGGTAATTATTATTTCACTGTGATAGTATTTAACTCCATTCTTTACGTTATCGTGCTTGTAGAGACTGGAACTCAGCACAGCAACGCTTCGCTGCCTGCTTACATTCAGCCTTGCCTGAGAAATTGGACTGTCGAGTCAAACTAGTGGTATTCATTTTGTATTTAGTTTTTCCTTTCAGCCACAGTGTAAGCTTCATTTTCTATTTGAGAGTTTTAGTGAAAGGCCCTGTTTGGCTAGTGTTTATTGTTTTCTTTCCCCTCTAACCCTGTTCGCATTCAAGTCTGTGAACTATCGATCCTCTTCAGTGTCACTCACTCTACACTTGGGCCATATTTGAACCCGGTGACATTAAGAGTCCATGGTATTACAGGGAAGTTACTGACATGGTTAGAGCATTGGCTGATTGGTAGGAGGTAGTGATTTAGATGAAGGTATAGATGGCTTTGTTGCCAAGTTTGCAAATGATACAAAGATTGTTGGAGCAGCAGGTAATATTCAGAAAAAACAAAAGCCTTGGGACTTAGATTAGGAGACTGGGCAAGTGAGTAGCAAATGAAATGCAATGTTGGAAAATGCATGGGCATGCACTTTGTCAGAAGAAATAAAAGTGCAGACTATTTTCTAAACGGGGAGAAAATCCAAAAATCTGAGATGCAAAGGGACTTTGGAGTTCTTGTGCAGAACACCCTAAAGGTTAACTTGTGGCTGAGTCTGTGGTGGGGAATGCAAATGCAATGTTAGCATTCATTTCAACAGGCCTAGAGTATAAGAGCAGGGATCTGATACAAAGGCTTTATGAGGCACTGGTGAGGCCTCACCTTGAGACTTGCGAACAGTTTTGGGCTCCTTATCTAAGAAAAGATGTGCCGGCAATGGAGAGGATTCAGAGGAAGTTCATAAGGATGATTCCAGGAATGAAAGGGTTATCATACAAGGCACGTCTGATGGCTCTGGGCCTGTACTTGCTGGAATTTAGAAGGATGAAGGGGGATCTCACTGAAATCTTTCCAATGTTGAAAGGCCTAGACAGCAGACATCCCACCTCTTCCGGAAGTTCCGGGAGTCTCCCACATATTAGTAGTGGCTCCCTGATGCCCACAAATTTTATACAATATCCCGGAAATCAATTTTTGCGAGAGAGCGAGCAAGAGCGTGAGAGAGAGAGCGCACCATGGCAGAGTGTTCAAAAAAAAAGAAAATATGAAACGTACATCACCCCAGACTACCCTAAAGTGTACCCCTGCCTAATAGGGGTCAAAAATAATTACAGTGTTGCTCACTGCACTGTTTGCAACAGTGACTTTTCTATTGCCCATGGTGGGTTAAGACTGTAAAAGACATGCTGAGGTGAGTTTAACAAGTGTCATTCGTTCATTAGCATAGTTAACGTTATTTAAACTAGCTGGCTAGTTGCTAAGGAGCTACGCTATTGCAGACACGCCACCTCTCCCGGAAGTTCCGGGAGCCTCCCGCAAATTGATGGTGCTACCTCCCCGAAATGAGTTTTTGCAGGGTGAGATGTCTGAGACAGAGTAGATGTGGAAAGGATGTTTCCCATGGTGGGGGAGTCTAGGACAAGAGGGCACAGCCTCAGGATAGAGGGGTGTCCATTTAAAACTGAGATGCAGAGAAATTTCTTTAGCCAGAGGATGGTGAATCTGTGGAATTTTTAAACCCAGGCAGCTGTGGAGGCCAGTTCGTCTGGTGTGTTTACAGCAGAAGTTGATAAGTTCTTGATTGGACACGGCATCAAATGTCACGGGGAGAAGACCTGGGAGTGGGGCTGATGAGGGGTAAGCCATGATTGCATTGTGGAGCAGACACGATGGGCTAAATGGCTTAATTCTGCTCCTATGTCTTAATGTCTTATAATAAACCTGATTCTAATTCATCCAGTACCATGAGATAGAAAATTTGACCAATGTATTACCTCAAGAGTGGCACCATCTGGCTGACTGTGTCTTTAGAAGAGTGGGAGTCTCGACAGAAGTGTGAATAAGTGCTGCAATGAGTCAGTGCAGAGTTACGCTACCTTACAAAGGTGGAAATGGTCAATGTTAGTGATGATTGGAGACGTGGTTAGAAGCAAATCAGTTGTGTTTGTCAAGTCTGCAAGAACTATGGTTAACATTTCCTCTTACAAATGCTGTTGTAAAAGTCAAATCTGTGGGGTTAAATACCACCGATGTGACACTTGATGGTTGCTTCATGCTGCACCATAGAAAAACAAGTAATTACAGATCAGTTTAAGCTAATCACCACCTCCATTGGTGAGTCCAGTGGTGGCAGCAACTAACAGAGACTGAGAGAGTGCATAAAAACTTCACACCCTGCCCTTCAGCTTTATGGTAGCACACTGTAAATGAATTTATTCAAATATAATTGCCAGCCTTTGTTATGTGTTTTAAACGTTATTTCTGTAGATCACATTTCTTTTAATTACTTCAGGAGATGATTTTATTAAATTTGGTATTTTTAATTGCGTTAAATAAATACTGTTTCAAATAGCTTTAAGATATTAGTATTCAAAGTTGTGTTGAGCTCAGGATCACAAGTTCCACTGCCCAGGGCTTGCTCCGCCTTGCAAGAGAACATGAAGTAAAGATCTCAGTAGAAAGGGAGAACTCCAGCTGTTACAACAGGCAAGCGTGGCCACTGTATTGTCCAGGGACTGAATGCAAACAGGGTGTTGGATCGAGTGTGAGAGCATTTCCACATCCCTCAGGTTTTATCAGCAACAGTGCTGCGGTCAAGAGGGTTTAGAAGATTCAAGTTCCTTGTTTCAATACCACCAATAGCCTACACTGCTCCAACCACGGCCAAGAAAACTCACAAATGCCTCTACTTCCTCAGAAGGCTAAAGAAATTTGGTATGTTTCCTTTGACTCTCATAGTTGTTAAATCAATATAATACAGAGAGGATCTTATCTGGAAGCATCAAGACTAAGGAGGTCGACTGTGACCATATAATAAAAAAAACTGCAGAGAGTTCTAGACATGGCTCAATATATCACAGAAAGCAGCCTTACCTCCATGGACCATCTACACGTCATCCTTCCTTCAGTAAAGCAGCCAGAATAATCACAGCCCCCACCCAAATCACCAGGCTCGAGAGCAGCTTCTACCCCACTATTATCAGCCTATGGAACTGTCCTGTAGTACAGTAAGAAACCTTGACCTCACAGTGCACCTCATTGCAACGTTGTGCCTCATTGTCCATCTGCAGTGCACATTCCCTGTAATTGTAACACTTTATTCTGCACAGTTACTCTTTCACCTCGGATTACCTTAATGCACTGCTGCAATGAACTGACTTGTATGAACGGTATGCAAACTTTTCACTGTGCCTCAGTACAGGCGACAATAGTGAAACATCTTATCAATCATTTAGATGAGGGGTTCCCATCCTGGGGTTCACAGACCACTTGCTTAAAGGTAGGGGCCCATGGCATAAATAAGGTAGGGAACTCCTGATTTAGACCATCTGTGTCATCAAGGAATCTTATTTTTTTTAAATAAGTTCTGTTATAAGCTACTTTATGAAGTTCCATGAATGACAATTTCCAATTGATTTTCATTCAAAGTAACATATGATCATATACACTAGGGTGCAAGAGATTGCTCGTTTACATAAAGCTCAAAGAGTAAACGTTATACATGGTAATAATAAGGAAATCTATGGCCACACCACAACAGCAATAAACGTCTCTAGGAATTTAACACAAGAAATTGAAGTCAGTTTCCAATTCCCAATTTCTAACTGAAAGGGCATTACCGAGAAATAACAAAATGAACCACCACCACATCCTTTAATTCGTCTAATCATCTGTGTGAATTGTTTACTTACTCAAACCCTTCTATGGTTAAAAGCAAATAATCCTCAGTCTGTATTTAGCAATGCTCTTTGTTACAAGGGAGAGCAATTATCAGCAGCTCCTCGCTCCCCCCCACACCCACAACCTCCTTCATTTTGGAGTCTTCCCCCTTCCTTTTCAGTCCTGAAGAAGGGTCTGGGCCTGAACCATCGACTGTGTATTCATTTCCATAGATGCTGCCTGACCTGCTGAGTTCCTGCAGCATTTTGTGGGTGTTACATTGTCATTATTAGCTTCTTACCTGCAGAACCTGTCGCTCTAACTGAGAGTTTCCTTTGCAGAGCTCCATGATCTGATGCAGCAGCAACTTAGTACTCTCAGTCTTCCCAGCGCCACTTTCCCCACTGTGAATTCAAAATCAGATCAAACTTCAGCTAGGCATCATTTTTTAAAAACTGTCTCATATCTGGCCAGAAATACCACAATGAAAATTTACTGAAAATAAGAATTCCAAATTTTTCAACAAAGGGTAAATTAATGGTGTGATTTTTAAGTGAATTGTGAAGCAAGTGCTGGAAAGAATGAATTTGTACTACAATACCCAACTAGATCTGCACACACTGGAAGGTGAGCAGCAGTACTGGGAGTCAGAAGACAGGAACACTGGAAAGGACCACATTCAAAATTGGCCTCCTTTACTCAAGTATCTTGGCCCAACATGTCAACTGTTTATTCCACTCCACAGATGCTGCCTGACCTGCTGAGTTCCTCCAGCATTGTGCCCACCAACAGATGCTGCTTGACACGCTGAGCTCCGCCAGCACAACGTTTGTTGCTCCAAATTCCAAGCATCTGTAATCACATCTTCTAATTTGCTGCACGGTCCGAATCAAGAACATGCACCAACATACTGCACTACTGAGGTATTTTTGACAACACACAAACTTCTCAATGGTTTGACGATCAGTCATTCGCCAAGAGAGGCAGAAGATCAACAAGCCACTGTTGTCCCTGCAACATATCACACTGACAAGCAACCTCTCTTCTTAAGCCCATCACTCCTATTGGGCCATAGTCTGTTGACAGCAGCTCGCCAGAGTTCTCTGACCTGGGCCAAAGGTTGATCAGCCTCATGGCCTCAATTTTCACCACACGACTTCATATGCCTTCTACGTGATGATCTTTCCTCTGCCAGGGAAGAGGCCCTTTGAGCTTCTGTTGGTGTTTCTGTAGCTCTGGGCTTTTACAAGATGGGGCTGCTAGCCCCATGCCCAACCTTCCCCCTTTCGCAGCTGCAAAGTAACTACTGAGATTAATTACTTAAGGATCAAGCCTTTACAGGCGAAATTGAGAAATAAAAGGATGGTTGCTCTTTTGGGGTCGTATTATAGGCTCCCAAATAGTCAAAGGAAATTAAAAGAACAAATATATAGGGAGATTGTGAACAGTGGGAAGAATAATTGGGGGGGGGTAATTTGATTTATTATTGTCACATGTACCAAGATACAGTGAAAAGCTTGTCTTGCATACTGTTTATACAGATCAAATCATTACACAGTGCTTGGAGCTAGAATAAGGTAGAGTTCAAAAGTTAAAGTACATTTATTATCAAAATATGCTAACTATGTATAACCTTGAGTTTCAGCTCCTTACAGGCAGCCACAAAACAAAGAAAGCCAAAAGAACCCATTAAGAAAAAAATAAGAAAACCGAATGCCCAATGTGCAGAAAATAAACAAATAGTACAAACATCCAAAAGCAAGCAAACAGCTCAAGTTCACGAAAGTGAGTCCGCAGCCACGGAACCAGTTATCACTGCGGCCGATCCAGTGAGCTGCAGGCCACAGCCTCGATTCAGCACCGAGGTTAACAGCAACAATGCAAAATAAGTTGCAAAAGCTGCAGCAAAGGTATAAATTGAGGTAAACAATAAAATGCAAAATCATAATGTTTCTTATGAGACCAAGAGTCCAACTTATTGTACAAGAAGTCTGCTCAAGAGTCTGAGAACAGTGGGATAGAAGCTGTCCTCGAGCCTGGTGATACATCCTTTCAGGCTCTTGTATCTTCCACCCAATGGGAGAGCGAAGAAAGAATATTTGGGTGGCCGGGGTCTTGGTTTATGCTGGCTGCTTTACTGAGGCACCAAGTATAGACGGAGTCCATAAAGGGGAGGCTGGTTCCTTTGATTGTAACTTTCCTAGGAAAGACTTGGACTGCAATATTGTTAAGGACTTATTTGTTAAATGTGTTCAAGAAAGTTTCCTCAGGCAATATAGAGAAGTCCCTACTAGGGAGAGAGAAGCCCAACCTATTCCTGGGTAACAGGATGGGGTAAGTAACTTAAGTGTCAGCAAGCGAGGGAAGCACTTTATGACCAGTGACCACAGTTCTATTTAGTTTTTAAATAGTTATGGAAAGGGACAGAACTGCTTCACAGTTGGGGCAATGTAAATTCTAACAGCATGAGGCAGGAGCTTGCAAAGATTGTGATTGATTTCAGGCTGTTTGTGGGAGGCTTTTAAAGGTCAGCAAGTGAGAACTCAAGTTCTGCATCTTCCAGTTAGACTGAAGAACAAGGCTGTTAGGAGTGTAATGGTTAGTATAATGATTTACAGTGCCAGTGATCATGATCAGGATTAAATTCCCAAAGAGTTCATACGTTCTTCCTATGACCATGTAGCTTTCCTCCGGGTGCTCTGGTTTGTGTCGCATGCAAAGTTGGCTCTGGAAGCATGGCAACACTCGTGGGCTGCCCACCACATCCTGGACTGCGTCGATCGCTGATGCAAACAACACGTTTCAATGGATGTTTTGAACTTGGATGACAAACAAGGGATATACAGAGGCCCTGGCCAGGAAAAAATGGGGCACGTCTCACGTACAGGCAGATAGGATCAAAAAGGCAGCATTAATCATTAAGGGCTCCCATCACCCAAGACATGCCCTCATCATTGCTACCATAATGATGTTGTGGGGATGGAACTGTGGTGTCTGAAAAGAGGATGCTGTCCAAGTTGCATGCCATCTTAGTCAATGTCTCCCATCCACTACATAATGTACCGGGTGGGCACAGGAGTACATTCAGCCAGAGACTCATTCCTCCAAGATGCAGCACAGAGTGTCATAGGAAGTCATTCCTGCCTGTGGCCATCAAACTTCACAACTCCTCCCTTGGAGGGTCAGACACCCTGTGCCGATAGGCTGGTCCTGGACATTTCATAATTTACTGGCATAATTTACATATTACTATTTATGGTTCTATTACTATTTATTATTTATGGTGCAACTGTAACAAAAACCAATTTCCCCCGGGATCAATAAAGTATGACTATGACCATAAAGCAGAAGGTACAGGAGCCAGAAGACACGCATTCAACATTTTAGGAACAGCTTCTTCCCCTCTGCCATCAGATTCCTGAATAGGCAATGAACCCATGAACACTACCTTCCTGTTTTACTTCCTCTCTTTATGCACTTTTTATTTAATCATATATACATTTTTATTGTATTTTATAGTTGTTTTATTATGTATTACAATGTACTGCAACAACACTAAATTTCACAACATGTACCAGTGATACTAAACCTGATTTTGTTTCCTCTGATTCTGGAGAATCCAAAGAGATTTATATATAGTATTAAAGAAAAATAGAGTAATTAGAGAATAAGGCCCCTCAAAAACCAAAGTGGACATCCATGTGTGAAAACACAGAAGCCTTCAATAAATATTTACCTTGTTTTTACTGTGTAGAAAGACACAGAGATTGTGGAACTAGGTAGTGGGGAGGTCTTGGAGATGGTCCACATTATAGTAGGGGTAGTGCTGGATGCTTTAAAATGATACACAAATTTCCAGGGCCTGATCAGGATTACCAAAGGCTAGAGAAAAAATTGTGGAGCCCTGGCTGATATATTTGCATTATTGTTAGCCACAGGTGAGATGCTGATGAATTGGAGGGTAGCAGATCTTGTACTTTTATTCAGTGGTGGGTAAGTTACTGATGAGAATTCTGAAGAAGATGTGCATAGATCTGGAAAGACAGGGTGTGATTGGGGTAGTCAGCATGGCCATATGTGTCGGAGGTCATGTCTTATGAATATATTTTATGATGTGACCAGGTTGATGAGAGCAGGGCAGTAGGCAGAGCAGATACGGATTTCAGTAAAGCCTTCGATAAAGTTCCACATGCTGGGTTACTCTAGAAGGGTAGATTGCATGGAGTGCAGGCAGATCTGGCTAATTGGATACAGAACTGGCTTGTCTGTAAGAAGCAGAGATTCATGGTGAAAGGCTGTTTCTCAGACCGGAGGCCCGTGACTACTTGTGTGCCTTGGGGTTGGTGCTGGGCCGATTGTTGTCATCTATATCAATGATCTGAATGAGCATGCACAAGGCATGGTTAGTAAGTTTGCGATGACATTAAGATAGGTGGTAAAGTGGACAATGAAAGCGGCTATCAAAAATTACCGTGGAATCTTAATCAGGTGAGAATGTGGGCTGAGGAATAGTAAATGGAGTTTAGTTCAGATAATTGAGGAATTGCATTTTGGAAACTCAGGTGAAGGTAGGTCAGTCAAAGTTAACTGTATGGCCTTGGGGAGTGTTGTGGAAGAGAGCGACTTTGGAGTTTAAGTACATGGTTTCCTGAAGGTGGGTCCCCAGGTTTACAGGATGGTGAAGGCTGCTTTTGGAACATAGGGTTTCATCAGTCAGTACACTGAGTATAAAAGTTGGGAAGTCATGGTATGGTTGTACAAGACACTAGTAAGAATAACCTTGGGAGTAGTGGGTTCCCTACTTGGCTTTTTGGCTTAGTCATATTGGTTTCAATTTAAACTAATGCCCATGTCCAGGATTTGGAACCAAACAGGTAATTAAAACTAGTAAGTCACAATCCTAACTCATACTAGAAAGCTCATTTATGGTTTTGAAGACCAGAAGCTTAACTGATTGTAACAGCCTGGAATTTATTACAATTAGGGGGTCAAAAGAATAAAGTTTCTAGTCCCAATAATGTCAGTTTTAGGAAGTTTCCTTTGAGATGGTGCAGCATGTTTCTTGATAGATTTAGTATTAATAAATTGATATGGTTTGATCTCAGATGAAAATAGGATAACCTTAAAAATAAGCATTGTCAATTTAGCAAATAAAAATTATATTCAAACCTTTTCCACCAATGCCTATTTTTTGTACAAAAAGCTCAACTTTATGAACCGCCTCAAGGACCTAAAATAATTACAAAATAGATGAAATACAAAATGATGAATAATATGACTGGAGATAGGCCAGGCACAGGCAAAAGATCATAAGATTCAATTCATGCTTCAAATCCAGCAGTCAAAATTCCACAATCATTTGGGTAGGTTGGACCAATTTTGGACAGATTGTGCTGAGATTTTTAAAAAAAGGATCTATCAAAGAGAAGGCCTTTGACAAGGTGCCACACATGAGGCTGCTTAACAAGTTAAGAGCCCATGGTATTACAGGAAAGATTCTAGCATGAAAAAGTAGTGGCTAATTGGCAGGAGACAAATAGTGGGAATTAAGGGAGTCTTTTTTGGTTGGCTGCTGGTGACTAGTGGTGTTCCACAAGGGTCTGTGTTGGGACCGCTTCTTTTTGCAAGACATGTCAATGATTTGGATGATAGAATTGAGGCTTTGTTGCAAAGTTTGAAGACAATATGAATATAGGTGGAAGGACAGGTAGTTTTGATGAAGTAGAAAGAGTTAGACATATAGGCAAATGAGCAAAGAAGAGGCAGATGGAATACAGTGTCATGCACTTTGCTAGAAAAAATGAAAGGGTAGACTGTTTTCTAAATGGAGAGAAAATTCAAAACTCTCAGATGCAAATAGATTTGGGAGACCTCATGCAGGATTTGCAGTTTGAGTCTGTAGAGAGGATGGCAAATGTGATGTTAGCATTCATTTCCAGAGGACTAGAATATAAAAGCAAGGATGTAATGTTGAGGCTTTATAAAGCATTGGTGAGTCTCACTTGGAGTACTGTGAGCAATTTTGGGTCCCTTATTGTAGAAAGGATGTACTGAAACCAGACTGGTTTCAAAAGAGGTTCACAAACATGATTCCAGAATTGAACGGCTTGTCATAGGAAGCGCACGGAGGCTTTGTGTCCGTATTCACTGGAATTCTGAAGAATGAGGGGTGACCTAATTGAAACCTATCGAATGGCGAAAGGCCTCAATAGAGTGGATGTGGAGAGGATGTTTCCTCAGAATAGAGGGGCGTCCTTTTAGAATATAGATAAGGAGGAATATCTTTCACAAGAGAGGGGCAAATTTGTGGAATTCATTGCCACAGGCAGCTGTGGAGGCCAAGTCTCAATGTATATTCAAGGCAGAGGTTGATAAGTTTTGCGATTGTTCGGGGTATGAAGGGATACGGGGAGAAGGCAGGAGTATGGGGCTAAGAGGAAAGTTGGATCAGCCATGATGAAATGGCGACAGTAGATTCGATGGGCCAACTGGCCCAATTCTACTCCTATATCTTATGGTCTTATGGTCAATGCATTGTCTGTTCATTTGGCTGTGTCATTTACAAAAGTGTCATCTGCTGTGGGAGATCTATACACGTCCATCAGAGCTCAAGCAGCACAATTTAACCAGTCACCCATCTGCTCGACTCACTTGAACAACTCCAACAAAAAAATAAAAACGTTGATGAAGGCAACGATGTGGATGTTGTCTACATGGACTTTAGTAAGGCATTTGACAAAGTTCCACATGCGTGGCTGGTCAAGAAGGTTCAGTCGCTCGGCAATCAATATTAAGTAGTAAACTGGATTAGACATTGGCAAGACAGTGGCCATACTTCACTAGGAGTCTGAAGAAATTTGGTATGTCAATAAATACAGTCAAAAACTTCTATAGATGTACCATGGAGAGCATTCTGACAGGCTGCATCACTGTCTGGTATGGGGGGGTGGGCTACTGCACAGGACCGAAAGAAGCTGCAGAGGGTTGTAAATCTAGTCAGCTCCATCTTGGGTACTAGCCTACAAAGTACCCAGGACATCTTCAAGGAGCGGTGTCTCAGAAAGACAGCGTCCATTATTAAGGACCCCCAGCACCCAGGGCATGGCCTATTCTCACTGTTACCATCAGGTAGGAGGTACAGAAGCCTGAAGGCACACACTCAGTGTTTCAGGCACAGTTTCTTCCCCTTTACCATCCGATTCCTAAATGGACATTGAACCTTTGGACACTACTTCACATTTTTAAAAAAATATATATAGTACTTCTGTTTTTTGCACGTTTTTAATCTTTTCAATATACATATACTGTAATTGATTTATTTATTATTATTTTATTTTGCTTTTTTCTTTTCTATTTTGTGTTGCATTGAACTGCTGCTGCTAAGTTAACAAATTTCACAACACATGCCGGTGACAATAAACCTGATTCTCATTCTGATTCTTTCGATTTGTGGGAGAAGCCAGAGAATTACATTGTGGGCTGAAGGACCTGTACTGTGCTGTAGATTTTCTATGTTCCTAGAATTGTAGTAGGCAGTTGCCTCTCTGACTGGAGGCCTGTGACTAGTGAAGTGCCGCAGGGATCGGTGCTTGGTCTGATGTTGTTTGACATCTACAGCAATGATGTGGATGATAATGTGGTTAAGTGAATCAGCAAATTTGAAGATGGCACCAAGATTGGGGGTGCAGTTAGGAAGGCAGCGAGGAAGGCTATCATGGCTTGCAATGGGATCTGGGCCAACTGGAAAAATGGGCTGAAAAATGGCAGATGAAATTTAATGCAGACAAGTATGAGGTTTTGCACTTCAGTAGGACCAACCAGGGACGGTCTTACACAGTGAACAGTAGGGCAATAAGGAATGTGTTAGAACAAAGGGATCTGGGAATACAGGTACACAATTTGTAGAAAGTGGTGTCATGGGTAGATAGGGTCATAAAGAAAGGTTTCAGCACACCGGCCTTCATAAATCAGTAAATCAATGTATTGAGTACAGAAGATGGGATCTTATGTTGAAGTTGTAAAAGACCTAATTTGGAGTATTGTGTGCAGTTTTGGTCACCTACCTACAGGAAAGATGGAAACAAGGTTGAAAGAGTGCAGAGAAAATTTACAAGGATGTTGCTAGGTTTGGAGGACCCGAGTTCTATGATCCTATGGTTGTAGCTTGTCCTTCATCATTAGACTCCACGAAGAATTCCTGAGTGATCTGTATGTGACAGTCTCAACTTCCTTACAGTTACCTGACTTCCTGTATGGGATCTGTGACAGATTTAGGAGGTTCTCTTGGAAAAGAGCTCTCAAAATGTCATTGTATTCTTACCTGATCACTATGCACTGGTTCTTGGGGCCCGTGGCCAAGCGACCCAACATCGATTGATAGGCACGATCTGCCACTGCAAAAATATGAGGAGGTAGGCCATCTTTTGAACAACTTTTGTACTTTTCCGATTCCTGATAACAGAAACAAGAGATTGTCAAGTTACATTTTGTTGAAGTCTGCAAAAAAAAAATGTTGCACTGTTAATGTGAATGTGCATGCAACACACACACAAAATGCCGGAGAAATTCAGCAGGCCAGGCAGCCTCTGTGTAAAAACGTACAGTCGACGTTTCAGGCCGAGACCCTTATTTATCACACTAAAAAAGAGATGCAACATTGGGCTCACTTCCTTCATTCTGTACAAACTTAGCTAATTTATATTAAAAAAAAAAGCAGCTGCTTTGGCTCTTCAACATCTTGCACTTCAGCTATGTAAGGCAGAAATTTTAAAGACTGAATGCATGGATTTGCATTTTTATTTGCAAATGCCACAGAATCGTCACTCAACCGTTCTAAAAGGGATCTACTTGAGCCAAGTAAACCTGTTTCTATAAATTCCATTCATCGCTACTTAAAAACTCTGGGTTGCTCGTTAGTCTCCTTCACAAGTCACTGCTCCTAACATTTCCAACTCTTCACAACATAATTTTGTCTACGCTTCAAAACCAAGTTAATAATAAAAATATATACACAATCAATTTTATTTTTAAAGGAACAGATTCTTACTGTAATTTTAATTCAGATTGAATGAAAATAGTCAACAATTATCTCAAGTAAACTTGCAGCACAATGTACTAATAATTCAGTCATCTATACGTTCAAATGTCTTATGTCATAGGATGCATATTAAATTTGGTGCTGTCTCAGTTAAGGAGTTTTGCCAGATAGAAATTCCTAAAATTGTACATAAAATCTATTTGAAGTTGAGGAGTTGACTTTTGGGACATGACCAGTTGTTTGAAAGATTCTATTTTTTTGTTTTTAATAATCACAGATGAAATATCAACTTGTTTAAGAACCACTTGGAAAAAAAAATGAAAATCAATGCAATATGTTGTAATTGCAGGCATTTAATTTTCCATGGAGAGTAATATTTATGAATAATTAGCACATTATTTCAAATTTAATGAACTTCATGCTTGTAAAAGTAGGACAATTGAAAAATTCAGCTGGTTTTATATAATAAAATAAGTACATACCGATTTTTCGTACAAGGGCAGATACTTGAAAGGATTGATGGCTACTAGAATATCTCCAATGTATGACTAAAAAAAAGTAAAAAAGAACAAATTAGCTGGTGTGCACATTTTCGAAGTAATACTCCACTGAATAATTCCATTGATAAAGTAAGATAAATTCCATGCATACATCCCAGCAAAGAGAGAAAGAAATGAGAGAAGTTCCTTTTAACATAGTCTGTTTACTTTAATGCTTCTTCTCAGGAAGAGGACTATGCCGGAAAGGGCAAATCCTATAGCTCTTGGACTGATGTGAACCTCTCACTGGAACCTCAGAGGTTCCCAGAATGAAAGCAGCATAACAGTTAGGAAAGATGCTTCAGGATATTCATCCAGCAAGAAATAAGGAATTTTGAGATATAACCAAGTTGGAGTGAATATGGCATCCTTGAATGTCCTGCAATTGTCCTTCTATGGAGAATGTAACAGACTATTGAAGAAATCTTTAAAGAGTTTTTGCAGCATTAGCATTGTATAATGCACAAAGGACATACCAATGGTAGTGGCAAGTGGTAGATGTGCCAGTGAGGTGTTTTTATACCTGCGCTGAATCACAAGGACAGTGGATATCCCAATAATAGTCAAGTCTTTTAGAAAGGCCTTGTAAGTTGTCAGCAAGTGTGCGCCCTGACCTTGCTAAGTTAAGACAGAACAGCATTCACTGACGAACACCAAGTTTCTGAAGCACAAGTGGTTCTGCTCGTGCACTGCAGGACACTGAGAATGCAACTCTGAAAAGGCCGATATTAATCGAATAGCAAAAAATTTCCCACACAATGCAAGGATGTGGTTCACTTCATCTTCAAAGGGCATCTGAGCAGCTTCCACATTCATCATTATTTTCCCCTTCAACTTCCTGATTCACTCTTCTAGCTCCACTAATCCTTATTCCCTTCCTCACAGCACCTTTCCATGCAAAGACAGAAAACCCAACATCTGCATTTTCACCTTTTAAAAAGCTTCTGCATTTTTGAGTTTGGCTTCCTTTCAATGTTGTTCGACAAATCGGCAGCACTCCCTCAAGTTTCAAGAATCTCTTTTCCTTATAATCAATAACTTACCTGGTAATCAGTCTCTACACTTTGAAAAGCCTCCTCAAACGCGCATGAGATCTACTCTTCTCCCTTGCCCCTCTCTCACACCATACTATCCATTAGCATCAATGTTCACCGAGTAAAGCTTCTTGCAATGTCATTAAGTTCCAGCAAAATTGTGACATTGAGCATTAAGCTGTGATTCAATCAGGATTCCAAAATAATATGAATGTGCACTTATGGGCCTGAACCAGTTTGATTAACTTCAGTTCCCTCAATGCTAAACTGCCTCCACAAACCTATGGACTTAATTTCAAGGATTCCACCACTCAGTATTATGTATTGACTTAAAAAAAATATTTGCATGATTTGTCTTCTTTTGCATGCTAATTGCTAATCAGTCTTTGTTATTTATAGTTTTTCATAAATTCTTTTGTATTTCTTTATTTTCCTTCAAATGCCTTCAAGAAAATGAATCTCAAGAAAAAAGTGACATATACACACTTCGATAATAAATTTACTTTGAACTTTAATAAATTGTAAACAAATAACAATAAACATTACACAATACACAATACAGTGGATTCCCGTTAATTGGGACACATTGGGACCAGTACATTTTGGTCAATTAGCCAAAATTTCATGGAAATAGTTACAAAGGCAACCAACCATTTAACTGAGTAAAAAATTATGTATTTAAATAAAACACAGAACAAATTAAAATGCTATCAAAACTACTGCAGTACTATAAAACTGAATTAGTTACCTCTAGTTATCATATTCTTTTGATTGACTGTAATTGAACAAAATCAGCGCAGGCATCCAGTGTAGATAATGGACTGCCTTCATACAACATTGGACAATTGTTTCCTACACATCTTCATTTGCATTGTAATATCAAAAAGCTTAATAGTTCCAAATTAGTGAAGTAGTGAAATCGTTTCATTTTCACTCTCGACCATTTCTGGCCTTCTCCAAGTCTAAATGCTTGAAACCACAGTGAGCAAAACAGTTCTGAATTGTCTTACTGTTTATTTCTTGCCAATTTTCAGTGACAAAAAAAAAGTACTGCTTTTTGAACACAAGCATATGCAACTGACGACATTTAAAAACTGTTCATTCTAAGCACAGTGTATTTTCTGACGGCCACAAAGAGCACACATCTGACATTAGTTAGGAATTGTTCGGCAACAGTTTCCTGCCCGAATAAAGACCATAACACCATCAGACACAGGAGCAGAATTAGCCATTTGGCCCATCGAGTTTGTTCCGCCATTCAATCATGGCTGATCCCTTTTTCGCTTCATCAGTCCCACTTCCCAGCCTTCTCCCCTTAACCCTTGATACCATGTCCAATCAAGAACCCATCAATTTCTGCCTTTCTCCACATCTGTTTTGAATGAACACCCTCCTATCCTGAGGCTGTGCCCTCTTGTCCTAGACTCTCCCACCATGGGAAACATCCTTTCCACATCTACCCTGTTCAGGCCTTTCAACATTCAAAAGGCTTCAATGAGATCTCCCTTCATCCTTCCAAATTCCGGCGAGTACAGACCCAGAGCCATCAAATGTTCCTCATATGATAACCCCTTCATTCCTGAGATCATCCTTGTGAACCTCCTCTGGACCCTCTCCAATGCCAGCACATTCTTTCTCAGATGAGAAGCCCAAAACTGTTCACAATACTCAAGGTGAGACCTCACCAATGCCTTGTAAAGCCTCAGTATTATTTCCTAGCTCTTGTATTCAAGACCTCTTGAAATGAAGGGCATTTGCCTTCAGTACCACTGACTTAGCCTGCAAGTTAACCTCAAAAGGTTCCCATGTCCCTTTGCATCTCAGATTTTTGGATTTTCTCCGCGTTTAGAAAAGTTTGCACATTTATTTCTACTACCAAAGTGCAAGACCATACATTTTCCAACATTGTATTTCATTTGCCACTTGCTTGCCCATTCTCCTAATCTGTCTCAGTTCTTCTGCAGACTTCCTGTTTCCTCAACACTACCTGCCACTCCACCAATCTTCGTATCATCTGCGAACTTGGCAACAAAGCCATCTATTCCATCATCTAAATCATTGATATACAGCATAAAAAGCTGTCCCAACACTGACCCCTGTGGAACACCACTACTCACTGGCAGCCAACCAGATAAGGATCCTTTTATTCTCCCTCACTGCCTCCTACCAATCAGCCAATGTTCTAACCACGTTAGTAACTTTCCTATAATACCATGAGCTCTTAACTTGGTAAGCAGCCTCATGTGTGGTACCTTGTCAAGGATCTTCTGAAAGTTCAAATATACAATGCCCACTGCATCCCCTTTATCAGTCCTTCTTGTAATCTCAAAAAATTCCAATAGGTTTGTCAGGCAAGGTTTTCCCTTGAGGAAACCATGCTGACTCTTGTCCTGTGTCACCGAGGACTCCATAACCACATCCTTAACAATTGACTCCAACATCTTCCCAAACACTGAGGTCAGGCTAACTGGTCTATAATTTCCTTTCTGCTGCCTTCCTCCTTTCTTAAACAGTGGAGTGACATTTGCAATTTTTCAGTTCTCAGGCACCATGACAGAGCCCAATGATTTTTGAAAGATCTTTGCTAATGCCGCCACAATCTCTACCACTACCTCTTCTACCTCTTTCAGAACCCTAGGGTGCAGTTCATCCGGTCCGGGTGACTGATGTACGTACCTTTAGGTCTTTCAGCTTATTGAGCACCTTCTCCCGTGTAATAGTAACTGCATTCACTTTTCTTCCTTCACACACTACAAAATCTGGCACACTGCTAGTGTCTTCAAAGTGAAAAATACTCATAGCAGTCCTATTTCTAAGCAGTCCTATATCAACTCTCTTCTTTTTTAAAAAAACATATTTGAAAAAGCTTTTACAATCCACGTTGATATTGTTTGCTAGCTTGCTTTCATATGTCATCTTTTCCCTTCTAATGATGCTTTCAGTTGCTCTCTGTAGGGTTTTTAAAAGCCTCCCAGTCCTCTATTTTCCCATTAATTTTCGCTTTATTGTATGCCCTCTTGGTGGTGGTGATTGTTGTAATGTGAGCATTATTAAAAGTAAATTAATACTAATTAAGATAATGGGGGGTTTTACTTCTGGTGTGCTTTGTATATAGTGTCCCTGCCATGCCGTGCGGGTTGTAAAATTCCCTGTATATACATAACGGTTTTGAAGTATGAGATAAAGTGATTTCTTTGGGCATGAAGTTGTCGAGTGTGCCTTTTTCAAAGTAGAAGTTACCACATATTTTTGGCAACGAGGTGAACTGGTTTTGTGGACGTGTGGGCGCGTTTCGAGCGGGAGCAGCAGCGCTAATAAGGGGCCTCACGTTCTGATGGCTACGTTTGGAACTATCGTTGATTTTGTGGACATGACGGAGGACTGGCCGGAGTATGAGGAAAGGTTGGGACACTTTTTCTGTGCTAATGGAATTACGGAGGAAGCCAAGAAGCGCTCTATTCTCCTGAGTATGTGTGGGGCAAAGACTTACAAGCTAATAAGGAATTTAGCTGTACCGCAGAAACAAGGGGACATTCCATATAACAAACTGGTCAAGCTCGTGGGGAACCACTACAACCTGAAACCTTCTGTGATAGTCCAACAGTGTAAGTTTCACAGCTGTTTCAGGAAGCCAGGTCAGTCTGTGGCCAATTTCGTGGCCGAGCTTCGGCAGCTGTAGGAGCATTGTGATTTCGGAACGGTGTTGGAAGACATGCTCCATGATCGATTGGTATGCAGCATTAATAATGACAACATACAACGCCGCCTGTTAGGGGAAACCCCACCACTGACTTTCAAGAAAGCCTTAGTGATTGCCCAAGGCATGGAGATGGCTGCTAATAATGTCAAGGATATCCAAAAAGGACATGGGGCGGGGGGGGGGGGGGGTTGTAGTCAGCGGCAGTGCACCAAGTCAGGAGGGAGACCGGTAAACAGGCAAAGCGGGTGGAATGTTTCCGGTGTGGAGGGATGCACTATGCAAATAATTGCAAATTCAAAGACACTGTCTGCCATGCTTGTAGCAAAAAGGGACATCTAGCTAAAAAGTGCAGGAGTTCGAAGGGTAAGATTAAGCCTGGGCAGGGGAAAACTCAACAGGCTCAGGCAGCCACACACCATCTAGAAGATGCAGACGAAGAGGCAGCGTGTGCCTACAACATGTTTGCAGTGGAAACAGATGAGGAACCACCTGAACCGTATTATGCCAGTCACTGTCAGGGGAAAGGACATTAAGTTTGAGATTGATTAAGGGGCTACTTCATCGGTCATTAGTGAGGAGACCTGCGGGAGGACATGGGGGTCCAACCTGCCTCCCATTAGACCGTCAAAGCTCAAACTTAGGACCTATACGGGGCAGCCCATACCTCACTTAGGGGTGTTATATGTGGACATTTCAGCCGAGGGTCAGAAGGTTGAAGCCAGGCTAGTGATAGCTAAGGGCAGGGGGCCCAGTCTTTTGGGTCACGATTGGCTTTGGAAAATCCAACTAAACTGGCATGAAATTAAGTATGCACACACGACGGAGGACATTCTGCAGTGGTACAGTGACGTTTTCAGGGACGAGCTACGAACACTGAAGGGTGTGACAGTGAAACTCCATGTCAACCCTGAGGCCACACCACGTTTCTTTAAGCCCAGGTCGGTGCCCTATGCCATGAAAGGCAAAGTCGAGGAGGAGCTGGAACGTCTACAGAGGCTGGGCACTATTGAGCCCCTCCAGTTTTCAAAGTGGGCGGCACCCATTGTTCCAGCTTTGAAGGCAGACAAAACGGTGAGGGATATGTGGGGATTATAAGCTTACGGTGAATCAGGTCTCTAGGCTGGAGGAGTACCCATTGCCACGGGTGGATGACCTGTTTGCGACCCTGTCAGTGGTAAGCTGTTCACAAAGCCTACCAACAGCTGTTGCTCGATGAGGATTCGAAGGAATACGTCACAATTAATACGCTCAAGGGATTATTTAAGTACAATTGCCTGGTATTTGGAGTGGCATCCAGCCCTGCCATTTTCCAAAGGACAATGGACACTTTGCTGCAGGAGATTCCACACGTAGCAGTGTACCTTGATGATATTTTGATCACGGAAGCTATGGAGTAGAGCATCTGGCTAATTTAGAACGGGTGCTGAAGAGGCTCTCAGATGCAGGGCTGTGGTTGAAACGCGGAAAATGTGTGTTCCTGGCATTGAGTGTGACTTACCTGGGACACAAGATCACAGCTGAGGGGCTTTGCCCTGTGGAGGACAAAGTGAGAGCTATTAAAGAAGCCCCAAGCCCTAAGACTGTCACGGAACTCGGGCAAGTGTTTGCAGTCCACGGGTTGCCTGACACTCTGGTCGCTGATAATGGCCCAACATTCACCAGTGAACTGTTCAGTGAGTTCATGTAGCAGAATGGCATTTGTCACATTCGGACAGCCTCTTTCCACCCAGCCTCCAATGGTTTGGCTGAGTGGGCTGTTCAGACAGTGAAGGCAGGCCTGAAGCAGATGACAGGGGACTCTCTTAGTATTCGGCTTTCACGCTTCCTGTTTAAATACCACCTCACGCCACAGACTACGACTGCCCGCACTCCTGCAGAGATGCTGATGGGGCGTAGGCCCAAGTCAGGAGTGAACCTGCTGCGCCCGGACGTGAAGGCTCAAGTGAGACAGACTACGGTGGGAGCATGTCCACCAGTGACTTTGCCAGAGGGCGAGATGCTGGCAGAGGGGTCGGGGTCCCCTGAAGAGATGGACATTCTCACGCAGACACACAGACTCCTCTCATGCCCCTAACACCAGAGCCACCGAAAACACCCTCACCAGCGGTTCCTGCTGGGTCACCAGGGGGTAGTGCGCAGATCACAGCGCACTCGTAAACCTCCTGACAGACTGAATCTTTGACGGGACAGTTTTTTTTGTTGTTGTTTGATTGAATGTTGAATCTTTCGTGTTTTCCAGATGTTTTGTATTGGTAAACTGTTGCTGAGATACTGGTATAAGTTTTCAGGGGTATGCAAATTAATAACACCACTGTTTTTATTTCCTAGTTTTTCACATTTGGGGATGTTGGATTTTAAAGGGGGAGAAGTGTTGTAATGTGAGCATTATTAAAAGTAAGTTAATACTAATTAGGATAATGGGGGGGGGGGTTTACTTCCGTTCTTTTTACTTCTGGTGTGCTTTGTATACTGTATAGTTTTGTATAGTGTCCCTGTCATGCCGTACGGGTTGTGAAAGCCTCTATATATAAATTATGGTTTTGAAGTTCGAGATAAAGTAGTTTCTTTGGCATGAAGTTGTCAAGTGTGCCATTTTCAAAGTAGAAGTTACTACAGTGATGCAGTGGCATCAGCACTGGACTTCAGGGCAGATGGTTCTGAGTTCAAACCCAGCCGGGTCCCAACCTGGGCAGCAGCAGTATCTGTGCAGAAGAAAGGCCTGGCAATCTATCTCTGCATCTTGCCATGATCCTATGGTCCATGAGGTCATGAAGAGTCAGACTTAACTAAAATGACTTAACAACAACAACAACAACAACAACAACAAATGCCCTCTCAAAAGCTGCATTGTGTCCCAAATAAAGAAAGAGAATCCTGGCTATTTTCTGAATTGGCTTTTGTTCTTTAAAAGTTGTCACAAGTAAGTGGCAGCCCTGATTAATTGATGGGCCAATTAACCAGGATCCACTGTACTCTCATCATTAAACCTTCTGCAGAAAATTACCTCAAACAGGTTTAGTCAGAAGCTAATTCTTTACTCAGGTCACACATTGCTGCAAGCAAACAATATACACTTTGATCTTAATTTTTCAACACATGCTGCAATTACCTCTATAACACCAACACAAGTCCTGCCCAAACCACACATTTATGTAAAATGCTATATAGACCAGTTCTGATTATTATTTTGATTGCATCACATTACACTACACAGACTATTCAGGACTTACAGTATATATCAGATAGAATTTATCAGTTTGCATGGTTTACAAATGGCAACAGTTTTACTAAATTGAGCTTAGAAGTGTTTTAGATTAGATTTGTTTAAAACACAAGTTACAAGTAATGTGATACTTAGTGTAAATCTCAAAGCTAATGATATAGTTCAAAGTACAAAGTACTGTATGTATAAATTATACAACCTTGAGATTGGTCTCTTTATAGGCAGCCACAAATTATGAAACCCAAAAGAAGCCATTAAAAAAGACCAACAAACACCCAATGCACAGAAAGAGGGGAAAAAACCACAAATTGTGCAAAAAATAAAAGCAAGCAAAAACATTCAGAACAAAAGCGAGTCTGTAGGCACAAAGCCCAGAGCAGTGGAGCAGGCCCACAGCGTCAGCCTCCGTTCGTCACACAGCAGGGTAAATCATTGCGGAGCTCACAGACATGAAGCCTGGAGCAATGGAGCAGGCCCACAGCGTCAGCCTCAGCGCTGCAGACCGTGGAGTAAACGTCACGGAGTAGTGAGCAGAACCAGCTCGACCTTCGCCTCCGGTTCTGACACCCTGCCTTTTCAATACTTTCAGCACGGTGTTTAAATCAGCAAAACATCGGGTCATCCCTCGCACTAGGACCCAGGCCCTGTTGCATTGATACGCTTTGGGACTGGACCCTGCCACCATGTTGCGGCCCGCACCCAACCTTTCTGAATCGGCCCAGAGTATAGATCGATTGATCAAATCTCCATTTAGGTGGACGGGCTCCGAATCTGCTCTGTCTTTTTGCCACTTTGTACACCCCGACTATCTCAACCATGTCTTGACCTTGCTCCAACTTTGCATCACACCTGCATGCCTCGATCCTTGAGTCAGCCTTGTGTTCGCTCGTCTCTTCATTGTTTACGGTGATCATTTACCACAATTTTTACATTAGATTATGAGGACACACAGTCCTCTTTTATTGTCATTTAGTAATGCATGCATTAAGAAATGATACAATATTCCTCCGATGTGATATCACAAAATACAGGACAGACCAGGACTGAAAAACTAACAAAAACCACATAATTATAACATATAGTTACAACAGTACAACAATACCATAATTTGATGAAGAACAGGCCATGGGCACAATAAAATACTTCAAAGTCTCTCGAAAGTCCCACGTCTCACACAGACAGGAGAAGGAAGAAAACTCTCCCTGCCATGCCTGACCACAGTCCGACTCTGAGTCGTCCGAAAACTTCGAGCTCCGATCAGCCCTCCGACACCGAGTACCGAGCACCATCTCCGCCGAACGCTCGACCCCAGCCTCGGTTGCCAGCAGCAGGCAAAGCCGGGGATTTTGGGGCCTTCCCCTCCGGAGATTCTCGATCGCACAGTAGCAGCGGCAGCGAACCGGGCATTTCAGAAATTTCTCCAGACGTTCCTCTGTGCTTCTCATGTCTGTCTCCATCAAATCAGAATTGTGCACGGCATCCTACTTACAAATACGATATCATTTCACTGGAGAGCTGCGCGCGCTGCGTCACACCGCCATCTTCTCCTCCCGCCACAGAAAATGTGTTATTAATGAAGTATTTAGTTGTATTGTGTTAATATACATGTATGATATAAACGTATATACCAGGAAATGAAGAAACTGAGACAAATCACACTCATAATTTGAACGCCTTACAGACTAGACAGAAAAGTATGAAAGGCAAATCAGTTTTGACAAATTTTGAGAGCTGAAGTTGTATAAAGCAGGTTTGATAGGGGTTCCTAGTCTGCTGAGGGCTAGATCTGTGGCATGCAAGTCCAAGGTATGACTTACCGAGGGCTATCTCAAGATCAAAGAAACAATTCTGAATGAGATTGGAGGTGGAATCCAATGCACTTCAACTCTGCCAGGGTTTGCAGGTCATTACTTCTTACAAAGCAAAACCCATCATCACCATGAATGGCAGCAATGCTTCACTCTCAGACGAGCTCAACGCTTCTTTTCTCGCTTTGAAAAGGAGAATAAAACCACAGCTATGAGGGTCCCCGGAGCATCCAACGATCCCATGATCTCTGTCATGGAGGCCATCATGAGTCAGCCTTTCAAGACGGTGAACCTTCGCAAGGTGACAGGTCCCAATGGAGTAGCTGGTAAGGCTCTGAAAACCTCTGCCAACCAACTGGCGGGGGCGTTGAAAGACATTTTCAATCTCTTGTGGTTACAGTCGGAAGTTCCTACCTGCTTCAAAAGGGCAACAATTATACCAGTGCCCAAGAAGAACAGGGAGAGCTGCCTTAACGACAGTCGTCCAGTAGCACTCACATCTACGGTGATGAAGTGCTTTGAGAGGTTGGTTATAGCTAGAATTAACTCCCGTCTCAACAAGGATCTGAACTCACTGCAATTTGCCTATTGCCACAATAGGTCTACGGCAGATGCGATCTCATTGGCTCTTCACGTGGCCCTGGATCAGCTGGACAATACAGATACCCTTGTCAGGATGCTGCTCAGCATTTAACACCATCATTGCTACCCTTCTGATCAAAAAGCACCAGAAACTGGGCCTCTGCAACTGGACTCTCTACTTCCGAAACAGAAGACCACAATCTGTGCAGATCAGAAATAACATCTCCACCTCACTGACAATCAACCCTGGTGCACCTCAGGGCTGTGTGCTTAGCCCACTGCTCTACTCTCCCTATTCCCATGACTGTATGGCTCAGCAAGCTCAAATACCATCTATAAATTTGCTGAGTGATACAACCATTGTTGGTAGAGTCTCAGGTGGTGACAAGAGGGCATATAGGAGCGAGATATACCAGCTAGTTGAGTGGTGTCGCAGTATGACCAAAGAACTGATTGTGGGCTTCAGAAAGGGCAAGACGAGGGAACGTACTCTAATCTTCGTAGAAGGATCAGAAGGGGAAAGAGGAGGCTATTTCAAGTTCCTGGGTGTCAATACCTCTGTGGATCTGTCCTGAACCCAACATATCAATGCAGCTACGGAGAAGGCACAACAGAGGCTATATTTCATTAGGAATTTGAGGAGATTTTTTTGTCACCAAAAAAAAAACTCACAGATTTCTACAGATGTACCATGGAGAGCATTCTATCTGGCTGCAACACCATCTGGCATTGGGGTCGGGCGGGGGGGGGAGGTGGTGGTGGGGGTGTGGCTATACACAGGAATCAGAATCAGGTTTATTATCACTGGCATGTGATGTGAAATTTGTTAACTTAGCACAGCAGTTCAATGCAATATGTAACATAGAAAGGAAAAATAAAATAATAAAGTAAATCTTATTCAGTATACTTTATACAGTAAACGTATATTAAATAGATTAAAAATCGTGCAAAAAACCGAAATACTATGTGTTTTAAAAAAAGTGAGATAGTGTCCAAGGGTTCAATGTCCATTTAGGAATCGGATGGCAGAGGGGAAGAAGCTGTTCCTGAATCGCTGAGTGTGTGCCTTCAGACTTCTGTACCTCCTACCTGATGGTAACAGTGAGAAAAGGGCATGCCCTGGGTGCTGGAGGTCCTTAATAATGGACACTGCCTTTCTGAGACACCGCTCCTGGAAGATGTCTTGGGTACTTTGTAGGCTAGTACCCAAGATGGAGATGACTAAATTTACAACCCCCTGCAGCTTCCTTTAGTCCTGTAAACTTGAAACTGCTCACTCTCTCCACTTCTGATCCCCCTCTGAGTAGGTCTCTGTCAAAAGTAGCTGCAGAAAGTTGTGAACTTAGTCATCTCCATCATGGGCACTAGGCTCCATGGTATTCAGGACATCTTCAAGGAGCAAAGCGTCAAAAACAAGGTATCCATCATTAAGGATCCCCATCACCCAGAACATGCCCTCTTCTCATTGCTACCATCAGGGAGAAGTTACAGGAGCCTGAAGGTACATGCATTCAACTATTCAGGAATAGCTTCTTCCCCTCTGCCATCCGATTTCTGAAGACATTGAACCCATGAACACCACCTCACTACTTTTTTTTTATTTTTGTACTACTTATTTAACAGATATATTTACCGTAATTGACTTTTTTCCATTCGATATTACACGGTGCTGCTGCCACAAGGACAACAAATTTCACGACATATGCCAGTGATATTAAAACTGATTCTGATTCCTGCTCCTACCCGTGCCATGTGCTAGTGTGGTCAGAAATAGGAAGATCATGCAGTTTAAAATGTGTCTAAGGAGATGGTGTGGGCACATGGCCAAGTGGTTAAGGCGTTCAGCTAGCGATCTGAAGATCGTGAGTTCTAGCCCCCGCCGAGGCAACGTGTTGTGTCCTTGAGCAAGGCACTTAATCACACAGTGCTCTGCAACGACACTGGTGCCAACCTGTATGGGTCCTAATGCCCTTCCCTTGGACAACATCAGTGTTGTGGAGAGGGGAGACTTGCAGCATGGGCAACTGGAGAGTGAAGACTTTCCAGGCACAGATCCGTGGTCTCGCAAGACTAACGGATGCCTTTTATTTATTTATTTACAGAGATGGTGCAGGAGGGAGGGCTTCAGATTTTTGGATTATTGGGCTCTCTGCCAGTGAAGGTGGGGCCTGTATAGAAGGGACAGTTTGCATCTGAACTGGAGGGGAACTAATATCCTTGCGAGAAGGTTTGCTAGTGCTGCTTGGGGGTAGAGGTTACACTAGAGTTGCAGGGGACAGAAATCAGAGAGTCCGAGCCGATAGTGTGGCGGTTAAGCCTACATACAAAGTCAGGAGTCGAAGGATTGAACAGAGCAGGACTAATGTTCTGAGTTATGCGTATTTTTATACAAGGGAATTTGTAGGTGCAGTGCATTTGAATTTGATAAGGTGTCATATAAAAGTCTGTGACGCAACAGCCCACAGTATCAGAGGGAGTGTATTATCAGTTATTGAAGACTGATTGTCACAGAGAAGCTGGTGAATCAGAATAAGTAGGTGTTTTTCCATTTGACATGGTAGATGTTGGGAAAGCCTGAGAAGAGAAAGTTACAAGAGGTGGAAGATGGGGGAAGGGGGGAGAAAGAGGTGAAGTCATTTAAACAAATAAGTACGGATTTCTGGAATTCTCTACCCCAGAGAACTGTGGGTCGAGGGCAGATCATTGGAGGTGTTTAAGATTTTTTTTGAATGATCAGGAGATTTAGAGCTGTTGGAAACTAGTACTGCAAAGGACATTAAGTTTATGACAGATCAACCATAATCATATTGAAAGGTGGACAGGCTGGAGGGGGCAGGAGATCCACCCCTACAATGTGTTCTTATTTTCTCCTCCACATTAAATTACTTTCCCTCCTAAAATGTTTATTTGGAAACAAAAATCACTGTCTAAGTGGTTATTACTCTTGGGAAATCCTGCCATGGTTTAAAGCAGGCTATTCCAACTGGCTGTCATTTCTCTCGGGGGAAAAAAAAGGTAACTTAGGAGCAATCTAATTGAGATCTTTAAAATTATTAAGGGTTACGATCAAGTGATTGAGAGAAAATGTTTCATCTTGCAGAAAAAGAACTCAAATAGAGGCCACCAATTTAAGATAACCATCAAGAAATCAACAGGGAATTCTGAAGAAACTTGCTTAGATAAAGTGTAACAAGAATGAAGAACTTATGAACACAGAGCAAAGAGATAAAGCAAACAATACAGACACATTTAAGAGAAGAATAAAGGAATAGGGGACTGCAGTACAGTCGGCCCTCCTTATCTACGGGGGATTGGTTCCTGGACCTGCTGCAGATACCAAAAAATGCAGAGGCTTAAGCCCCTTATTTAACCTGTCTCAGCGCGGGTGGACTTTAGGACCCGGGGGAGCTCAGGACCCAACGCCCGCGGCTGAATCCGCAGTGTTTCTGTTCCGTTGACTGAAAACAATCACGACTGAAAATAAAGTGGAAATAATACAGCAATCGAAAAGAGGTGAAACGCCATCGGTCATTGGAAAAGCGTTAGGCTACAGTCGGTCAACGATTGGAACAATTTTAAAGGATAAAGTGAGAATAATGGAGCATGTGAAAGGCCCTGCCCCGATGAAAGCTACAATTATTACTAAGCAACACAGTGGTTTAATTATTGAAATACATACATTTCTTAAGTGTTTTATATGCATAGAAAGGTAAAATATATACTAAGACAAACATTTGACTAACTGACGCTAAGTAATACCGGATGTATCTGTTCCAACTTACGTACAAATCTGACTTAAAGACGGACTCAGGAACAGAACTTGTTCGTAACCCGGGGACTGCCTGTACTTTAAAATCATCTCTAGATTACTTATAAAAACTAATACAATGTAAATACTATGTAATTAGTTGTTATATTGTATTGTTTAGGGAATAATGACAAAAAAAAAAGTCTGTACATGCTCAAACAACAAGTGCTGGAGAGAGAACTTCCGGGTTTTCCCAATCCGCGGATGGTAGAATCCGCGCAAGCAGAACCTGTGGATAAGGAGGGCCGACTGTAATAGGTTTAGATGAGGTAAGAAAGGATGTGGTAAGAGTAGAATAAAGGAGCTGCCAAGGACTCACAGGTGTGAATGGCTTTTTTTCTTAGCAGATACTTGGAAATTAGTCCAAGATATTGAAAATGATTAGACCATTCTGCTGTTGCTCCTGCTGAGGTCAGATCAGAAAAAGGCCTTTACATCTTCATTATATTGCCTTATACGGGTTTCTTTGGAAGTCAACTCTGTTATGAAATTTTCCATTATTTCCTTACTTGGATTCTCGCTTCCTTTATCTTTAAACTAGACAATGGGGTGACCCGTTGGGGCACCCTTTGAGAGAAGGGTAGTGCAGTCTGATGTGACCAGAATGAATACTAAATTTTCCTGAATGCTATTGGTATCGCTTTGCTTTGGAAACTGAAGAAGAAAACCTCAGTTTATTAAAGAAGAACGATGCGTAGCAAAGCAAATATAGCTCCTCCTCGTTTAATGAAGGACACTTTTGATGGAATCATTTCTGGTTTATCTGCCACCCTTGTGCCTCTTGTTGTCATTCTGGAGACGTGCAGTCCTTTCATCCCCCGTCTCTTCATCTCTTCTGCTGTTTGTTGCTTGTCTCTGATCCTGGAGACGTGCATGCCTCTCCTCCTCTGTCTCTTCTTCTCTCATCTTTTTTTGTCCTGACTCTTTGATCCTGGAGCCGTGCAGCCCTGGCCTCATCTGATTCTTGGTCTCTCTCTCTCCTTGCCACTTCTCAACGACGTTTGGCATCATCCCTTGACCATAATGTCCCCCTTCCCTCTCCACGCGGCATAATTAGGCTGACAATAATGCTGGATAGAAGACACGAAGCAGTAACACCAAAGGATGCTGATTATTCTTGATGATATGGCTGGCACTCTCCTAAATGGACGTGATATAGTCACCGCTCTCCTTTGACTGCAGCAAAGGGTTTTATGGGTGTCTCAAAGTAAGTCATTACAATAAGATTTAATTTTCTCTTATTGATGGGTGGCAGTTAGATCTGTCCCAATCCTACACATGCTGATGGTGATTAGCAGAATGTGACCCCACGAAATAGAGCTGCCCTGCCCTTTTGCTCCGGTAGGTGTCGCTGCTGAGGCAGGCCGTGCGCATGCGTCGGGCTGTCGCGTCCCGATTTCCATGATGGCGGATCAGCTCTCGGGTTAAAAGGGAGCCTGTTGATTTTTGAAAATGAGCAATTTTATACCAATATATAACCCTGAACTTTGCCTGCATTCTGTAAATTAGCGCATTTTAATTTGATTTAGCCAAAAAAAGTGCTGCTGTAATGCACTATTTGCACTAATTGGAGGCCACAAACAGACAGACAGAGCATGAGAGTTTTAGTAGTATATAGATAAACTAACTGACAATGTGGTGGTCAAACATACTTTGAGAATTTGGTTACAGTTTAGAAAACATTTTGGTTTATTGAGATTCTCCCTCTCGAGTCCCATCTTTTCTAATTGTTTTTTTTTAAAAACCATCTTTAATTGACTTACCTTTTAAAGAATGGGATAGATTGGGTATTAAATGATTTCAGGATTTGTTTGATGGAAGGAATCTCTCTTCTTTTGTGCAACTTTCAACAAAATTTAACCTTTCCAATACTCACTTTTTTCGATACTTACAGATTAGAGATTTTTTAAGATCTCAATTACATACATTTCCTACCAGTCCAGATAAGAATATAATAGATGCAATTTTTAATTTTTAATCTGAAACCCTTTGACAATGGTTCAATATCTTACATTTATGGTCTGCTGTTGGGACTGAAAAAGGCCTCTTTAGATATAATTAAAGGAGACTGGGAAAAGGATTTACAGATTTTCATATCTTAAGAGAGCTGGAAGATTATTTTAAAATTGATTAATTCTTCATCGTTATGTGCTCGTCATTCTTTATTACAATTCAAAGTGGTACATAGAGTTCATATGACTAAAGACAAGCTCTCTCATTTCTACGCAGATATTTCCCCTAACTGTGATAGATGTACTAATGGAGTGGCCACACTAATTCATATATTTTGGACATATCTGAGCCTTAAATAATTTTGGAAAGATGTATTTCAAACTTTTTTTGTACTTTTCAAAGTTAGTTTTAAGCCCAATCCTTTGACTGACATGTTTAGTATTGTTGAGGATAGTGCTACAAAATTGAAGCCATCTAATTTGCGGGTATTGGCCTTTATGTCTCTTATGACCAGGAGGACGATCTTGCTCAAGTGGAGGGAGGCCGCCCCACCCACGCATGTTCAATGGCTATCTGATGTTATGTTGTGCCTTGACCTAGAGAAGATTCATTGTTCGATTTCTGATTCTAAACATGATTTTCTAAAGTTATGGGGACCCTTTGAGTTATTTTCATAATCTTTGAACTGTTATTAAAGTATGGATCTGAGCCATTATTATTATTATAATATTATATGGTAAGATATTTCTTTTTTTTTCTTTTTTTTTAACCAACCAACTCATTTTGGTAGTGGGGGTAGATTTTTTTTTAAAAATACAATTATTTTATTTTATTTCATTTCATAATTCAATCTTTTTTTCTACATGATTGATTTGGAATATGGGATACTGTGATCATATTACTGTGGTTTAAATGTAATGTAATTTGTATTACTTGTATCCGTATGAATTTTGTATTTGTATTTATGCAATTTATATAATATAATAAAAATATTGAAAGACAACTTCACTAACATACAAGGAACTCAACAGGTCAGGCAACTTCTATAGAGATGGATAAACAGTTGTTGTTTTGGGCCAACATCCTTCGTCAGGACTGAAGAAGGGTTTTGTCCTGAAATGTTGACTGTTTATCCATTTCATAAGAACATAAGAAATAGGAGCAGGAGTAGGTCATCCAGCCTATCGAGCCTGCCCCACCACTCAATAAGATCATGGCTGTAAACTCAGCTCCATCTACCTCCTTTTCCCCATAACCCTTAATTCTCTTCCTATGTAAAAACCTATCTAACTGTTTCTTAAATATATTTAGTGAAGAAGCCTCAACTGCTTCCCTGAGCAGAGAATTCCACAGATTCACCACTCTCTAGGAAAAACAATTTCTCCTCATCTCTGTCCAAAATCTTCTCCCCTGAATCTTGAGGAAATGTCCCCTAGTTCTAGTTTCACTTACCAATGGAAACAACTTCCCTACTTCTATCTTATCTATCCCTTTCAAAATTTTGTATGTTTCTATAAGATCCCCTCTCATTCTTCTGAACTCCAGAGAGTACAGTCCCAGGTGACTCAATCTCTCCTCATTGGTTAACCCCTTCATCTCTGGAATCAACCTGGTGAACCTCCTCTGCACTGCCTCCAAAGCCAGTATATCCTTCCTCAAGTACGGAGACCAGAACTGCAACACAGTACTCCAGGTGCGGCCTCACCGGTACTCTGTATAGCTGCAGCATGACCTCCCTGCTCTTGAATTCAATCCCTCTAGCAATGAAGGCCAATATTCCGTTTGCCTTCTTAATAATCTGTTGTACCTGCAAGCCAACTTTTTGAGATTCATGCACAAGCACTCCCAAGTCCCTCTGCACAACAGCATGCTGCAATCTTTCACCATTTAAAAAATAATCTACTCTATTATTCCTTCGAAAGTGGATGATCTCGCATTTACCAACGTTGTATTCCATCTGCCAGACCTTGGCCCACTCACTTAACCCATCTATATCCCTCTGCAGACCCTCCACATCCTCTGTACAATTTGCTGTTCCACTCAGTTTAGTGTCATCAGCAAATTTTGCTACGTTACACTCAGTTTCCTCTTCCAAATCATAAATGTAAATGGTAAACAGCTGCGTGCCCAGCACTGACCCCTGTGGCACCCCACTCACCACAGACTGCCAACCAGAGAAACACCCATTTATACCAACTCTCTGCCTTCGATTGGTTAACCAATCCACTATCCATGCCAATACACTTCCTCCAACTCCATGCATCCATATCTTATTTATAAGTCTCTTGTGCGGCACCTTATCGAACGCCTTCTGGAAATTTCCATAGATGCTGCCTGACCTGCTGTGTTTCTCCAGCATTTTGTGTGTGTTGCTTTGGATTTCCAGCAGCTGCGGACTTTCTCATGTTTAAGATTTCCATCTTCATGTAGTTGAATCTTCACAAATCAAAATGCTAATTCATTTTGTTCATCAACTATTATAGAAGAACCATTTTTTTTCATTATCCATTACTCAAAAGGTCCATCAGTGATCCCCATTTGCTCAAATTACTCCAGTCTTATCTAGCCCTTCTACACAAACCCTGTACTTAATCAAACCCTTTAAACTACATATTCTAAACATGTTAAAGAATGGGGTACACTTTCTGTGACAGCTGTTTCACAAGCACTTCGTCCTCCATTATAACTTTCATTATATTATCAACCATCTGCCTTACTTCCAATCTTGTGCACCTCAAGTTGACCAGCCCACTAACAATGGCAGGCTTTGTGGTCCCCACAATCCGCTCCAGAATAGCTCAGTGTTTGATACTCAGCTCCCTCTTCATCTGCTTACATCTTAGTGACATTATCCTTTTCACATCTTTTGCTATTGATGCACAGTTCAACATTACCACAACTCTTGATTCCATCGACCACTTATTCTGAAGCCTGCTCCATTCAAGATGCAAGTAAACATTAAATTGTTTCCAGCAGGCTACTGATGTCGAGTTATTCAGCTTCCACCAAACATAGCTAAAGTCACACCATTCAGAGTCAGCAAGAACTCACTCACAGCCAGGACTCGATGCAATCTGTTCTTTGCAGATCTAACCATTATATCTGTTTTACTCTTGTAAATCTAAACACTATAACGCTAGGATAGCCTTGCACCGTATTGTCCTCCTGCGGAGCACTTTGTTCTGTATTCTGCTGTTGCCTTCCCTTAAACAAACCTCACTGTGCTGTAAAAATAAAATGATCTGTTTGGATGGCATGCATAGCAATTTTTTTAAGCTGTCCCTTAGTATCTGTGGCAAAATAAAGGAATTGGCTAATTTTCTTTTGTCCACCTTCCAGCATTAATGTTACTCATTTCTCAGTTAGCCTTCAGAAAATTCTGTTGGTTTTCTTTGAACACTGAACTGCAATGATGGCTTGGATATAATCAAGCAAGGTCCACTGGAGGCTGGAGGTCTGCCCTGGGGTTAAAGGACTGTCTATGTGTGTGGGCAGGCGGGAGGGAGGGAGGAACAGGGCCTGTTTTGCTGCTTATTGTGTTCCATTTTGTAGTTAGAAACACAGCTTGGAATAGGCCCTTCTGGCCTTCAATCTGCCCCTCCCAGCAACCCCCGATTTAACCCTAGCCTAATCACAGGACAATTTACAATGACCAATTAACCCACCAAACAGTAAATCTTTGGACCATGGGAGGAAACAGGACATGGAGAAAACCCACATTCTCCATGTGGAGGACATACGGACTCCTTACAGATGACGTTGGAATTGAACTCCAAACTCTTGACGCCCTGAGCTGTAATAACATAGTGTTAACCGCTAAGCTACCGTGTTGCGCTGTGTTATTCTGCTGAGCACTGTGGTCATGCTATGTCGGCGCCAGAATATGTGGCAACACTTGCAGGCTGCCCCCAGCACACCCTCAGGCGAGTTTGTTAATGCAAAAGATGCATTTCACTCTCTGTTACAATGTACACAAGATCCAATGCCTCCACCATCGACGAACAGCTGCAGCAGTGTGTACCATCTACAAGATGCACTGCAACACCACGCCAGAAGTCCTAAGGCAGCATCTTCCAGACCCATGACCACTACCATCTAGAAGGACAAGAACAGCAGATACCTGGGAACACCACCACTTGGAAATCTCCCTCCAAGTCACTCACCAACCTGACTTGGAAACATATCACCGTTCCTTCATTGTCGTTGGGTCAAAATCAAGGAATTCTCTCCCCAACAGCACTGTAGGGGTACCTACACCTCAGGGACTGCAGCTCATCACCACCTTCTCAAGGGCAACTAGGTATGGGCAATAAATGCTGGCTTAGTTGGTGATGCTCATGTCCCGTAAATAAAAAAAAATAATTATTGCAAGCACCTCCAATCAATCCCACTTGAACGTATTTGGGTCCCATTGGTTTAGGATTGAAAAAGTGTTTTATTAAATTTACCTCAGTATGTTCTCTCCAATAGGTCTGTTGGAGAATTGGCCATCTTACTCCAAATAAAACTTATGTTCCAGAGCTCCATTCCTTTCACAAGAATGAAGTAGAAAATCTATTTTTCTGCTGAATCCACATTTGGCATGACATCTAAAACTTTGACAAACTTCTGTAGGTACGCTGTGGAAGGTATCCTGATTGGCTACATCATGGCAAGTATGGAGACACCAATGCCCAGGAATGGAAAAGCCTACAAAACATAATTCATTCAGCCCAGTGTATCACAAGAAAGGCCCTCTTCACCATTGAGCACATCTACAAAGAGTACTGCCACAAGAAAGCAGCATCTGTCATCAAGGACCCCACCATCCAGGCCATGTTCTCTTCTTGGTGTGACCAACAGGAAGGAGGTGCAGAAGCCCTAGGTCCCACACCACCAGGTTTAGGAGCAGTTATTACCCTTCAACAATCAGGCTCCTGAACTTGCATGATAACTTCACTCACTACAACACTGAACTGTCCACTCAACACTACGGACTGACTTTCAAGGACTCTACAACTCAGGTTCTCAGTATTTATTTATATTGCATAGTTTGTCTTCTTTGTCATGTTTCTTCATAGTCTGTCAGTGTCAGCACTGTGCAAAAGTCTGAGGCACATACAGTGCCAATATAAAGTATTAACCCCACCCCTCCGCTTCGGAATTTTTCATGTTTTACAACACTGAATCACAGTAGACTTAATTTGGCTGTTTTGACGCTGATCAACAGAAAAAGACTAATTTGTGTCAAAGCGAAAACAGACATAGAAACATAGGAAACGTACAGCACAATACAGGCCCCTCGGCCCACAAAGCTGTGCCGAACATGTCCCTACCTTAGAACTACCTAGGCTTTACCCAAAGCCCTCTATTTTTCTAAGCTCCAAGCAGCCATCCAGGAGTCTCTTAAAAGACCCTATCGTTTCCGCCTCCACCACTGCCGCTGGCAGCCCGTTCCACGCACTCACCTCTCTGCATAAAAAACTTACCCCTGACATCTCCTCTGTACCTACTTCCAAGCACCTTAAAACTTTGTCCTCTCGTGTTACCCATTTCAGCCCTGAGGAAAAGCCTCTGACTATCCACACGATCAATGCCTCTCATTATCTTGTACACCTCTAGCAAGTCACCTCTCATCCTCCGCTGCTCCAAGGAGAAAAGGCCGAGTTCACTCAACCTATTCTCATAAGGCATGCTCCCCAATCCAGGCAACATCCTCGTAGATCTCCTCTGCACCATTTCTATGGTCTCCACATCCTTCCTGTAGTGAGGCGACCAGAATTGAACACAGTACTCTAAGTAGGGTCTGACCAGGGTCTTGTATAGCTGCAACATTACCTCTCGACTCTTAAAACTCAGTCCCATGATTGATGAAGGCCAATGCACCGTATGCCTTCTTAACCACAGAGTCAACCTGCGTAACAGCTTTCAGCGTCCTATGGACTCGGACCCCAAGATCCCTCTGATCCTCCACTCTGCCAAGAGTCTTACCATTAATACTATATTCTGCCATCATATTTGACCTACCAAAATGAACCACCTCACACTTATCTGGGTTGAACTCCATCTAGCACTTCTCAGCCCAGTTTTGCATCCTATCAATGTCCCGCTGTAACCTCTGACAACCCTCCACACTATCCACAACACTCCCAACCTTTGTGTCATCAGCAAATTTACTAACCCATCCCTCCACTTCCTCATCTAGGTCAGTTATAAAAATCACAAAGAGTAAGGGTCCCAGAACCGATCCCTGAGGCACACCACTGGTCACCGGCCTCCAAACAGAATATGACCTGTCTACAACCACTCTTTGCCTTCTGTGGGGGCAAGCCAGTTCTGGATCCACAAAGCAATGTCCCCTTGGATCCCATGCCTCCTTACTTTCTCAATAAGCCTTGCATGGGGTACCTTATCAAATGCCTTGCTAAAATCCATATACACTACATCTACAGCTCTACCTTCATCAATATGCTTAGTCACATACTCAAAAAATTCAATCAGGCTCGTAAGGCACGACCTGCCTTTGACAAAGCCATGCTGACTGTTCCTAATCATATTATGACTCTCCAAATGTTCATAAATCCTGCCTCTCAGGATCTTCTCCATCAGCTTACCAACCACTGAAGTAAGACTCATTGGTCTACAATTTCCTGGGCTATCCCTACTCCCTTTCTTGAATAAGAGAACAACATCCGCAACCCTCCAATCCTCCGGAACCTCTCCCGTCCTCAGTGATGATGCAAAGATCATCGCCAGAGGCTCAGCAATCTCCTCCCCTGCTTCCCACAGTAGCCTGGGGTACATCCCATCCGGTCCCAGTGACTTGTGCAACTTGATGCTTTCCAGAAGCTTCAGCACATCCTCTTCCTTAATATCCACATTCTCAAGTTTTTCAGTCCACTGCAGGTCATCCCTACAATCGCCAAGATCCTTTTCCGTAGTGAATACTGAAGCAAAGTATTCATTAAGTACCTCCACTATTTCCTCCAGTTCTATAGACACTTTTCCATTGTTACAATTGATTGGTCCTATTCTCTCATGTCTTATCCTTTTGCTGTTCACATACTTGTAGAATGCCTCGGGGATTTCCTTAATCCTGTCCGCCAAGGCCTTCTCATGGCCCCTTCTGGCTCTCCTAATTTCATTCTTACGCTCCTTCCTGTTAGCCTTATAATCTTGCAGATTCACATCATTACCTAGTTTTTTTGAACCTTTCGTAAGCTCTTCTTTTCTTCTTAACTAGATTTACAGGAGCCTTTGTGCACCACGGATCTTGTACCCTACCATCCTTTCCATGTCTCATAGAACATATCTACTCAGAACCCCACACAAATATCCCCTGAAGATTTGTCACATTTCTTTGGTACATTTCCCTGAGAACATCTGTTTCCAATTCATGCTTCACTTTCCTGCCTGATAGCCTCATAGATCCCCCTACTCCAATTAAACATTTTCCTAACTTGCCTGTTCCTATCCCTCTCCAATGCTATGGTAAAGGAGGCAGAATTGTGATCATTATCTCCAAAATGCTCTCCCACTGATAGACCTGACACCTGACCAGGTTCATTTCCCAATACCAGATCAAGTACAGCTTCTCCTCTTGTAGGCTCATCCGCTTTACTCATGATTCTCCTCGCATTAAAATTGACACACCTCAAACCATCGGACTGAGCGCATCCTTTCTCTATCACCTGCCTATCCTCCGTTTCGCACTGTCTCCAAACTTTCTCTATTTGTGAGCCAACCTCCCTTTCCTCCGTCACTTCAGTTCGGTTCCCACCCCCCAGCAATTCTAGTTTAAACTCTCCCCAATAGCCTTAGTAAACCTTCCTGCCAGGATATTGTTCCCCCTCTACAAAGTGTTCTAAATTACAAACATAAAATGCTTAATAATTGATCGCATAAGTATTCACCCCCCTTTAATATGACACACCAAATCATCATAGGTGCAGCCAATTGGTTTTAGAAGTCACATAATTAGTTAAATGGAAATCTGTTTTTGGAGACCTGTGTGCAGTCATAGTGTTTCAATTGACTGTAGTAAAAATACACCTGTATCTGGAAGGTCCAACTGCTGATGAGTCAATATCAAGAACATAATAAGATCATAAGAAACAGGAGCAGGAGTAGGCCATCTGGCCTGTCAAGCCTGCTCCGCCATTTAATAAGATCATGGCTGATCTGGCCATGGACTCATCTCCACCTACCTGCATTTTCCCCCATAACCCTCAATTCCCCTACTATGCAAAAATCTATCCAACCTTGTCTTAAATATATTTACTGAGTTAGCCTCCACTGCTTCATTGGGCAGAGAATTCCATAGATTCACCACTCTCTGGGAACAGTAGTTCCTCCTCATCTCTGTCTCAAATCTACTCCCCCAAATCTTGCTGCTATGTCCCCTAGTTCATGTCTCCCCCTACCAGTAGAAACAGCTTTCTTGCCTCGAACTTATCCATCCCTTTCATCATTTTATATGTTTCTATAAGATCTCCTCTCATTCTTCTGAATTCCAGCGATTCACAGACCCAAGCAACTCGATCTCTCCTCATAGTCTAACCCCTTCATCTCTGGAATCAATCTGGTGAACCTCCTCTGCACTGCCTCCAAAGACAGTATATCCTTTATCAAGTAAGGAGATCAGAACTGCAAACAGTACTCCAGGTGCTGCCTCACCAGTACCTTGTACAGTTGTAGCATAACCTCCTGCTCTTAAATTCAATCCCTGTAGCAATGAAGGCCAACATTCCATTTGCCTTCCTGATAGCCTGCTGCACCCGTAAACCAACCTTTTGTGATTCTTGCACAAGCACCCCCAAGTTCCTCTGCACAGCAGCGTGCTGCAATTTTTTACTATTTAAGTAATAATCTCTTCCATTTTTCCTGCCAAAGTGGATAACCTCACATTTACCAACATTCTACTCCATCTGCCAAACCCTTGCCCACTCACTTAATCTCTCTGCAGACTCTCCGTATCTTCTACACAATTTGCTTTTCCATTCAATTTAGTGTCATCAGCAAACTGAAATACACTACACTCGGTCCCCTCTTCCAGAACGTTAATGTATATAGTATCCTGACAAAAATTACACCATGAAGACAAAAGAACACTCCAAGCAACTTCGCAAAAATGCTATTGAAAAGCACAAGTCTCAGGAGGTGGATACAAGAAGATCTCCAAGTCACTGAGTATCACTTGGAATACAGTGAAGTCAATCAACACGAAATGGAAAGAATATGGCACAGCTTTAAATCTGCTTCAGGCAGGCAGTCCTCAGAAACTGAGTGACCGTGCAAGAAGGGGACAAGTGATGGAGGCCATCAAGAGACCGCTGACAACTCTGGAGAGGTTACAAGCTTCCATGGCTGAGATAGGAGAGACTAAGCATACAACTGTTGCCTGGATGCTTCACCAGTTGCAGCTTTATGAGAGAGTGGCAAAGAGAAAGCCACTGTTGATAAAAAAAATTAGATGAAATCTCACTGGGGTTTGCCAGAAAGCATGTGGGAGACCCTGAGGTCAGCTGGAAGAAGGTTCTATGCTCTGATGAAACCAAAATTGAGCGTTTTGGTCTTCAGACTACACGCTATGGTTGGTGTAAGCTCCGAGACTTATAATATATATCACTACAGAACGTATCTCTGATGCTTCCTGCTCCCTCCCGTCACCCTTCCCATTTTCCCCAACCATGATTCCCCTCTCCCTGTTGCCTTTCCACTCTCAGTCCACAATAGAGGCCCATATCACAATCGGGTTTATCATCAGTTACATGCTTCATGAAACTTGCTTTTTTGCAGCAGCAGTAGCAGTACAGTGCCATACATAAAATTACTACAAAACTGTGCAAAAATCTTAGGCACCCCAGCTATATATATGTGCCTGAGACTATTGCACCCAGTACTGTAGTTTCTCATTGATTCTGTTACATTTCTTTGTTCTACTGTGAGGTGCAAGAAACTATATATCAGGATAGTCTGTGGTGACATATACTTTGATAATAAATTTACTTTGAATTTTAACAACCATTAAAAATCTGAAACCAACCTCATTTTACTATTGTTTTGAAAATTTCCATATTAGCTTGTCACACAATACAAGCTTGGCTAAACTACTAGTAGTACATTCAAGTTATCCATAAAACAACATCAAATATTTACATACAAGTTAGACAGAATGAATTGGAATGAATGTAACAGATTTGCATTAGACCAATTTTTTGATAAGTTTGTCCAAATCAAATTTGCCACGACTTGTTCATACCATCAGGGAGATGGTATTGGAAAGAGCCTAAAGACCCATTTGTCCTTTGCCATCTGATTTCTAAACAAGGAACCCATAATCTCTACTTTGTTATTCCCATTTCTGCACTATTATATTAATTTTACTTCTTTGTATTGCATAGCTGCTGAAAAATAAAATTTCACATCACAAGACAGTGATTCTGATCCAAAATAATAAACAACGATTATTCAGAACACAAAAATAAACATACACTATTACAGACTGCATGACTGAGAAACACCATGTTGGCATAACTAGTCCAGACATCCCACCTCTCCTGGAAGGTCCAGGAGTCTTCTGCAATTTAGTAGTGGCTCCCTGATGCCCGCAAATGATATACAATGTCCCGGAATTTGATTTTTTTTGAGGGCGAGCGTGAGAGAGCACGCGAGAGAGCGAGCGCGAGTGAGAGCAAGAAAACAAGCGTGCGAGAGAGAGCAAGAGAGTGAGTGAGAGCGAGAAAGCAAGCGTGAGAGAGCAGGAGAGAAAGCGAGCACGAGAGCGACCACTAGCAAGAGAGCGCGCACACGCGCGCGATAGAGAGCAAGAGAGAGTTCCAAAAAAAGTCAGAGTGGCAGAGTGTTCCAAAAAAAGAAAATATAAAACGTACGTCACCCCAGACTACACTAAAGTGTACCCCTGCCTAATAGGGGTCAAAAATAATGACAGTGTTGCTCGCTGCACTGTTTGCAACAGTGACTTTTCTATTGCCCATGGTGGGTTAAAATGTAAAAGACATGTTGAGGTGAGTTTAACAGGTGTCATTCATTCATTAGCATAGCTAACGTTATTTAAACTAGCTGGCTGGCTGCTAAGGAGCTACTCTATTGCAGACATCCCACCTCGCCCGGAAGTCTCCCGCAAATTGATGGTGCTACCTCCCTGAAATGAGCTTTTGCAGGGTGGAATGTCTGCTAGTCTCCAAAACTATTTACATTCCATATGGAAATCACCTCAGCCTTTCAGCAAATTCAGCCTTTCTTTTTTCTTGAGTATACAAATTTAAGTTTCCTTCCAAAAGGATCCAGGGTATTTGCCTCAACCACTAACTGAGAAAGCGAGTTGCCCATTCCTAACCACTTTATTAAATAAATTGTTTTTTTTATCCCTTTAAGTTCATTAATTCTAGTTTTGGAGATCAGTTTTAGATCGTTCCACAAGTGAGAACATCACTTCTCAATTTATTCTGTCAACAAAGTGTCCCCTCTGCCATTTGATTTTGAAAAGATGAACCCATAAACTCCACCTTGCGATTCTTTTGGGGCTATTATAGTAATGTTTTCTCTTTGGACTCACAACACACTGGAGGAACTCAGCAGGTTGGGCAGCATCCGTGAAAACAATCAGTCAATCTTTCGGGCCAGAACCATTCATCAGGAGACCTGTTGAGTTCCTCCAGCGGGTTGTGAGTGTTGCTTTGACCCCAGCATCTTCAGAGTATTTTGTGTTTTCTTTGTACTGCTGCTGCAAAACAACAAATTTCACATCACAAAACAGTCGTAAACCACTCCATTCTTAGAACTTCTGCTGAACTATCTGAAGATAGGGACTTCCTTCTATTCTTAGAAAAGTATAGATCCAAAAGAAGATTTAATAATTTCTAAGGTTCCATGTTAATAAACTTACCTGGTGTTTCCCCAGTGCTCTTAGATACAATGATAACATAAGGAGCAGGAGTAGGCCATCTTGCCTGTCGAGCCTGCTCCACCTTTCAATAGCGGCCGTGGACTCACCTCCATCTACCTGCCTTTTTCCCATATCTGTTAATTCCCCTACTATGTAAAAATCTGTCCAACCTTGTCTTAAGTATAGCTACTGAGGTAGCCTCCACTGTGGGGACAGGAACAACGTACTGTTACTTCACATCCTAGGTTGTAACCTCATGACCTAAAATCAGCACAGGAATCAGCCCTTCAGCCCTTGAGCATTAACACCAAACCCATCTGTGTGCTGTTCGGTTGTATCCTTCGAGGCCTGCCTATTTATATTTGTGTAAATGCTTCTTAAGCATAGTCATTGTATTTCACATGAACATTAATGACATTGAGCCACAAAAGCATGACTAAAAGCTTGGTTAAAGACAAGGATTTTAAGGAAATGAGAAATAGAGTAACAAAAAGCTAAATGGAGAGAATATGAAATCGCAGGATCTTAGCAGCTAAGAGCAAGATCAGCATTATGGAGTGATTACTCAAATTAAGAATTTGAGGCCATTTCAAGCGGTAATGAAGGACATTACTGACATTTGACAGATTTATAACTCAGGCACTGCTAAACTGAATTCGTTTGAGGTCAGTGAGCATAGATGTGAAAGAGATTGCTGTGAATGGGCTCTTGGTGAATCTGTTTTGAACTACCAAGAGTAGTTGACTCATCTCAAAATATCACAGGCTCATCCCTCCTCACTGTTGAGAGTATATACATGAGACACTGCCTCCAGAAGACAGCACCTGTCAAAGGTCCCCACTGCCGCCTTCCCACACCTACCATTGGACAGAAGGTACAGTAATTGTGCAGAACTTGTTTAATTTATGGTTTTCTGGTGAATGCTGTTTATATGAGACTTAAGGCATCTGTTAGTCTTGCGAGACCATGGATCTGCGCCTGGAAATTCTTCACTCTCCAGGGCACAGCCCTGGGCAAGGTTGTATGGAAGACCAGCAATTGCCCATGCTGCAATTCTCCCCTCTCCACAACACCAATGTTGTCCAAGGGAAGGGCATTAGGACCCATACAGCTTGGCACCAGTGTCCTCGCAGAGCAATGTGTGATTAAGTGCCTTGCTCAAGGACACGACACGTTGCCTTGGCTGGGGCTCGAACTCACAACCTTCAGGCCACTAGTCCAATGCCTTATGAGACTATTTGCCTGATATACTGTGCAAGTTTTTCATTGCACCCATGCATAAATGTACCTGTGCACATGACAATAAACTCAATTTATAATGTCAGAAGATAAAACAAAGCCAGTTAACAGGAGTGCACAGGAAGACTAGGGGCAAAAATGAGACAGATGGAAACCTCAGCTGATAAGCGGAGACAAAGGAGTCAGTTAATCGAACAGTAATGCACAAGGTGGCACAGTAATGGTAAAACTATCTGATCAGCAAGTCAAAACAGGGTCAAAAGAAGGCATTCCTGCCTATACCACTGCGAAAATGGAGCTCAGCAGGTATGATTACAGTAGTAAGGCAATTATAGAAAAGACCAACATTGCTGTTTAAAACATTGCAATTTAGAAACTTAGTAATTTTGATGTATACTATAAAAGCATTATAATATTATGACTGGTAGATGTCCAAACTATTAACCCAGAGTTGAAATTCTACCATATAAATGTGAGAAAGCAAATTTAGTTTTAAAAAAACTACAGTATACTGGAAATAAGATAAACATCATCTGATGCTAGGAACTTCAACTGCCAACACAGAAAGTGTTACTGGATACAGACCAGTCCATCATAGGCAAGGCCTCTCCACCACAGAGTGCATTTACAAGATGTGCTGCCAAAAGGAATTTGCATCCATCATCAAATACACCCACTCTTCAGGCCATGCTCTCTTCTTGCTACTACCATCTGCAGGGAGCTACAGGAGCCTTAGGTCCCACACCACCAGTTCCAGGAACAGCTATTACTCTACAACCAAACCAGTGTGGATAACCTCGCTCCACAAACATTTCCAAGGACTCTACAACTCATGTTCTCAGTATTTTTTTTATGTTTGGACAATTTGTCTTCTTTTGCACATTTGCTGTTTGTCAGCCTGTTTATTAATATTTTTCATAAATTCTATTGCATTTCTTTATTTTCCTGTAAATGTCTGCAAGGAAGCAAACCCCAAAGTAGTATATGTACTTCGATAATAAATTTATTTTGGCTTTTTAGATTACTAGGAATTAAATGCACTGCACCCTAAATAACATTATGTGTATTTATTACAAATCCATTTAGCTTCCTAAGCAAACTTAGACTTAATTACATGGGGGTTTTAGAAATCCAGATACAGCTAACTTCACACTTGTGTAGAACATTTAATTGCCTTTTCCTGGAGTAAATTGCAGAGACCAGGAAAACTACCCTTTCACTAACTTTAGTCTGAAAACTCATACCCTGATCATTTATCTTGCCCTAATAAACTTCTGGAAAGATGTTTACTTGGGAGTGCAGATTTATTAGTTTCTTATCATGCTTTTTAAAAGAATTAGGAGGCACGTGAAAACACCAGATTTAGGCAACCCAGGCATCAGAAAGCCAGCGTTTCACTTACAAACACTAGGAGGACACAAGGAAACTACATCTTCTGTTGAAGAATCAAGAAATATGGGGAATAGTCTAATCAGTGCTAACATTCAGACTTTCACACTTCTCCTTCCAGACTTGTGCTGGAAATCTGGGTGCCAAGAATTCGCTTTTCACTTGTGTTACACACACTCATATTGAGCATTGAACTCAGAGAAGTGCCTGATTTTAGTACTAGTTGTGAACCGGCAGCATCATAAGCTTGGAACTTTCTGGAGATATGATCATACAAGAGAAATTCATTTCCCCATGATAAATTTTATATTATAGCTTTCAAAAGGAAGTTTTACAAGTGGATGTAGCTTAGCACACTGCCTCACAGCAAGTGTACAAGGCATTCCCAAGTGCACCTTAAATAATTTTCTATCCACTGCAATTGATAGGATATGGCGAGCCTTCTGTTTATGTTTTTCGTTCATTTCTTTGCCTAGACCCAATGATACATCTGAAGAGCACAGAAACAGCAATTCAATCCCGTTCGCTAGTCCACTGCAGCAATGAAAAACAGACTTCTAATATACAATTCTTTCATATGACAAAATAAGATCATGAAATCAAGGTGTTATTGTACTTCACTGTAAAAGCTACCAAACACTCCGGAATTTCGCCCCCCACCCCCCCAACCTTCTGCTTCTTTCTTTCTTTCAAAGAGCTGCACAAAACATGATAATAAATTTACTTTGACTCTGAACACCCTCCCCCCAAGGACTGAACATTTTGACTCGCCTTTGGTCAATAACAACATCTGCTCCTAGAAGCAGAACACAACTTTAAATTTCTCGCTTTTGTATTTAAATCTCCCTGCCGACAGAAGTTGCTCCTTCAGCACCCCCCGCCCCCAGGCCCCCAAGCTCTGAAGTTTCCTCCCAAAAACCCTCAGCTCCTTCTTTCCTTCGCCCAATTGAGATGCTCCTCAAAACATCTTTGACCAAGATTTTATTCATTTACTCCCAAGAATTTGGGATTGGAGCCAAATTCTGATGACGCTCCTAAGAAGTGCCTTCTGGTCATTTTTTATAATTTGAAGTTACTTTGGCTCTGTACATCTTTCCACGAGAAACATTGCGATTGCGTAACAACCTGAATAATATTTTTTTTTAAAAATCAACCACAGCATACACCCTGGGATTTTACTTCATAGCCTTCTGGGCTGCAGTAGCTGAGAAACTGCCCCTCTCCCTTCCCCCAAGCTTTCATAGCCGCTGATATACGACCCCTGTGGCAGCGACATGTGCATCTCACTGCTCAGCAGTGGGAGGGGAATAAGGAGCTGGATGTATGATTTAAACTCCCTGGTGACTTGTCGTAACTCAGGGGTTACATATGTTCCCATGGCCTCGCCGTCCTGCCGGGTCTAATTTAAGTTCATAGAAAAGCAGTGAAGGAAGCCCTCGGTTCAAGCGTGACTGAACACGAATTTATCACTACTGCTCGTTCAACTACACTCCTTGGTTTAGGGGAGTGAAATAGATTACACTTCCTTGATGTAAAGTATCTTTTAAGTATTATTATATTCCCCAAATCTAGTCTGTACACTGCAACCCTCGCTGGTTCACACACTCGCCTGGCCAGTTTAATTCTTCAGTTGTATCTCAAGGTACGTTCAAACTTGAAAACAAAGTGTGCCTGGAGCGCTGACGCTCCCCCTTGCTTCTACTAAACAAAAGATGAACAAGATCACCGCGGTCAGCTTAAGAGCTCAGACACTGATCGTTCCCCGGCGGTAATCGCATTTTGATTCCATTCCCTCCAGTCAATGGGAGGGCGACAACTCCTCCATGCTAAACTGGGTCTTTAAATGACCACCACCCGATGCCTGCTTCAACACACTTACATAAATTTGGTCATGCCGGAACCTGCGGCTGAGCACATCCAGGAGAATGGTCTCATCCAGCTCGGACAATGTGGCCAGGTCCTCCGGGCCGGTGCTGTCGGCGGCCGAGCACATCTCCCCACAGCGTCCGTCACTCAGCACACAGAGCTCAGCTCCCGCGCTAAAGGATGCGGTACCAAAACCTGTCAGTTTCTTCCGGACACCTCCAAGTCTACTCTGACATGACCGCCCCTCTTCACTGACGCTAGTGCCTCCTTTTGTGTTAACCTAGGAAATGCAAATTATACACTAGTAACAGCAAGGAGACACTTTCTTGTGCTGAAATAAAACCAGTTTCTAAACCAGTCCCTTTCTTATAAGAAAACCGGAGGAGCTCATTGGCGCCCCCTTGTAGAATTCCAGCCAATCGCCTTGACTGACGAACCAATGCCAACACTCCGCCTTAGCTCCATGCGAACGCATTTCCTCTATTATCCGAGGTCTGCTCTCAGTTGTGCGCTTTCCCAAGGTAGAACAGAAATACAAGCTCTCTTGGTTCACCTTTCACCCTACTAGCCCCTGCATCCAATATACCATTCTTCATTATTTCCATCAGACCTAATGGAATCTCATCATCCCTTCTCTCCCGCCTTTCTGCTTTCCACATGGATCACTCTCTTTGAGACTCCCTGGTCTGCTCAACACTCCCCACCCACCCCTCCATATCCCCCAATACTTTATCACGCAACTGTAGCAGATGCAACATGTTCCTTCTCCCCTTCCCTCGCGACCTCAAAAGCCCTTCTAAGTGAGGCAGAGATTTGCGTGCACTTCCTCCAACCTAGTCGAAAGCATTCAGTGCTGGCAATGTGGCATCCTGCAAACCAGTGCCACCAAGTATCAACTCTGTGACCATATTGCAGAGCACCTGTACTCTGTCTTCAGCCATCTTGAACTTCTGGAGGCATCTCAGTTCTTCTCCCCTTATCCTTCCCACACCTACTTGTCCTTGGCCTTCTCTTTCACCACAGTGAGACCAAACACAAACTAGGACACCTCCTATCTAGCTCCTGATCTGCCAAGTTCCTCCAACATCTTGTGTGTGTGTTGCTTTGGATTTCCAGCTTCTGCAGATTTTCTCGTGTTTGTAACGTCTCATATCTGTTTGTGACCCAACAATCCAATGGTACGAATCGTGAATGCTGCAATTTCAGGTAATTCACATAACCTGTGTCCCTTTACCACTTCCACAAGTTTACCCAGGTCCTTTCTCCCTTTGTTCGCCTCTCATCTCTCTTCCACCATCCAACCCGCCACTCCCCCCCCAGATAGAATGCAAGGCCTGAGAAGAAACAGGTCTGGCAAGTAGTGAGAGGGGAGGAATTGCAGGTGGCGAGCATGGGACACAGGTATTCACAATCTATAGTGTCAGCTGGGGGCCCTAATGTCAGACTTCCAAGTTTGCTTTTGATACAAAACTAGATTGGGATGGGGATGAGCATGTGAAGAGGTTTGCAAGGGATATAAGCAAGCTTACTGAGTGGATGAGAACATGGCAAATGGGATATTCTGTGGAAAGTTGTGGTTCAGTGCACAAAAGAGAAGAACAGAGTATTTTTTTCAATCAAATTGAGAACTGTTGATGTTGACTTCTTCACACTCATCACTAGCGTGCAGGTGCAGCAAACAATAGGGCGACACTGTAGATCAGCGTGTTAGTGCGACGCTATTACAGCTCAGAGCATCGGGGTTCTGAGTTTGCTTCTGATGTCATGTGTAAAAGTTTATATGCCCTTCCTGTCAAGTTCAAGTGATTCCTCCAGGTGTTCTGCCATATTCCAGATGTACCGGGTAGTAGGTCAGTGTAAGTTTGTCCGGTCATTAGACTAGGGTTTAAGTAGGCGGGTTGCTGGGTGGTAGAGCCTGTCTCATGCTGTATCTCTTTAAAAAATTAACAAGGCAAGTAGGATGTCAACCTTCACTGGGGAGGGTTTGAGGCAAGATATTTGACTGCAGTTATAACAGGTCTTAGTGAGATTGTACCTGAGTACTGTGTACAGTTTGATCACCTGCCATTCAGGGAGTATAACAGAAACTCACCAGACTAGGTCCCGAAAAGGCTATTTGAGGGAAGATTGAGCATGCATTCTCTAAGGTTTAGAAGAATGAGAGATGATCTTATTGAAACTGACAAGCCTTAACAAGCTAGATGAAGGAGGAAAAATCTTTCTGATTGGTGAGTCTGCAACCAAGGATCCCAAATAGCAGGCCACTTAGGACCAAAATGAAAAGAAATGCCGTCACTCAGAGTCTTTGAAATCCTCCACCTTGGAGGGTCGAAGATTCTTGCTCTTTCAATTAATTAAAAACAGAAATCAATTGGATATTAAGAAAAACAAGAGACACGGGGATTTGCAGGAAAATTGAGCCAAAATAGAAGAGTTAGGAAATCAGTTATGAGCTCAGTGAATGGAGAGGTAAAATCTATGTCTGCTTCAAATTGAATTGTCATGCAACCATACATGAATACTCATGAATACAGCCAAACAAAATAACATTACTCTGGAGCATTGAGTTCCAGCAATGTCCTTGTAAATTTTCTCTGTGCTCTTTCAATCTTATTGATATCTTTCCTGTAGGTAGGTGACCAGACCTGTACATAGTGCAGTTGAATGAGCACCAAAGTAAAAATGAAGTGGAAAAAAATTAGGGTAAATTAAAATGTCCTTAAACTATTTTATGATATAAAAGTGATTGCTTTGCGGGAAAATTGCTTAAGATGTACTTTGGTGCCCTTTGCACTTCTTGGCACTCCCTTCACCTATCCAATCCTCTAATCGTTTGATTAAAAGCTAAGCAATGAATGACTGGCTGTCAGTTATTACCACTGCGCTACCATTGTAATGTCAGTTGCATCCCCTTCACGGCTTCAGAGACCCAGTCCCATGTGCCACAATGGGCATTCAATTCTCATCTATGAGAAGGCACATTAAACGACAGTAAATAAATAGTATTCACCAATGGTTCTTTACAATTGTAACAACATAATGGAACTCTGTTAGGAATAAACAAGTAACAAAATAAATAACACTTTTGTTATATAGTCATAGAGTCAGAGATTTATGAAACACTTTAGCAGAGGAATAGGTCCTTTGGCCCATGTAATCCACACCAAACCGTTAGTCCCATCAACCTGCATCTGACCCATAGCTCTCCATACCCCTCACATCTATGTACTTTTCAAAACTTCTCTTAAATGTTGAAATCAAACCCGCATCCACTACTTCTTCTAGCAGATCGTTCCACTCTCACCACCCTCACCACCCTCTGAGAGTTCCTCCTCACGTTCCCCTTTTCTCCTTAGCCCATGACTTCTAGTTCTAGTCTCACTCAGTCTAAGTGGAAATGCCTGCTTTCATTTACCCTATCCACACCCCTCACTTGGGTGGTGGGGTGGAGATACATCTCTACCAAAGGAAGTGTAAGGCACTCTTTCCCTGCGCTATCCTTCAGGTCACCCTTGGGCAAGGTGTAGCACCTGCTTAGCCCTTCAATCAAGGTCACATGAAGCCAGGGGAGCAGGTGATGGATGGTCGTATGAGCAGCTGATGCACATCGCAAGGCCTGGTTATGCGACCGCCGATGCCAGGCGGAAAATCTCCAAAGAGAATTTTCCTGAGAATTCTCCAGAGAAAGCAGGACCTCCCAGTGGCCACACATTTTAATTCCACATCCCATTCCCATTCTGATATGTCTATCCACGGTCTCCTCTACTGTAAAGATGAAGCCACACTCAGGTTGGAGGAACAACGCCTTATATTCCGTCTGGGTAGCCTCCAACCTGATGGCATAAACATTGACTTCTCTAACTTCCGCTAATGCCCCACCTCCCCCTCGTACCCCATCCGATATTTATTTATATACACACATTCTTTCTCTCTCTTTCCTTTTTCTCCCTCTGTCCCTCTGACTATACCCCTTGCCCATCCTCTGGGTTCCCCCCCCCACCCCATTCCTTCTCCCTGGGCCTCCTGTCCCATGATCCTCTCATATCCCTTTTGCCAATCACCTGTCCAGCTCTTGGCTCCATCCCTGCCCCTCCTGTCTTCTCCTATCATTTCAGATCTCCCCCTCCCCCTCCCACTTTCAAATCTCTTACAAGCTCTTCCTTCAGTTAGTCCTGACGAAGGGTCTCGGCCCGAAACGCCGACTGTACCTCTTCCTAGAGATGCTGCCTGGCCTGCTGCGTTCACCAGCAACTTTGATGTGTGTTGCTTGAATTTCCAGCATCTGCAGAATTCCTCGTGTTTGCGTTTTTAAAATCTCCAAAGAGTATGGCTGGGGTCACCTGTCTTGTAAAGATACTTCCCAGAAGAAGGCAATGGCAAATGACTTTTGTAGAAAAATTTGCCAAGAGCAGTCGTGGTTAAAGAGCATGATCACCCATGTCATATGACATAGCATATAATGATGATGGTCATACACTTCATAAACTATCAAATTTCCCCACATTTTCCTATGATCCAGAGAATAAAGTCCTTTTCAACCTTTCCCTATTGCTCAACATTCTCGTAAGTTTTCTCTGTACTCTTTCAATCTGACTGATATCTTTCCTGTAGGTAGGTGACCAGAACTGCTCATAATTCAGTTGAATGAGCACTGAAGTAAATTGAAGTGGAAAAATCGGGGTAAATAAATGTAGTCTTTCCCAGAGAACAACGAGCTAAACTAAACACACCAGTGGGTGGTGTCAAACAGTATGACACAGAGCTGTGTTGATACAGTAAACAATGTGTACACAATGTGTACACCTGATGACAGAGTTCAAGTATAAAAAGATGCTTCAGCAAGCGTTTTTAAAAGAGTCTGAGATAAGTTTAAAATAGGTTAATTTGAATGACAACACATGACAATTTCACATTTACAGGTCTGACAACACTGTTCATAATCCTGCGGCTGGAAATAATCCTGATGCCTAGTGTGACTGGAATTATCTGATAGGCCACTGCTTACTCATTTTGCTATCTTGCCAATGTAGGAGGAAACCAACAATGAAACCAGTCACTGACCTTAAAGGAAGCAAAGTAGGCAGCAGGGCCAATGGTGGTAATGTGTAATAGAATTATAAAGTGCTGCGAGCAGATAACAACACATCCAGGTAGAAAAATTGTTTAAAGTTTAGCATTGTGAATCTTTTATCTCATTATTCATCAAAGGTAGAAAATGGGGATCCTGACCCTGACTACTACACACACTTCTAAGCTACGTTTTTATATATAGATCCCTACATCACTGTACAGGCCCTTTGGCCCATGAAGGAGTGTTGACCTATAACATACTCCAAGATCAATCTCACCCTTCTCTCCTACACAGCCATCCATTTTTCTATAATCAATGACCTTATCTAAGTGTTTCTTAAATGCCCCTAGTGTACCTGCCTCTGCCACCCGCTGGGAATTCCACACACTCACCACTATCTGTGTAAAAATCTTACCTCTAACATCCTTTCTTCCAGTCACCTTAACTTTATGCCCTCTGGTATTAGATATTTCAGACCCAGGAAAATATCTCTGACTGTGCACTCAATTTATGCCTCTTCTCATCTTGTCTACCTCTATCGAGTCATCTTGCATCCTTCTTTGCTGCAAAGAGAAAAACTGTAGTTCACGCAACCTTTCTTCATAATCCAGGTGGGTTCCTATAAATCTCCTTTGCACCCTCCCGAAAGCTTCCACGTCATTCCTACAATGAGGCAACCAGAACTGAATACCATATTCCAAGTGTGGACTAATCTGGGTTTTATGGATCTGCAACATTATCTCACGGCTCTTGAACTCAATCCCCGACTAATGGGGACATGGGTAACATTGCCAAGCTCTGTATTGATTCCTCATCTCTAAATGCCCTTTTCAAGCTGCATCCTTGAACTGCAAGCCTGCAAAGTGCTACAATTATTGCGGAAGGTATATTGTCTGGTTGCATTATGGCCTATTATGGGAACACCAATGCCTTTGAGTGGAAAATCCTACAAAAGGTAATGGATTTGGCCGAGTACATCACGGTTAAAGACCTCTCAACCATTGGACACATCTGCATGAAACACTGTCTTCGGAAAGCACCCTCCATCATCAAAGATTCTCACCACCAAGGCCATGCTCTTTTCTCTCTGCTGCCATCAGGTAGAAGGTACAGATGCCTCAGCATTCACACTGCCAGGTTCAAGAACCATTATTACGCCTCAACCATTAAGCTTTTGAACAAAAGAGGATAACTACACTCATCTATTGAGATGTTCCCACAACCAAAAACTCACCTTAAGCACTTATTATTATAACATCTTGTTATTTATTGCTATTTATTTTTATTTGCAATTCTACAATTTGTGGCCTTCTAAGCTTTTACCCTTTCATTGACTCTGTTTACAGTCACTATTCTATAGGTTTGCTGAGTATGCCTGCAGGAAAAAGAATCTCAGTGTTGTATATGGTGACATGTACAGTCTGTACTTTGAACTTTTAATTTTGAGGAGCCATTTCCAGGATTTACATTAAAAAATTACAAGACATTTCCATGTAGAAAGGGTGCATGATGTGAAGAAGAAACTGGATTCATAGTGTCCCCATGCATAGAGACTAGCAAAACACATTACAGTGCCAATTGGGGTTCGAATCTAGCCACTGTCTTTAAGGAGTTTGTATGTTCTTCCCATTACCGCATAGAATTCCTTTGGGTGCTGTAGTTTCCTTTCACATTCCAAAAGTGTACAGTTAAGATTAGGGTTCATGCATTGTGGGCATACTATGTTAGCATAGGAATCGTGACAACACTTGTGGTTTTCCCCCAGTACAATCCTCAGACTGTGTTGGATGTTGATGCTAATGATGCATTTCACTGAAGTCCATGTTATAAGTAATGCTAGCCTTGATCTCTAATCTCTCTGAACTATTATCCTTTGTGATGGTGGAGTTCACAGCCTTGGTAGGTACTGTCATTGTTGTTAGGGTGAATATTTGCAGTGGATTTTATTGATGGCACGCAGTACCGTAATGTGTCAGTGGTGGAAAGCATGAATATTTTGGGTGACGATGGAAAACCTATCAAATTGGTTGCCTTATCCTGGAAGCTGGAAGCTGGAAGCTGGCCAGTTTCTTAAATCCTGTTACAGCTGTGTTCATCCAAGCAAATGGAAAGTATTCTATCATTTTGCCGGCATGGGCCTTGCAGGTGGAAAACTTTGGCAGACTTGGAGAGGGGTTATTTATAGCAGGATACTCAGCCTCTAAACCAACCTTAGACACAAGGGATTCTGCAAATGCTGGAAATCTTAAGCAACACACACAAGATGCTGGAGGAACCCAGCAGCAATGTTTCCTCTAATTTTTACTAGTCAGTGTGTGCAAAAGTATTAAGTTGTGCAAATTTTTTTCCTGTGACAAAAGTATGTGCGCACTGAATGCACACACAGCTCAGGGGATCTCCCATCCACTGCTACCAACCTTATAGTTCCCATACCCCGCACTTCCCATTTCTACCTCTCACCCAAGATCCACAAACCTGCCTGTCCAGGTAAACCCATTGTTTCAGCTTGCTCCTGCCTCACCAAACTCATTTCTGCATACCTCAACACTGTTTTATCCCCCCCTTGTTCAATCCCTTCCTACCTACGTTTGTGACACTTCTCACACGCTGAAATTTTTCGATGATTTTAAGTTCCCTGGCCTCCATTGCTTTATGTTCACCATGGATGTCCAGTCCCTATATACTTCCATCCCCCACCAGGAAGCTCTCCGTTTCTTTTTGGATTCCAGACCTAACCAGTTCCCCTCTACCACCACTCTGCTCCGTCTAGTGGAATTAATCCTTACTCTTAATAATTTCTCCTTCGGCTCCTCCCACTTCCTCCAAACTAAAGGTGTAGCCATGGGCACCCGTATGGGTCCTAGCTATGCCTGCCTTTTTGTTGGCTTTGTGGAACAATCCATGTTCCAAGCCTATACTGGTATCTGTCCCCCACTCTTTCTTCGCTACATCGATGACTGCATTGGCGCTGCTTCCTGCATGCATGCTGAGCTCATTGACTTTATTAACTTTGCCTCCAACTTTCACCCTGCCCTCAAGTTTACCTGGTTCATTTCCGACCCCCTCCTCCCCTTTCTAGATCTTTCTGTCTCTATCTCTGGAGACAGCTTATCTACTGATGTCTACTATAAGCCTACGGACTCTCACAGCTACCTGGACTATTCCTCTTCTCACCCTGTCTCTTGCAAAAATGCCATCCCCTTCTTGCAATTCCTCCGTCTCCTCCGCATCTGCTCTCAGGATAAGGCTTTTCATTCCAGGTGAAAGGAGATGTCCTCCTTTTTTAAAGAAAGGGGCTTCCCTTCCTCCACCATCAACTCTGCTCTCAAACGCACCTCTCCTATTTCACACACATCTACTCTCACCCCATCCTCCCGCCACCCCACTAGGAATAGGGTTCCCCTTGTCCTCACCTACCACCCCACCAGCCTCCGGGTCCAACATATAATTCTCCGTAACTTCTGCCACCTCCAATGGGATCCCACCACTAAGCACATCTTTCCCTCCCCCCCACTCTCTGCTTTCCGCAGGGATCGCTCCCTATGCGACTCCCTTGTCCATTTGTCCCCCCCATCCCTTCCCACCGATCTCCCTCCCGGTTCTGTTGCCTGAGCCTTTGTACACCGTCCAAACGCGATTTACTTGCCAAGTGACGCTTCAAAAACTCAAGTTTCAAAATATCATCCCATTTATTTCCACTAGCAAATTCTCCAGCAACTTTCACATCACGTCAATACAAACAGATAACTCCAGTTTCTGAATCATACATAAATATTTCTCGTAGCTGAACGTTCATGACCTCATGAGCTTTCAGTGTAACAGTTTCTACTATTTTGTTAAGCCATTCAACTTTAAACAAATTTGCAGTTCTTTTGCGTTTCACGCCCTTTGCTTCTTTTGAATTCGACATCGTGAATCAATATTTTTTCCAATAAAAACTTAGTAAGCTATCTACAGGATTTGAAACAGGTCTTGGTAAACTTTACGATATGAACACTGTCCGTCAAAGATGGCTGCCACCGTGATGCAGCTGTACAAACCGCAACAGGATAGGTGAGATGACGTAAATTAGTGATGTACTTTGTGGTATTTGAAAAACCGACTAGTTAACAGAAACAGTTAGCTAAAAGATTATTTTCAATAAGTATAGTTATTAATTACTACATTACTTTAAGTAACTAACCTTTTGTGTGCACATTAATTTCCTTTGTGTGCTGGTTGAAAAACGTGTGTGCGCACACGCGCTCAGCTTAGAGGGAACTATGCCCAGCAGGTCAGTTAACATCTATGGAAAATAATAAAGTGTTGACATTTTGGGCCGAGGCCCATCATCAGGCTAAACTTTAAATAACCTTTGTACTTCATGTGTTATTATCTGTTTCCAACAATTTCTAATTCTATTACATATTGCTAACATTGAACTGCTGCCTACTTTCTTTCCAGATGAAGATCCTTGGCCTGAAATGTCAAAACTTTATTCCTTACAATTGATGCTGCCCAACCTGCTGAGTTCCTCCAGATTTTTTGTGTGTGTTACTGTGGATTTCCAGCAACTACAGAATCTCTTGAGTTTAGGCAGCATCAATGGAGGGAAACAAATAGCCAACATTTGGGTGGAACCCTTCATCAGGCCTGATCTTGTAACAAGAGCATTTATATGACTTGCCCAGCTGAGATTTTCATCAGTGGCGATTCCAGAATGTTGAAGATGGGGGAATCTGACCCCAGTATTACCACTGAGTGTCAAGGGCTGGTAATGACATCTTCTCTTGTAGCAGATAATAATTGTCTGGCACTTTTATAAATACAGTAAGAGAAGTCTACATCACAATGTGTAAGCAGTTCAGAAGATCTGAAAATCCCATGAGAGATATTACCAGCAGCACCATTGTCGGTCCAAAATGCTGGTGTCAGAATATGATTGGAGAAGTTGTAAATTGTTGTGGCAGAATTTTGAGAACTGGAAACAATGCAAAAGGAAATGTCAGACGAGGTAACCTTGTGGCTTCAAAAGAAACAATTGGAAAGAAGAAAAGTCGAACTTAAACAGGAAGTTGGAGAGTAAGTCAGGACGTAAACCACTGTGAGGTCAGAGGCACACATGTGGAGAAACTCTAATTTTGAAACTTAGAGTTGTGCTAATTGAGTTCATGATATGTATTAATGTGTTAATGTGGTCACTGCAATAACTGATGTGCTATTTGCATATTTTCAATTTAAGTTTTTATTCATTAATTATGTAATGAAATATGCTTGGGTAGATAGTAATTCAAAGCAATATTTGCATGAAGGACTTAGCTGAATTTATGTTATAAAGAATGATGCACCAGAATGATTAGCTAGAATTTCAGAGGTGTTAGTGCAGTCATATGAAAATAACTTCAAAACTGAATGAATCAATAATCCGAACATTGTTGTCTCCTTTAGATTTATAACTATGAAAATAACTACGATATCTGAGGTGGAAGTTTCTATGCAGTGGGCGGTGAGTGTGTTGAAGTGAGCCACCTCAAGGTGGGTACAGTACTTTAAAAAGCAGTTGGTCTAGCACATGGAGGGGTGGGGCTTACCAGGATATGGAGTGAACACAGGAAATTTGTACTAACTGGGTGGGTGCTGGGGTCAGCATGGGCTCATTAGGCCGAGTGGCCTCTATCACTGCTGTATTGCTCTCTGACTCTCTGACTCTAATTAGTTAATAGCATCATTTTATATAGTTAACTGATAATATAATGTAACGTACAGTACTGTGCCAGAGTCTTGGGCACAGTACTGTAGTAATTTTTGCACAGTACTGTGGTAATTTTATGTATTGCATTGTACTGCAGCAAAAAAAGGCACAAGTTTCATGACATATATGAGTGATGATAAACCTGATTCTGATATGGGTCTCTTTTGTGGACTAAGTGTGGGAAGGAGGCGAGGAAATGGGAATCATGTTTGGGAAAATTGGAAGGGAGAGGGGATGGAGTGGGAAGAATTATTGAGACCTTCTGTAATGGTCGATTTTAAAAACCTCAGCTTAAATGCTCTCTAGCTTCTCTGGCAAACCTGCCTGCAAGGAGATTAGTCCCCATCGGGTTCAGGTGTAACCTGTCCTTTTTGTACAGGTCATATCTTTCCCAGAAGAGATTCCAATGATCCAGAAATCTGAAACACTACCCCCTGCACCAGTTCTTCAACCACACGCTCATCAGCTAAATCATCCTATTCTTATTCTCAGTGGCATGTGACACAGGCAACGATCCAGAGATTATTACCCTGGAGGCCCTGCTTTTCATCTTTCTACCTAATTCCTGGTACTCTCTCTACAGGACCTCCTTCCTTTTCCTACCTATGTCGTTGGTGCCAATATGTACCACGACATCTAGTTATTCATGCTGCCCTTTTAGAATGCTGTGGACCCAGTCTGAGATACCCATAACCCTGGCACCCAGGACCATCCAGGTGTCTCTTTCATGTCTACAAGATCCATTATCTGCTTCTCTGATTATGGAATCCCCTACCACTCCAGTACTCCTCTTCCCCCCCATTCCCTTTTGAGCCACAGAGACAGAATCAGTGCAAGAGATCAGGTCACTGCAGCTTCCCCCGGTAGATTGCTCCCTCCCCGCCAACAGGATCCAAAGTATTTTATTGTACAGAATGGACACTGAGGTATTCTGCACCGGCTGCTTACTTCCTTTCCCTCTCCTAACAGTCACCCAGGTACCTGCCTCCTGCAACTTAGGGGTGATTTAACACGTCCTCATTTTCCCATATAAACCGAAAGTCATCCAGCTGCAGCTTCAGTTCCTTAACATTGCCTCCAAGGAGCTGCAGCTCAACGCACTTCATGCAGATGCAGTTATCAGGGAGACTGAAGGTCTACCACAGTTCCCACCCCTCACACAAGAAACAGACTCTGGACATGTTCTCAGTGCACTAACTACGTACTGACAAAAAAGAAAACTAGAAACCTATTAGAATCTTCGCCAGTGCTTGCTCAAGCCTGTTGAGCCAAAATGGCTGCTCCACTTACACCTTGCTTCTTTTTATTGGCCCCTGTCAAGCGCCTTATAGATCATTTGATTCCAGCCACCAAAAAATCCCGATAGCACCTGAGCTGTTTTGAAACCTCGTGCTGTGTCACCAACAAATGACCTCTCATGCTGATTGCGGCCCTCCGAGAAGAATTATTTGGTAATAACTGCCAACTGACATGAATAAGAACATAGGAACATAAGAAATATGAGCAGGAGTAGGTCATCTGGCCCGTCGAGCCTGCTCCACCATTCAATAAAATCATGGCTGATTTAGCCATGGACTCATCTCCACCTACCTTCCTTTACCCATAACCCTTAATTCCCCTACTACGCAAAAATCTATCCAATCTTGTTTTAAATATATTTACTGAGGTAGCCTCCAATGCTTCATTGGGCAGAGAATTCCACAGATTCACCACTCTCTGGGAAAAGCAAGTCCTCCTCATCTCTGTCCTAAATTTACTCCCCTGAATCTTGAGGCTATATCCCCTAGTTCTAGTCTCACCTACCAGTGGAAACAACTTTCCTGCCTCTATCTTATCCATCCCTTTCAAAATGTTATGTTTCTGTGAGAGCTCATCTCATTCTTCTGAACTCCAATGAGTACAATCCCAGGTAACTCAATCTCTCCTCTTGGTCTAAACCCCTCATCTCTGGAAACAACCTGGTGAAACTCTTCTGCAGCACCTCCAAAGCCAGTATATCCTTCCTCAAGCAAGGAGATCAGAACTGCACACAGTACTCCAGGTGCAGTCTTACCAGTAGCATGCACACTTGCAGCATAACCTCCCTGCTCTTAAATTCAATCCCTCCAGAAGGCAGTACCATCAATAAACCTATAGACTCTACAACTAAGGAGAAACATTTGGAGGCTTGTTTTATTAAGGTTGTGGGAAAAAGGACATTAAGAACATTTGTTATGATGGTTGGAGGAGAAAATGTTCGGCGCCTATCTTGTGTTGATCGGTCAAGGAGAAGAGTGGCCAACAGGTATCAAGTGCCTTATCTGCAATACTATAACAGTATGATAGCAGAAGCCTCAGCCATAAATCTGGAGGAGAATAGGAAATTAATGTCACAAAGTCACAGAGCACTACAGAACAGAAACAAGCCCTTTAGCCCATCTAGTTCATGCTAAACTATTGCCATCAAAAAGAGTCATGGAGCATTACAACATGTCCATGGATGAGATTGAAGATTGAAGTTTTATCAATGGCTTTAGGGATCAGCAATGTTTAAAATCAATACTTAGGCTTTGGTGTGTTACAGCATCAAGATGGAGTAGATTGTGGCTGGGACAGTTGTAATGCAGGAAGGGTGAAGAATATACCCGACAAGAACTATGCCAAGATAAGATTGTTTCAGGAGAATGCATCAACTGCCACTCCTGGGAAAATGTCATCCAAGTGCCCATACAAAGTTGACCCCCATCCCTCAGAAACTGATTGGAAAGCTGAGCCTACTGGGCCTGAACACCTTCCACTGCAATTGGATCCTAGACTTCCTGACTGGGAGACCTCAGTCAGACCGGATCGGAAGCAGCATCTCCAACACCATCACACTAAGCACGGGGGCCCCCCAGGGCTGTGTGCTTAGTCCACTGCTGTTCACTCTGCTGACCCACGACTGTGCTGCAACGCACAGCTCCAACCATATCATCAAGTTCGCCGATGACACGACCATGGTGGGTCTCATCAGCAAGAATCATGAGTCAGCATACAGAGAGGAGGTGCAGCGGCTAACAGACTGGTGCAGAGTCAACAACCTGTTTCTGAATGTGAACAAAACAAAAGAGATGGTTGTTGACTTCAGGAGGACACGGAGTGACCACTCTCCGCTGAACATCAACGACTCCTCCGTAGAGATCGCTAAGAGCACCAAATTTCTTGGTGCTCACCTGGCGGAGAATCTCACCTGGTCCCTCAACACCAGCTCCGTAGCAAAGAAAGCCTAGCATCACCTCTACTTTCTGCGAAGGCTGAGAAAAGTCCATCTCCCACCCCCCAGCCTCACCACATTCTACAGAGGTTGTATTGAGAGCATCCCGAGCAGCTGCATCACTGCCTGGTTCAGAAATTGCACCGTCTCAGATTGCAAGACCCTGCAGCGGATAGTGAGGTCAGCTGAGAAGATCATCAGGGTCTCTCTTCCCGCCATTAGACATGCTGCATCCGTAAAGCAAGCAGCATTATGAAGGACCCCACGCACCCCTCATACAAACTCTTCTCCCTCCTGCCATCTGGCAAAAGGCACCGAAGCATTCAGGCTCTCACGACCAGACTGTGTAACAGTTTCTTCCCCCAAGTCATCAGACTTCTCAATACTCAGACGCTGGACTGACATCAACCTACTGCCCTCTACTGTGCATATTGTCTTGTTTATTATTTATTGTAATGCCTGCACTGTTTTGTACATTTTATGTAGTCCTGGGTAGATCTGTAGTCCAGTGTAGCTTTGTGTTGTTTTAAGTAGTTCAGTGTAGTTTTTGTACTGTTCATGTAACACCATGGTCCTGAAAAACATTGTGTCGTTTTTACTGTGTACTGTACCAGCAGTTATGGTCGAACTGACAATAAAAAATGACTTGACTTGACTTGAAAACTGCATTTGGATATCATTGGGTCTCATAGCCGAAGGAGCCTGGTTGAATTTCAAATTGGTGAGAACTACATAAAACTGGTTGTTATCCTGTTTCATTTGAAAATTAATTATCAATTGCATTGCACTGAGGAAGGTGATGTTTTGCAAATAATTACTTGGCAATTATTCACTCATGCTTATCTAATTGACGCTGTAGTTTAGAAATGGAGATGCAACATGCCTTTGGTGTTTATTTATAAACTTCAAACATTTAAAATAATTTATGTTGTTATCAACTATTGTATTTCAAAATTGTAAATTGCATGGTTTGAAATCTATTACAGTTGTACATTCTTTTACAAGTCTAGTACAGTTGTACATTCTTCGACCTATTCTCGAAGTTTGACTAGAATCTGTCCGTGGGGCAAAAATAGTCAGGTCTCTCAGTCAAGCACAAAAGAGAATTCTTTTAAAACAATTATTAAAACTGACTGGATGCCATAAGGAAGGAAATATAAGTACATCACTTCAAATATTAGCGATAAAGCGTTTTGAGACGCTGGTGTTGAAGCATATCAGCTCCTGTCTGAATGGTGACTTGGATCCACTCCAATTCACCTACCATAGCAACAGGTCCACAGCAGATGCTATGCCGTGGACCCTGGAACATCTGGACAGCAAATATATCAGAATGTTTTTTTTAATCAATTACAGCTCAGTAGTTAACACCATCATCCCCTCAAAAGAGCCCATGGAATTACAGGAAAGTTACATACGTGGATAGAGCATTGGCTGATTGGCAAGAAACAGAGAGTGGGAATAAAGGGATCCTATTCTGGTTGGCTGCCAGTTACCAGTGGTGTTCCGCAGGGATCAGTGTTGGGGCCGCTTCTTTTTACATTGTACATCAACGATTTGGATTATGGAATAGATGGCTTTGTGGCTAAGTTTGCTGACGATACGAAGATAGGTGGAGGGGCCGGTAGTGCTGAGGAAACGGAGAGGTCTGCAGAGAGACTTGGATAGATTGGAAGAATGGGCAGAGAAGTGGCAAATGAAGAACAATATTGGAAAGTGTATGGTTATGCACTTTGGCAGAAAAAATAAACGGGCAGACTATTATTTAAATGGGGAAAGAATTCAAAGTTCTGAGATGCAACGGGACTTGGGAGTCCTCGTACAGGATTCCCTTAAAGTTAACCTCCAGGTTGAGTCAGTAGTGAAGAAGGCGAATGCAATGTTGGCATTCATTTCTAGAGGAATAGAGTATAGGAGCAGGGATGTGATGTTGAGGCTCTATAAGGCACTGGTGAGACCTCACTTGGAGTACTGTGGGCAGTTTTGGTCTCCTTATTTAAGAAAGGATGTGCTGATGTTGGAGAGGGTACAGAGAAGATTCACTAGAATGATTCCGGGAATGAGAGGGTTAACATATGAGGAACGTTTGTCCGCTCTTGGACTGTATTCCTTGGAGTTTAGAAGAATGGGGGAGACCTCACAGAAACATTTCGAATGTTAAAAGGCATGGACAGAGTGGATGTGGCAAAGTTGTTTCCCATGATGGGGGAGTCTAGTACGAGAGGGCATGACTTCAGGATTGAAGGGCGCCCTTTCAGAACAGAAATGCAAAAAAATTTTTTTAGACAGAGGGTGGTGAATCTATGGAATTTGTTGCCACAGGCAGCAGTGGAGGCCCAGTCATTGGGTGTATTTAAGGCAGAGATTGATAGGTATCTGAGTAGCCAGGGCATCAAAGGTTATGGTGAGAAGGCGGGGCAGTGGGACTAAATAGGATAAAATGGATCAGCTCATGATAAAATGGCGGAGCAGACTCGATGGGCCGAATGGCCTACTTCTGCTCCTTTGTCTTATGGTCTTATGGTCTAAAATTAATCAATAAACTCCAAAACCTGGGCCTCAATACCCCCTTGTGCAAATGGATCCTGGATTTTCTCATTTGTAAACCCAGTTTGGATTGGCAAAAGCATCTTCACAATCTCCATCAGCACAGGAGCACCACTGGGATGTGTACTTAGCCCCCAATCTACTCACTTTACACCTATGATTATGTGGCTAAGTACAGCTCCAACACCATATACAAGCTTGCTGACGACACCACTGTTAGTCATCAAAGGCGGTGATGGATCAGGAAGAAGATTGAAAATTTGGCTGAGTGGTGTAATAACAACAACCTCTCACCCAATATCAATAAGACCAAGGAACTGATGGTAGATTTCAGGAGAGGGAAACCAGAGCTCTATAAGCCAGTACTCGTCGGAGGATCAGAGGTGGAGAGGGTCAGTAGCTTTAAATTTCTGCGTGTCACAATCTCAGAGGACCTATCCTGGACCTATCATATGAATATTATTGCGAAGAAAGCACAAGAACGCCTTTACTTCCTCAGGCGTCTGTGGAGGTTCGGCATATCATCGAAAAACTTGGCAAACTTCTATATATGTGCGGTGGAAAGTGTGATGTCTGACTGCATTACAGCCTGGTGTGGGAACACCAAGGTAGTGGGTTCAGCCCAGTACATCGCAGGTAAAACCCTCCCAACTATTCAGCATGTCTGCATGAAACATATCAGCTCCTGTCTGAATGGTGACTGGGATCCTCTCCAATTCACCTACCAAAGCAGCAGGTTCACAGCAGATGCTATCTCGTGGTCTCTTCATACAACCCTGGAACATCTGGACAGCAAAGGTATATACATCAGAAAAGTAGTATGAGTTATCAGAGATCCTCACCACCCAGTCCATGCTCTTTTCTCACTGCTGCCGTCAGGTGCCTCAGGACTTACATTATCGGGTTCAAGAACAGTTACTGCTCCTCAACCATCAGGCTCTTGAACAAAAGGGGATAGCTACACTCATTTAAGGACTCTGTTATATTGTTATTTCATGCTTGTTATTTATTGCTATTGACTTATATCTACATTTCCTGATGTTTACAATTTACAGTTACTGTTCTGCAGATTTGCTAAGTACGCCTGCAGAAAAAGAATCTCAGGGTTGTATCCGGTGACACATATGTACTCTGATAATAAATTTTACTTTGAACTTTGAACTTTGAACTTTTTGGAAATTGATAAAGGTACAATGTAAAATACTGCTAAGTATCCTATTTCAACATAATCAATACCTTACTGTTAACCCATGTACTCATATAGACCCCTGAATCCGTACTGAGGATTAACAGAGTCCATGACTACCTTGCAAGCTATTCTTTATATAGCACTTATGTTAACTCTAGATGCAATATTCCCTTCGGATTTTACCACCTTTGTCCTGTTTGCCTGCTTCAAGACCATAAACTGGCCAACAAAGGAACGTTTGATGTTAAACAATTAGGACAACAAAGATTCCCTGATGTTATACAGGAAACTCTACTCCAGCCATGTTTCTAAAGCTAGATGCACCGAAGACATTTTATGATTTGTACTGATGACTTGTGGGTTTTGTGACATTGCCACCTAGCAGGTGTCCAGGAGAACAGTTTGCATTTGTGTACATGAATACCCTAGCATTTATTTCCTTGCTGAGCCAGCTATTTGAAAAGCTCTATTCCGATTATGGGTTCCCACAGCATTGTGGGATAGAAATCTCTTCAGTTTTGGCTCACTGTGTTATGTATACATGTTAAAATATAAGAGCAAGGATGTGATGCTGAGGCTTTCTAAAGCATGAGTTAGACCACACTTGGAGTATCGTGAACAGCTTTGGGCCCCTTATCTAAGAAAAGATGTGCTGGCATTGGAGAGGGTTCAAAGGAGGTTCACGAAAATGATTCCAGGATTATGAGGAGTGTTTGATGGCTCTCTAGAATTCAGAAGAATGGCGGGGGGGGGGGATCTCATTGAAACCTATCTGTTGTTGAAAGACCTCGACAGAGTGGATGTGGAGAAGATGTTTCCTATAGTGGGTGAGTCTAGGACCTGAGGGAACAGCCTGAGAATAAAGGGACATCCACTTATAACAGAGATGAGAAGGAATTTCTTAAGTCAGAGGGATGGTGAATCTGTGAAATTCATTGCTACAGACGACTGGGGAGGCCAAGTCATTGAGTATATTTAAAGCAGAGGTTGATAGTTTCTTGGTTAGTCAGGATGTTAAAGATTACGGAGAGAAGGCAGGAGAATAGGGTTGAGAGAGACAATAAATCAGCAGACCAGTCTCGATGGCCGAGCGACCTAATTCTAATCCAATGCCTTACGGTCTTATGGTTTTATGAAACCAGAGGTCCATGAGTCTCTCCTGATTGGAAGATCAGAGGTGGAGAGGTGGAACTTAAAGTTCATAGGTGTCATTATTTTGGAAGACCTGTCCTGGGCCAGTACGTAAGTGCAATTATGAAGAAAGCACGGCAGCACCACTTAGGAGTTTGTGGAGATTCAGCATGACATCTAAAACATTGATGAACTTCTATAGATAGGTAGTGTAGAGTATACTGACTGGTTGCATCACAGTTTGGTATGGAAACACCAATGTCCTTGAATGGAAAATCATAAAGTAGTGGATATGGCCCAGTCTATCATGAGTAAAGCCCTCCCAGCATTGAGCACATCTACAAAGAGCATTCTTTCAGGAAAGCGGCATCCATCATCAGGGACCCCCACCACGCAGGTCATGCTCTCTTCTTGCTGCTGCAATCCGGAAGAAGGTGCAAGAGCCTCAGGACTCATACTACTAGGTTCAGGAACAATTACTACCCCTCAACCATTAGGCTCTTGAACCAACTGGTGACAACTTCATTTTACTTCAGTTGCCCCACAACAAATGGACTCACTTTCAAGTACCCTTCATCTCATGTTCTTGATATTTATTGCTTATTTACTTATTATTATTTCTTCTTTTTGTATTTGCACTGTTTGTTGCCTTCTGCACTCTGGTTGAACACACTAGTTGGGTGGTCTTCCTCGATTCCATTATGGTTATTATTCTATAGATTGATTGAGTATGCCCGCAAGAAAATGAATCTCAGGATTGCATATGGTGATGTTTATGTACCTTGCTAATAAATTTACCTTGAACTTTGATGGTATGACTGCAAGTTACAGATTAGATCTGAGTTGAAAATGCGTGTATAAGATGATGAGAGGCATTGATCGTGTGGATAGTCAGAGGCTTTTTCCCAGGGCTGAAATGGCTAGCATGAGCGGGCACAGTTTTAATGTGCTTGGAAGTAGATACAAAGGAGATGTCAGGGGTAAGTTTTTTACGTAGAGAGATGAGTGTGTGGAATGGGCTGCCGGCAACGGTGGTGGAGGCAGATACGATAGGATCATTTAAGAGACTCCTGGACAGGTACATGGAGCTTAGAAAAATAGAGGGCTGTGGGTAACTCTATGTAATTTTTGAGGTAAGGACACATTCAGCACAGCTTTGTGGACCGAAGAGCCAGTATTGTGCTGTAGGTTTTCTATGTTTCTATGATCTATAATTTCTGTGATTTTCCAGAGATCTGCTGAGCTCAAGTAATATTAATTGACTTTTGAACATTACAATATGGCCAAGTTTAAATGATCATTAGTTTCAAATAGGACAACCTCAAATAATATTATTATAAATTATGTAATATTGTATATGGTAAATGTCATCAGTAAAAAATTAAAATTGATAGAATTTATTTTACATCTATGGATAATTAAAGGTGACAAAGATTACAAACACTTGATTTCACTTGATTTCTGTATAATTTATAAAGTACTGCTTACAATTTTTAAACTACCCTTAATTTTGTTGAAATATTTGAATCATAGTTGAATAATACTAAGTCAACAATACCTGTGTAAATCTGTCTTTGCATGTTTTGAGCCATCTTTACGCTTGTTATTTAGAAAGTAGTTACCACCAGGCTTTTGAGCCAGGGTGGACAACTTCACTAATCTCAACAATGAACTGATTCCACAACTTTTAGACTCAATTTCCAGGACTCTACACTCATGTTCTCTATTCTATTTTATTTATTTGTTTGCTTATTTATTATTAGTTTTTTTGTATTTGCACAGTTTGTCTTCTTTAGTATGTTGGTTGTTTGTCCATCCATGTGTATAGTATTTCATTGACTCTATTGTGTATCTAATGTGAATGCGCACAAGAAAATGAATCTCAGGTTAGTATATGGTGACATATATGTACTTTGATAATAAATTTACTTTGAATTTTGGTCTGTGAAGAGAGTTATATGGGTCTATTACTAGTATTTAATCTTTAATGTCAAGTGTGGTACAACAATTTTAAACTGTCGTGCTATGATATATTAACTATAAGAAAATAATATCGGGCCACATCATCAGTACATTTTTCAAACCAATATGGCAAAAGAAGATAGCATAAGATACATAAAAGTACGATTGCTTATGAAATAAAAGACACAATGGCATCAGCTTTATTTTCAATTTTGGTATTTCAAATACATAACATTGAATAAAATATTCTTTCTATAAACAGACGAGAAACATGGTTCATTGTATGAATGTCCTAAAAACTGCTATGATTGAATTACAGTTTAATTAACTAAATATTAGAAAAACATGTAAAAGCCCAGTTTTCAAATGTGGAACAACACAAAATTTCAGAATTAATTATTAGACTTTATAAGCATTACCAACAATTCTGACTTCATCATAACTCTTGTAATGCAACCTTTTTATTTGAAGAATTTTCATAGATGGAAATTAGATATATTTCATAATATACCAGAGGATCGCCCAAATCAGCAGTTCATAGCAAGCTTAAATAGAAAACAATGTTATGAGAATGCATAATGCATTGTTCTGCCATTCATATGGGCCCGTGCTGTTTGGAAATCCCTTTAACGCCAAAAGATGTATTACTTACTTTGGGTTATGGCACTTGATCACAGCCAATTTTTTGTGAATCTTGGAATTTTGGGAAACTCCAGCTTGAAACAGGCATGACTTCCACAAAGTCCATGAAGGATGTGCAGTCGTAGATATAGTTCCTGAAATAGTCCAGGAACTTTGTTTAACGTAAACTCAACGGGACATGAAGGATGGAGTGTTAGCATTCAGATAGGGAAGACTTTCCTTCACCTAATTGGTATTTGCCACCTATATTCCCAGAATAAACATATGAACATTATGCTTCAGTAGTATCAATGCATATTTCTAAATTGGGCCTATGTTCTTTTGTCTAAATGTCTAAAGGGGTCAAATTTGGTGCTCCCGTCTGTTCATATGGTTAAAATGGTAAGAAATGTAACAACAAGGAAGAAATCATCACATGTACTAAATATACTAGTATTAAAATCTAATAACCATAATATAAACATTGCTTTATGTAAGATACTGATGATATTTCTTTTTCAGGGTGCATTAAAAGCTATTGAAATGGCACTTTGACTTCAGGTGTAAAAGCATACTAGTTATTCTAAAATGGCTTTTTCATGGTTTGACTTTACCCAAAATGAGGAAATAGTTTATGGTTAGTGTCAATACAGAACACAAAAATAAAACTTAACTAAAATTTATTTCAATACAAACGTTCACAATTTGAATACTCTTGTTTTGCTCTATATTTTTATCAAACAATATTCTCCATGTGAGTTTGTTCTGGACTGTATTTTTTTACTTCAAAAAATATTAATGTTGAAAGTATTAAAGTAAAATACAGATATGGACAAATATAATCAAGTATCAATTTGTCCTTCTCTTAGCTAATGTACAATTAATTATTTATTGCATTATGGTTTTAAGCATTATAATATGACTCACTGCTAATAATAAAACACTTGAATAACGTCCTTTGGATTTACGAAAGAGGAGCACATGGGGACATTTGGCATAAAACATCCTGCTTTTATCAGGCTTAAAAAAGTCAACGTACAAAATCATTATCTAAAATAAAAAATTCATGGACTCTTTACATCCAAGAATAATGTATCTTCAGGAAATAGGTATGTTTTTCATTAACTTGATAGCTGTTTTATTGCATTTCTACTTCTGTACTTTTTGATTTCTCCGTATGGCGTTTATGCTTTTTCCTAATGGAGAGATGGTATGCATCATAAAATACGAAAAAAAAACGTAGCAGTAATGGTTATATTTCCAATAAAAAGTTCTAAGTTTGTCTCAAATTTGAACACAATGGGTTTGAAATTCTCTGCAAATTTTAGCATTTTAATTAATATGATCACATAAAATTCTTATCTATTTGAACAATAATTGGTTAAATTAAAATTCATTATGAGTCTTTACAAATGAACTTAACAAAACTATGTTAAACAGAGCACTAAAGGTACATCAAAGGGATAACCAAACCGCCATGTTAATTTGCACATTTAACTCACTTCCAAATACTTAAAGACCCATTTGCCCTGCAGCTCGTAATTAATTATCCATCTAGGAATAATCCTATACAGTAATTATAAGTACCCTTATTATTAGTTCAAAAAGTAGTTGTGGGCCTGTCTAGGGACATGCAAGTAAAGTATCATTTTCAAACAGTTAGCGATTTAATACATTTCAGACTTTCCCTTGATATATTTTTCAGGTCCAGTCCAATTTTCACCCCCCTCCGAGCTTCATCCATCCTAGGTTTTGCTCTTTTCTTACGACTTAAACAATTAATTTCCCCTGACAGAGTCATAGAGCACTACAGTGCAGGAACAGGCCCTTCTGCCCATCCAGCCCATGCTAAACTGCTATTCTGCCTAATCCCAACAACCTGGAACATGGAACATAGCTCTCCATACCCGTCTCATACATGTACAGTACCTATCCAGGGTTCTCTTAAATGTTGAAACCAAATTCACATCCACCACTTCCACTGGAAGCTCGTTCCACACTCTCATTACTCTTTGTGTGAAGAAGTTCGCCCTTGTACTAAATATTTCATCTTTTACTCTTAACCTATGACTTCTAGTTTTAGACTCACCGATCCTCAGTGGAAAATATCTGCTTGTATTCACCATATCTATACCCTTCATCATTCTGTATACCTCTATCAAATCTCCCCTAATTCACATACAGTGCACTCCACTAAGTCCTAATGTATTCAATCTTACCCTATAACTCAGGCCCTCAAGTAACATTCTTGTAAATTTTATCTGTACTCTTTTAAACTTATTGATATTTTTCCTGTACGTATATGACCAAGACGACACACAATACTTCAAATTAGGCCTCACCAACGTTTTATACAACTGCAATATCCCAACTCATCTACTCAATACTTTGGTTTATAAAGGCCAATATGCCAAAGGCTCACTTTCTGACATATTTACCCATGATGCAACTTGAAATGATTAAACATTTTGAAATGCAAAGATTTCCAACGGAGTTACCTCCTTAAAATTTCCTTTTCTAGAAAAGTTGAACCATATTCATTTGAACAAGTTCGATAGTTTATATATTGCCAATACTATTAAGTCTGAATAATATCATACCTCTGAATCACGAGTGCAACAATGACGCCAAGGACAGTAATTCCAAAAAGACATCCAAAGACAATTGCAACAGTATAACCTGCAAAATAAAAATAACACCAGAAGAGTTATTTCCAGAACTGCATTACAAACAAGGCACAAAATAATTCGCAATGATGTTCCCCCTTTGCATGTTAACAATGATTATTTTATAGTAAGAAATGGGACAAATAAACCAAAATGGAATTGGAAATGGAACCAATTGTTCAATGTTCTTTTGAGCTCGTGAAATACTGCTGTATTTGCATGTCATATCAAAAGGTATCATTACACAATTTTGAAGAAGAAAGGAAAATTCTTCTCAGAATATGGACCATGATTTAATGTAAGCTCAACTACCCTCACTCAAGCCATATTAACTATTTATCTTCAAGTTAGATCTTGCTGTGAAGAACTTGATTTCTCCATTTTGGACATTATCATTATTATTAAACCTTGCAAAATAATTTGTTGACAGCCACACACTCTGGAATGTTCTGAAGTAAAGGCACTCAGAAATTTAGGCCTTTTAATATTTTATTGCGGAAAATGGAAGTCTAGCATTGATCTTCCTTGTGACTTTTTTTATTGAAAAGGATTGCTGAAAGACTGGTCAACCTTCTTGATAAGGTGTAAGAATTAATTAAAAAATGAATATAAAATTATTAAGTTAATTGAAAAGTAAAGCACGTAAAACTACCTCACTGTTATGGAATGAAATTTGTGTTTGGATGTATGATTATTGTTGCTGATTTGGCTCTGTGACCACGTTCATAATTCACTGTCCTCTGCTGTCGGACACAACTTTAATTGTTTCTTCATTAAACATTCACAGGAAGATAAATATTCCACACAGGAAGAATATGGCTATATAAAGGACCAATCATATCAATATTGCACTAGCAACATTTACTTTCCTCTCTTAATAAATTATGAAAGTCTGGGAAGGAAGAATAACTAAGATAGAATTTATAATTGCTTTATTCCAGTAATTCCAGACATAAGAGCCAAATTAGGCCATTCAGCCCATCAAGTCCGTCTGCCATTTCATCATGGTTGATTTATTATCCCTCTCAACCCCGTTCTCTGTCTTCTCCTCGTAACCCTTGATGCCCTAATTAACCAAGAACCTATCAAAATCTGCTTCAAATATACCCAATGACTTGGCCTCCACAGCCATCTGTGGCAATGAATTCCACAGATTCACCACCCTCTGATTAAAGAAATACCACCTCATCCATGTAGGAATAAATTTTCTCTCAAGTCTGCTCCATCATGGCTGATCTGAAACTGAAGCTCAGTTTTCTACCTAACTCATACTCCTCGTTATCTTAGATGTGATTAGATTAGATTAGATTTAACTTTATTGTCATTGTGCTGAGTACAAAAATGCAGTTAGCATCTGACCAGAAATGCAAAGAATAGTGTTATTTACAAAATAACTGCGAATACAAAGTAAGTGCTACAGCACACAAATATATAAGTACTGGGACAGTACAATATGGGTGTAATACTGCTTAACGCTGTGATGTGAGGTTCAGCAGGGTCACAGCCTCAGGGAAGAAGCTCTTCCTGTGCCTGCTGGTGCGGGAGCGGAGGCTCTTGTAGTGCCTACCGGATGGGAGAAGAGTAAAAAGTCCATGTTTAGGGTGAGATGCATCCCTGATAATGCTTTTCGCCCTGCCCAGGCAGTGTTTATGGTAGATGTTCTCAATGGTGGGCAACTGGGTGCCGATAATCCGCTGGGCAGTTTTCACCACACGCTGGAGTGCTGTGTGGTCTGATATGGGACAATTGCCATACCACACTGAGATGCAGTTGGTGAGTAGGCTCTCAATGGTACAGCGGTAAAAGTCCGTCAGTATCCTAGGACAGATGTGAGCTTTCTTGATGCTCCGCAAGAAATAAAGGCGCTGTTGTGCCTTTTAGATCAGGATGGAGGAGTTCAGGGACCAGGTGAGATCCTCAGAAATGTGGACACCAAGGAATTTGAAGCTTGATACACGCTCCACTACAGCTCCGTTGATGTAGATGGGGATGTGAGTGTGGCTCCTAGCATGCCTGAAGTCCACAATGATCTCCCTGGTCTTCTGAGTGTTAAGGGCCAGGTTGTTGTCGGCTTACCACGCGGCCAGGTGCTGGACCTCATCCCTGTAGGCCGTCTTGTCATTCCCTCTGATCAGGCCAACCACCGCGGTGTCGTCTGCGAACTTGATTATGGAGTCAGAACCATGTGATGGATATTCGCCTCCTGGACCTCTTGCTTATGGTTGAAAATCTCGATTTCTAAACACAGCAGCTGCCACTTGTGAGATGAAGCGGTTCTAAGTAAACTTCCAACTAACAATTTGTTTAATTTTTGGTCGTAAATGGGAGTCAGTCTTCAGTTCTTAAAATGTGAATAGCAAGGAGTAATCAGTTTGAAGTTAAAACAAAGGACAGTCTAATGACAGCTTTGCAGACAAATTCTGCAAGCAGCAGACACTCTCTCTGGAGAAAGTAAATGCACCTGGTCTATTGCTGCTTCAGAGAGTGGTATAAGACAATGGGTTGTTTAATTTGTCTTTGTTCAAAACAGACAACACTGACTAAGTTGCTTAGTTCAATGAAGCTTGCAGACCAGATGGATAATATCATTTAGCATATCAATAACTGATGTGTTTATAGTTGGAAGATTTATGTACTCAGCGAGGTTAGCTTTACAGCACCAATTGTGGTAGCTGAGATCCGTGTTACCAAAAGCTTTAAGTCCTTTTGTGTAAAAAGGATATCTGAGGAAATATCACATACACTTGAGGTCACCCAAGCGTTAGAAAAAGGATATAACTGTAAAGAGCTGTTTAGGCTTATGAGGAATCGGGTAAGGAACATCATGAAGCTATGAAAGAAACACAAGCAAACTAGAATCTGTTCCTCCGGCTTCAGTTTCTGCAATAGACGATTCATTCATCAGCATTGTTGGTATGTCTTTTTAGTTTATAGGAATTGTACCTGTGATTTGTAAATCCTTTATGGAAATGGTTTGTAATTTGGAAACGTGTAGGATAAAAAAATGCTTTGTAAGTTTTTCTATGTGTTTTAATAATGTTTTAAGCTCTTTCCTCCATAGTCCATTCTCCTCCCCGATCAGATTTCTTCTTCTCCAGCCTTTTACCCTTCCCACCCACCTGGCTTCACCTAACACCTTCTAGCTAGTCCTCCATCCCCACCCCCCAGCTTTTTATTCTGGCATATTCCCCCTTCCTTCCCAGTCCTGAAGAACGGTCTCGGCTTGAAATCTCCACTGTTCCATAGATGCTGCCTGACCTGCTGAGTTCCTCCAGCATTTTGTGTGTGTTGCTTTGGATTTCCAGTGTATGCAGAATCTCTTGAGTTTTGGTTTTTAAATGTATTGTTTGGATTTAAACACGTATCACTGAAAATAAATGAACTGTGTTTTAAACTACTTTGTTAACTAGAAGTATCTTCTTCTTGGTGGAGAGAGAGGAAACATTGCTCAAATAGTGGCTATTGGCAGCTAAACTTGCTTTGGAGAATAAATAGGGAAATGAACTAGTCTTTGAACATTGGATAATTACAGTATAATCTCCCTTTAGTGAGAGTACTCGTGGGTATTTAGTATATCTAATAGGGCTTAAGGTCTTTGCCTGAGTTTAGAACTTCATGGTCAGCAAACCCAATACCATCAAACTCAATATTAAAAATATTCTTGGTCTAATACCCTTCACCACCTTCACAATGCTAAAGAACAGGTTTGATCTTTGACATGTTGTCAGTCACTCCAGAAAAGTGTCTTCTCTCTCTTTTCAACCCTAATACAATATTTAAAGGAACAACAATGTTTCTCCATGATCCCATAGGATATACTTCAAAATGGAAATGAATATACATTTTTCCATTCATCAATACCTTCATCTCTCTGCTGAACGTCAATTTCTTCATCTACGATGCGTCGACCTTGTTTGTTTGCAACTAAGGAAAAAAAAATACATATAAAAATTAAGTGAACATTTTGTTATCTTTTTGCTGATATATTTTTTTTCTAATTTTCATTCTTGTTACAGTCTTGTTACAATTTTGAACATTTTAGTACTGAAATCTTCAATTTCCATTTAATGGTGAACTTCATATATGGAATAGCAGACACACTGTACAAATACATATTTGGTTCTTGTACACCCCCCTCCCCACCCCCCACACACACACCCATTTTGGTTTGAGCAGGTAGCAGGATTCAGGATTCTGCAAAGTAAGCCCCGAGAGAGTTGAACCATATTGGTGTGTAAGAGCATAAATAGCTTCTAACAAAATAGATCTTGTAGGCCCTGAAACCTCGATGTTAACCTGACCATGTGAGAAGGAGAAACTGACTTGCATCTTGCCCTGACACTCCTTTAGATTTTGTGGATAAGGATAGTTCACGAGATCTGGGAACAAAGGTTTTCTGCTGAATCTTCGGTCTCTATGTGGTCTGGTTCTACCAGTAAAGAAACCAATTTCTTAACCAGAAGCTGGGGCAACTCTTGGATTTCCACGTCATTATTAGGTTACGTTCCTTCTTACATCTAGTGGGGTAAGATCATGGAACATGGATCTGACATAAGTTGTCTTTATCTTTTTTTTCCTTCTCTGCCTCTGTGCTCCTGAAGAGAAGGGGAAACTGGCCTATTAAAATCAAGCATACGTTTTCTTCTTATGACTTTAAACTCTGTCCTATTTGGAAAGCTCATTGTGTTCATTTAGAAAGCTAATCATCATAAGACAAAAGTAATTGCATTAACTTCACTGATGCAATTCACTCTGCTTAAATAAACATGGACATTTCTATGATAACGTACAATGTGATGCCTTTCTACTCAAAAGAAGTAATCAATTGCGCATCACACCTTAGGTTAAGATGGCCAAAGGTTAAAATTTACTTGAACAGAGAAGTAAGCCATTGTTGTTACCTCTGCCATGTTCTTTGAACTTCAGCCACACCTAGGTGATTACGAACTGGTGGCTAGATACTTACCACATGAAGGGAGGAAAATTGTTAACTCATCAGCTAGTCTCAGAAATGATCATCATATTTCCTTAAATCCCACCCATTCAAAGGTTAAGGTGAATAGTGTTTTCTTATCCTTTTGAAAATAAGGCATACACAATTCATTCAAGATAATGAAGAATTATGTAGCACTCTACTATAAATTTGCACCAACTCAGTATATTTGTACCTTGAGAATGTTTCCCCTGGGAGGGAAGGGTGTAGTAGTGGTATAGTTTCAGAATAGTATCTCATATTTTTAACTCTGAGGTAAGGACGAACATCTCTAAAGATTAAAAATGAGCTTTATCCATCAGATGTATACTGAAGCGTGCAGTGAAGTGAGTTGTTTGTATGAAATTAAATCCAAGACTCATGCTAAGCAGCCCACAAGTGCTGCTGTGCTTTCGGTGCCAACATTGCACGCCCACAATTCATTAATTGCAACCATACAGTACATCTTTACAATGTGCAGGGAAACTGGAGGAAACTTTCATGATGATGGGAAAAATGTACAAACTCCTTACAAACAACAATGAGAATCAAACCCCAATCACCCAGCTAGTGCAGTAATCGCATTACGTTAACTGCTACACTGCTGTGCTGCTCATTGCTTTTGAATTTCTCTATGTAACCGACAGAATTTTCTTCCACAGAGAGCTCTCTGGGGGCTGAATTATTGAATAAATTTGGATGATATTTGGCTATATTTTCTGACTTGAAGGGTGTCACAGATTATGGAAACAGGCCAGAAGATGACATTGTGACCAAGACCAGATGACCAATGACCAATGTGTCAATTCAGTGGAAACTTAAATGGATAGGGCGTTTGAAGAGGCCAGTCATGTTTTGCGGTCTGCTCTCTGCAGATCATTGAAGGAAGAGAAATTAATCCCTATTGCGGTGATGATGGAGTCTGAAGCAATATTTGCTGGTTCCTCAGGATATAAGTATGTATGGAAATTTAACCTTTATCCTCTCTCATGAATAACGTCCCAGATGAAAAGTATCTAAAAGCTGTTCATAAGTACAACGGGTTCAACAGATGTTGAAAATCCAGAGCAAAATATGCAGCAGGTCAGGCAGCAACCATGGAAGAGAATAAACAGTCAAAAGTTTGGGCCTGATGAAGGGTCTCAGTCTGAAATGTCAGCTGTTTCTCGCTCTCCTACAGATACAGCTTGACGTGCTGAATTCCTCCACCATTTTGTGTGTGTGGCTTTGTAAGCTGCTGTTCTTTAAAGAGGCTTGTCACAAATGTCTGCAGATGTATGTGGACAGCATTCTAATTAGCTGCATCACCTTCTGGTTTTTTTTTGGGGGGGGCGGTCCTACTTCATAAGATCAAAATAAGCTGCAGAGTTGTGAATGTAGTCAGGTCCATCATGGGCGCTAGCCGCTGTAGTATCCAGGACATCTTTAAGGAAAGAGGCCTCAGTAACGGCAACCAAAATTGAGGACCCCCATCACCCAGGCCATGCCTTGTTCTCATTGCTACCACCAGGAAAGAGGTACAGAGGCATGAGGCACTCACTCAGCGATTCAGGAACAGCTTCTCCCCGTCTGCCATTCGATTTCTGAATGGACGTTGAGCCCATCAACACTACTTCACTACCTTTCTAAAATTTTTATTTCTGCACGATGATATTAAACCTAATTCCGGTTTTGTACCTATTTCAGTGATGTATTGCACATCCATCAGAGCATTCATATCTGTGTTCAATATTCATCGCTCACTACTAATACTCAGTCAAAGTACTTACGAGGCACATTAAAAATGTTGAAATAATTCTATCCGCTTATGCAGTCTTTGAAAATGGATCAATTCAACCTCTGGTGGTAATATAAATCATAATGAATATACTCCTCTACTACAACACTGCCAAAATCAAAGTATAACAATTTACCACATAGGTTCCAACAGCTCCTCTTGTTTTCAAATTGGTTTCCATTCCCATGACACCCACTGTAGAAGAAAGTATCACAACTTTCAGTCTTCTTATCGTAGTACCATCTTAGTATCATGGCACGGCAGTCTCCTCGTTCTTTCGGCAGTTGGCATGCTAAACCTGGCAAAAAAAAGGGTAAAGTATGTCTAGATTCCTGACTGGAAAGAAAACTTTCACCAGGTCCTTTGCCCATTTTGGTTGTCCCATTTTCTGAAATTTTTAAAAAGAGACACCAAATTGTGATACCTAAACTATAATGAAGCTTGAGAATCTGATGGTGGAAGCTGTTTTCCCTGTGCCATTACTAGCAAATGTCCAACAGTCATGAGGGATTTACAGATCCAGATTTTTCCACATAATTTCCTACACCAGCACTACAAACTACCTCTACAACAATGATGCCTACAGAAAAAATTAAAAACTCCATTGACGTCCTTTCATTTTGCAAGTTCTACAAATGCTGGGCAGGTCTAGAAAATTAGAACACATACTGGAGGTTTGTTTTCAGATTGATCAGTGGCCTGCCACAAGAATCAGTGCTGGGTCCTTTGTTGCTTGTCATATAAGTGATTTGGCAAAGAATGTTGGTGACGATTTCAGGTGATAACAAAATTGGTAGTACAGTGGACCTTGAAGATTATCTAAGGTCTCAGCAGGACATAGGTCAATTGTTTAATTGGGCAAAGGAATGGCAGATAGAATTTAACATGGACAAGTGCAAAATGATGCATTTTGTAAGTTAAACCAGGGCAGGACATAAACAGGAAACAGCAGAGCACTGGAGTTTTGCTGAACCTAAGGACCTCAGACTGCAAGCTTACATTTCCCTGGAAGTGCAACACAGGTGGACAGGGTGGTGAGGAAGACAAATGGCATGCTTGCCTTCAGCAGCCAAGACACTAAGAGTTAGAATATCATGTTAACTGATGTACAAAATCTTGTTTAAGTCACATCAGATTGAAGGGCCTGAGATATCCTGAGAGACTGGATAGCCTAGGTCTGTCTTCATTGAAGGAATGGACACTATAAGATGACATGATTGATGCTGGTCTTTCAAAAACATAATAAATATCTTTATGAAATATTTTATTACTACTATTGATTGAAAATAATCAAATTAAAATTGAGAAGAATTTATAATTAAAATTTAATTTCTACATGTTAAGATTTTTTACAGTTTAGACCTACTTGCAGCATGACCTTGAAAACTGCTCTGTTTTAAAGAAAGAACTTTAGAAGGAAAACAAGAACTTATATTTATACAGTTCCTTAAATAGTATAGACTATATAAATGGTCTATTCCTGCTCTATTTCACAGAGGCCTTGGAGAGGTATGCCCAGGGCATGCCCTTTTCTCACTGTTACCATCAAGTAGGAGGTACAGAAGCCTGAAGGCACACACTCAACGATTCAGGAACAGCTTCTTCCCCTCTGCCATCTGATTCCTAAATGGACATTGAATCCGTGAACACTACCTCACTTTTTTAATATTTCTGTTTTTTGCATGATTTTTAATCTATTCAATACTGTACACGTATAGTGTTATTTATTTATTTATTTTTCTTCTTCTATATTATGTATTGCGTTGAACTGCTGCTGCTAAGTTAACAAATTTCACATCACACGCCCGTGATAATAAACCTGATTCTAATTCTGAGGTACTTCAGTCACCCTGAGTTTGGAATTCAGTAAATTTGAAGCAGGTTAATCAGCAAAGTTAAATGGATTGTAGGGTAGAATCAGATAACACATTAAACACCGGTCAGTATATTTATGTTATATTAACCTAGTAATGTGTATTTCTGAAACTTTGCCATGGATGGCCGCCAAGCCTGGCTGCGAAAGGAGAAGGGTTGGGCGTGGGGACAGCAACCTCATCCAGTGTTGCAGAAGTGCCAACAGAAGCTCCGAAGACCTCATTCCTGGGAGAGGAAGGATCTTCGCCTGGAAGACATATGAAGTTGTGTGGTGAAAGCAGAAACCACAGAACCAATCACCCTTCTATCTGTCCAGAACAGAGGACTCTGGTGAGTTGTTGTCAGCACCCTATGCCCCAGTAGGAGTGAGGTTCTTAAGAAGAAGAGTCTATTAACCTTACCTGTGTCTCATACTGCATACAAATGATAATAGGCATAGATAGGTTTGATGTCAGTTTCCCACTGTTGGGGTATCTAAAACTAGAGGGTATAGGTTTAAGGTGAGAGGGAATAAGTTTAAAGGGGATTTTAAGGGTAACATTTTCACACAAAGAGTGGTTTATGTCTGGAATGAGCAGCCAGAGGAGATGTTGGAGGCAGGGACAGTACCAACATTGAGAGACATAAGGACAGGAACTGGAATGAGCAGGGTATAGAGAATATGAAATTAGTGCAAGCGAGTGGGATCAGTACAGAAGGGCATGATGGTCGGCAGAGACATGATGGGCCAAAGGGTCTGATTTTGTACTGTTCAATTCTATGACACTATTACTCCACAAATTCAGTATTTAAGGAATATTCAAAATGCAACTGTTAGTTAATGTTCTTGTTTACTTTTATTGACTTAATAAATTCTTCTCTGTTTTAATTTGATTATTTTCAATCAACACTGGTATTAAAATAGTCCATAAAGGTACTTGTTACATTTTTGAAACTACAGCATTAATCATAATTTCTTTCCTATACTTTTCAAAATTGTATGATGTTAAAGGATAGAATTTCCACAAAAGCGTTTCTCAATCATCAGTGTAACCTCAGAGAAAAATCCATAGTAATTAATTTCAATTCCAATAGTTTAGGATTTTAATAAGTTTTTTTTGAAAAAGAAATTAGATTAGGTTGGGGGGTGGCTGGGTTAGAACAGTCAAAATGTAATTGGCAACTGGTTGTATTGAATGTATTTTGTTGGTGTTGCAATAAAAAAATTAGTAAAAAAAATTATATAAAGGAAATAAGATTGATTTTACAATAGGATCTTAAAAAATAAATTTAAAATCTATTTAAACACAATTGAAGGTAAGATGTCTTTGCAAGGTAATACAAAACATATGACTGCAAAATATATGTTCTCTACCTTTTTATTTTCATTTTCTTCATAAATGTATTAGTAATTTGTGGTTCACTCTTTCCTATCATCCAAGACATTACTCCCATCAGGAAAGAGGTACGGGAGTCTGAAGATGTTTTAAGAACAATTTCTTCCCCTCTTCGGTCAGATTTCTGAATAGTCTATGAACACTACCTCACTATTCCTCTTTTGCAATATTTTTTAGTTGTAACTTATAGTAATTTTTTTATGTCTTGCACTGTACTGCTGCCACAAAATAACAATTTCATGACATATGTCAATGATAATAAACCTGTTTCTGATTCATGATAGTTTGAAATTTGGTATTATTTCTGCTGTAGTAATGTTAAAAGGCTTTTGGATCCAGCATTCTTCCTATAAGGTTGTATGAAGGTTAATTATTATTTTATTTTGAAAATATGTTCTTCTACTTTAATTGAGACAGTTTCGACTTACGTTAGTTATTTTCCAATCTAAAGTTTAGGAATTGGACTTGGAAAGCAATAATAATTATTTAACCTTGTAATATTTGGCTTGGCATCAAACAATGTCAAGATGTAAGTAAAATGTAATAAGTAATCAATTATTACAATGTAAGTAATTAGTAATAAAGTAAGATGAAACAGATTAATAAACTGTATTTTGACTTCATTGCTTAATGGAAAATGATGTTCATGTATTAAAAATGATTGATTGTCCAATTTTTGTTTGCTATCCTATTACTTAAAAAGTAAAACTTATTGAGTAATTCCAAAAATAAACATTACCGTAAATGATTAACTTACTTCCATCCGGGAATAGTTCATCATATCTCTGAGAGCAGGTTTTCAAACAGTATGTCTCATTCAAAAATCTGTTTCTGTTGCCTCCTTCTCCAGCATAGAAAAATGGATTACATTTGTCATCAGCTTTGTTGTAGTACCATTCAATATTCCTTAAACTAGGATTTGTTGACTGCCCAGCATTCATTGGATTCATGCAAATGTCATCTGTAATCAGAGGAACATGAATATTCTGTTAAAAGCTAATTGCTACAGTCTGTCACTGCTTTGTCACAAATTAACACCAGTTGAAAAAAAGAACTTGCTTATATGCTGGTAGTGCCTCATCATGTCTTAAACAAAATTCATTTCCTCATCTCACTCCACTTTCTGCAACAAACAGTTATTCTTCAAATTTCAAATTTTGATTATGAAAGTATGTTTTTGTCACCATATGCTACCCAGACATTCACTTTCCTTCAGGTATTCTACTACTACTACTACTACGTCGACTCAGGCCTAGGGGGCCGGCGCCGGGCACGATGACGGACTCTCCACTTCTCCCTCGCCCTCACCAGTGTGTTCAGTTCATCTACATTAGCAGAGCAGGGATTCACGGTAGAAGAAAGAAATGCAATAGAATCAATGAAAAATCACACAGAAAGATAGATAAGCAACTACAAACTGTAATATGCAAAAGAGGACAATCTGTGAAATAATAATAATAATAATAATAATACAGATAAATAAATAAATTAATTAATGAGCTGATAGATAGATAGATGGATACTGAAAATATAAGATGTTGAGTCTTTGAAAGTGAGTCCATAGATTGTGGAATCAGTTCAGTATTGAAATGAGTGAAGTATACAGCACATGCTGATTCAGGAACTAGTTGGTGGAAAGGTAATAACTGTTTCTGATCCTAGTGATGTGGGACCTCAATGCCCTTTGGAATACATCCATCTTTCTGAGAGGTCACAATTTAAAGCACATTTAGTCTCTCCCTCTGCTGCATCAAATCAACATAATTCAAAATCACAAATGTCAGTATTTGGTGTATTATCCAGTCTATTCCACCTTATCCACATCACAACCTTTAGCGTGTTTGATCAGACTGTGTTTACTGATTACTTTCAGTTTTCCAGATCACTCTCATCAATCATCACCATAGCCAAAGCATCTTGTTGTCACCATAAAATTTTCATGAATTAGGTGTCACTTTTTCAATATTACACTGGTAGCAGGAAATCCAGTGTCACCAACACGCTCTCTAACCTTCAATAGGAACCATTTGAAAACCAATGTATTAAACTACGGTTAATTTTCATTTTCAAAGAAGTTCACAACATCACTCCATCAAACATCCAAATTCATCAGAGGGTCAGTTCAACTCGACAGCAAACTGGACCTCACATATTGAAAACTCCTTCATTCAATACGATTTGCTACCAGTACTCCCTCTACCCAAGATCAACAAGAGAGTGGAATCTTCTGCCGCCAGACCTGCACAGTATTTCTGACATTAATATTTTTAAAGATAGACTCAATCAAATCGATTTAGGAGATCTAGTCAAAAAAGCTTACTTGGCAATTTAACTCCCACGCCATTCACACCGACTGCGCGTTATAACAGCCGTCTGGCAGTGCTTGCGCAGTACCAAGCAGAAACAGAAGCTCTGTTGTGCTTCATTGGCTGCATAGTCATTTGGGTTATACTGAGATAATGAAAGACACTGAATACTGACAAGTATTCTGACAAGGTTGTTTCATTTTAGATAAAGGAGTGAGGAAGAAATATAGCCATGATGACTTCTTTAAATATAAATTCCTTTTTGAACTGCTTATGTATTTCCACCCTTGATGGAGATGAAAAAAAAGCTTAAAAAGTTTGTTCTAATTCAAGTCACTTGTTGCCATACAAGTTATATTAATTTAGTGCTTCCTTAGGAAGTTTTCATGTGATGCAAACAAATGTTGGGAAGTTGGGATCAGAGCCATCTGCATAGATCATAAAATTTACTCTGATATTAATACAGCCACCCAGCAGTTCCTATGTTTGAAGTCTGCCATGAATGTTCATTGTACTGCTGCCGTAAAGTTAACAAATTTCTTATCATATGCCCATGATAAATTAAATCTGATTCTGATTCTGAATGTTATGGGTTCAAATATTTATTTAATTATTATTTTGATCATTTTATTTCATATTTTGCAGGAAAATTTTCTAGTGAAATATTTCCTTATGGACTGAGTTGCCTTTTAGTCATTCGGTTATAGATCTCGTGTGTTGAAGGATCAATAACTCCTTATGTGAGTCACTAGGTCACAAATATCTTACTTCTTCATATGTGTAAAAGTATACAGAACAGAAAACAAATGATTCAGCGGCATCATATGATGTCTACGGTCATTAGCTGTCTTATCAAGGAATCTCATATTTTTTGATTCAATGTTCCTTTAGTTTTTGAACACTTTGGAAAACAAGGGATATAGGGTTAGTGCATATAAAATTGCCCATGGTCTTATTGAATGGGGCAGCAGGCATGAGGGGTTAAATGGACTACTCTTGGTTATGTCTTTTTTCCTCAGAGCTGGAAGTTGGGACGCTTGCTGATGTTTGTGCAGTGTGAAGTTTCATTTGCTTCATTTTCCCATGTGATACAATGACATGTTTCTCATCTCCAGAACCTGGACAACATTCAGATATGGACAGATGTGCCACATGACTGCCAGGCAATATTCATCTCCAATAGGAGTAAGTCAAACCCCATCCACTAGAAACGCAGCAAAGTAATAGTTGTCAAATCCTTTGGCATTAACATTCTTGGAGTCATCATTGACCAAGCTATCGCTCATTCAATTACAGAAATTATAGAAGCAGATGACAGACGAGTTATTCTATGGCAAATGCCTTGGCTTTTAAAATCCTATTATCTAGAAGATACAGGATAGAAGTGGGATGAAATTCTCTCCAGTCGCCCAAATCTGTGTAGCTCCAATAGATATCAGGACGCTTCACTCCATCCAGGGCGAAGCAATCTGCTTGCTGGGCTAACTATCTACCACCCTGAGTATCGCTAAAGACTGTCAGTATTCAGCACAAGTGTGTATTTGTTAAATTTTAATAAGAATGACAGATTTATTAGGAAATGTGAATCTATATCAGAAAATAAGTGATCTGGCAGCCTAGATTACATCTTGGAGTGTGGTAGTGTTGGGGTTAAACTAGTAGACTAGCCGTAGGAGGTACAAAAACAGGAAGGCATGGGTTTAAGATGAGAGGAAAGAGGCTTGACGAGAATATGAGTGATTTTTTACACAACAATGTGATATCTGAAACACACTTCCACAGGGTATGGTGGAGTCAGATACAATTATTATGACTTAGACGTAATTATACAGACACTTAAGTAGGTAACTTCCAACTTGCGCCTTGTAAGGCATGAAAATACCCGACGCAGGCCTCTCATGGTCTGAGGTGATGTTCCCTTCCCTAAGTAGGTAAGGCATAGAAGGGTATAGTGGTAGTGTGGATAAATGGAATCAGTGCAAATGGGGAAAATGGGCGTGAGTTGAAATCCTATCATTAGCAACTGAAGATTTAAATTCAAGTAATAAACTAAAATTTTAAAAAAGTAGTCTTAGAAATAGTAAGGACTGAAATGTCAACTGTTTATTCCTCTCCACAGATGCTGTCTGATCTGCTGAGTTCCTCCAGCATTTTGTATATGTTGCTCTGGATTTTCAGGATCAGCAGAATCTTGTGTGTCTTAGAAATATTAATATTGGATTGTTGTGCATACAAATTTAGTTCACGAAAATCCTAGTGTGAACACTCCAGCATAGCTCTCTATCATCTTAGGGTTTTGTCACACAAGTAAATGTCGAACTACTCAGCGATAAATTAAGCATGAGTAATATAGCATGGAGCAATATGACAATTCCCCACATCTACCAAGCTCTTTGAGTGACATTGGCATATTAAGGAGAGCTGTGTTGGGTATAACCATAGTTAGCAAAACTCTTCCTAATGTGACAATGTCACCCAATGAGGAAATGGAAGGGTAGATATAGGGAAAAAATGTTATATTGTTCTAATGATTAGAAGCCTGTTTTTTTTTATTGGTAGTCACAGTTCACAAATGGAATAGAACTTGCAATAGTATCAAACAGGAACCAGTTTTATATCTCTTAATTATTATTTCCATGAAAACGAAGACTTCTCAAAGTCAAAGTAATTTCAATCAACAGAGCTCCTGCGGCATAGTTTGAATGATAAATCAGGCCCTGGTGATCCCATATTCTCTCCAGTTAAAGCCCAGTGCACCTGGTTTCCAAGATATCTTCCATCAAAATACTGACCATACCTAAGTCTGTTTAGCTATGTGATCATTCTGGATCTGACATGTTCAACCAGTATCAAAATGTCTACAAGTAATGAAAGAAACTGCACTTTTGTCATATCAGTTAAATTCTATACAACAGAGTTAAGATTGTTACATCCTCACTCCCTCTACAGTTTTACATTAATTGTCCATTTTGAAAAACGAAGGGGGCACAACCTCATTGAAACCCATCGAATATTGAAAGGCCTAGATAGAGAAAATGTGGAGGGGATCTTTCATATAGTGGGGGAGTCTAGGACCTGAAGGCACAGCCTCAGAATACAGGGCCATCCATTTAGAACAGAGATGAGGAGGAAGTTCTTTAGCCAGAGGGTGGTGAATCTCTGGAATTCATTGCCACAGGTGACTGTGGAGGCCACGTCATGGATAGATTTAATGCAGAGGTTGATAGTTTCTCGATTAGTAAGGGGGTCAAAGGTTATGGGGAGAAGGCAGGAGAATAAGGTTGAGAGAGATAATAAATCAGCATACTCTATTGGCTGACTGACCTAATTCTGCCCCTATGTCTTATGGTCTTATGCCACAGCAGACAAGATGTAGTTTATACTACACTGAGTTTAGATTGAAACCTTTGTTCTTTTTTACAGTGAATGATAGTGCACACTAATTGAGCCGTGAACAAAAATATGTTTTTACTGAACCAAGTTTGGATATAGAAATCTTTCATAGATTTTATATCAAGTTTTTTTGCGAAGTCTTGTTTCACAAGAATGCTGAGAACATTTTCTTTCACAAGTGCTTTCTTTTATTAATGGAAAATAAGTGTGTAATGCAAAATTTATCCAGTCCGTGGCAGTATTTAACTTCCCTTCCATACAGTGCTTCTGCTCCCGAATAAAGCTGGGGTGGTTTTTTAAGATTGTTAATTTTATATTCAATTTGTTGAGAAAAACTTGGAATGGAAATATAGGATCACTAAAATTTCCTTTCTTTCTTTTAATTTATGAAATGTTTAAGTTAATAATGCTTATAGAATTAAAAAATAATAATTGGAATTAAACCATATGTCTCTTAGTCATTAAATCCATCTGGGATTGGATCATGTTACTGAAATGACAATATCTGATCTATGAGAGAAAAGTTCCTCACTTTCTATTTCCCCCTTCTTAATATTCCTTGCTTTATGCCTAATGCGCATATTGTCAATCTTGTCTCGGGGTTTTCCAATGTTACAATGAACAAGTTCTCACTCTCCCTTTGAAATGAATTGCATGTCTTACACAAAGCTACCTCTTCTTTCACCAACACGTTAACCCTCCCCCTCCCCCTCTCCTTCTTTGGCAATAATACGGTTTTAAAGAATGAATAATGAGAGGCTATAACAGAGAAGACAATGCCAATTAATTTAAAATTCCGTCTATGTTCCGTCACACCATTCTCCTTATTAGCCTTACTCCTTAGTGATTATACCATTTAAAGTATGAATAATGAAAGCACATTGAATTTGTTGGGTCTTTTAAGTAAAAGCTGAATAAATATTTGACACATAAGAGGATAAATTGCTGTGGTAGCATATTGTGAGCAGTTTTGGGCCACATATCTATGGGTCCAGAGAAGGTTTGTCAAGAATGATCCTGGGAAAAGTATGACCATTTTAATGGAATTATGTAATAGGCCACCCAACAGTCCATGGGATTTAATGGAGCAAATTTGTAGAGAGATCACAGACTATTGCAAGAAACGTAAGATTGTGATAGTAGGTGATTTTAACTTTCCATATATTGACTGGGACTCCCACACTGTAAAAGGGCTGGATGGGAAAGGGTTTGTCAAATGCGTTCAGGAAAGTTTCCTTAAGGATAGCAAGGGACAAAATTAGTCCTCCAGAAGATCAGAGTGGTAATCTATGAATACGGCCAAAAGAGACTGGGAAGACCTTAAACCAATTTTTTTGCATTTGTATTTACTCGGGAAATGGAGCGATACAGCAGCAAGGACCCATACAGAATACAGAGAAGATTTGCAGTTTGAAGTACATTAGGGTGTATAAATCCCCAGAGCCTAACAAGGTGTTCCTTAGACCCTGTGAGAGGCTAGTTCAGAAATTACAGAGGTTCTAGTATCCTTAGCGACAGGTGAGGTGCCAGGGAGTCAGAGGATAGCTAATGTTGTTCCATTGTTTAAGAAAGACTCTAAGAATAGACCAGGAAATTATAGGCTGGTGAGCCTGACATTAGTAGTGGGAAAAATTATAGGAAGACATTCTAAGGGACTGGTTATACAAGTATTTGTATAGACAGGGACTGATCAGGGATAGTCAACCTGGCTTTGTGCATGGCAAGTCATCTTTAAATAATCTTAGAAGAGCTCTCAAAGGTTGAAGAAGGCAAGGCAGTAAATGTTATCCTCATGGACTTTAGCAAGGCCTTTGACAAAAAGATTCAGACATTCAAGATAAGGTAGTCATTTGGATTAAACACTGGCTTTGTGGGAGAAGCCAGAGAGTAGATGGTTGCCTCTCTGATTGGAGACCTGCAACTGGTGGTGTGCTGCAGGGATCGGTGCTGGTTCAGTGGTTGTTCGTCATCTATATCCACAATCCGGATGATAATGTGGTAAACTGTCCCAACAAATTTGTGGATAACACCAAGATTGGGGCTGTAGTGGATAGCAAGGAAGATTGTCAAAGCATGCAATGTGATCTGAGTCAGCTGGAAAAATGGGCCGAGAAATGGCAAATGGAATTTATTGAAAACAAGTGTGAGGTGTTGCATTTGTGATTACCAACCAGGGTAGGTCTTACAGGGAGAGTGGTAGTGCAGAGAAAATTTACAAGGATGTTACAGGGACTTGAGATATAGGGAAAGGTTGAATAGGTTAGAACTTCATTGCCTAGAACATAGAAGATAGAGGTATACAAGATTATAAGGGGTATAGAGAGAGTAAATGAAAGCAGGCTTTTCCTACTGAGGTTGATGGGACTACAACTGGAGGTCATGGGTTAAGGGTGAAAGGCGAGCTGTTTAATGGGAACTTCTTCAACTGGGGATGGTGGGAGTATGAAATGAGCTGCCGGTGCACTGGAATTTAGAAGAATTTGAGGGATCTCATTGAAACCTACAGAACATTGAAAGGACTAGACAGGAATGTGGAGCAGATGTTTCCTATGGTGAGGGTAACCAGAACTTGAGGACACAGCCTCAAAATTGAGGGGCAGCCTTTTAGAACAGAGGTAAGGAGGAATTTTTTTTTAGCCAGAGAGTAGTAAATCTGTGGAATGCTCTGCCACAGACTGTGGTGGAGGCCAAGTGCATGCGTATATTTAAAGGGGAAATTGATTGTTTCCTGATCGGTCAGGGCATCAAATTATATGGCGAGAAGGCGGGTGTATGGGGTTGAGTGGGAGCCAGGATCAGCCATGATGGAATAGCGGAGCAGACTCGATGGGCTGAGTGGCCTAATTCTGCTCCTATGCCTTATGGTCTTATGGTCTAAGTGGTGGACGCAGGTTCGATTTCAACATTTAAGAGAAATCTGGGTAGGTACATGGATGAATGGTATGGAGGGCTATGGTTCTGGTCGATGGGACTAGGCAGATTAGTGATTTGGCATAGACTAGTTGGGCTGAAGGACCTGTTTCTGTGCTGAAGTATTCTATGACTCTATAACTCAATTAATAAAAGGCTTATCGTATGAGGAGCATTTGACAACTCTGGGCCTCTGCTCGCTGGAATTTTGAAGAATGAGGGGGATCTCATTGAAACCTACCAAATACTGAAAGGATTGAATTGAGTGGACATGGAGAGGATGTTTTCAACTGTGGGCGAGTCTAGCACCAGAAGGCACAGCCTCAGAATAGAAGGATGTTTCTTTAGAACAGAGATGAGGAACAAACTACTTTAGCCAGAGGGTGGTGAAACTGTAGAATTCATTGCCACAGACGGTTGTGGAGGCCAAATCATTGGGTATATTTAAAGCAGGGGTTAATATGTTCTTTATTAGTAAAAGAATCAAAGATTACAAGGAGAAGGGAGGAAAATGGAGTCCGTGGAAAATAAACCTGTCATGACTGAATGGCAGAGCAGATTTAATGGGTTGAATGGCCTAATTTTGCTTCTACTGTATGTCTTATGGTAGGTTGAAGTGTATGACCCTGGGAGTTCACAATGATCTAGCCAAAAGAGGCAACACGGGAAAGATTAACAGAAAGCTTCCAAAGGAGATGAAGGGTCTTAGCCTAAAAAGTCGACTCTTTATTCCTTTCCATAGATGCTGCCTGACCTGCTGAGTTGCTCCAGTATTTTGTAGTTGTTACTAAGGCAGATGAAGACAAAGAGGATCTGCACCTTTCTCATCCTAAGTAATTTATTTACCTTATAGCTGCGATTCACTAGCACAAGCAAGTTTAGTTGAAGCATAATTATCACAAAAAATACATATTTTTATACTTTAGTTAAATGTAAAAGCTTCAAATGTTTGGGATAATACAGTATAATTAATTTCTTAATCCTACAGTCAGTTCTCAAACATCAGATAATTTTTACCCATCATCCACAGGTATCTGTGAATTGGTTGAAAAGCGTTGAGAAAGTAATTTGACATACATTTTGCGATTTACCATGTAACTAGCTATAAGAGCAACATTCATGACATTTTTAAAGAGGCAAAAGGATGAAGCATTTATGATCTTCACCTGCTCCAAATTACCTAACAGCCACCAAGGTCCTTTTGAAGCGTCGTCACTTTGTAAGTAAAGGCCGCAGCCATTTTGTACTGATTACATTTTGCACAAATTACATCCTCATCGTCATCAATGAGAAAATAGTCTGTTTTAAAATGCTATTTCCATTTATCAAATTATTTATAAGAATATATTTTTGCTGCAAAGGAAAACAAAAAGAAACACAAGTAAAGAAAAGAACCAGGTGCCCTCAGACCTCCTCACATGGGCAATCTAAACTGCCACTCTGGGTTTCATATGGATAACTAGTATACATCTGCCACTACAGTTTTATAAGACCAGACTTTGTTTGCTCACATCAAAGCATTACTTGCCTTCCAACAGAAATTTATAATGTTCAGCACTTTAAAATAGTATAAAAAGTTTTATATGACTGCAAGAATTTTATTATAATTATGTGACTTAAATCGTACAATCAGGCAAATCATTGATTAACAAGGAAGTACCATGCTTAAAGTAATAACTTTTAAATTGTAAAATGGAAATCTATCTTGAAACTCTAATATTGTATCTCTAATGCAGTTCTATACAAAATCGAACACGATGACTTACCGTTCTCCAGAGCTGTAACCCTCAAATTAAAAGCAGCAATGTAGACTCCCAAGGATAAAATTATCCTCCTCATCTCTGTGCTTTGGAGCTTCATCTGGAACATAAAATGACAGGAACTTGTGCAGAAGTGGAGCTCTCAGTGGATTAATGCTTCCACAAACACTTGTGTGCAATTTGAAAACCGTCTTTAGGATATCGATTTTATAACATATTTTATGATTTAATGGCAGTTTCAACAAAACCAACCCTTTGGACTCTCTGGTAATAAAATACTGGATGACGATACCTCTAGATAGTAACCAAGCAACTATTGATCTGAGCAGTTTAGTGTCACTCACAAATGAAACTTTTATCTGTATTATGTACTACATCATTTTGATTAGAAACCTTAATTTATCATTACCAAATGCAGATTAAAATATTCCATAGTGGCCTCTGAATGGCCAATTGTGGCAGAAGATCATTATTGCAAAAATATTAATTTTCTCGTCATTCCTTTGTGGACTGAAACATGTAAGATGGTATCAGTGCATTGCTTTGTGCATAATCACATGATTCACAAGAAGAAAGATGATTTCCAAAAATACCGTTGCTCCTCTCATAATTATTTTATTGGTTTCAAAATTTGTAGATAAGGAAGATCTTGCTTTGTCTACTTGGAAATACCCACTACTCCACCCACCAGATATGAATTAGCCCACTCGACCCCTTGAGCCAGCCCCACCATTCAAGAAAATCATGGTCGATCCAACTAAAACTTCCACTCTAAATTCCAATCTACCTATAGTAACATTTCAGCTTCTTGTTTATCTTGAATCAATGCTGTTTTGCTCTATGACTCTACTAAGTACATAGATGGGAGGGGTATGGAGGACTATGCTCCAGGTGCAGTTCTGTATGGCTCTATGACTCTAAGTATCTATCTACGTCTGTAAAATATTCAATTGTCATCACCTCTTGAGGAAGAGAATGCAGAAGACTCATGACTTGCTACCTGAGTAATAGGGAAAGCTTGAACAGGCTAGGACTTTATTCCCTGGAGCGCAGGAGAATGAGAGGAGAATTTAATAGAGCTATACAGAATTATGAGTGGAATAGACAGGGTAAATGCAAGCAGGCTTTTTCCACTGAGACTGGTGAAACTAAAACCAGAGTTCATGGGTTAAAGGTGATAAGCGAAATGTTTAAGGGGAACATGACAGGGAACATCTTCACTCAGGGGGTGGTAAGAGTGTGGAATGGGCTGCCAGTGGAAGTGTGGGATGTGGGTTTGATATCAACATTTTAGAGAAATTTGGATAGGCACATGGATGGGAGGGAAATGGAGAGCTATGGTTCAGGTGCAGGTTGAAGGGACTAGATAGGTTAATAGTTTGCATGGACTAGATGGGCTGAAGGGCCTGTTTCTGTGCTGTAGTACTCTAGGACCCCGAGAGCCAAAATTTCACCTTCTGTTTCTTGCAGGAAACTCTTAGTTTTATGGTGACCCCTTGTTTAAGATTCTCCACAAGGGGAAATAACCTCATCACATCCATCACGACACCTTAGAAACGTGATTGTTACATTTACATCTACTTTAAATATCTTTATCCAAAACTGGATTCCAAATGGATTTCAATATGAGCATGCAACAACTTCTAGTACCTTTCCTACAGTTACCTTTTATTAAATTGGAACTACTGTAGGTCCCTTGAACCTAACCAAAAATGACATTCAAAATTGACCATGTCCATCTTCTTATCTATCTCATATGCTTCAATAAGGTCACACTTCAGAAATCTGTTCAAACATTTCACCGGCCTTTTTTATACTTCAGAGCCAAGGGACCAGGGTTTTCTCTGCATGCCTGAAGGTTTCTCCCCAATTCCTTAAGGATCAAAAACAGACATAGCACTCAAGTTGTCACCTGTGTAAAACATTGACAATGTGAACCTGTTAGTCTAAGATACACAGAAGTCTTGGGACATGCCTCCCATGTCATCTTTTCACAGGATATGTTGTTTATCTCAGCAGAACATGATCCTTAAGTTGGCATGGCAGGGTAGTAGTTAGCGCCACGCTTTACAGAAGCAGCTGTAATATCGGGGTTCAGTCCCTGCCACTATCAGTAAAGGGTTTGTGCATTTTTCCCATGACTGCGTGGCTTTCCTCTGGGCACTCTGGTTTCCGCCCACATTACAATAACACACAGTTAGGATTAGTGAGTTGTAGGCATGCTTTGTTGGCGCTGGAAGCATGACGAAACTTGCAGGCTTGCCCAACACAATCCTCACTGATTTGATTTGATGTAAATGACTCATTTCACTGTATGCCTCAATGTACATGTGACAAATAAAGCTAACCTTTATAAAAGCATTTTAAATTCTTCCCCTGTGAATAGCTGGAGCTGGTAGCTGCTCAGAATATTTTCTATTGTCTGTGCTTTCTCTCAGTTTCAAGTTAATATTGATATTCTCATCTCTTGTCTGATAGTTTTTTTACATTGAGGAATGGAAATAATTTTTATATTACAATGTATAGTCTCTAGAGTCATGTTCTAACAAATATCTCTTTTAACATTTCTTGCTATGCAGTCAGCTTATTTCTGTCTGATCTATAATTGCCGTCCCCATCTCTCTGTGATACTTAGTGAGATTTACAGTCTTCTGTATTTCTCACGCAAATTGCTGGAAGAACTCAACAGGTCAGGCAGCATCTATGGAGAGGAATGTCGACGTTCTGAGCCTTTTCTCTGCACTTTTAATTGATACGTTGTTATACTTGCCTAGCTTGAGCTTCCTTATCTCAGACGTATATCTGTCTTAAGATACTGGAAATCCTGAGTAACACACACAGAATGCTGCAGGAAGGCCATGCTTGATGTTTAAGGCCAAGAACTGACTGTTTAATTTCCACCATACACGCAGACTGACCTGCTGTGTTCCACCAGCATTTTATGTGTGTTGTAGTGTGTGTTGTATTAATCTTCAAATCCAAGTCAGAATCAGAATCAGGTTTATTATCATTGACATCAATCGAGAAATTTGTTGTTTTATGGCAGCAGTACAGTTGAAGACATAAAAATTACTGTAAGTTACAATAACAAGTAAAAAAAATAAATAGTGCAATAGAGGAATAGTGAGATAGTGTTCATGGGTTCACGGACCATTCAGAAATCTGATAGCAGAGAGGAAGAAGCTGTTCTTAAAACACTGAGTGTGTGTCTTCAGACTCCTGTACCTCCTCCCTGACTGTAGTAATGAGAAGAGGAACTTTGCTTTTGTAAGTGTTAGTCTGTCTTCTGCTTAAATATTGTTAAATATCTTGCTTAAGTTCATTTAGGTTTTCCCTCATGTTCAGTTGGGTTCCAAACCAGGTCTTAATCCTTTTGTGATCAGTCTCTCCATTGCTCCATCACGACCTCTTCATTAACATCAGACATCCCACCTCTCTCGGAAGTTCCGGGAGTCTCCCGCATATTTGATAGTGGCGCCCTGATGCCCGCAAATTATATACAATATCCTGGAATTCGATTTTTGAGAGCGAGCAAGCAAGAGAGCGTAAGAATGAGAGAGAGAGAGAGAGAGCAAGAGAGAGCGTGAGAGAAAGCAAGAGAGAGCGCGCAAGAGAGAGCTAGAGAGCGGGTGAGAGAGAGAGAGCAAGAGAGAGCACAAGAGAGCACACGAGTGCAAGAGAGAGCGAGAGGGAACGAGAGCAAGAGAGAGCACGAAAGCACGAGAGAGAGAGCAAGCACGAGAGAAAGAGAGAGAGAGAGAGCACCATGGCAGTGTGTTCCAAAAAAAAGAAAATATAAAACGTACTTCACCCCAGACTACACTAAAGTGTACCCCTGCCTAATAGGGGTCAAAAATAATGACAGTGTTGCTCTCTGCACTGTTTTCAACAGTGACTTTTTTATTGCTCATGGTGGGTTAAGACTGTAAAAGACGTGTTGAGGTGAGTTTAACAGGTGTCATTCGCTCATTAGCATAGCTAACGTTATTTAAACTAGCTGGCTGGCTGCTAAGGAGCTCTTCTATTGCAGGCATCCCACCTCTCCTGGAAGTTCCAGGAGTCTCCCACAAATTGATAGTGCTACTTCCCTGAAGTGAGTTTTTGCAGGGTGGGATGTCTGCAACATGGACACAAAGGCCACTTTTTCCAATCTTCTACCTATATTAAGATGGGAAATCAGATTAATTCCTGTTGAAATTTCTGGCCCCTATATCTCCTAAAATTAAAATTAAAGCATTGCCAAATATCAAAAAAAAACTCTGCATGTCTCCATGTTAGCACTCTCCAGAAATACTGCCTGATCTTTTGGTCTTTTCACCATTTGCTTCTTTAAGATTTAGAATTAACCATTGTACCTATCTGACATAGTTCCAACATGTTCTTCAGATATTTTTACATTCTCTTTCTCCTTCTACAGTATCTGTTAACTGGAGAGCTCTAAAATTTATTTTGCAACCTTGGTTACAATTTTACCATCGATATTTACTTTGATCTCTTCACCATTCCCTCCCTCCCCCAATGAACAGTTATTGACCTGAAATGTTAACTCTGATTCCCTGCTGCCTGACCGGATAAGTATTTTGAGAAATTTTTGTTTTAATCTACCATTTTTAAAAAAATTCATTTTCTGTTTATGGTGATGTTCTATACTTCGGAGGAGAGGCAATAGAACTCTGTTGCTAGATATAATCATTACATGGAACTTTTATAGTACAAACAGTATTTCCCATTTGTCATTCCAAGGCTGAAGGTTATTTATGCCTTACATTATTGATAAAGTACACTAAAGCAACAATACATTAGATTAGATTAGATTATGAGGACATGCAGTCCTCTTTTATTGTCATTTAGTAATGCCTGCATTAAGAAATGATACAATATTCCTCCGGTGTGATATCACAAAACACAGGACAGACCAAGACTGAAAAACTAACAAAAACCACATAATTATAACATATAGTTACAACAGTGCAAGCAATACCATAACTTGATGAAGAGGCTGTGAGCACAGCAAAAAAGTTCAAAGTCTCTCGAAAGTCCCACATCTCACGCAAACGGGAGAAGGAAAAAAACTCTCCCTGCCATGCCCGACCACAGTCCGACTCTGAGTTGTCCGAAAACTTCGAGCTCCAACCAGCCCTCCGACACCGAGCACCATCTCTGCCGAACTCTTTGACCGCAGCCCCGGTCGCCAGCAGCAGGCAAAGCGGAGGATTTTGGGGCCTTCCCTCCGGAGATTCTCGATCACACAGTAGCAGCGGCAGCGAACTGGGCATTTCAGAAGTTACTCCAGATGTTCCTCCATGCTCTCACAGCTGTCTCCATCAAATCAGAATCGTGCACAGCCCCTATTTAACAGATACGATATCATTTCACCGGAGAGGCTACGCGCACTGCGTCGCGCCGCCATCTTCTCCTCCCTCCTATGACAGTGGCCATGAACCCTAAGGCTGCAGTTATTACAAAAAGTATCATATCCCCATTTTTCAACATTTCACAGGGTACACGCCAAGGCTGCCCCCTCTCCCCACTGTTACTTATGATTTTTTTGGAACCATTAGCAATCATGATTAGAGCAGATCCAAATATTAGAGGGGTGAAGGGAGGCGGAAAGGAGCATAAGCTGATGCTATATGCTGACGATATTTTATTACTGATTAGTGACCCTCCTAATTCCTTATTCCCACTAATGAAAACAATTCAATTATATTCTGAGGTATCTGGTTATAAAATCAACTGCAATAAATCTGAGGCTGTGCCAATGTCAAAATTGTGTTATTCAATTTCAGTATCTCAGTTTAATTTCAGATGGGTGCCAGTTGGAATGAAGTATCTAGGGGTCAAACTCAGTCAGAATTTGGATGAAATACTTACTTTAAATTATGATCCTTTATTGAGTAGGATAAGAAATAATCTGGATAAGTGGGGGGCACTGCGACTGTCACTCTGGGGTAAAGTCAATGTAGTTAAAATGGTCATAGCACCTCAGTTTAACTATTTTTCTATGATGCTTCTTTTAAATATATTAGATTTGATCTACAAGCAATATAACAAAATTATCAGTGATATTCTATGGGATAAAATGAGTAAGATATGTACGTCCAGGGACATGGGTGGGCTCAGTCAACCAGACGTCAGGGCATATAAATTATCCTGTGAAATGACCAAATTAGCTAAACATTGGGACAGGGCTGATGTTGATTTAGATTGGGTAATTATAGAACGGAGCCTGGCTGCACCACATTCACCCCTTAACATCTTCTCACAACATGAGGAAAACAAGACTAATCTAAATCCTATAGTATTTCACTCAAAGGGTGTGTGGAGTATAATTCATAAAGCTTGTAGAATGTCACATTTAAACCAGTTATACTGCTCGCTCTGGAATAACCCTGAGATATGCGTTGGGAAAAGAACGGTGTACTGGAAAGAATGGGAGATTAAAGGTGTAAATACAGTAGGTGATCTCTATAAGAATGGGAATTTTATGTCATATGTGGATTTGCAGAGGAAAACTTACTTTGTAGATAAAGGGAATTTTTGGAAGTATTTACAAATAAGGCATTGTATTAGTAACATATTCAAGAACGGTGACCCACAAAGTAAACATTAACTGAATATTTTACATTACCTCAGGAAGTTCATAAAGCATCAGTGTTTTATAAAATGTTCAAGCTCTCTGTGGGTGAATTGTGTAACAATCTCAAAGCAGTATGGCAGAAGGATCTTGGAAGAAATATTGAAGATGATGAGTGGTCAAATATTTTATCAAATGTGGGTAGACATATTAGGGAAGCGAGAGGGAAATTTATTCAGTATAAGATAGTACACAGATATTATTGGACACCAACTAGACTCGACAGAATGGGGATTGTTGATAATAATTTGTGCTGGAAATGTAAAAATGTGATGGCCACATATTTTCACATGATTTGGGAGTGTTCCATGGTGCGTCCATTTGGTGTAAAGTTCTTGATTTGTTGTGGAATTGGTCGGGTTCCACACTGCTCTTGTGCCCACGGCTTTGTCTCCTGAGTGATAGGACAAAGATATCTAATGTAAACAATGACAAATTTACTATTTTAAAGGTGGGTCTCATCACAGTTGCAAGAATTATATTGCAAAACTGGAAAAAACCCAGCTGTCCCACTGTGAAGGAATGGACTGAGGAAATGATTAAGGTTTCATCATATGAACACATGTTGGGAAGAATTAACAGTGAGGGAAAAGTGCAAGACGCGTGGGATCAATATTGGTTGTATGTTAATTTAAACTTAAACTAGAACTTCTTTCTGTTTCTACGTTTTATTTGTTTTCCTGTCATGGGATGTCTGTGTAAATATGCTGTACTGTATCTGCTCTGTGATATGCTGTGCTGCTTTGTTAAATAAGAATAAATAATAGTAAAAATTTGAATTACAAAAAAAAGCAACAATACTTAAGACAGTGGCCATGAACCCTACTGTACGTTTGATGGCACAGATCTGGTCAAACAAAAATTCAATTTATATACTTTGTTGTTAACAAATGGCTGAAGCAGTCTCACTTTTCGTCCTCCTCCGATTCTAAGAATGTCATGGAAGTTTCCAGTTGCGTCACATCATCAGCAGTCCAAGTGCTCCAAATCAAACTGCAAGTGTCAGCAAAACAATTAGAGGAACTGCCATGCAATACTTCTGAGCTGGTGAAGAGCAGGAAGTGATACAAAATTAAAATGTAACTAATAAAATCCTCAAAGCAAAAATAAACCAATAGAAAACAAGCCAGTGCCCCATCGAGAATCGTTTTTAAAAATTATTTCTATGTCACCTTTATATGGGCAGAAGTTATAAGCCCAGGCGACCATAAAATGTACAAGGAGACTATTCATTCTGTGTGTGCTTTGGTTTTACAACACCAACGTTAAACTAATATTATGGCTTTTCTCTTCAAATGGTTCCATTCTTTCCTTTTTCAGATCCTTATGCATCTTATTGATTATAAGTGCAGCCTCCTAAAAGACCACTGAGTCTATAATAAATGGCTTAGGGATTTTATAGTTTTTTAATGAAACTATGGTGTTCATTTTAAAACCTCTGTTTTGTGATTGAAATGTTTTCTTTTTAGTGTTTAAATTTACATTCAAGTAGGATCGCGCACCTCAATCAGTGTCCCGTAAGTACAACCTCACAATATACTGCATGTTTGACTGTTGTTCTTGGTTTTAAGTAAAATATGAAGTTTTGTTAATTAAAAAATGAATACTACAATATGTAGGAAGAAACTGAGATAGATAGACTGAACTAGAGTGGGAGGGGGGAACTACTGTACAGGATCGAAATAAGCTGCAGAAAATGGTAAACTTTGTTAGCTCTACCATGGGCACTAGCCTCTGTAGTATCCAGGACACCTTCAGGAAGTGATGCTTCAAAACTATGGAATTGATCATTAAGGACCCCCATCACTCAAGTCATGCCTTGTTCTCACTGCTACCATCGTGAAGGCGGTACAGAAGCCTGAAGGCACACACTCAACAATTTAAGAACAGCTTCTTCCCCTCTGCCATCTGATTTCTGAATGGACATTGAATCCCTGAAAACTACCTCACTACTTTTATTTTTGCACTACTTATTTAATTCAACTATTATACATTTACTGTAATTCTTTTTTCTACTATCATGTATTGCTTTGTACTGCTACCGCAAAGACAACAAATTTCATGACATTATGTCAGTGATATTAAACCTGATTCTGATTCTGAACATGTGAGAGAATCTGTTGACATAATTTTATTGTATACTAACTCAAGTTAAATCCTTACCTTGTTTATTAACTCTTTGACTGTTGTTGAAAGAAAATAAAATACACCGTACTTTTGGATTTCTGCTCATTTTGAATACTGAAGTTATAATTCATGACAATAAGGGTCAATTCAATATAATTTGGGAACATAATTGTTTATTTTCACCACTGGAGATTTTTATTTTGCCATAGTAAATGAGGCGATATTTAATGAAACACACATAAAAGTTGCTGGTGAATGCAGCAGGCCAGGCAGCATCTCTAGGAAGAGGTACAGTCGACGTTTCAGGCCCAGACCCTTCGTCAGGACTAACTGAAAGAAGTTAGTCAGTTAGTTCTTTCAGTTAGTCCTGATGAAGGGTCTCGGCCCGAAACGTCGACTGTACCTCTTCCTATGGATGCTGCCTGGCCTGCTGCGTTCACCAGCAACTTTTATGCGTGTTGCTTGAAATTCCAGCATTTGCAGATTTCCTCATGTTTGCAATATTTAATGATTCTCTTCCATAGTATCAAGGAGAAAGAGCAGGAAAAGAGAAATAGAAAAACGAGCTTGTGGTAAAAGATTTAAAATTTTAGCTTTGTCTGTCACTTGTACATCAAAACATACAGTGAAATGCACTATTTGCGTCAACAACCAACACAGTTCGAGATGTGCTGGGCAGCTTGCAAATGTCGCCATGCTTCTGACACTAACATAACATGCCCACAACTTACCAGCCCTAACGTACATCTTTGGAATATGGGAGGAAACCGGAGCACCTGGAGGAAACCCACATGTTCATGGGGAGAACATATAAACTCCTTATAGATAACAACGAGAACTGAATCCCAATCCTGTAGCTGGGGCTGCAGAGCGTTGCGCTAACTGCATACTAGCGTGCCGCTCTAAACAGCATCATTTGCTTTTAACTAATTATGCTAATGTTAGCTAAATATATATGCTGGTGTTTCATGAGTGATCTGAGTCAGCCCTACAATCCATTTAACTCGAGTGATTGATTTGTTTTAAATTTACTGAATACCTATCCAGGGTGACCAAAGTACCTATCAAAGGCTTCTGTTGGAACAAAGGAAATATGAGCAGCATAGACCATTTAGCCACTCAAGTCTGCTCGGAAAGTTAATAGCATGGCTGATACTTCAACTCAGCACTGCTCTATCACTAGATCCCTGATTCCTTTGATGTCCAAAATCTATGTGTTCTTTGTCATAACTATGTATGTCCAATGTCAGCAACTTCAGAATCAGAATCAGGTTTATTATAAGACCATAAGACTATAAGATATAGGAGCAGAAATAGGCCATTTGGCCCATCAAGTCTGCTCCTCCATTCAATCATGGGCTGATCCAATTCTTCCAGTCATCCCCACTTCCCTGTCTTCTCCCCATACCCTTTGATGCCCTGGCTAATCAAGAACCTATCTATCTCTGCCTTAAATGCATCCAATGACTTGGCCTCCACAGCCGCTTGTGGCAACAAATTCCACAGATTTACCACTCTCTGACTAAAGTAGTTTCTCTGCATCTCTGTTCTAAATGGACGTATTTCAATCCTGAAGTCATGCCCTCTTATCCTAGGCTCCCTTACCATGAGAAATAACTTTGCCATATCTTATCTGTTCAGGCCTTTTAACATTCGGAATGTTTCTGTGAGATCCCCCCTCATTCTCCTGAACTCCAGGGAATACAGCCCAAGAGCTGCCAGGCGTTCCTCATACGGTAACCCTTTCATTCCTGGAATCATTCTCATGAATCTTCTCTGAACCTTCTCTAATGTCAATATATCCTTTCTAAAATAAGGAGTGCAAAACTACACACAATACTCCAAGTGTGGTCTCGTGAGTGCCTTATAGACTCTCAACATCACACCCTGCTCTTGTATTCTAGACCTCTAGAAATGAATGCCAACATTGCATTCACCTTCTTCAAGACCGACTCAAGCTGAAGGTTACCTTTAGGGTATCCTGCACAAGGACTCCCAAGTCCCTTTGCATCTCTGCATTTTGAATTCTCTCCCCATCTAAATAATAGTCTGCCCATTTATTTCTTTCACCAAGGTGCATGACATACACTTTCCAATATTGTATTTCATTTATCACTTCTTTGCCCATTCTCCTAAACTATCTAAGTCTCTCTGCAGACCTTCTGTTTCCTCGACATTATCCGCTCCTCCACCTAACTGTCATGGTCCGGTCCGTGAAGTCCGCGTTCTGGTTCACGGTCTGGTCTGTGGATTCTGGACTCCAGGTCTTCTGGCTGTCCCTTGTTTCAGTTGGGCTTAATCATAGGCACCTGATGCTCGTCTTGAGGCTGGGAATGTAAGTGGCCCTGGGTTCGAGTGTGGTTGCTGGTTTGTTTTGTGAGTATCCTGTCCTCACCTCCGTGGGGTAAGTCAGGCCGATCATGCTGTTACCCTGCAGTTGGATCTGTCCCTTCCTGTCCTTGCCTCCATTGGGTAAGCCAGGCCATCTTTGCTGTTACCCTGAGGCTGGACTGTTCCCTTCCTTTCCCTTCCCTTCCTCTTCCTTCTGAGGCCTTGCTTGCAACCTTGTCAAGTTCTACCTCCGGAGCGAGACCAGAGCCTTGCTGTGTCAAGGTAAGGAACCGTCTATCATTGAGTTGGAACTGTCTCTGTGTCCACGCCTTCACTAGGTAGGTCTGGCCATTTGCCGCTACCTAGTGTTGAGAGCCGTTTCGTCGTGTTCAGCATTCTGTGTAGAGCCCAGGCCCCAAGTCCTGTTCCTAAGGAGGGGTCCTGGCTCTGTGTTCCGTGTACGGGTCCTGGCCCTAAGTCCTGTTCTCAAGGAGGGGTCCCAGCTCTGTGTTCCATGTCCCTGCGTTCCTGTCTCTCAAGTCCAAGGCTCTGTGTTCCTGTGCTCTAGACCAGGGCTCTGTGTTCCTGTCCTCCCCAAGACCAAGGCTCTGTATTCTGCATTCCTGTCATCCCAAGTCCAAGGCTCGGCTGTTCCTGAGTACCAAGTCAAGGCTTTGTGTTCTCGTCCTGTCCATGTGCCTCATCCTGTCCATGTGCCTCGTCCTGTACTGGAGTTCCCTGGTCTTGCCCAGGAGTCTCTCGTTCTGTCCTGTCGCCTTGAAGAACCCAAGCCATGAAGAGCCTAAGCTATGTCCAGTCCTGTAGCCATGTCATGTCCTCGCCTAGTTCTGGGGTCCAAGCCCAATTCAAGACCCAGGTTCTGGGTCCTTGTCCAGTCTCCGGCTCGGAGTCCAAGCCCAGGCTCCTAGTTCCCAGTTCCTTGTCCTGGTCCCGCCTGCCTAGCCAATGTCCTAGCCCCAGTCTGTGTTCTTGTCCCAGCTCCTAGTCTGCATCCAGTCACATCCCTAACTCTAGTGTCTAGTCCTGTCCTGTTCCTAGTACTTCAGTGTCTGTGTCTTGCATTTGGGTCCGCTCACCAATGCTGCCCTTGTGACACTATCTTGGTATCATCGGCAAATTTAGCCACAAATCCATTAATCCCATAGTCCAAATCATTGACATACATGGTAAAAAGCAGTGGTTCCAACACTGACCCCTGTGGAACTCCACTGGTAACCAGCAGCCAGCCAGAATAGAATCCCTTTATTCCCACTCTCTGCTTTCTGCCCATCAGCCTGTGCTCCACCCATTCTAGTGACTCCCCTGTAATTCCATGGGCACTTATCTTGCTAAGCAGCCTCAAGTGTGGTACCTTGTCAAAGGCCTTCTGAAAATCCAAGTATACCACATCTACTACATCTCCTTTGTCTACCCTGCTTGAAATTTCCTCAAAAAATTGCAGTAGATTTGTCAGGCAGGATTTTCCTTTCAGGAAACTATGCTGGCTTTGGCCAATCTTGTCATGTGCCTCCAGGTACTTTGAAATCTCATCCCTAACAATCAATTCCAACAATTTCCCAACCACTGATGTCAGGCTAGCAGGTCTTTACTTTCCTTTCTGCTGCCTCCCACCCTTAAATAGCCCAGTAACATTTGCAATTTTTCAGTCATCTGGTACAATACCAGAATATATCGATTCTTGAAAGATCATTGTTAATGCTTCTGCAATCTCTCCAATCTTTTCCTTCCTAATGATATTCTTAGCTTCCTTCTGCAAGATTTTAAAGGCTTCCCAATCCTCTAGTTTCCCACTAGCTTTGGCTTCCTTGTATGCCCTCTCTTTTGCTTTTCTTTGGCTCTGACTTTACTTGTCAGCCACGGTAGTATCCTCTTGCATTCAAAAATTTCATTTTATTTGGAATATATTTGTCTTGCACTTCCCTCATTTTTTGCAGAAACTCCAGTCATTGCTGCTCTGCTGTCCTTCCTGCTAGTTTCCCTTTCCAGTCAACCTTGGCCAATTCCCCACTCATACCATTGTAATTTCCTTTATTCCACTGAAATACTGACACATTGGAATTTAATTTCTCCTTCTCAAATTTCAAAGTGAACTCGATCATATTGTGATCACTGTTCACTAAGTTTTCCTTAACTTTAAGCTCTCATCACCTCCGGATCATTGCACAACAGCCAATCCAGCACTGCCAATCCCCTAGTGGGCTCAACAACAAACTGCTCTAAAAAGCCATCCCTTTGACATTCTGCAAATTCTCTCTTGAAGTCCAGTACTGGCCTGGTTTTCCCAGTCCACTTTCATGCTAAAATCCCCAACGATTATCATGACATTGCCCTTCTGACACGCTTTTTCTATCTCCTGCCGTAATTTGTAATCCACATCCTGGCTGCTGTTTGGAGGCCTGTATACAACTGCCATTAGGGTCATTTTACTGTTGCCTTTTCTTAACTCAACCCATAGAGACCCTACACCTTCTGATCCTGTGTCATCCCTTTCTAATGATTTAATATTATTTCTTATACACAGGGCCACACCACCCCCTCTGCCTACTAACCTATCTTTCCAATGCACTGTATATCCTTGGATGTTCAGCTCCCAATGGCAGCCATCCTTTGGCCAAGTTTCAGAGATGGCCACAACGTCATACTTGGCAATCTGTAGCTGAACTTCAAGATCGTCCATTTTATTTCATATGCTGCATGCATTCAAATATAACACTTTCAGTCCGGTATTTGTTGCTTTCTTTTTTAACTGCACCATGCCTCTATTGCCCTGTAACTCATCCCACTGGCTGTGATTATGCCTCATCTCCTGCCTGTCCTTTCTATCATCCCTGTTGCACACTATCTTTGATTTATTTCTGTTTTCCCCTTCCTCAGTCCTATCACTCCGGTTCCCATCCCTCTGCCAAATTAGATTAAACCCTCCCAAACAGCTCTATTAAACATGCCCACTAGGATATTGGACACCTTTGGGTTTAGATGTAACCCGTCCTTTTTGTACAGGTCGTACCTCTCCCAGAAGATGCCCCAATGATCCAGGAACCCAAAGCCCTGCCCCCTACACCAGTCTCTCAGCCACTTATTAATATGGCTGATCATGCTATTCTTGCGCTCGTTAGCATGTGGCACATGCAGCAATCCCGAGATTACTACCCTGGAGGTCCTGCTTTTCAGCTTCTTTTCCAGCTCCCTGAATTCTCTCTTCAGGACCTCCTCACTTTTTCTACCTATGTCATTGGTACCAACGTTTACCAAGACTTCTGGCTGTTCACCCTCTCCCTTCAGAATACTCTGCACCCGATCCGAGACATCCCGTACCCTGGCATCTGGGAGGCAACACACCATGCAGATATCTCTATCAGGCTGACAGAACCTCCTATCTGTTCCCATCACTATGGGATCCCCTATGACTACCACATTCCTCATCTTCCTCTTTCCCTTCTGCACCACGGAACCAGTCTCAGTGCCAGAGACCCGATCACCGTGGTCGTCCTATGCCAGGTCACCGCCCCCCCCCCCACAACAGCATCCAAAACGAGATAACGATTACTGAGGGGGATGGCCACAGGGGTGCTCTCTACTATCTGAGCTCTTCCTAATCCCTTCCCTGACAGTCACCCACTTATCTAACTCCTGCAGCCTCAGAGTGACTAACTCCTTGTAGCTCCTATCTAGCTCCTGCTCACTTTCCCTCATAAGCTGCAGGTCATCTAGTCGCAGCTCCATATCCCTAACACGGTTTCTCAGGAGCTGCATCTCAGTGCACCTGGTACAGATGTGGGCATCAGGGAGACTGGAAGATTCCCAGGATTCCCATATCTGGCACCCAGCGCAAAGTACTAACCCTACAGACATAATCTTTATTTCTCTAAAAAAAAATGGAAAGAAAAAAAAGTGAAGTTCACTCACCCACTTACCTCATCGAAGCCCGAATGAGCCAAAGCCCTACCACTCTGACTCAGATCACTCCGTCGATGACTGCTCCGCTAGGCATTATCACTGACATACGTAATGAAATGTGTTGATCCTTGGCAGCAGCACAGTTACTGTGTAACAATAAAAATACATTAATAGATAAGGCAAAAGAGGAAGTGTTAATGAGTTTCATGGATCGTTCAGAAATCTGATGGTAGAGGGGAAAAAGTTGTTGCTAAAACATTGAGTGTAGGTCTTCAGGCTCCTGTCCTTCATCTCTACATGTAGTAAGGAGAAGTGGTCATGTCCCGAGTGGTGAGGGTCTTTAATGATGGGTCCCGGTTTCTTGAGGCACCGCTGTTTCAAAATGTCCTCAGTGGTGGGGAAGCTTACACCGGAGTAATGATATTAAAAATTTTAATCCTCTGTGTGAAAAGCTTATGAATGACCCAACCTATGGAAACAGGAGGCTGCAGGTGCTGGAAATCCAAGCAATACACAAGATGCTGGAGGAAGTCAGTGGGTCCTGCATCATCACTGGAGGGAAATGGACAGTTTGATGCTGCATGTCAGAAACCCTTCATCTATCAATCTTACAGGTCAAACTCTGCATCAGGACGGATGCAGGTTTCAGCCAAAACACTGGTAATTCATTTCCTCCCACAGATGCTGTTTTATCTGCTGTAGTCCTTCAAGTGGAAGAGAGAGTTGATGCCGAAGCACGTGGAGACTGAAAGGCAAGAGACTGAGAGAACAGAACATAGAATAGTACAGCACAGTACAGGCCCTTCGGCCCACAATGTTGTGCTGACCCTCAAACCCTGCCTCCCATATAACCCCCCACATTAAGTTCCTCCATATACCTGTCTAGTAATCTCTTAAACTTCACTAGTGAATCTGCCTCCACCACTGACTCAGGCAGTGCATTCCACGCACCAACCACTCTCTGAGTAAAAAACCTTCCTCTAATATCCCCCTTGAACTTCCCACCCCTTACCTTAAAGCCATGTCCTCTTGTATTGAGCAGTGGTGCCCTGGGGAAGAGGCGCTGGCTGTCCACTCTATCTATTCCTCTTAATATCTTGTATACCTCTATCATGTCTCCTCTCATCCTTCCTTCTCTCCAAGGAATAAAGCCCTAGCTCCCTTAATCTCTGATCATAATGCATACCCTCTAAACCAGGCAGCATCCTGGTAAATCTCCTCTGTACCCTTTCCAATGCTTCCACATCCTTCCTATAGTGAGGCGACCAGAACTGGACACAGTACTCCAAGTGTGGCCTAACCAGAGTTTTATAGAGTTGCATCATTACCTCACGACTCTTAAACTCTATGCCTCAACTTATGAAAGCTAACACCCCATAAGCTTTCTTAACTACCCTATCTACCTGTGAATCAACTTTCAGGGATCTGTGGACACGTACCCCCAGATCCCTCTGCTCCTCCACACTACCAACTTTGTACTCTGCCTTGGAGTTTGTCCTTCCAAAGTGTACCACCTCACACTTCTCCGGGTTGAACTCCATCTGCCACTTCTCAGCCCACTTCTGTATCTTATCAATGTCTCTCTGCAATCTTCGACAATCCTCTACACTATCCACAACACCACCAACCTTTGTGTCATCTGCAAACTTGCCAACCCACCCTTCTACCCCCACATCCAGGTCGTTAATAAAAATCACAAAAAGTAGAGGTCCCAGAACCGCTCCTTGTGGGACACCACTAGTCACAAACCTCCAATCTGAATGTACTCCCTTCACCACCACCCTCTGCCTTCTGCAGGCAAGCCAATTCTGAATCCACCTGGCCAAACTTCCCTGGATCCCATGCCTTCTGATTTTCTGAATAAGCCTACCATGTGGAACCTTGCCAAAAGCCTTACTAAAATCCATATAGATCACATCCACTCCACTACCCTCATCTATATGCTTGGTCACCTCCTCAAAGAACTCTATCAGGCTTGTTAGACATGATCTGCCCTTCACAAAGCCATGCTGACTGTCCCTGATCACACCATGATTCTCTAAATGCCCATAGATCCTATCTCTAAGAATCTTTTCCAACAGCTTTCCCACCACAGACGTAAGGCTCACTGGTCTATAATTACCCGGACTATCCCTACTACCTTTTTTGAACAAGAGGACAACACTCGCCTCCCTCCAATCCTCCGGTACCATTCCCATGGACAACGAGGACATAAAGATCCTAGCCAGAGGCTCAGCAATCTCTTCCCTCACCTCGTGGAGCAGCCTGGGGAATATTCTGTCAGGCCCCGGGGACTTATCTGTCCTAATGTATTTTAACTACTCCAATACCTCTTCTCCCTTAATATCTACATGCTCCAGAACATCAACCTCACTCATATTGTCCTCACCATCATCAAGTTCCCTCTCATTGGTGAATACCGAAGAGAAGTATTCATTGAGGACCTCGCTCACTTCCACAGCCTCCAGGCACATCTTCCCACCTTTATCTCTAATCGGTCCTACCTTCACTCCTGTCATCCTTTTGTTCTTCACATAATTGAAGAATGCCTTGGGGTTTTTCTTTACCCTACTTGCCAAGGCCTTTTCATGCCCCCTTCTTGCTCTTCTCAGCCCCTTTTTAGGCTCTTTTCTTGCTACCCTATATTCCTCAATAGACCCATCTGATCCTTGCTTCCTAAACCTCATGTATGCTGCCTTCTTCCACCTGACTAGATTTTCCACCTCACTTGTCACCCATGGTTCCTTCACCCTACCATTCTTTATCTTCCTCACCGGGACAAATTTATCCCTAACATCCTGCAAGAGATTCCTAAACATCAACCACATGTCCATAGTATATTTCCCTGTAAAAACATCATCCCAATTCTCAGCCGCAAGTTCTAGCCTTATAGCCTCATAATTTGTCCTTCCCCAATTAAAAATTTTCCTGTCCTCTCTGATTCTATCCTTTTCCATGATAATGCTGAAGGCCAGGGAGTGGTGGGGGTCACCGTCCCCCAGATGCTCACCCACTGGGAGATCTGTGACCTGACCCGGTTCGTTACCTAATTCTAGATCTAGTATGGCATTCCCCCTAGTCGGCCTATCAATATACTGTGACAGGAATCCGTCCTGGACACACTTAACAAACTCTGCCCTGTCTAAACCCTTGGAACTAATCAGGTGCCAATCAATATTAGGGAAGTTAAAGTCACCCATGATAACAACCCTGTTATTTTTGCACCTTTCAAAATCTGCTTCCAAATCTGCTCCTCTGTATCTCTGCTGCTACCAGGGGGCCTATGGAATACCCCCAATAGAGTAACTGCTCCCTTCCTGTTCCTGACTTCCACCCATACGGACTCAAAAGAGGATCCTGCTACATTACCCACCCTTTCTGTAATAGTATCCCTGACCAGTAATGCCACCCCTCCTCCCCTCCCCCCCGCCATCTCTATCCCTTTTAAAGCACTGAAATCCAGGAATATTGAGAATTCATTCCTGCCCTGGTGTCAGTCAAGTCTCTGTAATGGCCACTACATCTTAATTCCATGTATGTGTCCAAGCTCTCAGAACAACAAAACCAAACACAGAAAACCAGATAAAGGGAGGCAGGTATGGACAGACAGAGAGCATGACTCACACAAAGCAGGACATACAGATAAATAGACTCACGCTCAGCGAAAGCTTAGTAATGACTCAATGCCTATCAAATTAGAGAGCTGAAGATGTACATCATGTGCCAATGATCATAAAATTGCTCATAATTCAGACTTCCCAATTACCAAATAAACATGGAACAGACAAATACATCTGCTTTGTACAAAACATTTTAAACAAGTTGATTTGTAACATGGAATGGGAAGATTCCAGCCATCTCAGCCATAACTGGAAAATTGGTCATCTCAGAACAATTTACATTTAATGAACAGTTGTCAAAATAAACTGTTTTGATAATAATAACTGTTTTGATACGCTATAATCCTGCATGAGGAGAGGTAGAACAGTTACTGTCTTATGAATTTTCCCACGGTATGCATGCAGTACAAGCCACACACTATAACATTGTACTTCATAGACTGAAGCAAGTAGAAATGCGGTTAACCTTATATTTACATAATTGAAGAGATTCTCCAACTTTATTCTGCCTGCAGTCAATCTCTAAAAGCTGCCACTAAGAAATCTTCATGTACACTCTGTAATTCTTCTAATAATTAAAATTTTAATTCTATACGTTAAGATTTTTTGCAGTTTGGGCCTGCTGCATGAACTTCAGAAGGAAAACAAGAATGTATATTTATACTGTGCCTCATATATTACAGGCTGTAAACTGGTCCATTTCTGCTCCCGTTTCCCTTGTTTCCAAGAGGTTTTGGATAGGTACTTTAGTCACCTTGAGTTAGGTATTCTGTAAATTTGCAGGTTAATCAGCAGAGTTAAATGGATTGTAGAGCAGACGCAGAAAGGTGCAACAGCAGTATGTATATTTATGTAAGATTAACCTAGTAATGTATATTTATGTAACTCCCCACCATGGATGGTCCCAAGCCCAGCTGCAAAATTGGAGAGTTGAGCATGGTGTTAGCAACCCCATCCCCTAAAAGCCCAGTGCTACAGAAATGCCAACAGAAGCTCCAAAGGCTGAAGCCACAGGGCCGATCAACCTTCAGCCCAGGCCTGAGGATTCTGGCAAGCTGCTGTCAGTTGCCTATGTCCCAATGGGCTTGAGAAGGTATTTATGTAACATGTGACATTGGTTCAGCATGTAAAACATAAGACTCAATTCATCCACAGAAAGATCTCAGCAGGTCAGAAAGTATCTGCGGAAGAAAATGGACTGTGGATGTTCTGGGATAAAGCCCTTCATCTGGATCCTCACCCTCTGTCCCACTCGTTAATTGTCCACTCCCCTCCATAGCTGCTGGCTGGCCCACTGAGCTCCTCCAGCACTTTGTGTGTCGCCCTAGATTCCAGCATCCACAGTCTTTTGTGTTGTCCACAGTGAGGGTCTGACAAATAACAATAATAACATGGAGAAGCAATAAGAATGATAAAATAACTAGATTAATACAGTAATGAAAAGAGCATTTTGATTCTGAGAGTTCCATATTCAAAGCGCAATTTGTTATGCTGTCATAGGCCAAATCAAAAGTGGTGATGAATATGCATATAGAAGGGAGAAAGTGTTGTTTCCTCAGAATTTTTTTTAGTTTATGATAGACTGCTTGAAGCGGAACACAAATATAATTTCAGACTACCGGTATCACGTAGGAATATGGAGAAATAAGAAATTACCTTTTGTTGAATATACATCAAAGTTGCTGGTGAAATCAGCAGGCCAAGCAGCATCTATAGGAAGAGGCGCAGTCGACGTTACAGGCGACGTTAACGTCGACTGCGCCTCTTCCTATAGATGCTGCTTGGCCTGCTGCGTTCACCAGCAACTTTGATGTATGTTGCTTGAATTTCCAGCATCTGCAGAATTCCTGTTGTTTTTGTTGAATATAATGTGTTTAATTGCATAATGGTGCTGATGCTTTGCAATAGTTCAACTGAGCTGAAATGTTTCTTTTTTGATAATTTTCATTTCTACTCGGTGTCTGAGGCTTCTTACTTAAGTGTCTAACAACAAGCCGCCCAGCACTGATGGATTCCAGGTGCCCTGATACCGTTTCTCCATGATCGCAATCTCCCGGTGAAACCTTTCACCATGCTCGTCACTGACAGTGTCAAAATTTGCAGGGAAGAAGCCTAAATGGGAATGCAGATAGTAAATATATAGTGACATGTTGCTCTTCATGGGTTTGTGTGCTTGAAGCATGTTGTTAACCAGCCGCACATAGTTTGGTGCTCTGTAGTTGCCAAGAAATTTTTCAACAACATCCCTGAATGCCTTCCATGCAATTTTCTCCGTTCCTACAAGAAGTTCTTCGAAATGCCTGTCATTGATGACCTGTTTGATTGTGGACCAACAAAAATGCCTTCTTTAATCTTGGCATCAGTTATGCTGGAAACATCTTTCTCAAATATTGCAAGTTTCATGGAATTTTTTGTACTTAGTGGCAGCAGATTCCATCCTCGCAGTCTTGAACTCAGTAATTCTGCTTTTGTCTTTGACAAACCCAAGTCTCTAACCAGGTCATTTAACTCAGATGTGGCTCTCACAACATAAAAGGTTCAAATTCTATATCAATTTAGGTGTTGTTTTCCATTCCTGGCGTGTGCATCATGGCATCTATGTCTGCCTCCACTAGATTCCATGGCTTCAGTACTGGACGACTATCGATACGTGGCACAGGTCTCATGGCTGAAGGGAGATTAGGGTAGTCAATGGATTTCTTATTTATAGCAGAGAAAGCACAGCAGCGTCTCTACTACCTTAGGGGTTTGCAAAGACTCAGCATGACATATAAAACTTTGGCAATCTTCTATACGTGTTTGGTGGAGAGTATATTGACAGGCTGAATCACAGCTTGCTATGGGAACACGAATGACTATGAATGGAAAATCCTACAAAAAGCAGTGGGTGCGGCACAGTCCATCACGGGTAAAGTCCTCCCCACCATTGAGCACATCTACATGGAGTGCTGTCGCAGGAAAAGTATTCATCACCGGGTTCCCTCCACAAGCCAGGTCATGCTGTCTTCTCATCGCCATCATTAGGAAGAAGGTACGGGAGCCTCAGGACCTACACCACCTCAGCCATCAGGTTCCTGAACCAGAGGGGTTTACTTCACTTGCCCCATAAATCTACGGACTCAGTTTCAAGGCCTCTTCATCTCATGTTCTCAATATTTATTATATTATATTTCTCTTTTTCTCTTCTTTCTTTTTGTATTTGTACAGTTTGTTGCATTTGGCACCCTGGTTGTCTGCTCTGCTGATGCAGTATTTCATTGCTTCTATTATGGATATTGGATTTATTGAGTATGCCTGCAAGAAAATGAATCTTACGATTGTACAACATACGGTGAAATATATATGTAACGCCCTGGTTAAGATTTTACGACTTATGTTGCAGGGTATTTCACTTAATGGTTTTCTGTAGAAGTCGTGTGTTCTGCTGGTAGTGTTTGGGTTGCCATTAAAAATAAGGGGTTGTGATTTTCATGCTTAGGAATGTAGCATCATCCAATCACGATGGTGGAAATGGGAGAAAGTTCTAGAGAACGTTAGAAACATATAAAACCTACAGTACAATACAGCCCTTTGGCCCACAGTGCTGCGTCAAACATATACTTACTTCAGAAATTTCCTAGGGTTACTCATAGCCCTCTAGCTGGCTGGTGGCATCAGCGCCAGACTTCGGAGCAAAGGATCCTGAGTTCGAATCCAGCTGGCTCCCTTGCATGCTTTCCATCCGTGTTGGGTTGAACGTCGAGCTAGCAACTCGGCCTCGTAAAAGTAAGAAAGCCTACTAAAAAAACGCCGTCACGACGGCGTCCCGATGACGCCACTCAGAGCTTCTACTCATAGCCCTCTATTTTTCTAAGCTCCATGTACCAATCCAGGAGTCTCTTAAAAAACTCCTTTGTATCTGCCTCCAACAGAGTCGCCGGCAGCCCATTCCACACACTTACCACTCTCTGGGTAAAAAACTTACACCTAACATCTCCTCTGTACCTACTTACAAACACCTTAGAACTGTGCCTTCATGTGTTAGCCATTTCAGCCCTGGGAAAAAGCCTCTGACTATCCACACAATCAATGCCTCTCATCATCTTTTACACCTCTATCAGGTCACCTCTCATCCTCCGCCACTCCAAGGAGAAAAGGCCGAGTTCACTCAACCTATTCTCATAAGACATGCTCCCCAATCCAGGCAACATCCTTGTAAATCGCCTCTGTACCCTTTCTATGGTTTCCACATCCTTCCTGTAGTGAGGAGACCAGAAATGATCACATTACTCCAAGTGGGGTCTGACCAGGGTCCTATATAGCTGTAACCTCACACTTATCTGGGTTGAACTCCATCTGCCACTTCTCAGAAAATTTTTGCATCCTATCGATGTCCTGCTGTAACCTCTGACAGCCCTCCACACTATCCACAACACCCCCAACCTTTGTATCATCAGCAAATTTACTAACCCATCCCTCCACTTCCTCATCCAGGTCATTTATGAAAATCATGAAGAGAAGGGGTCCCAGAACAGAACCCTGAGGCACACCACTGGTCACCGGCCTCCATGCAGAATATGACCCGTCTACAACCACTCTTTACCTTCTGTGGGCAAGCCAATTCTGAATCCACAAAGCAATGTCCCTTTGGATCCCATGCCTTCTTAGTTTCTCAATAAGCCTTGCATGGGGTACTTTATCAAATGCCTTGCCAAAATCCATGTACACTACATCTACTATTCTACCTTCATCAATGTGTTTAGTCACATCTTCAAAAAATTCAATCAGGATCGTAAAGCATGACCTGTCTTTGACAAAGCCATGCTGACTATTCCTAAACATATTAGGAATATTAGGTAATGAACCGGGTGAGGTCACAGATCTCTCAGTGGATGAGCATCTGGGGGGCAGTGACCACCGCTCCCTGGCCTTTAGCAGTATCATGGAGAAGGATAGAATCAGAGAGGACAGGAAAATTTTTAAATGGGGAAGGGCAAATTATGAGGCTAGAACTTGCGGGTGTGAATTGGAATGATGTTTTTGCAGGGAAATGTACTCTGGACATGTGGTCGATGTTTAGCGATCTCTTGCAGGATGTTAGGGATAAATTTGTCCCAGTGAGGAAGATAAAGAATGGTAGGGTGAAGGAACCATGGGTGACAAGTGAGCTGGAAAATCTAGTCAGGTGGAAGAAGGCAGCATACATGAGGTTTAGGAAGCAAGGGTCAGATGGGTCTATTGAGGAATATAGGGAAGCAAAAAAGGAGCTTAAGAAGGGGCTGAGAGGAGCAAGAAGGGGGCATGAGAAGGCATTGGTGAGTAGGGTAAAGGAAAACCCCATGGCATTCTTCAATTATGTGAAGAAAAAGAGGATGACAGGAGTGAAGGTAGGACCGATTAGAGATAAAGGTGGGAAGATATGCCTGGAGGCTGTGGAAGTGAGCGAGGTCCTCAATGCATACTTCTCTTCGGTATTCACCAATGAGAGGGAACTTGATGACAGTGAGGACAATATGAGTGAGGTTGATGCTCTGGAGCATGTTGATATTAAGGGAGAGGAGGTGTTAGAGTTATTAAAATACATTAGGACGGATAAGTCCCCGGGGCCTGACGGAATATTCCTCAGGCTGCTCCACGAGGCGAGGGAAGAGATTGCTGAGCCTCTGGCTAGGATCTTTATGTCCTCGTTGTCCACGGGAATGGTACCGGAGGATTGGAGGGAGGCGAATGTTGTCCCCTTGTTCAAAAAAAGGTAGTAGGGATAGTCCGGGTAATTACAGGCCAGTGAGCCTTACGTCTGTGGTGGGAAAGCTGTTGGAAAAGATTCTTAGAGATAGGATCTATGGGCATTTAGAGAATCATGGTGTGATCAGGGACAGTCAGCATGGCTTTGTGAAGGGCAGATCATGTCTAACAAGCCTGATAGAGTTCTTTGAGGAGGTGACCAGGCATATAGATGAGGGTAGTGCAGTGGATGTGATCTATATGGGATTTACTAAGGCATTTCACAAGTTTCCACACGGTAGGCTTATTCAGAAAGTCTGAAGGCATGGGATCCAGGGAAGTTTGGCCAGGTGGATTCAGAATTGGCTTGCCAGCAGAAGGCAGAGGGTTGTGGTGGAGAGAGTACATTCAGATTGGAGGATTGTGACTAGTGGTGTCCCACAAGGATCTGTTCTGGGACCTCTACTTTTTGCGATTTTTATTAATGACCTGGATGTGGGGGTAGAAGGGTGGGTTGGCAAGTTTACAGACAACACAAAGGTTGGTGGTGTTGTAGATAGTGTAGAGGATTGTCGAAGATTGCAGAGAGACATTGATAGGATGCAGAAGTGGGCTGAGGAGTGGCAGATGGAGTTCAACCCGGAGAAGTGTGAGGTGGTACACTTTGGAAGGACAAACTCTAAGGCAGAGTACAAAGTAAATGGCAGGATACTTGGTAGTGTGGAGGAGCAGAGGGATCTTGGGGTACATATCCACAGATCCCTGAAAGTTGATTCACAGGTAGATAGGGTAGTTAAGAAAGCTTATGAGGTGTTAGCTTTCATAAGTCAAGGGATAGAGTTTAAGAGTCGCAATGTAATGATGCAGCTCTATAAAACTCTGGTTAGGCCACACTTGGAATATTGTGTCCATTCTGGTCGCCTCACTATAGGAAGGATATGGAAGCATTGGAAAGGGTACAGAGGAGATTTACCAGGATGCTGCCTGGTTTAGAGAGTATGCATTATGATCAGAGATTAAGGGAGCTAGGGCTTTACTCTTTGGAGAGAAGGAGGATGAGAGGAGACATGATAGAGGTGTACAAGATAATTAGAGGAATAGATAGAGTGGATCACCAACGCCTCTTCCCCAGGACACCACTGCTCAATACAAGAGGACATGGCTTTAAGGTAAGGGGTGGGAAGTTCAAGGGGGTTATGAGAGGAAGGTTTTTTACTCAGAGAGTGGTTGGTGCGTGGAATGCACTGCCTGAGTCAGTGGTGGAGGCAGATACACTAGTGAAGTTTGAGATATATGGTAGGCAGGGTTTGAGGGTCAGCACAACATTGTGGGCCGAAGGGTCTGTACTGTTCTATGTTCTATGTTCTAAATGTTCATAACTCCTGCCTCTCAGAATCTTTTCCATCAACTTACCAACCACTGAAGTAAGACTCACTGGTCTATAATTTCCTGGGCTATCTCTACTCCCTTTCTTGAATAAGGGAACAATATCTGCAACCTTCCAATCCTCCAGAACCTCTCCCATCCTCATTGATGATGCAAAGATCATTGCCAGAGGCTCAGTAATCTCCTCCCTTGCCTCCCACAGTAGCCTGGGGTGCATATCTTCCAGTCCCGGAGACTTATCCAACTTGATGCTTTCCAAAAGCTCCAGCACATTCTTTTACTTAATGTCTATATGCTCAAGCTTTCCAGTTCGCTGTAAATCATCCCTACAATCACCAAGATCCTTTTACGTAGTGAATACTGAAGCAGTACCTCTGCTATCTCCTCCAGTTTCATACATACTTTTCCACTGTAACACTTGATTGGTCCTATTCTCTCATGCCTTATCCTCTTGATCTTCACATACTTGCAGAATGCCTTGGGGTTTTCCTTAATCCTGTCCGCCAAGGCCTTCTCATGGACCCTTCTGGCTCTCCTAATTTCATTCTTAAGCTCCTTCCTGCTAGCCTTACAATCTTCTAGATCTCTATCATTATCTAGTTTTTTGAACATTTCATAAGCTTTTCTTTTCTTCTTGACTAGATTTTCAACAGCCTTTGTACACTATGGTTCCTATACCCTACCATCCTACTATCCCCTGAACATTTGCCACATTTCTGCCGTACATTTCCCTGAGAACATCTGTTTCCAATTTATGCTTCCAAGTCCCTGCATGATAGCTTCATATTTCCCCTAACTCCAATTAAATGCTTTCCTAATTTGTCTGTTCCTATCCCTCTCCAATGCAATGGTAAAGGAGATATAATTGTGATCACTATCTCCAAAATGCTCTCCCACTGAGAGACCTGACACCTTGACTAGGTTCACCTCCCAATACCAGATCAAATACAGCCTCTCCTCTTATAGGCTTATTTACGTATTGTGTCAGGAAACCTTCCTGAACACACCTAACAAACTCCACCCCATCTAAACCCCTTGCTCTAGGGAGATGCCAATCAATATTTGGGAAATTAAAATCTCCCAGCATGACAACCCTGTTATTATTACACCTTTCTAGAATCTGTCTCCCTTTCTGCTCCTCGATATCCCTGTTACTATTGGGTGATCTATAAAAAACACCCAGTAGAGTTACTGACCCCTTTCTGTTTCTAACTTCCACTCACAGAGACTCAGTAGACAACCCCTCCATTGCTTCCTCCTTTTCTGCGGCCGTGACACTATCTCTGATCAACAGTGCCACGCCCCCACCTCTTTTGCCTCCCTCCCTGACTTTTCTGAAGCATCTAAAGCCTGGCACTGTAAGTAACCCATTCCTGCCCCTGAGCCCTCCAAGTCTCTGTAATGGCCACAACACTACACTGGGTGTAGAGATTTTGCAACAGACACTAGGGTGGGTCGAGATCTTTTTCAGGGGAGATAGAGAGAGGAGAAGCTTGAGAGAACCGGCCGCAGGATTCCATCCAATGGAAATGTGCGATTCAATAGAGTCTAAGAGGGGAAACCCTATCGGTGATCGGCGAGTAGGAGCTGGTTAATATCGATAGGAGCTGGCGCCATGAGTACGTCGGACACATCAGCTTTTGGAAGATTTGAGCTCCAACCTGCGCACATTTAACTGTTTTAATTGTGTTGGGCCTTTTTTCTCTTTCTTCTTTAACAACAGTTTGGTTAAGTTAACATTCATAAATATACTTTCTTTATAATTGTATGCAGTGTACGGTCTGTTGTATCTTTCCCCCATTTCTTGCACGGGGGCAGTAATTACACAGTATTCACACGGATTGGGGTTCGGGTGTGTGAGGCATCGCAACCTGCCGGGTTTGGTGGGACCCAAATCATATCGACCATAGATGTACAGAGTCCGAGACAGGTGGTCTTCTCACCGATTAGTCCAATGGCTGTTAACAAGAGGCTAATGAGAGAAGCCCTTTAAAAGGGGGTTTCATGTGAACTTTGATAATAAATCTACTTTGAACTTACATAAGATATTAGAATGATCCCAACAACATTTCAAGGCACTTAATCAAGAAAATATCTTGGCCAATAGGACAAATGGAAAGGAAAGAGTTAATCTGGAGACAATTGAAAGTGGCAAAATGTAGTCTGGAAAGGACTCTGCAACTGTTCTGTTCATAGTTACACTTTAAAAGATGCCATAAACTTATGTGAATAAACTTCAGTTATTTTAAAGCAGCAATTTACACACCTAATTGACCTTCTCTCACTAAGATTACTTCAGTTTGTTACACCTGACAATCTGTTGAGTACCATTTATTAAAGGTGCTGTGGTCAATTGCTTTACCCTTAATCAAATTAATATCATTATATGGTGATTAGACAGTGGTTTATTATGAGTTTCTCGATCTTAATGAAGCTTTTTTTTTATTAAATGCAATCGTGAACAATAGCCAGATCAGAAATGCTGATCAAGTCAGCTAGTTCCCAAAGAGAACTCTGATAGGCCAATCAGATGGTTCACTGCTGCTCAGTGACAGAACACAAAAAAAATCATATGTACAATTAAGAAACATTAAAAAATAGTAGAAGTACTGAAGACATGATAATCATGATGAAGTCTGCTGGAGAGAGACATTTATACACATGCTGTCCTCCATAATTCAAAGAGATTGAAGGATAAGGTTGCAGGGTGACAAAATGTGGCAGGAGCACTTTGAACTAAAATCTAATCCCTACCGGGAGAAAACAGCACCTGTTCTCCAGCAGTTTAAGGATTAAGTCCAGCCGAAACACAACTCACAAGTGCTCTTGAAAGTCAGGTATTAACCCTACCTACCAACAACCAAGCATTGCCATCCTGGTCCCTTTCATGATAGCTTATGAAGAAACATGTGACTTCCCTCCCAGAGATGATAGGTGTTTGTGCACTCGACTCTTGAAGGCTTGGACCCCATCGTCACAGTGTTTCCAACCACAGCATCTGGAAGGCTGTTCCAAATTCTGATAGCACAGTGAAGGAAGCTTCTATCCAGTGTGTAGGTTCTCGCATCAGGCATAGAAACAGCGTGAGCAGGCATAGATAAACTTGATCATGTGGTGCACCGTCTCTCATAAGATGAAGGCAGCATGGCGCGAAGATCTGCAGGGCTGTGGCTGGCGTGCATTTTGTATAGCACAGTAGCTGCAGCAACCTGTCATCTGTGGTGTAAACTACTGATGGCTAGCTTCTCACGAGCTGTGGCTTCATCTACACCTATAATCCTGAGAGCCTTTCTTTGAATGAAATCGAGCTGGCTGAGGACACTCTGCGAGGTATTCATCCATGATAAGCAGGCATACTCCATAATACTTTGTACCTGGGCTTTGTAAACCATGACTCTACCCTCTTTGTCTAGTTTGGATGCTAGACAAATTAGCTGTGCTAATTTTGTAGAAAAAAATTGATAATATATTATTTATCACTGAAAAATGTTTTTCAGTTTGTCAATATCCCTGTAAACTAAAATGACGGATGAAAATAGCCGCAAAATATCCTACTTCGAAACCAGTCTGTAAAAAAAGCCGGGTAAAGCAATGGGAGCGAGAAGTGCTCTGACAAATGCAGTAAAAAGCACAGGCACCATTGGTACAGAGAGAGTTACTGACTCAGCCCATTGATCTTTCAGTTTTGAAGAAAGGCCATTGATCTGAAACATTCAATGCTTCTCACTTCACAGATGGTGCCTGGCCTGCTGAGTGTTGTCCCACATTTTTTGTTTTCATTTCAGATCTACAGCTACCAACATTTGTTGTGTGTTTTAATGCAGTACTTACTCTCTGTGGAAAAAGCAGTCTCTTCTCAGCATATGATGTAGAAGATTTTCCAAATTCAGCTCAAAACTTGCTCAATTTGTCAAAGAAGCCAGTTCATTGAGGAAAAATGCTGGATTAGCTTAATTTGTTTCAGTTTGAAATGTGAGTAATGTTTTTTTCTGTATCGAAATTTCTTAGAAAAGAATTATACCCCCAGCAGGACCTAACTGCTCAACTTTGTACAAAATGTACTGTAGTTTCCAAACTTAAAAGCAATATAGGACAGCTTTTGAATTTAGGACCCAAAAGTAAAATAGGTGAAAGAAAAATGGACAGATGGAAGCATTAGGTTGACCTTGAAGCATATATAAAGAAGCTTAGCTTTAATTGTCACACACCCATTGAAACATGCAGTGAAATGAACTGTTTGCCTCAAATCAAATCAGTGAGGATTGGGCCGGGCAGCCCACCAGCTTTGCCACGTTTCCAGCACCAACACAGCATGCAAAAAACTTACTAACCCTAACTGTATGCCTTTGGAATGTGTGGAAAAACTTGGAGCACCCAGAGAACACCCACCGGGTCATGGTGTCACACACTCCTTAAAACTGCGGGAGAATTGAACCCCAGTGGGTGATTGACGCTGTAATACTTTTATGCTAATCACTGCTGAACTGTGCAGCCATCACAGTGTAAATTAAAAGATCGGAATGACATCGTGTGCTGTCATGATCTGTGTTCTATGAGTGAATTCCTTTCCATAATTTTTACTTAAACAGCACAGCAGCAGAACATTCTCTGTGTAACTTAAGATGTTTACTTTTGGACAAGTGCTCAAAGAGAGGAAACTAATATTGACTGCTTGAATGTGTCAGGGATCCACGCACTCTGTTTCTCTGCTTCTGGTGTCTGGTGATAATGAGGATAAACTCTTCAAAAAGACTTTTCGGAGTCCCCCTCTGTATAATGACTGCCTGGAAACTGCAGGCTACCTTCAAATTAGAAAAAAGTAACTATCTATCTATATATATACACACACATACATACACACACACACACACACACACACACACACACACACACACACACATATATATATATATATATATATAAAAAATCCCTCTTTAGACTTAAGAATATTAAGTTGTGCATCACGATGGATGAAACACATTCCAAAGCCATTGTTGGAAAGATGCCAACTAATTTTGAAACATCTTAGGGGGTGGCAGTAGAAAGTCGTTTTTTGGCAAATTTGGCCCATATCCCTCAAAACCTATCCTATCTATGTAAATAATCAAGTAACTTTTATTTGTTAATGTACCTGTTTCAGCCACTTCCTCTGGTGGTTCATTGAATATATGGACCACCATGTATTTCCTCACTCTCTCATCTCCCCTCGCCCAACCGGCCTAACCGATTCTCCGGCTACCCACCCCTGAGCAGCACTTCCCACATCTGCCACTCACCTTCAGGATTAGTGCATGACTATTGATCAGCCTATAAGCAAACCTAACCCCAGCACCCCCTCACACTCACTCTCAGTTCCAGTAATTTTGCTGCCCAGACCCTGCGGCCTGCCCATGAGAGACTCAGCCACCGCAGAGTGCCATCTGATGTTAGCAGGTTGCAGTATTCCAGTGTACTGTGGCCAGGTGTGGTGTGTTCTAGTGTGTGATTTCCAGGTCAATGGATGTGGATTCAATTGTTTCAGGAAAAGAACTCCACAGCACAGATATAGGCAATTATTCAGTACAAGAAAACACACGAGGGACACCAGGTGGCAAAGTTCTCTCCAAAACTCAAATACAGCAAGTTTATACTTTAAGGGATAGAATGGCAATATATGACAGATAACTGGCACCCATCAAAGGTGCCCATGACTATGCCTGGTATATATGAATGGTGAAGTAGCCTTCCATGGTCCATGCATAACTGGGAGTTACATACACAAAGTGCTGAAGGAACACTGCAGACCAGAGGGCAAATAAACAGTCAGCATTTCAGTCCAAGAGTCTTCCTCAGGTCTTATTCTTGTTTCTCCCACATCTGTCCTTTCACCTCTTCCCTCTACCACCCAGGGACAGACTTTCCTGTTTTGGAGAGTGAAAAGTAAAATGCTGGAGGAACTCAACAGGTCAAGCAACATCTGCGGAGGTGAAGGAAGTGTGATGTTTCAGGTCAAGGCCCTGCATCAGGTCTGGGGGAGTGAAGAGGAAAGGTGGAGAGTATATAGAGGTATGGGAGAGGAGGGGGATGAAGAGCTGGGAGATGAAAGCTAGAATCAGATGAGGGTTGGAATGGAGGGCAATGGAACGTGGTGGGAGAAAGGCAAAGGAATGGAAAAGGTGAACAAAGGTGGCAGTGAGTAGGTGGAAGGGTTCAGCAGAACGATCCCAGGAATGAAAGGGTTAATGTATGAGGAGTATTTGATGACTCATTGGAATTTAGAAGAATGAGGAGGGAGATTTCATTGAAACACATCGAATACTGAAAGGCTTAGAGTGGATGTGGACAAGTGTTTTCTATAGTGGGTGAGTCTAGGACCAGAGGGCATGGTCTCAGAATAGAGGGACATCCATTTAGAACAGAAGTAAGGAGGAATTTCTTTAGCCACAGTGACATTGTGGAATTCATTGCCATAGGCAGCTGTGGAGGCCAAGTCACTGGATTTATTTAAAGCAGAGGTTGGTAGGTTCTTGATTAGTAAAGGTGTCAAAGTTTATGGGGAGAAGGCAGGAGAACGGAGTTGAGAGGGATAATAAATCAGCCATGATAGAGTGGCAGAGCAGACCTGATGGGCTGAATAGCTTAGTTTTGCCCTGTTGTCTGACGAGAGGGAGGGAACTTGAGAAAAGGGACTTGTTTAGCTGCTTTTGTATTGTTACGTTTTGTTTTGTTCCGTTTTCTTTGTCGTTGCTGCTTGTGTTCTGCTGAACATCGTGGGTGTGCTTTGCTGGCACTAAAATGTGTGGTGACACTGGCGGGCTGCCCCCAGCACATTCTCAGGTGTGTTAGTTGTTAATGCAAGTGATGCATTTCACTGTATGTTTGGATGTACATATCATAAATAAATGAATCTGAATCTGAAAGTGTGTTGTGTATTTGATATTTCAGTAATATGTCAGTATTTTTGTGTGTGTATATATATAGTATATATATGTGTGTGTATATGTACACACACACACACACACAGTATATATATGTATATAGTTTGATTAAGCATTCTTGTTCATTTAAATAATTCATTACGTGTTGTATGTATAAATACACTAATTGCATACGTCATCCTGCTACCATGTGGTAATTGCACTCCTCGCTTACAGTAAACTACATTTCAGACTCCCATGTCTTCCTTTGAATTAGTTCAATGTTTTGAAGTTACAAAACATAAACGTGTGGGCTACGGGAAGCTGGCAAATTCAATGGTCATACCATTGGGTTGTTGGTTACCCAAGAGTAATGAGGTCTTTTTCTAGTTTGCATTTGGCCTCTCCTTGGTCAAAGTTAGTCAGTGAAAGAATGGGAAAGGGAGCTGGAGTGACGTGCAAAGGGAAGTTCAAATGGCCACTGCAGGTGCTCTGCAAAATGGTTAGCCAGTGTATACTTGGTCTTGCAGTTGAAAAGGAGGCCCATCAGGGGCACCACATTGAGTAGACTATATTGGAGGAGATGCAAATGAATTTCTGACTTGCCTGTGAGGGCTGTTTAGGTCTCCGGATGGTGGCAAGGAAGGAGGTGAAGGAACAAGTGTTGCACTTCCTATTGTTACAAGAGAAAGCACTATGAACAGGGAGGGAGGGATGGGGAAGTATCAGCAGATCCTGTGGAAGGCAGTAAAGGGGGGGACGGGAGATGTGACTGTTGAACGGTTACTGTTGAAGCTGCCAGAAATGGCAAATGATGATATGCTGGATGAGGACGCTTCCAGTGTGAAAGGTGAGGAATGAGGGGAAGGGTGGGATCAGGCATGTGGGAGATGCATGTGAAGGTGCTAACAAATCCAGAAGAGGGAGAAGCACGCCTACAGAAGGAGGAGGAGACCTTAGACGTCCTAGAGCGTAAAGCCTCATCTTGAGAACAGATGCAGGGAGACAGAGAAACGGAGAGAAGGGAATTGTGGGATGGTATGAAATGGAATACGAGTGGGGCAGTGAGGTTTAGTTGAGCTAGTGGTGGGAGCTGATGGGTTTATAGAAGATATTGATGGCTAGTTTGTCCCCTGATAAGGGGACTGGGAGATGCATTTAGGAACAGAGCGTCGAAGAGAGCTGAGATAAATTTCAGGGCAGGTCAGAAGTTGATGGGAAAGGAGTAGGGTCTGTTTATACAGCTGTATCTTATATTTCATATGGATCATCACTTAAATTACATTTGGAATCAGTTGAAAGACTGTATTTTTGGATATCAGTTGTTCCTATTTCCTATATATAATGTACACACTGACTATGGCTTAATACTTTGTAACAGGCTCATTCAGTAGGAGTGGGAGCATTGTAACCAGCCTCCACCATCATCGGTCAGAAACACAAAGACCATAAACTTGCTTCATCACCCTCGCTGACCCTAAGCCCACAGAACTTTGATCCTCCAGCATTGTCCTAAAACTAATGGCCAATGTAAGCTCACAGGAAACTGCCTGTAGCATTGCCTTTAAACCCAGGAGGATCCTATCCGAGGTGTGCTGACACCAAGTTGAAACGGGCCTGATGAACTCCTAAGGTCCATGTAGTGAAGATATGCTCTGACAGCAAATTCCTACAGATGTACTGTGGAGAGTATTCTAAATGCTTACATGTTTACCTGGCATGGAGGCTCAGATGCAGAGGATCAAAAAAGCTGCAGAGGGTTGTAGTCCAGCTCCCCAGGTATCGACCTTCCCAACATTGAGGACATCTTCAAAAGGTGATGCCTCGAACAGGTAGCATCCGTCATTAAGGTCCATCACCTCCCCATCACCCAAGACATGTCCACTACTAACTGCCACCATTGAGAGGAGACACAGGAACATGAAGACACACACTTGACATTTTAACAACAGCTTCATTCCCTCCACTCTCAGATTTGTCAACCATGAACACTACCTCAATATTTTTGCTCTTTTGCATGACTTATTTATTGTAAATGTATTGCTCTGTACTGCTGCCATAAACAACAAATATCACTACCTATGTCAGTGATAATAAACCTGATTTTCATTCTGAAGCCATTCAAGGCTGGGCAGACATACAAAGAGACTTAAAAAAAAAGGAGTTTCAAGGGTTTAATCCACTGTTCGATTGAAAGGAGCTTGAAGGTTGTAGTGTACCTTTGCAACCACTAGATGGTAGGAGCTGCAGGTTTTAGAGGTGTGATTGAAGGTGGCAAGGTGAGTTGCTGCAATCCAAGTTGTGAAAAATCCTTTTCTTCTGAGGCATTTCCTTGACATCAAGTGTGGTTGCTTTTACTTTGAGGTTCTGTGGTGCAGAGTTGACTAGAGGGCAATGTAGGAACCACAGATTCTTCCACTGATGGCTGATGAGGTGAGTGTTTTGTGAGGTGACTTACCCCTTTCACCTCTTAAGCAGGGAGCCCCCAGTGCATGGCCATGACATTATCATCACCATCCAGAATGCTTCTTGTTCACTTTGAGTCATTATGGCCAGATGTACCATGAAATCCATTCCTAAATCTTTGCTAACCTGAAGAAACCCTTGCCACACCCCAGTAAATGACTAACTTGTATAATGTTCTACACCATCACCTCATCCCCCACCTAACCAGTCCTCTATTCATTCCCACCATCAGAATCAGAATTGGAATTTGGTTATTATCACTGATATAAGACATGAAATTTATTGTTTTGTGGCAGTACAGTGTAAGACCTAAAAACTACTGTCACAATAAGAAACATATACTGTATAAAAATAAGAAGAGTAAAATAGTAAGGTAGTGTTCTTGCATTCATGGGCTCTTCAGAAATCTGATGGTGGAGGGGTTTCCAAAACCGTTAAGCATGCCTCTTCAGCCAACTGTAGCTCCTCTCTGTTGGTAGTAATGAGAAGATGGCACGTCCTGGATAATGAGTGTCCTTAATGATAGGTACTACCGTATTTTGTAGATGTCCTAATGGTGGGGAGACCACTGCCTATGATCGAGCAGGCGGAGCCTACAGCCTTCTGCTGATTATTCTTTCCTGTGCATTGCAGCCTGTGTACCAGGCAGCGATGCAGTCAGTCAGAGTGCTCTCCAAGGCACATCTGTGGAAATTTGCTGCAGTCTTTGGTGACATAACAAATCTTCTCAAACTCTGAATGAAATATAGGTGCCAACATGCCTCCTTGTGATTGCATCGACATGTTGGGCCTTGGTTAGATTCTCAGAGATGTCGAGGCCCAGGAACTAGAAGCTACTCAGCCTTTCCACTGCACTACAAGCCCTAGTCAAATTTATCTGGTTTCCTTTGTGTTCTCTGAACTGGGGAATTATGTACATGGAAAATCTTTTCCAATGCAAAGCCTGTTTGGCAGTGCAGAATTCCTCCAGCCTTCTGTATTAATGCTTTTTATAAAGGTGGATTCCCAATGGAAGCAGTCATTGGCACTCCATAGCCAGACCCATTAGCAAATCCTTACCCCAGCCACCTGATTTCCAGATCTTGTTTTTCTCCAAGCTTCTCCTTCCAGTTGAACTATTTTCCCTACCTCATACTTAATCTTGCTCAAGGAATTGGGAGTCCTCATGCACGATTCCTTAATGGTTAATTTACAGGTTCTGAGGAAGGCAAACACGATGTTAGCATTCATTTCAAGAGGACTAGACTATAAAAACAAGAATGTAATGTTGAGGCCTCAGTTGGTGTATTGTGAGCAGTTTTGGGCCTCTTATCTAAGAAAGGATGTGCTGACACTGGAGAGGGTTCAAAGGAGCTTCGCGAAAATTATTCTGGGATTGAAAAGCTTATCATATGGGGAGCGTTTAATGGCTCAGGACCTATAAGAGAATGAGGGTGGATCTCATTGAAACCTATCGAATGGTGAAAGGCCTTGATAGAGTCGATGTGGAAAGGATGTTTCCTGTGGTTGGGGAGTCTAGGGCCAGAGGGCACAGCCTCATAATAGAGGGACATCCATTTAGAATGGAAATGATAAGGAATTTCTTGAGACGGAGAGTGGTGAATCTGTAGTATTCATTGCCACAGGCAGCTGTGGAGGCCAAATCACTGGGTGTATTTTAAGGCAGAGGCTGATAGATTCATGATTAGTCAGGGTATGAAGGGTTACGGGGAGAAGGCAGGAGACTGGGGCTGAGAGGGGAATGGATCAACCATGACAGAGCATATTCAATGGACCAAATGGTCTAATTCTGCCCCTATATCTTATGGTCTCATGGCATTAAGAAAGAGAATTATCCCCAATGAATTTAGAATCTTAGAATTTATTGACAGTGACATATTCATGAAATTTCTTGTTTTGTGACAACAGTACAGTATAAGACATAAAAATTATTGTAAGTTGCAAAAATAAGTGATGCACAAGACATGTCGTGTTCATGACCATTCAAAACTCTGATGGAGGAGGGCAAGCAGCTGTTTCTTAAACACTGAGTGTGTGGCTTGTACCTCCTCCCTGATCAGAATCCGAATCGGGTTTAATATCAAGGGAATATGTAGTGAAATCTGCTATCTTTGCAGCAGCAGTACAATGCAATACATGATAAGATAGAATAAAACTGTGCATTTCAGCTCATATATACATATATATAAAAATAGTTAAATAAGCAGTGCAAAAACAGAAATATAAAAATAGTGAGGTAGTGTTTCTGGGTTCAGTGTCCATTTAGACATTGGGTGGTAGAGGGGAAGAAGCTGTTCCTGAATCATTGAGTGTGTGTCTTCAGGCTTCTGAACCTCCTACCTGATGATAAGAATGGGAAGAGGGCATGTCCTGCATGGTAGGGGCCTTACTGATGGACACGTCTTTTTGAGACATTCCTCCTTGAAAATGTCATGAATACTATGGAGGCTAGAGCCCATGGTGTTAGGAATGCAAAGAGGGCATGTCCTGATTGGTAAAACTAATGATTAAGGGCAACAATTTCTGAAAACTTTACCAACTTGCATTGGTCAATCTATCACTGCATGTTGTTTCTTAAGTTTCACATTATAGTTCTGGGGCTTTTGTAACCCCATGGAGACACAGAATACTGCAGATGCTTAAATCTGGGGCTAAGGAAAACAGATTGCTGGAGAAAACCTGGAGGTTGAAGTTCAGTGTCTGCAGGCCTGCGTCCATGTGACTGAGACCAGAGGCCTGTCCTGGGGTTAAAGAACTGTGTATGTGTGTGAGTGGGAGGGAGGAATGTGGCTTGTTTCTGCTGTGATGTTTTATTGCTTGTTGTGTGTTGTTCTGCCAAGCATTGTGGGAATGCTATACTGGTGCAAGAATATGTGGCCACTCTTGCAACCTGTCCCCAGCTCACCCTCAGGTGTGTTGGTTGCTAACACAAATGTGCAGTTAGCATTCAAAACTACATGTAGCAATCATCTCATTCTCTGTACAATGAAGGCTTTATTCCGTGAATGGACAGTGTTAACTAAATTACCCATGTATCATTGTGGGATAACTAGAAAGCTGGTATAACACTTTCCTCGTGGAAATAAGCTAGTCATTCTGCCAGGAAAGGGCAGTAGCTTTAATGAAGCAATACCATTTCAAGAAGTGAGTTAAAGCAAAAGACAGGAATTCTGAAATCTCATTCTGAGTATTTAAATAAACATAAAGTTTCATGAATACTTCCAGAAACTCTGTAGTGCTTAGACCATAAGATATTTATTCATTCATTATGACCCGTGTTGTATAACGTGGGTGGTCATGGTCCTTGACCATGATTGTTCTTGGCAAATTTTCTACAGAAGTCATTTGCCATTGTTTTCTTCTAGGCAGTGTCTTTACAAGATGGGAGACCACAGCCGTTATCAATACTCTTCAGAGTTTGTCTGCCTAGCATCAGTGGTCACATAACCAGGACTTGTGATATGCATCAGCTGCTCATAGGACTATGCACCACCTGCTCCCATGCCCTCGCTTGACCCTGATTGGGGGCTAAGCATGTGCTACACCTTACTCAAGGGTGACCTGCAGACGCGTGTAGTGAAAGGGCACCTTACACCTCCTTTGGTAGAGATGTATCTCCACCCCGCCACCCAACATAAGAAAGAGGAGCAGAATTAGGCCATTCTGACTCCACCAAGTCTGCTCAGCCACTCATCATGACTGTGTTATTATCCCTCTCAACTCTATTCTCGAGCGTTCACCCTGCAGCCTTTGACACTCTTACTAATCAAGAACCTATCAACCTCCGTTTTAAATATACCCAATGATTTGGCCTCCACAACTATCCATGGCAATGAATGCAATAGATTGTCTACCCTCGAGCTAAAGAAATTCCTCATCTCTGTTCTAAAGGGACATTATTCTATTGTGAGGCTGTGCCCTCTGATTCTAGACTCTCCCACTATTGGAAACATCCTCTCCATGTGCACTCTAAGTAGGATTTTTAATATTTGTTGGTTTATTTGTCAGGATCTGGGAACCGTCAAGGCCAGAATACATTGCCCATCCCTGATTGTGTCTTGCACCATTTCAGAGTCAACGATGCCAGTGGATCTGGGGTGGGATATAGGTAAGATCAGGTAAGGATGGCCAATTTCCTCCTCTGAAGGATATCAGCAAATCAATTGTTCTTTTTTTCACCCGTGACAATCCCATAGTTTTAATGTCAACATCACTATGAGTTATTGATTTAATATTTCAGATAATTGAGTGGATTCAAATTCTAACTCCACAACTGCTATACTTGGAGTTGAACTCTTCTGCCTATTACTCTAGACCTTAACCGATGTGCTGCCACTACACCCCATGTTAGACTAAACCCTGAGTGGGATACTCAGACTTAAGAGAACATAAATGCTGGAATCAGAAGCAAATAAAAAAGAAGAACTGATGGTGGTAGTCAGTGGACAAGCAGCATCTGTGGAAGGAAAGGGATGGTCAATGTTCTGGGCTGAAATCTGTCCTGATGGTAGACTGCATTCAGTAGTTGAAAGTATTGGTAATAATTATGAAGGTTAGAATACTGGGGGTGGAAGAGGGTTTTGGTGGGTGATTGATAGTGGATATCACAAGGCCTTTCTCTTACCGACTGCTGTATGACTGTCCGGAGGAGGTGACAATGTGTAACATAGCACCTGCCAGTCGGACAAAAGAGCGCAAAGCTAATACATGAAGTATAAATAACAATTCAGTCCCGATTTTTCTTTCTCTCACCAGCAACTCCAAAAACCTTACAAAATCCTTCAGTAATAAAATATTTCCTCGATAATTTCTTCTGCTTTCAGTTATGGAATTGGAAATTCCCAGAAAGTGGAGCACAGGCGGTATGAATGGATGATAACATCTTCTTGCTGGCAATCAACACGGAGCTCCTCAAGGATGCACGCTCAGCCCACTGCTCTATTCTCTCCACACTCTCGTCTATGTGGCCAAGCACAGCTCAAGTGTCATTTATAAGTTTACAGATGGCAATGAGAAGGCGTAAAAGCATGAGATAGATTGGCTAGTTGAGTGGTGTCATGACAACGACATCTCACTCAACATCAGCAAGACCAAGGAATTGTTTGTGGACTTCAGGAAGGGGTAGTTGGGAGAACATGCACTAATCTTCACTGAGGGGGTCACTGGTGGAAATGATGAGCAGCCTCCTGGGTCTATACATCTCGGAGGATCTGTCCTGGGCCCAACATATTGAAGAAGGAATTTGAGGAGATTTGTCAGTTTCTATAGATGTACGTACAGTGGAGAGCATTCTGACTGGTATGGAGGTTCCAATGCACAAGATCACAAGAGACGACAGTGGGCTGTATCAAGTCCAACATGTACATAATGCTCCAGATCATCAGGGACATGTTCAAGAGGCCTTGCCTCAAGAGGGTGACCCTCGCCATCCCCTCTTCTCATTACTACTGTTAGGGAGACTTACAAAACCCTGATGACCCATACTCAGTGATTCAGCTACAGCTTCTTGCCCACCATCACCAGATTTCTGAACTTGTGAAGTCATTATTCTTCTTGTTGCACGATTTATTTTGGAATTTATAGTAATTCCCCAAGCAGTAAAAGCTGATCAACAGTAATCCACCCCTATCAAGGTCACGTCACATAGAGACATTCCTGTGCCTAGTGCCACTTTATAGACATATTGTCAATCTATGTATATACACTCTGGAGGACTGGAAGATTACAAATGTTACTCCACCTTTTAAAAAGGGAGCGAGGCAGAAAAACTGAAATTGTAGGCCAGTTAGCCTGAACTTCAGCGGTTGGGAAGATGTTGCAGTCCATTATTAAGGATGAGGTTATGGGGTACTTGGAGGCACATGATTAAATAGGCCGAAGTCAGCATGGCTTCCTTCAGGGGAAACCTTGCTGAACAATTCTATGTGAATTCTTTGAGGAAGTACTGCGCAGGATGGATAAAGGAGAGTCAGTGGATGTTGCTTACTTGGATTTTCAGAAGGCCTTTGACAAGGTGCCGCATGCACATGAGGCTGCTTAACAAGATGAGAACCCGTGATAGTACATGAAAGATACTAGCCTGGAATAGAAGGTTGGCTGACTGGCAGGAGGCAAAGAATGTGAATAAAGGGGGACAATCTGTTGGCTACTGGTGACAAGTGGGGTTCCGCAGGAGTCAGTGTTGGGACTGCTTCTTTTCACGTTATATATCAAATATTTGGATGATAGAATTGGTGGCTTTCTGGCCAAGTTTGCAGATAGTACAAAGATAGATAGAGGGGCAGGTAGTGTTGAGGAAGCAGGGAGTCTGCAGAAGGATTTAGACAGATAGAGAGAATGGGCAAAGAAGTGCCAGATGGAATGTAATGTAGGGAGGTGTATGGTCATGCATTTGTGTAGAAGGAATAAAGGTCTTGACTATTTTCTAAATGGGGAAAAAATTTTAAAAATCAGAGGTGCAAAGGGATTTAGGAGTCCTTGTGCAGGATTTCCTAAAGGTTAACTTGCAAGTTGAGTCAGTGACAAGGAAACCAAATGCAATGTTAGCTTTCATTTCGAGAGGACTAGAATATAACAGCAAGGATGTAAGGAACGGTGAGGCCTAACTTGGAGTACTGTGAGCAGTTTTGGGCTCCTTATCTAAGAAAAGATAAGCTGACATTGGAGTAGGTCCAGAGGAGGCTCACAAGAATGATTCCGTGAATAAAACGGTTAATGTATGAAAAGCATTTGATGGTTATGGGCTTGCACTCATTGGAGTTGAGAAGAATGGGGTGATCTCACCAAAACCTTTCATTGAAAGGCCTAGATAGGGTGGATGTGGAGAGGATATTTCCAATAGTAGAGAGCCTAAGACCGGAGCGCACAGCCTCAGAATAGGAAGGTGTCCGTTTAGAACAGACATGAAGAATTTCTTAGCCAGTGGATTGTGAATCTGTGGAATTCATTACCACACACTGCTGTGGAGTCCAAGTCATTGAGTATACTTAAAGCAGAGATCGATATGTTCTTGATTAGTCAGGATGTCAAAGGTAACAGGGAGAAGACAGGAGAATGGGGTTGAGCGGGAAAGTAATTCAGCCACGATAGAATGAGGAAGCAGGCTTGATGGGTCAAGTAGGTTGATTCTGTTCCCATGCTCCCCTTTATCGCTTCCATTCATCACCCCTCTATCCCCTTCCCTCTCTCCCATTATCGCCCGACCCTTTCTCCCCCTGCCCCTGCCACTCCCAGCACACCCTTTCTCCCATCCCCTATAGTTCTCCCTTGTTGCTCCCACCTCCCCCTTTCACCCTCCCTCTCCACACCCACTCTTCTCCCCAGCACTGCATTCCCAGCACCCCATCTCTCCTCGTCCCACGTCTTCTTCCCACCCTCCTCCCTGCTGCCTCATTCCTTCTCCTTGCTTTTCTCCCCCTCTCCCTTGTTCCTCCAGGTGGGAGGTTGCAATGGTGTTACAGAAGGGTGGAGCGGGTAGGAGAGGGTAGTGGGGTTACGAGGGGGTTGTGGAGTGGGTGGAAGAGAGTAGTGAGGATACACGGGGAGTGGGTGAGAGAGGATGTTGGGGTTACAGAGGGGGGAATAACTAAAATAACTGAGCCCAGAACACACGCTCTCTTATGACTCAAAACACTTTCTATTTTACTTGTGCACAAGGTTTACAGCAAGGCCCCTGTCACCCACACCATCCCATCACCTCCCTCTGGTGCTCCTCCCCCTTTTCTTTCTTCCATGGCGTTCTGTCCTCTCCTATTAGATTCCCCCTTTTCCAGCCCTATATCTCTTTCACCAATCGACATCCCAGTGTTTTACTTTACCCCTCCCCTCCTGGTTTCATCCATCACCTTATGTTTCTCCCTCTCCTCCCACGACCTTTTAAATCTACTCCTCATCTTTCTTTTCTCCAGTCCTGCTGAAGGGTCTCGCCCCGAAACATCAACTATACTCTTTTCCATAGGCACTGCCTGGCCTGCTGAGTTCCTCCAGCATTTTGTGTGTGTGTTGCTTTCATTTCTCTTATTACTTTTAGAGTTTCTTTTACATGAGAATGTAATCTTGTCTAACCAGGACCCTCCAATGGCCAAGGATTCCAGATAATAAATGTTTTGTTGTTGATAGCTGAAGGCTTAGACAACAGCAGATATCATACCTTTATTTGGCAAAAGACAGGTATGTGACAGGTGACACCAGATGGATGTGGCAGGGAATTAAAGCTCTGACAGACTACAAGATCAGGCAGAAAACTGATGACAGCAACGCCTCTCTACCAGACAGGCTTAACAATTTCTTTGCCCGCTTCGAAGCATCAAACACTACAGCAAGGGGGAGAGCCAGTCCCTTTTTACCATCTGACCAGCCGGCTACAATCATTGATCCAGAGCAAACACGGAGGACCCTTGCCAGGGTCAACCCACGAAAAGCAGGAGGTCCTGACAACATCCCTGGTCGTGTGCTCAAGGAATGTCCTGATGTACTAGCAGATGTCCTGACAGACGTTTTCAACATCTCCCTTAGTCAAGTTATTGTCCCCAGATGCTTCAAAACCTCCACAGTCATCCCTGTAGCAAAGAAATCAGTTGTAGCCTGTCTGAATGATTATCGTCCCGTTGCCCTGACCCCCAGAGTGATGAAATGTTTTGAATGACTTGTCAAGCCTCATATCACAGCCAGCCTCCCCTCATCACTGGATCCTCTACAGTTTGCTTATTGTCCAAATCGCTCTACGGAGGATGCAATATCCACCACACTGCACACAGTTCTCTCTCACTTGGACAACAAAGACACTTATGCCAGAATCCTGTACATTGATTTCAGTTCAGCGTTCAATACCATCATTCCGCAGAGACTAGTGGAGAAACTATCGCTGCTTGGCCTTAGCACTGCCATGTGTCACTGGATTCTGGATTTCTTGACAGAGAGACCACAGTCAGTCCGTGTTGGCAGGAACATCTCTGACTCCATCACACTGAGCACTGGATCCCCACAAGGCTGTGTGCTGAGCCCATTGCTGTTTACACTGCTAACACATGACTATGCAGCCAGATTCAAGGAGAACCTGATCATTAAATTTGCAGATGATACCACAGTGGTGGGACTCATCAGCAAAAATAATGAAACAATGTACAGGGAGGAGGTCAAACACCTAGAGAGCTGGTGCAGGGATAACAACTTGATGCTTAATGTCACCAAAACCAAGGAGATGATCGTTGATTTCAGATGGTCTCAGTCTGAGCACACACCCCTCAGCATCAGCGGCTCCACAGTGGAGAGAGTGGAAAACATCAAGTTCCTTGGGGTGCAGATCTCGGACAATCTCACCCCCTGGTCCAGGAACATCACTGGGATTGTGAAACGGGCCAGCACAGATTGCACTTTCTGAGGAAGCTTAAACAAGCATCACTCCCCACTAACATCTTAACTACATTCTACAGAGGCGTGGTTGAGAGTGTGCTGACCTTTTGCATCACAACCTGGAACTCCAGCTGCAGTGCTGTCGACAAAAAAGCCTTGCAGAGGGTGGTTAGGGGAGCAGAGAAGGTTATTGGGGTCTCCCTACCTTCTGTCCAAGACCTCTTTCAGAGTCGATGCCTCCAGAAGACACGGTACATCACTAAAGACCCCTCACACCTTCTCCATGAACTGTTTGTTCTTCTGCCATCAGGCAAACGTTACAGGAGCATCAAAACTAAAACCACAAGGCTACTAAACAGCTTCCTCCCACAGGCAGTCAGACTGCTAAATAGCTGCTCCACCTGACTCTGCTTTGGACACTTTTAACTTGCACTGGACACTTATAACTTGATTTTAACTGACATGTGGCTGTTGTGTTTTACTATTTATTGTTATGTTTATTATTTAGTGTTGTGTTTGTTATGTTATGATTGCACTGCTCCTGAGAAACACTGTCTCATTCTGCCCTGCAGAGCTGATGTATGGTTAGAAAGACAATAATTTTTTTGAATCTTTGAATAAACCAGGGAAGGTAGTGCACTTGTGGCTGACAAGGGAAATTAGGGATAGTATCAATTCCAAAGAAGAAACGTACAAATTAGCCAGAAAAAGCGGCACACCTGAGGACTGAGAGAAATTCAGAGTCCAGCAGAGGAGAACAAAGGGCTTAATTAGGAAAGGGAAAAAAGATTTTGAGAGAAAGCTGGCAGGGAACATGAAACTGACTGTAAAAGCTTTTATAGATATGTGAAAAGATAAAGATTGGTTAAGACAAACGTAGGTCCTTTACAGACAGAAACAGGTGAATTGATCGTGGGGAACAAGGACATGGCAAATCAATTGAATAACTACTTCGGTTCTGTCTTCACTAAGGAGGACATAAAAATCTTCCGGAAATAGTACGGGACCGAGGGTCTAGTGAGATGGAGGAACTGAGCGAAATACATGTTAGTAGGGAAGTGGTGTTAGGTAAATTGAAGAGATTAAAGGCAGATAAATCCCCAGGGCCAGATGGTCTGCATCCCAGAGTGCTTAAGGAAGTAGCTTAAGAAATAGTGGATGCATTAGTGATAATTTTTCAAAACTCTTTAGATTCTGGACTAGTTCCTGAGGATTGGAGGGTGGCTAATGTAACCCCGCTTTTTAAAAAAGGAGGGAGAGAGAAACTGGGGAATTATAGACCGGTTAGCCTGACATCGGTGGTGGGGAAACTGCTAAGAATCAGTTATCAAAGATGTGATAACAGTACATTTGGAAAGCTGTGAAATCTTCAGACAAAGTCTGCATGGATTTGTGAAAGGAAAATCATGTCTGATGAATCTTATAGAATTTCTTGAGGATGTACCTAGTAGAGGGGATAGGGGAGAACCAGTGGATGTGGTATATTTGGATTTTCAAAGGGCAAGAACAGGAAGACAGATTATTATCTGAATAGTGGCCGATTAGGAAAAGAGGAGGTGCAAACAGACCTGGGTGTCATTGTACACCAGTCATTGAAAGTGGACATACAGGTACAGCAGGTGGTGAAAAAGGCGAACGGTATGTTGACATTCATAACAAGAGGATTCGAGTACAGGAGCAGGGAGGTTCTACTGCAGTTGTACAAGGCCTTGTTGAGACCACACCTGGAGTATTGTGTGCAGTTTTGGTCCCTAATCTGAGGAAAGACATTCTTGCCATAGAGGGAGTACAAAGAAGGTTCACCAGATTGATTCCTGGGATGGCAGGACTTTCATATGAGGAAAGACTGCGTTGACTAGGCTTATACTCGCTGGAATTTAGAAGATTGAGGGGGAATCTTATTATAATGTATAAAATGCTAAAGGGATTGGACAGGCTAGATGCAGGAAGATTGTTCCCGGCGTTGGGGAAGTCCAGAATGAGGGGTCACAGTTTAAGGATAAAGAGGAAGCCTTTTAGGACCGAGATGAGGAGAAACTACTTCACACAGAGAGTGGTGAATCTGTGGAATTCTCTGCCACAGGAAACAGTTGAGGCCAGTTCATTGGCTATATTTAAGAGGGAGTTAGATATGGCCCTGGTGGCTAAAGGGATCAGCGGGTATGGAGGGAAGGCTGGTACAGGGTTCTGAGTTGGATGATCAGCCATGATCGTACTGAATGGCGGTGCAGGCTCGAAGGGCCGAATGGCCTACTCCTGCACCTATTTTCTATGTTTCTATGTCCCACACAGGAGATTAGTGTGCAAACTTAAAGCACACGGTATTGGGGGTATGGTATTGATGTGGATAGAGAATTAGTTGGCAGACAGGAAGCGAAGAGTGGGAATAAACGGGACCTTTTCAGAATGGCAGACAGTGACTAGTGGGGTACCGCAAGGCTCAGTGCTGGGACCCCAGTTGTTTACAATATATATTAATGATTTAGATGAGGGAATTAACTGCAGCATCTCCAAGTTTGCGGATGACATGATGCTGGGCGGCAGTGTTAGCTGTGAGGAGGATACTAAGAGGATACAGGGTGACTTGGATAGGTTAGGTGAGTGGGCAAATTCATGGCAGATGCAATTTAATGTGGATGAATGTGAGGTTTTCCACTTTGGTGGCAAGAACAGGAAAACAAATTATTATCTGACTGGTGGCTGATTAGGATAAGGGAAGGTGCAATGAAACCTGGGTGTCATTGTACACCAGTCATTGAAAGTGGGCATGCAGGTACAGCAGGCGGTGAAAAAGGCGAATGGTAAGCTGGAATTCATAGCAAGAGGATTCGAGTATAGGAGCAGAGAGGTACTACTGCAGTTGTACAAGGCCTTGGTGAGACCACACCTGGAGTATTGTGTGCAGTTTTGGTCCCCTAATCTGAGGAAAGACATCCTTGCCATAGAGGGAGTACAAAGAAGGTTCACCAGATTGATTCCTGAGATGGCAGGACTTTCATATGAAGAAAGACTGGATGAACTGGGCTTGTACTCGTTGGAATTTAGAAGATTGAGGGGGGATCTGATTGAAACGTATAAGATCCTAAAGGGATTGGACAGGCTAGATGCAGGAAGATTGTTCCCGATGTTGGGGAAGTCCAGAACGAGGGGTCACAGTTTGAGGATAGAGGGGAAGCCTTTTAGGACCGAGATTAGGAAAAACTTCTTCACACAGAGAGTGGTGAATCTGTGGAATTCTCTGCCACAGGAAACAGTTGAGGCCAGTTCATTGGCTATATTTAAGAGGGAGTTAGATATGGTTCTTGTGGCTAAAGGGATCAGGGGGTATGGAGAGAAAGCAGGTCCAGAGTTCTGAGTTGGATGATCAACCATGATCGTACTGAATGGTGGTGCAGGCTCGAAGGGCCGAATGGCCTACTCCTGCACCTATTTTCTATGTTTCTATGTTTCTATGTTCTATAAAGGTGTAAGAAAAAACCAGCACCTACAGGCCAGTTAGCTGAAGTTCAGTAGTGGAGTGAGTTTTAGAAACAATATTCAGAGACAGAATTAACAGGCACTTGGACAATTGTGGATTGATTAACGAAACCCCTTATAGATTTGTTATACACCGTGGCCAAGAGAGCACACCAGTGCTTCTACTTTCTGAGAAGACTGAGGAAAGATGGCATGTCCCCATTGACTGTCACCAATTTTTATAGATGCACCATAAAAAGCAACCTATCCAGATTCATCACAGCTTGGTAACTGCTTCTGGTTTATGATGGCACTGGTGAAGCCCCGTGACTACCTACTGGTGGCAAACTAAACAAAGAATATAACTAAATACTTTATTAATACACCTGTTCTTGTAAAATTTATGGTAAACAATCACCGCAAGCGGTGGAGAGTCAAGCGTCAAAGCGTGTGACTGCGAGGTGAAGTCGAAGTGAGGTCAAGGCAAGTTTGAGGCAAAGTCAGGGTGAGATCCAGGTATATTCAAGGCAAAGTCAGGGCAAGTGGAGCAGAGCAGTGTCAGATTTGAGGCCTGTCCACCTACACCAACAGTGAGGTTTGATCAATCTGAGCACCAGAGTGATTTGGAAAGGCTAGGTACAGGCCGAAACATGGTGTTCGGATCCAGGCCCAAAGTGTATCGATGTGACAGGCCTGGGCCCTAGTGCGAGGAAAGATCTGAGGTTTGGATGAATTAAACGCTGGGCCAGATAGATTGAAAAGACAGGGTGTCCAGACAAGAGGTGAGGGTTGGGCTGGTTCTGCTCGTTGCTCTGCTCTGCGCTGAACTGAGACTGAGACTGTGGCCTGCTCCAGGCTTCACGTCTATGGATTCACTTTTGTTCTGAAGGCAATTTGCTTACTTTGATTGTTTGCGCAATTTGTTTTTCTTTCTCTTTGCACATTGAGTGTTTGACAGTCTTTTTTATGGTTTCTTTTGTTTTTTTTTGTTTTGTGGCTGCTTGTAAGTAGATGACTCTCAAGATTGTATAATGTATGCATATTTTGATAATACAATGTACTTGCTCTCTGCCCAAGACTTTCAAGAAACTGCAGAGAATAGTGGACACAGCTCAGTCCAACATGAAAACCAGCCTTCCTTCCAATGATTCAGATTACACTTCCCAATGCCTTAAGAAAGTAGCCAACACTATCAAGGACTCCTCCTATCCTAGTCCTACCAACCCTGATATTCTCTCTTCTCCCCTCTTCTGCTTGGCAGAAGATACAAACTCTGGAAGCATGTACGACCAGACTCAAGGGCAGCTTCTACACTGTTATCAGACTCCTGGTCTCTTGTGGATCCTTGGCCTCACGATCTACCTTGTTACAATCCAGCACTTTATTGTTTACCTGAATTGCACTGCCTTGTAGTTTTTACTCTTCATCCTACACTGTTATTGGTTTACCGTGCTCTTTCTCAATGCGCTGTGTGATGATTTGATTTGTATGAACAACGTGTAACACAAGCCACAATATTTTCACTATGTGACAAAAATAAACCAATTCCAATTCCATTCTTCCATATCCCCTTGTCCTACCTTCCATCGCAGAGAAGATACAAAAGCTTGCAAAGAAGCACCACCAAGCACAAGAATTGCTTATAACCCAAGAATTGCTTAAGTGGAACTCTTGTACGATGAAGGTGAACTATTGATTTCATAATATACCTTTTCATGGCCCTTGCACTTTATTGCTTATGTGAAATCCACATTCTCTGTAACTGTAACCGCATTCTGTTACTGATTTTTCCCTTCGTGTTACATTGTTGGCCTGTGTGGATGCCTCGCAAAGCAAAACTGTTCATTGTTTCTTGGTGCATGTGACAATAATATATCAGTTATCGATTAAAGACTGATTAAAGATTTAGATGGGGTGGAGTTTGTTAGGTGTGTTCAGGAAGGTTTCTTGACACAATATGTAGATAAGCCTACAAGAGAAGAGGCTGTACTTGATTTGGTATTGGGAAATGAACCTGGTCAGGTGTCAGATCTCTCAGTGGGAGACCATTTTGGAGATAGTGATCATAATTCTAACTCCTTTACAATAGCATTAGAGAGAGGAAAGACAAGTTAGAAAAGTGTTTAATTGGCGTAAGGGGAATTATGAGGCTAGCAGGCAGGAAATTGGAAGCTTAAATTGGAAACAGATGTTCTCAGGGAAAGGTACGGAAGAAATATGGCAAATGTTCAGGGGATATTTGTGTGGAGTTCTGCATAGGTACGTTCGAATGAGACAGGGAAGTTATGGTAGGGTACAGGAACTGTAGTGTACAAAGGCTTTAACAAATCTAGTCAAGAAGAAAAGAAAAGCTGACAAAAGGTTAAGAGAGCTAGGTAACGTTAGTGATCTAGAAAGATTATAAGGCTAATAGGAAGGAGCTTAAGAAGGAAATTAGGAGAGCCAGAAGGGGTCATGAGAAGGCCTTGGCGGGCAGGATTAAAGAAAACCCCAAGGCATTCTACAAGTACGTGAAGAGGAAGAGGATAAGACGTGAAAGAATAGGACCTATCAAGTGTGCCAGTGGGAATGTGTGTATGGAACTGGAGGAAATAGCAGAGGTACTTAATGAATACTTCAGTATTCACTATGGAAAAGGACCTTGGTGATTGTAGCGCTGACTTGCAGCAGACTGAAAAGCTTGAGCATGTAGATATTAAGAAAGAGGATGTGTTGAATATTTTGGAAAGCATCAAGTTGGATAAGTCGCTGGGACCGGATGTACCCCAGGCTACTGTGGGAGGTGAGGGAGGAGATTGCTGAGCCTCTGGCGACGATCTTGGGATCATCAATGGGGATGGGAGAGGTTCCGGAAGATTGGAGAGTTGCAGATGTTGTTCCTTTATTCAAGGAAGGGAGCAGGGATAGCCCAGGGAAATTATAGACCAGTGAGTCTTGCCTCAGTGGTTGGTAAGTTGATAGAGAAGATCCTGAGAGGCAGGTTTATGAACATTTGGAGAGGTATAATATGATTAGCAATAGTCAGCATAGCTTTGTCAAGGGCTGGTCGTGCCTTATGAGCCTGATTGAATTTTTTGAGGATGTGACAAAACACACTGATGAAGTAAGAGCAGTAGATGTAGTGTATATGGATTTCAGCAAGGCATTTGATAAGGTACCCCATGCACGGCTTATTGAGAAAGTAAGGAGGCACGGGATCCAAGGGGACATTGCTTTGTGGATCCAGAACTGGCTTGCCCACAGAAGGCAAAGAGTGGTTTAGACGGGTCATATTCTGCATGGAGGTCGGTCACCAGTGGCGTGCCTCGGGGATCTGTTCTGGGACCCTTACTCTTCGTGATTTTTATAAGTGACATGGATGAGGAAGTGGAGGGATGGGTTAGTAAGTTTGCTAATGACACAAAGGTTAGAGGCATTGTGGATAGTGGGGAGGGCTGTCACAGTTTACAGCGGGACACTGATAGGATGCAAAACTAGGCTGAGAAGTGGCAGATGGAGTTCAACCCAGATAAGCGTGAAGTGGTTCATTTTGTCATTGTCATACTTTATTGACCCCGAGGGAAATTGGTTTTTGTTACAGTTGCACCATAAATAATTAAATAGTAATATGTAAATTATGCCAGGAAATAAGTCCAGGACCAGCCTATTGGCTCAGGATGTCTGACCCTCCAAGGGAGGAGTTGTAAAGTTTGATGGCCACAGGCAGGAATGATTTCCTATAGCGCTCTGTGCTGCATCTCGGAGGAATGAGTCTCTGGCTGAATGTACTCCTGTGCCCACCCAGTACATTATGTAGTGGATGGGAGACATTGTCCAAGATGACATGCAATTTGGACAGCATCCTCTTTTCAGACACCACCGTCAGAGAGTCCAGTTCCATCCCCACAACATCACTGGCCTTACGAATGAGTTTGTTGATTCTGTTGGTGTCTGCTACCCTCAGCCTGCTGGCCCAGCACAAAACAGCAAACATGATCGCACTGGCCACTACAGACTCGTAGAACATCTCCAGCATCGTCCGACAGATGTTAAAGGACCTCAGTCTCCTCAGGAAATAGGGACGGCTCTGACCCTTCTTGTAGACAGCCTCAGTGTTCTTTGATCAGTCCAGTTTATTGTTAATTCGTATCCCCAGGTATTTGTAATCCTCCACCATGTCCACACTGACCCCCTGGATGGAAACAGGGGTCACCAGTGCCTTAGCCCTCCTCAGGTCTACCACCAGCTCCTTAGTCTTTTTCACATTAAGCTGCAGATAATTCTGCTCACACCATGTGACAAAGTTTCCTACCGTAGCCCTGTACTCAGCCTCATCTCCCTTGCTGATGCATCCAACTATGGCAGAGTCATCAGAAAACTTCTGAAGATGACAAGACTCTGTGCCGTAGTTGAAGTCCGAGGTGTAAATGATGAAGAGAAAGGGAGATATATTTGGTAGGTCAAATATGATGGCAGAATATAGTATTAATGGTAAGACTCTTGGCAGTGTGGAGGATCAGAGGGATCTTGGGGTCCGAGTCCATAGAAAACTCAAAGCTGCTACTCAGGTTGACTTTGTGGTTAAGAAGGCATATGGTGCATTGGCCTTCATCAATCGTGGGACTGAGTTTAAGAGTCGAGAGGTAATGTTGCAGCTATATAGGACCCTGGTCAGACCCCACTTGGAGTACTGTGTTCAATTCTGATCATCTCATTACAGGAAGGACGTGGAAACCATAGAAAGGGTGCAGAGGAGATTTACAAGGATGTTGCCTGGATTGGGGAGCATGCCTTATGAGAATAGGTTGAGTGAACTTGGCCTTTTCTCCTTGGAGCGACGGAGGATGAGAGCTGACCTGACAGAGGTGTATAAAATGATGAGAGGCATTGATCGTGTGGATAGTCAGAGGCTTTTTCCCAGGGCTGAAATAGTTGCCACAAGAGGACACAGGTTTAAGGTGCTGGGGAGTAGGTACAGAGGAAATGTCAGGGGTAAGTTTTTTACTCAGAGAGTGGTGAGTGCGTGGAATGGGCTGTCATCAACGGTGGTGGAGGTGGGTACATAGAACATAGAATAGTGCAGCACAGTACAGGCCCTTCGGCCCACAATGTTGTGCTGACCCTCAAACCCTGCCTCCCATATAAGCCCCCACCTTAAATTCCTCCATATACCTGTCTAGTAGTCTCTTAAACTTCACTAGTGTATCTGCCTCCACCACTGACTCAGGGAGTGCATTCCACGCACCAACCACTCTCTAAGTAAAAAACGATAGGGTCTTCTAAGAGACTTCTGGATAGGTACATGGAGCTTAGAAAAATAGAGGGCTATAGGTAAGCCTAGTAATTTCTAAGGTAGGGACATGTTCAGCACAACTTTGTGGGCTGGGCCTGTATTGTGCTGTAGATTTTCTATGTTTCTAAAGACAAATTTTCATTTACACAGCAAGTGGTGGGGGCCTGGAATATGCTGGCTGGGGTGGTGGTAGAGGCAGATAGATTTGGGACTTTCGAAGTTCAAAGTAGATTTATTATCAAAATATTTGCACACAATACAGCTCCGAGATTCGTCCTCTCACAGGCAGTCCCGAAACAAAGAAACACCACAGAACCCATTCAAGTAAACATCAAACACCCAACACTTGAAAAAGGAATGGCAAAAAGCGAGTGAACAGCACATAAAATATCAAACATCAAACCGGGAGTCCAGCCATAATCGTCTAGTTCAGTTCAACGCTGCGCCGCTAGCCCACTGCTGACCTCGGGGCCAATCTTCACCAAAGTGCCCCAGTCTGCATCAATACAGAAAAAGAGAATAACTGGAATCCAGGGACACCTATAACATGAACGTCAAAGTCCACCAAAATTAGCTCACAGCTCACTGATCAATCCTTGCAATGTGGATCCCAAACTTCTGCACTTTCCTCTGACAGCAGCTAGTAAGGGGGAGAGGAAAACTGGCCAAATGCAGGCAGACAGCACCGAACCTGTACTCCTTCTCCGCTCTTGCTCTCATTGACTTCAACCTTGCTCCACACCTCAATTGGAGAGAAGCAATGGAGCCCATCATGGGCTCGCACCCTGTCTCCAGACTTCCTGACCTCCAGGCCGCACAGAACTCCCCCAGAAACAGCAAAGTGTCAGCTTGCTGAATCGGCCAAAAACACATCATTTATGTGTGTATCTATAAATGTAACTCATAGGTTCCAATCACATGCAGCTTGGTAGTAGAATCACATTTAAAAATAAGAAGAAGTAAAAGAAGTTGCTTCATGAACTGCCTGAAGGACGTCGCCATTGTTTGCTAGCACCATTTTGCAAAGAATGCAATGTTAAGCGACGTTTAGATAGGCACATGAATGTGAAGGAAATTGAAGGATATGGACATTGAGTAGGCATGAAGGATTAGTTTAGTTGGCCATTTGATTACTAATTTAATTGGTGCGGTTCAACACTGTAGGCCGAAGAGCTGGTTCCTGTGCTGTACCGTTCAATGTTCTGTGCTGATCTCCTGCGATTTTTACGCACTACAGCCTCTAGAGTTTACAGGGAATGGTGCAAAAAACAAAACACCTTATTAATGAGAGAGGTTTGAGGACATAAAGGCAACAGTAACTGAAATACCCAACAGTGATGTACAGAAGAACATCTCTGAATGCACAACATGTTGAACCTTGAGGTGGATGGACTACAGCAGCGGATCACCACAAGCATTCTCTCAGTGGCCACTTCATTAAGGTACCAAATAAAGTGGCCACTAAGGGTATATTAATTTATTAATTATTTGGGTGGAGTAACATGCCACAGTTTCCAATATGCAAATAACATATGCAAAACAGTTGGAAGAGTAAACTGAGAATGGCAGTGCATTTTAAGCAGGCAGACAGACAGACAGATGGGCAGATAATGTGGCTGAAGAAACTGTTCGCGTTGCAAGAGAACTCAGCGTCATGGACACAGCGTTGAACCCTTGTTCCATCTAATGAGCTCATCGGGCTGATTCAAAACCATTCTTGAAATGATCTGTGCTTATTCCTACTTATCACTTTAATGTCCAAGCATCTATTCTGAGTTGCAATGAAGGGCAGTGGATTTTTGCTTTAACTTTTGGTCAAGTTTCTCGTGGCCCTTCATTTTTTTCACTATAATATACGTTTTCCTTTATCAACAAATTGTGGTGCAAACAGCTGTCAGAAAAGTTGATTAAGACAAACAATCCAATGTACTTCATTTCCAATACTGATCAGTGATAGGGTCTCATATCAGAATCTTTCCACTACAAGGTCTTTCTCACTGAAAGGTCACATAGAGGAAGATGAATTATAAATACAGTTTATTGAGAGGTCAGAAACAGATTCACATTTTGTCCATCGTATTACATATCAGGCCAGATCCATACCTGCCAGCACACGCACCTTGCCTGTTTGGACCAGTTCTACGCTGCATTACAGCCTGGGGACGGCAATGTAAACCCACTGAGTACTTGTTTTGTATACAGGAACATGATACATTAACTTGTTACAAAATAACATATGAACTGGACAAAAAGCAGGAGAATGGTCAGCTGAGTCATTCTCAGAAGCTAGAGTTTCCAGTAGGTCCAAACTCTCACAGTATCTGGAAAAGTCCCTTTAATTTCCCTCATAACCTAATATAACAATGAATTACTTGTACAGTAATCTCCTGCAGTCCATCTGAGATGGCCGTTGTCTAGGGCTGAAGAATAAATGCTTTGCCGGCATTCATTTGAGTCTGTGAATTGCCTTCGCTTCAGTTTTGCTAAGAAGATCCAAGCTTTGATGCAGTTCTGATTCTAGCAGGGAGCAGATTAGTATGTGATATTCAGCTTTTTATTTTATTTTATTGAGATACAGCACGGAATAAACACTTCTGGCCCTTCATAGAAACATAGAAAATAGGTGCAGGAGTAGGCCATTCGGCCCTTCGAGCCTGCACCGCCATCTATTATGATCATGGCTGATCATCCAACTCAGAACCCTGCACTAGCCTTCCCTGCATACCCCCTGATCCCCGTAGCCACAAGGGCCATATCTAACTCCCTCTTAAATATAGCCAATGAACTGGCCTCAACTGTTTCCTGTGGCAGAGAATTCCACAGATTCGCCACTCTCTGTGTGAAGAAGTTTTTCCTAATCTCGGTCCTAAAAGGCTTCCCCTTTATCCTCAAACTGTGACCCCTCGTTCTGGACTTCCCCAACATCGTGAACAATCTTCCTGCATCTAGCCTGTCCAATCCCTTTAGGATTTTATACGTTTCAATCAGATCCCCCCTCAATCTTCTAAATTCCAACGAGTACAAGCCCAACTCATCCAGTCTTTCTTCATATGAAAGTCCTGCTATCCCAGGAATCAATCTGGTGAACCTTCTTTGTACTCCCTCTATGGCAAGGATGTCTTTCCTCAGATTAGGGGACCAAAACTGCACACAATACTCCAGATGTGGTCTCACCAAGGCCTTGTACAACTGCAGTAGTACCTCCCTGCTCCTGTACTCGAATCCTCTCGCTATAAGTGCCAGCATACCATTCGCCATTTTCACCGCCTGCTGTACCTGCATGCCCACTTTCAATGACTGGTGTATAATGACACCCAGGTCTCGTTGCACCTTCCCTTTTCCTAATCGGTCACCATTCAGATAATAATCTGTTTTCCTATTTTTGGCACCAAAGTGGATAACTTCACATTTATCCACATTAAATTGCATCTGCCATGAATTTGCCCACTCACCCAACCTATCCAAGTCACCCTGCATCCTCTTAGCATCCTCCTCACAGCTAACACTGCCGCCCAGCTTCGTGTCATCCGCAAACTTGGAGATGCTGCATTTAATTCCCTCATCCAAGTCATTAATATATATTGTAAAGAACTGGGGTCCCAGCACTGAGCCTTGTGGTACCCCACGAGCCACACTGCCCAGCAACTCCCAATTTAACCCTAGCCTAATCATGGGGTAATTTACAATGACCAATTAACCTACCTACCGCTACATCTTTGGACTGTGGGAGGAAAGCAGAGCACATGGAGAAAACTCATGCGGTCACAGGGAGAACATACAAACTCCTTACAGACAGCGGCAGGAATTGAACTCGGTTCGCTGGTACTGTAAATCGTTGTGCTAGCCACTACACTACGGTCCCACTGCTAAAACATCCCAAGATCTACTCTCCTAATTTGTGTCCAGAAAATAAACTTTTCTCATAATAAAAATATAGCATATTATTTTTTGTACATAACACATTTGCCACTCATAGATGATCTGGGAAACAGCCCGTGGGATAACCAAGGTGGGGAGACAGGCCACACTTGCACCAAGCACTGCAGTGCCAAGAGCACCTCACAAATATGCTAAAAGCAGGAATGTTTATCTTTCCCTATGTAGTTTCAATGGGATAGAAACAGAAAGTCCCACACCCAGTGATTGGTCTCACTAGCCACAAGGTATTAGTTGAAAGTTAAATTGTGTACAGGTTTTAATCCCTTGAAGATTGGTTCTCATTTTAGTTCATCCATAATTCTGCTATCTATAATGTCATAACCCCTGAATGATCTCTAACACCAGCATAGAAGTATCTTCTGATTGTCGATATGGCTTGCCTCTCAGAGTTACTCCCTCACATTCACACACTCTTTCTACAGAAGGAAAAATTGATGCAAGTCTGTTTGGAGTTGGCACAATTCTCTCACACTCTGTCTTGCTTTCTGAGCACCACTGCAGATGAAGAATCTGTTGGTCTCCTCCTTGGTTGCTTCCCATCAGTGCATTGAGGAGTCAAAGAGTGACTTCGGGGGTCTCCAGCTTGTGTCGTACCTCTTTAGATCCCTGATGTTATAGGAATGTGTCTATATCTCTTGTGAAGAAGGAATGGGTATTGCTTCTATATCCTCCCCAATTTAAATAACCCTTGATATTGAAAGAGTATCTAGTGCTTTCCTGGCATATATGATGGATAAACTCTTCTTAGGCTTCCGGCCGGGGCCCAGTGTCAATTTTAACCAAAGTTTTGATGACAAACCTGCCAACTTCATTGATGGACCCAGATGGAAGCCCAAGAAAAGTTTATGAACCCCTGATATTGGTTTAATGCACATAAAATATAAGCTGCAGGAAGTAAGGGTAAACTTCCACTCCAAATGGATGTTGCTGCAATCAAAGGAGAAATCATAGGATGTAAAACGTAGAGAACATTTAGTGTGAAATATACTTTTTAACTCATGGTCATCTTAATATCAGGCATGTTATAATTTTGATTCATGGCATTAAAGGACTTTATAAAATAAAGACTACAATGTGGAAAACATGATACAGGTGTCCCCCGCTTTTCGAATGTTTGCTTTACGAAACCTCACTGTTACGAAAGACCTTCATTAGTACCCTGTTTTTGCTTTCAGAAGGTGTTTTCACTGTTACGAAAAAAATTCAGCGCCCAAAAAAAATCAGCGCTCAATAAAAGGCAGCACGCGCCCCGAGCAGCCACTCTCCCCCAGATTTGGAACGGCATTGCTTTAACGCGTGCCTGTGAGCAGCCGTTTGCAAGATGAGTTCTAAGGTGTCGGAAAAGCCTAAAAGAGCTCATGAGGGTGTTACATTTAGCATAAAACTAGACATACTTAAGCTTTTTGATCGTGGTGAACGAAGTAAGGACAACGTGAGTTCTGCTTGTGGAAGCTGACAAAGATGATGTTGAAGCAACACACATCAAAGTTGCTGGTGAAGGCAGCAGGCCAGGCAGCATCTCTAGGAAGAGGTACAGTCGACATTTCGGGCTGAGACCCTTCGTCAGGCCTGAAACGAAGGGTCTCGGCCTGAAACGTCGACTGCACCTCTTCCTAGAGATGCTGCCTGGCCTGCTGCCTTCACCAGCAACTTTGATGTGTGTTGCTTGAATTTCCAGCATCTGCAGAATTCCTGTTGTTTGCGAAGATGATGTTGAAGAGGTTTTGGCATCCCATGAACAAGAACTGATAGATGAAGAGCTGATGCAATTGGAAGAGGAAAGGATAAAAATCAAAACCGAATGCAGTAGCGAAAGTGAAGCAACTACGTGAGATTTTCGCTGCAATGATAAAGTACGACTTTAATTTTGAACGGGTGCGTAGGTTTAGGAGATATTTGCAAGATGGGTTGAGTCCTTACAAAGAACTGTATGATAGAAAAATGCGCGAGGCTCAGCAGTCAAGCAAGCCTTCCACACCAGCCACAGCAGATGACGAATCTCGACCTTCGACATCAAGGCGGGCAGTCATGGGAGAAGATGAGTTGCCTGCTCTAATGGAAACAGACAACGAAATGACACCCCAGTGTCCCACCATCCCAACACCCAGGCCGCGAACAGATACTGTACTGATTCGCGGAGAATGCAGCAGTAGCCAGGAGGCACACAGCACATCTTTAAGAAAAAAGCCGAAATAAACATGCTACTTAATTAGGTGCTGCCCCACACGTAAATGTCGGCCCAGATCAAAGGCGATGCAATCGGCAATTGGCACTGATCTGGGCCGACAATTACGTGCCGGGCAGCACCTAATTAATTAGCATGTTTATTTCGGCTTTTCTCTAAAAGATGTGCTGGATGCCTCCCGGCTCCCGCTGGACCCCTGCATGCTTTGCAACAATGTATCACTCGGCGGCCTGGAGGGTGGGGGCCACTGCACCACCCAGACTCCGACAACTCAGCCTAACACACTATCATCAGTGTGCTCGGCACTGAACCAATTCCGGTAAGTGATACTACACTGTACATACATTATTTCTACTTTGTATCGCCTATGTATTTTTACGTGTTATTTGGTATGATTTGGCAGCTTCATAGCTTAATGGTTACTGGAGAGCGCTTGCGCCTTGCTTTTGCCAACAGCGCTTGCGTGAGATTTTCTGCCGACGGCACTTGCGTGAGATTTGCGCTACGGAGAATAGTTCAGTAATGATTGTGGAGAAGTATTTCTACTTTATATAGGCTGTGTATTTGTCATATCATTTCTGCTTTTACTAGGTGTTACTGTTATTTTAGGTTTTATGTGTTATTTGGCATGATTTGGTAGGTTATTTTTGGGTCTGCGAACGCTCACAAAATGTTCCCATATAAATAAATGGTAATTGCTTCTTCGCGTTACGACATTTCGTCTGATGAACCATTTTATAGGAATGCTCTACCTTTGGATGGCGGGGGAAACCTGTACCTAGAAGACATTTCAGAGCATATTTTGTGAACACGCAGACCAGATAAAATGAACCTACCTAACGCCAACATTCACAATGCCAGTAAGTAAAAGTTTTAGTGAAGCTAGAACTAATACACACAAGGTAAAGAATATCATAAATATTGGATCAGGGCATAATGCCAAGGCTGAAATTCAGATCACAGATAAGAGTTATTAAATACTGATGCATTGTTCTTTCGGTTACCAGTGTTAATCTTACCAGTCAATTGCATCCATATTAATATTTGATTATGCAGGTATTAAACCATTATAAATACTGACTTTATTTATGTATAGCTTCATTATATCATATTACATTGTAATAGAAGTCTTTATTTATGTATAGTTTTTCACAAATTCTATTGTATTTATCTTTTTGTAAATATCTCCAGGTTCAGAAAGTTATTACCCCAAAACTATCAGGTTCTTGAGCTCAAAGGGATAACTTCACTTTACTTCACTTGTCCCATCACTGAACTGTTCCCACAACTCAGAGACTCACTTTCAAGTACTCATCTCAGGGTCTTGACATTTATTGTTTATTTATTACCTGTAATATTTTTTTTTCTTTCTGTTTGTATTTTGAACAGTTTGCTCTCTTTGAAACATTGGATGTTTGTCTGTCCAGTTGGCTGTGGTCTTTCATTGATTCTATTGTGTTTCTTGTACTTACTGTGAATGTCCACATGACATCAATCTCATGGTTGTATATGATGACATTTATATACTTTGATAATAAGTTTACTTTGAATTATTTTGAAATTGAAAAATGAATCTCAAGATAGTATATTGTGATATATATGTATTTTGATAATGAATTGACTTGAACTTGAAAAGAGTACCCATTTGATTGTCAATTTATCTTTGAAATTGGTTGATTAGCTCTGAATATTTAGTTAATTCTTAATTGTAATATTTTGTGCCCTTGGATTAATTCTATTGAAACTATAGTACTGTATATAAAAACCTGGAGTTGCTTGCACATAAACTATTCTCAATAGATTATGTTTATTTAGAAGATACAAAAGATTGCAGATACTGTAATCGGGAACAAAGAGCAAGATCTTGATCCAAGATGTTGACTACTCCTTGCCCTTCCTAAATGCTGCTCGGCCATTTAGTTCCTCCAATAGTTTGTTTATTACAGCTTCATTTAGAATTTACTTCATCATATTCTCCAGTTCTATTTAAATAACATCTGATAAGTGATGATTATTGATTGTTCTTTTAAATTTTTCTTTCATTAATTTATGGTATGAGACACTACCTCAAAGCGCATTGATCAATAGATGTGTCTAAATTCCAGTGTCACCACATTTTGAGCCTTCTGAATAATCCACGTTTCCAAACAGGTTTTACTGTTGCTGACTCCATTCGCTAACACTAAGTGGACACTTTATTAGTTACATCCAGAACCTAACAAAGTGACCACCGAGTGTCTGTTCATGGTCGTCTGCTGCTGTAGCCCATCCACATCAACAGCTGGTGTGTTGTGGATTCAGAAATACTCGTCTGCGCACCACTGTTGTAATGCATGGTTATTTGAATTACATTCGCTTCCTAACAGCTCAAATCTGTTCGGCTGTTCTCCTCTGACCATTCTCATTAAGGAGCCATTTCTGCTCACCGAACTGCCGCTCAGTGGATGGTTTTTTATTTTTCGCCCCGTTCTCTGTAAACTCTAAAGACTGTTGTGCGTGAAAATCCCGGGAGATCAGTCGATTCTGAGATATGCAAACCACCCTGTCTGGTGCCAACAATCATTCCATGATCAAAGTCACTTAGGTCACATTTCTTCCCCGTTTTGATGTTTGGCTTGAACAACAACTGATCCTTTTGACCATGTCTGCCTACTTTTATTCGTTGAGATACTGCCACGTGACTGGCTGATTAGATATTTGCATTAATGAGCAGGTGTTCCTAATAGAGTGGTCACTGAGTTTATATTAGGAAAAGCAATAATTCCAGGATCAGTCCCTATGGAATGCTACTGTACACCAGTCTGCAGTCAACCCATGTATACATGCATTTGAATAGCAAGAGGGGTAAACCACATAGCCCTTTGAGTCTGCTCAACCAGTCAACGAGATCATGACTGATCAGACTATAATCTCAACTCTAATTTCTTACCTCCTTCTGGTTTCTTCGAACCCCTTTGCTAATCATGAATCTACCCTTGCCATAAAAATGTACAAAGACTGGTTCCACTGACCTTTGAGGAAGAAAATTTCCAGGGCTCATAACGCTCTGAGAGAGAAAACAGAATGCCTTTTCTCTGTCTTAAATGGACAACCCTTTATTTTTTTAAAGCGGTGACCCCTTATTCTATATGCCCCCAAAATAGAAAAAACCCTCTCCATATCCACCATGTCAAGACCCTTCGAATTTGAGCAAAATACATACTGGAGAAAATCAGGAGCTAGGCTGCATGGTTGGAGGGAAAATGGCAGCTGACATTTTGGGTTGAGATCTTTTATAGGGCGTCACAGTACCGTGGCGGTTAGTGCAATACTATTACAGCTCGGGTGTTCCAGAGGGTTCCATCTATAAGGAGCTCGTACGTTCTCTCTGTGAGTGCATGGATTTCCTCTGTGTGTTCCGGTTTCCTCCCATAATCCAAAGACATACCAGTTCGTGGGTTAATTAGTCATTGTAAATTGTCCTGTGGGTAGGCTGGAGTTAGATAGGTGGATTGCTAAGTGCTGCAGTTCGTTGGGCTGGCGTGGCCTGTTCGGGGCTAGATCTCAAAATAAATAAATAAAACAAGGACCTCTGATATCAATTGTCTGTTTCCCTCTAAAGACCCTGCCTGTTCTGCTGAGTTCTTCTAGCAGTTTGTTTTTTGTTCCAGATTCTAGCATCTGCAGTCTCTTGTGTCCTTTTAGTTTCCGTCAGAATCTTGTACAGTATATTGAATTTTACATATTGCAAGTTTAGACTGTCTAAGTGTTCCTCATATAGAAACCTGCTCATTCCAGATAGCAGACTAGTTTCCACCTGATTTCCCTCTCCCCAGACCACTTTAATTGAAACCAGCGGTAACACTGCAAACCCCCTGTTCCCTGAGCAAGATTATGTGATAAACACTTCATTGTTTGCACACTGGCTGTCTGCCCTGTTGGTATGGTCTTACACTGATTCTGTTCCGGTTTTTGGATTTATTGAGTATTCCCAAAAAAGAAAATCAGTCTCAGGGTTGTATCTATATGGTGACATATAGGTACTTAGATAATCAATTTCCTTTGACCTCTGAACTCTGATCCTTACTTTACCTCTGCAAGGGTTGCCTCTAATTGTCTCTCAAATGGGACTGCAAATGGGTGGTCTAATTAATGGTCTTGTCCTTCTTTTGTGGCTCTGTTTATCCCATGACCAGCTGTCCTGCATAAAACTACAGTATATTCCAACCCCTGTTTGTTTATCTCTGCTCCAGCTAGTTATGCCTTGCAGTCTAAATATTTCCCTGCTCTTCTAACCTTTATCTTTAAACTATCTCCACTATTGACCTATTTTTCCATTGTCTCTTTCTAATCTGTGTGACACATAGGTTGATTATATTTTACAAACTTATAATTAGAGATTCTTTCACAGAACTAGTAACAACACTGAAATGACAGTCTGAACGGAGCATTTTGCAATTTGGTCATTGCTTTCTGTAACTTATGGTGCTGGGAAAAGACATTCTTTTGACTGATCGTTGCTACTCTGCGCTAGTCGTCTATCTTGCTTTCATTTTTGTTCTCGCCTTTCCAAAATCACTCATGATTTTTAAATTCTGCAACATGCATTAAATTTCATTTCCCATTTTTCTGCCCAATGCATGTATAACATTGATATGCATATCCTAGCACATAATTGGGCCTATCCACTCATCACACCAATTTTTGCTAAATTACACTGGTATGCCAGGGTTTAAAAATCCATATTTTTGTCTTTAAACGCTTTCACAGGCTCATTCTCTCCTTATCTCAGCAAAGTCCTACAGTTCTAAAGCTTCTCAGAGCTTCGTGATACTCTGGCTTTTTGCAAATCCATGATTTTTGTTTTGTTTGTCTACTCCTAGTGGTCGTGCCTTCACCTGCCAAGGCCTGGGGCTCTCAACTTCCTCCCTAGCTATCAGCCTCTGTATTTTTTTCTCTTTCAAGGGACTCTTTAAAGCCTAACCTTTTAGCCAAACCTGTCACATGAGGTTAAATTCTGTTCAATCACAGGAAATTTACAAGGATGTTACAATGACTTAAGCACCTGAGTTATAGGGAAATGTTGAACAGGTTAGGACTTTATTCACTGGGGTGCAGGAGAGTGAAGAGAGATTTATAAAAATGTACAACATTATGAGGGGTAGGAGTGAATGTTTGCAGGCCTTTTCCCATCAGGTTGGGTGAAGCCAAAACTAGAAGTCATATGTTTAGGGTGAAAGGTGAAATATTTAAGGAGATTCTGAGGAGGGATTTCACACTTAGAGGGTGGTGTGAATGTGAAGTGAATTGCCAGCAGAAGTGGTAGATGCGAGTTCAATTGTAGCGTTTAAGAGAAGTTCACATAGATACGAGGATAAGAGGGGTAAGGAGGGCTATGGTCTGGGTGTAGGTAGGTGGGACTAGACCGAAGGTGAGGTTGGCATTGACTTGATGGAGCAAAAGGGCTTGTTTCTCTGCTGTGGTGCCCTGTGACTGTTGTGACATGCCTTGGGATATTTTACAACATTAACTATATTAAGAAGTCTTTGAGTACATTTTTAAATCTCTGAGAACAGAATACCTGCAAGATCCCTTAGTCATCTGTTTAAACAGCCAGTACCATTGACAATAAGGTGTTGGCCTAATAAGAAGAAATTTCTTCAGTCAAGGGTTAGTAAACCTTTGGAATTCTCTGACCTAAACAGCTGCAGAGACTCAGTTATTGTGTTCATTCAAAAGGGAGATGGATCGATGTCTGGATACATAGAATCAAGGGGCATGAAGATAGTGCAGGAGAGTGACTAATGTCAAAGGTCAGCCATGATCTTATTCAAGATTCAATGTTCAAGATCTTGAATAAAGTCACTTTATGTATATATAATCAATATTGATTATATATACATAAAGTGTATATAAACCAATTTCCCCCGGGATCAATAGAGTATGACTATGACTATATATATATATACAACATACATCAAAGTTGCTGGTGAACGCAGCAGGCCAAGCAGCATCTATAGGAAGAGGCGCAGTCGACGTTTCAGGCCGAGACCCTTCGTCAGGATTATATATATAGCTATCTTATGTATTTATATTTATTGTGTTTTTTAATGATTGTGTTCTTTATCTTAGTATGTTTTTTACATGTTACATCAGATCCGGAGTAACAATTACTTCGTTCTGCTTTATACTTGTGTATCAGAAATGACATTAAACAATCTTGATTCTTGAATAAGGACAACCAAGGACACCAAGTTTTCAGGCTCCAACCTTATACATCATGATCCAAATTTTTCGATCAGGTTAGATGATCTCACATTTTTTCATTTGATGTTCTATCTGCCATTTTCCTATTCACCTCCCCGAAACCCCTCTATCTTCTTCTCAGAGTTCGCACTGTCATGAAGAAATTTCATGTGATTTCCTCAACCAAGTAATGTACAGAGATAAAATATTGAGGAGAGAGGGAGAGAGGTGAATATCAACTGGAGAGCAAAGCGATGACAAACAAAAAATATTTATATTCAAACTTAAGTTAACAAGCTGACGTCATAGAATATATTGGCTATTCTGAAAGAAGAGGCATTCAGATTATAAAAAGAACATAGACTAATTAGTAACTTATTATGTCATAATGCAAATAGCTAAAAAGCAATAAAATTTTATTACCCATTTCATAAAACAGCTGTCTTTCTTTCAAGGTTGGTTTTTTGAATAATGATTAGATCTGATCATTTTTTAAGGCTTCAGTATCTCCTAACAGTAAAATGATGATCAGATGAGATTGGTTTATTATGACATACACCAGAGTACAATAAAATCCCTTGCTCACATGAAGTTCTCAGAGTAAATAGAACATCTGGAGGAATAGTTTAATTTTCTTCTGAGCTTCATCAACTTTTTTTTCCCTATTTCTATAATACATTAATTGAATTCCACTTTCCTACCAGCTCCCTTTAATTTTATAATCAGAATCAGAGTCAGGGTTATTATCACAAACATATGTCATGAAATTTGTTGTTTTGTGGCACCAGTACTGTGCAAGACATTAAAAACTACTATAGGTTACAAACAAGCAATAAATAAATAAAGATTGTGGACGAGGAATTGTGAGGTAGTGTTCATGGGTTCATGGACCATCAGGAATCACTCCTGTACCTCCTCCCTGATTGTATTCCTTGATAGTTGTATTTTATCATTGTATTTTATCATGTGTTGGCACGTGGACAAGTGGTTAAGGCGTTCGTCTAGTGATCTGAAGGTCGCTAGTTCGGGTCTTGGCTGAGGTAGCGTGTGTGTCCTTGAGCAAGGCACTTAACTACACATTGCTCTGCGATGACCCTGGTGCCAAGCTGTATGGGTCCTAATGCCCTTCCCTTGGACAACATTGGTGACGTGAAGAGGGGAGACTTGCAGCATGGGCAACTGCTGGTCTTCCATACAACCTTGCCCAGGCCTGCGCCCTGGAAACCTTCCAAGGCACAAACCCATGGTCTCATGAGACTAACGGATGTCTATATATAATCACGCCATACCACAGTGAGGAAGGCAACTCCAAAGTTTCACAGCTCTTCTGCTTATCCCAAGACCTAAGCAATTAATTCTAGGCACGCCTGCCAAGGGAAACATCCTCACATCACCTACAATATCAAGGACCCTCAGAATATTTTGGATTCCAGTGAGATCTGTAATCTCCAGAGCCTGCAGTCGTCCTCATAGCAACAATTTGCAGGGCATTGTGCATTATAATTAAGGTGAGATTTAAATATCCTTTCAAAATATTGCATTTCTTTGTTTTGTTCTTCCCTCAATGGCAAGTGTAACAGTGTGCATGCTGAAGTAATATGTTTGGTGTAGCTGTAAAGTGGATGCCATTGTCCTGCTGTTTCTCTATTTTTCACTGTCCTGACAATCTTGTACCCCTAATACCCTTTTCAAAAGTGCTGAGGATGGAGTGTAAAAGGATTAGCAAATTTATGTCGGCCTGGGGGGGGGGGGGGGAGGGGTGGAGAGAGAGAGAGAGAGAGAGAGACAGCGAGAAGGAAAGAGGAAAAAAAAGAAGTCCATCATCAGAGATCCCCCATCATCTGGGCCAGAATCAGTCTCCAAGTAAGTTTTTCTTTGCACTTGTGCATATGACCATAAACCCAACGTTGACTTTGACTTTACACTTTATCTTCTGTTTTTAGGTATAACATGAAGTTGAACAAACATGGATTGTTTTTTTGGGTGCATCAAGAGATGAGGGGTGACCCGATAGAAGTGTAGAAATTCAGGGGTGGTATAGGTAGGGCAGAGAGTCAGAGTCTTTATCCCGGGTTAGAAATATAATATTCTAGAAGGCATAGATTTAAGGTGAGAAGGGGTAAGTTTAAAGGAGATTTACAAGACAAGTATAATTAGAGTGTTAGGTGCCTGGAATGTGCTGTTAAGGGAGGTGGTGAAAGCAGATACGATAGTAACAAGTAAGACGCATTTAGTCAGGTGCATGAACAGACAGGGGATAGAAGGATATAGACCTTCTGCAGGAAGATGGGCTTGACATGGATTGTTTGGTATGGGCTTTTTTAGGATTCCTCTGTTGTGCTGTTCCATGTTCTACGTTCTGTGGTCTCAGTCCCTGTGTCAACCGGGAACAAAAGGTTTATCCTGGCCTTTGGAACAAAATGAGGCTGTGTTATGGCTGATGATGTGCTGGGATGAGACTCTAGTGTTTAAATTCTTTGCTTTGAACAGAAGAAGATGAAAAATAGGAGCAGGAGTAGAGCCATCTGCCCTGAAGAGCCTACTTCACTATTCAATATGATCCTGGCTGATCCGCCCATGGACTTTCGCACTTCTCCCTTCTCCCACCAGGCAGAAGATACAAAAGCCAAAAGCATGTATCATCGAGCTCAAGGACAGCTTCTATTCCACAGTTATCAGACTCCTGAAGAGACCTGTTGTTTGATAAGATGGAGTCTTGGCCTCACAATCTACCTTGTTAAGATCTTGCACTTCAATGTTTATCTGCACTGTACATTTTTGATGACTTTTACACTTTATTGTGCACCTTATATTAGCTCAAAGCACTATGCAATAATTTGATCTGTACAATAGTATGCAAAACAAGCTTTTCACTGTTTCTTGGTACATGTGACAAAAATGAGCCAATACCAAACCAAGCCAGATATATTTAATGACGTAGCCTCTACTGCTTCCTGAGCAGAGAATTTTACAGATTCACTGCTCTCTGGGCAAAGCAGTTCCCTGTCATCTCCATCCTAAATCTACTCCCCTGAACCCTGACAATGTGTCCCTTGTTCCAGTCTCACTGACCAGTGGAGTGGAGGGGAGAGATGGACCGATTCTGCTCGCCCTTCCATGATGTTCACCCCTGTCTCTGCGGCGCTGAGGCTGTGAGACTACTCCGGCTGCTACGCACTTGGTGTCTGCGAGCTTCACGGCAGTTTCCCCGCTGAGTGATGAAATGAGATCGAGGCTCTGGGCAACTCCGGCTGCTCTGAGCTCCCAGTCTATGGACTCAGTTTGGTTCGGAATGCTGGTGCCTGGTTTTACTGTCTGCACGATTTGTGTTTCTGTCTCTTTCTCTGCACATCGGATGTTGGTCTTTTTTTAATTTAGTCCTTCCGAGTTTCTTGCTTTGTGGCTGCCTGTAAGCAGACAAATCTCAAGGTTGTGTAATTTATACATTATTTGATAATAAATGTACTTTGAATCCTTTGAAACATCTTTCCTGTCTCTGTCTTATCTTATGGGTCCCTCAATTCATGCACATAAACGAACTAAAAGGTGAGAGGAGCCAATCATTGCTGTCAGACAACCTACAGGCAAGTTAGGAGAAACTGACTAATTTTTAAAAATACTTAACAAAATAGGAAGAGGAGTAATGAAAGTTTCTTTTACATATCACAACCATTTGTTTTGAGTTTGGCTATTTTATTACATAGAAACATAGAAAACCTACAGCACAATACAGGCCCTTCAGCCCACAAAGTTGTGCCGATCATGTCCCTACCTTAGAAATTACTAGGCTTACCTATAGTCCTCTATTTTTCTAAGCTCCATGTACCTATCCAAAAGTCTCTTAAAAGACCCTATCGTATCCACCTCCACCACCGTTGCCAGAAGCCCATTCCACGTACTCACCACTCTCTGAGTAAAAAAACTTACCCCTGACATCTCCTGTGTACCTACTCCCCAGCACCTTAAACCTATATTATGTTAACATTTCAGTTACGTGTTCCGAGGAAGGTTCTCGGACACAAAATGTAGACTGCTATCCGATCTATTGAGTGTTTCCAGCATCTTCCATTTCATGGTGAAAATTTTCTGTGTCTATTTTTCTTTTGGTTTTATTTTATCACGTTCAGGATGGCGTTTTTGCAGATACTGTGAGTGAGAAGAAAACCTGTAATTCCTGTCCTGAAACCCTCATTCTGAGAGTACCTTCCTTGGGCACCCGGTGAGAAACTTTACCAGATTCAGCTCTGCTGTTGAGAAGTTTGCAGACATTTGGGCCATTGCGTAGGATAACAGCACGCTAGCTCTCAGATGCGCGATCCTATGGGATGCTGGTGCGGGTAACTTGTTTGATCTTTTATTGCCTGTTGAATGGAGCTGCATGCCAGTTTTGTGAATACAAACAAAGATGCCAACAAAACCTGCCCCAATCCAGATATACTGGAGAGAAGCCCAGCCAGAGCAGATTAAGTTCAGACGGAGCACAGATTTGGACAGACTATAACGAACAGCATTGCCCTGGATACTGTCTCAATCCCTTTCCAAAAGAGGTTACTACTGAATAGAAACTGGGTGACCCTTTCTCTCTCAAAAGCAGCCTTTTCTATTAATAGTGTTTCACACTCAGTCCACATCGCTTTATAATTCCTTTTGCTAACAGTTTTTTTTTTGTCGTTTGATTTATGCTGTTCATTTAGGCAGGCAAAATGAGCGCAGGGACCATGATCTGTAAATAGCCCACACCTTCTTTGTGTGCCTGCTAATTTACATGATTGCTGGCTGTAACCAGTGCTAACCAAGCTACTGAATGTCTCCAAGCTCCAGAAAGGACCAATGTTGTAAGTAGCTACTGTTACTTCAAGTACCCAGCACCATTTAAAGGGGAGGTTCACACTATGACTGCAACAGGTGGTGCAGATCATTGAAGAAATATTCCTGAACTGAAAAAGCTATGAAGAAAAATAAAAGAAGCAAAACAAGGGCCAGAGTATAGAATCAGAATCAGGTTTAATATCACTGGTGTATATTGAGATATTAGTTAACTTGGTGGCAGCAGTACTATATATATATATATTTGTAAGTTGAATAAAAAAGTAGTGCAAAAACAGAAATAAAAAGCAATGTTCATGGGTTCAATGTCCATTCAGAAATTGGACGGCAGAGAGGAAGAAGCTGTTCCTGAATCATTAAGTGTGTGCCTTCAGACTTCTGTACCTCCTCCCTGACGGTAACAGTAAGAAGAGGGCATGTCCTGGGTGATGAAGGTCCCTAAGATGGATGTCACTTTTCTGAAGATGTCTTGAATGCTCTGGAGGCTAGTGCCTATGATGGAGCTGACTAATTTTCCAACTCTCTGCAGCTTACTTCGATCCTGTACAGTAGCCCCCCCTCCCCCGCACATACCAGACAGTGATGCAGCCAGCATTGCATTCTTCCACTTCTAGACAGGGTGTACCTAGGCTGGGTTAGGATTATTGTGGTACTGTACCACCCCAGGGGACCACATGAGTGTGCAACAGTCCTATTGGTTTTAAGGAACACAATAAAACACTATTTAATGCATTCTTCTTTTCTTGCCATTTTAGCATTTCTATTTGCACAAGTTCAGTTTGCACCACTAAATTGCACCATCTGATCATTATTAAATTTATTTCGTGAGTTTTGATGAAGGGACTTGGCCCGAAATGTCGACTGTCTATTCCTCTCCATAGATGTTGCCTGATTTGTTGAGTTCCTCCACCATTTTGTATGTGTTTCTCTGAATTTCCAGCATCTGCAGAATCTCGTTCTTATAATTAAAATTTATTGCAATATTTATAATTTCCACACAGTTTTTTTTACATTGCAAGCAAGGAATTTGATTGCAGCCTGAAAGTTAGCTAATGAGAATACGAAAATGAACATTACACTGGTCTGCTAACTCATTGCCATCTGTGATTAGTCCAACAACAGTAGTGTTATCAGCAGATCTGAAGATGGCATTAGAGCTGTGCCTATGTGTGTACAGGGTAGAGCTGGGTGCTGAGTATGCAATCTTGAGGTGGACCTGTGTTGATGGTCAGCGAGGAGGAGATGTTGTTAGCCATCTGCACTGATTGAGGTCTGCTAATTGGGAAGATGAACATCTGTTTGAAGAGGAAGGTGCAGAGGCCCAGGTCTTGAACGTTGGTGATGGATCTGATTGAGACATATAAGATTATTAAGGGATTGGACAAGATAGAGGTAGAAATATGTTCCAGATGCTGGGAGAGTCCAGTACCAGAAGGCATGGTTTAAGAATAAGGGGTAGGTCATTTAGGACAGAGTTGAGGAGGAACTTCTTCCCCCAGAGAGTTGTGGAGGTGTGGAATGCGCTGCCTCAGAGGGCAGTGGAGGCCAATTCTCTGGATGCTTTCAAGAAGGAGCTAGATAGGTATCTTATGGATAGGGGAATCAAGGGTTATGGGGACAAGGCAGGAACCGGGTATTGATAGTAGATGATCAGCCCTGATCTCAGAATGGCGGTGCAGGCTCGAAGGGCCGAATGGTCTACTTCTGCACCTATTGTCTATTGCATTGAGCTCCAAACTGTAGTCGATAAAAGCAGCCTGGCTTATGTGTTCCTGTTGTCCAGATAGTCCAGCAAAGACCAGAGAAATTGCATCAAATCACATCTACTGTAGACCTATTGTAGTAGTAGGCAAATTGAGGCAATCCAGGTCATCTCTGAGGCAGGAGTTAATTCATGTTATCACCAACCTCCTGAAGAACTTCATTACAGTTGATTGAAGTGCTACCAGACAGTAATCATTGAGGCAGGTCATCGCATTCTTCTTGGCACCAGTAAAATAGATAATATGGAATAATAAGAAATTTGAACATCCAGATGCGGATCTTGTAAATGTTAAGAAACTAAAAGGAGACTAGGTATGAAGAATACCTACAAAATGCTGGAAGAACTCAGCAGGTCAAGCAACAACTAAGGAGGGAAATGAACAGTTGATGTTTCAGGCCAAGACCCTTCATCAGGACTAGACAGGAAGGGGGTAGATGCCACAATAAGAAGGTGGGGGTGGGGGGAAGATAACAAGCTGTCGGGTGATAGTTGAGTCCAGATGAAGTGGAATGCAGGTAGATGTCGGAGGTAGTTATAAGGGAATGAAGTGAAAAATTAGGAGCTGATAGGTGGAAGAGGTAAAGGAATGAAGAAGGAATCTGATAGGAGAGGACACTAGACCATGGAAAAAAGGGACTGAGGAGAAGAACCAGAGGGAAGCGATGTGAAGAACATGAGGGTGGGTAAAAAGAAACAAAGGGGTGAAAGGGCTACCACAATGAAGTAAAACAGAGGGAGGTTCTTTCTAGTCCTGAAGAAGGGCCTTGGCCTGAAATGTTAACTAGTTATTTCTCTCCATGGAACCTGTTGAGTTCCTCCAGCAACAATTTGCGTATGTTGTCAAGATTAATATTATTAACTCTAAATAATAAAATAAATAATAATAATTAATAAAGATTTTGAGCATGTGCAGAATCGCTTGTGTCTACATGTGAAGAATGACCCTCCTGTTCTGTTTCCCTGATGTACTGGTAGGCAGCAACCAAGGGGAACATCAGGAGGTTCTTCATCCTCAAAGGTTTTCGGAAAGCAAGACAGCGTCAAAGGGAATTGCGTCAACTCCAAAATCTTCCCCTCTTGCAGTTGGAGGAGGTGATTAATGTGAGGGAGATACTGCTAGAGGTGAAGAGCTAACTTTGTGCCTTTGAATCTTCCAAGGTGATCTTTCGATACAGAGCCGCTCCATGGAGGCAGTATGAACTGTGCTCACACTTCTTCTTTGAAATGATCTAGAGCAGAGTACTGAGATTGCAGCCTTAAGAAAGAGGGTGGCTCGGTAGCATTATAAACATGAGGAAGTCAATAGATGTAGAAATCCAAAGAAACAGACAAAATCCTGCAAGATATCAGCAGGTCAGGCAGCATCTATGGAGATGAATAAACAGTCAATGTTTCAGGCTGAGACCCTTCCTCAGGACTGGAAAGGAAGGGGAAGATGCCAGAATAAACACGTGGGGGAGAGAAAGTCGGATAGCTAGACGGTGATAGGTGAAGCCAAGTAGGTAGAAAAGATAACAGCTAGAGAGGAAGCAATCTGATAGGAGAGGAGAGTGGATAATTGGAAAAAGGGAAGGAAGGGGTGATCCCAGGGGAGGTGATAGGCAGGTGCAAAGAGGTAAGAGGCCAGAGTGTGGAATAGAAGAAGAGGGGAGGAAAAATGTTTTTACCGGAAGGAGAAAACAATATTCGTGCCATCAAGTTGGAGACTACCCAGAATATAAGGTGTTGCTCCTCCACTCTGAAGTTTGCCTCATCTTAGCACACTGAAAGTGAATGTGATGTATGGAGGCCAAACACAGCAGTTAGAGCTTTATGTGTTGAAAAGTGGAGAGCCAGCACTTCTTGGACGTGAATCATTGAGAAAAATTCAGCTACACTGGCACACATTCAATGCTCCCAATGTGTCATCAACAGACAACTGCAACCCAAATGGTAGCACTAACCAGTGACTGTCACAGCAGCTTACTTTGAAATCTTCACAAGGCGAACAGCTCCAGCTAATGAGAAGGTGTTTGAAAAGGGTATTGGTAAACTCAACGGCATGAAGGCCAGAATTGAAATGGATGAAACAGCAACACCTTAATTCCATAAAGCGCACTGAGTGCCTTACGCACTACGCCCTAAAGTGGATGCTGAACTTCAGAGCTTGGAGGCATCTGTAATTCTCTCCAAGGTTGAGTGGATCAATTGGGCCATGCCCATTGTCCCGGTGATCAAGGAAGTGAAAGCTGGAGCTGTTCGCATTGTGAGGATTTCAAAGTAAGCATCAACCCAGTGATGCATACTGTGCAGAATCCCCGGCCACAAGTAGAAGACATTTATGCATTTTTGTCAGGCAGAGAGAGGTTTTCAAAGATTGACTTGTCACAAGCCTATCTACAGATGGAGATTGAGGAGTTCAGCAGGAATTTCCTCACAATCAACACTCACAAGGGACTGTTCCAGTATAATCGTCTCATCTTTGGTGTCACATCAGCTCCAGCAAAGAGCAATGGACCAAGTGCTCCAAGGTATCCCAGGAACATGATGACATTATCAGGAGTGGCAAGAATGATGAACAGCACCTCCAGCTCCTTGGTAAAGTGCTTACCAGGCTGAGTCTGCGCGCAAAGAGAGAGAAATGTGAGGTTTTTCAAGAATCAAATCTCATATTGTGGGCATGTCAATGACAAGTCTGGCTTATCAGTCACAAGAGAAGACTGAAGCAATGCTACAGACGTCAAAACCAGAAAAAGTGTCACAACTCAGGTCACACTTGGGCCTTGTAAACTACTACTAACACTCGTTTCTCCCAAACATTGCTACAGTGCTGCAGCCATTGAACACACTGCTGCAGACAGGAGCAAAGTGGGAATGGTCAGAAAGATGTGAAAGAGCATTCAAGGAAACAAAGAGACTAATAACATCCGATGAACTGCTCACCCATTATGACCCATCTCTGCCCAACAGACTGGCATGCAATGCATCCTCTTATGACATTAGAGCCATTCTGTCACATATTATGAAAGATGGATCTGAACGCCTGATTATGTTTGCTTCAAGATCACTGATGAGTGCAGAACGCAACTACGCACAGATCAACCGAGAGGCGCATATTCTAGTATGGGGAATAAAGAAGTTCCACCACTATCTCTACAGACAAAAGTTAATGCTAGTGACAAATCACCAGCCCCTTGTGTACATTTTCAATCCCAGGAAGGAAATTCCAGTGAAGTCTGCTACCCAGTTACAACGTTGGCCACTTTTCCTCTGAGCCCATTCTTATGACATAGAGTTCAAGGGTATCAAGCAACACAGCAGCACTGACAGCATGTCATGTCTTCCACTGTTGGCAACTGAAGAAGAAAAGTCTTCATACTGTGACCAGTAGAACTGTTTCACACAGCATTGGTGGACCTATTGCCAGTAACAAATTCTGAAATAGGAAAAGAAACAAGAAATGACCCGACATTGTCAATAGTCTAAGACATCACCTTGCAAGGTTGGCCAGCTCACGGTAACCCTATGTTTCTAGAGTTCTCAGCTGTCGGTATGTCAAAGAACGCTAATGTGTGGATCTTGTGTTGTGATTCCCTCTAAAATGCACACCAGGGTGTTAGAGAATCTGCATGAAGCACACCTGGATACAGTCAAGATGAAGCGTCTCACCCGGAGCTACGTGTGATGTCTGCGAATAGATAGACAGATTGAAGACTGGTCCTAAAGCTGTTTGAGATGCCAAAAATTTCAAAATGCTCCTCCACAGGCACCATTACACCCATGCAATGACAAATTGAACACCAGCAAAGCTGTTCATGAGCAGGGTTCTTAGATCTCACATAGACCTCCTGAAACCAGATCTCCTGAGGGAAGTGCCAAATAAATAGTTCAGTCAGTAGCCAAGTGAATTAGCAAGGAACTTTGAGGTTGAACAGGAAGTCCTGGCATGTGATTACTGAGAAGACAAGTGGACACCCGATAGGATAGCTACCAGAATTGGACCACTGATATACACAGTGAAAGTTGGAGATCATACTTGGAGATGTCATGTGGATCAAATACTGGATGATCAATGAAAGAACACACCTGAGTGGACTACATTCAACAAGGCAACCCATTTTAGCCACTGGACTTACCTTTTAGTGATGATCATGTCACTGACAGCAAGGTGGCACCGGGCAACTGAGAACATTGTCTGTGACAAGACACCTACAAAATCTAATGCCACTCCACAGGTCCAGAGCCGCTATCCTGAAAAAAATGGAGCACCACCGAAAAAACTGAATCTTTAGTATAGCGAAGTTAGTTATGGACCTTTTTTGTGAAAGCATGTTTATTTGAAAATGGTTTGTGAAAGGGAAATTGAATGTTTTGTACATGTGCCGTTTTATTTTACATTCATCTGAAGGGGGAGGAGGTGTAATGTATGGATCTATTTATTTTAGAGCAATGACCCCCTTTAGCACTACGCATGGACTGGTAACTCACCAATGCACATTGATCTGTTGTCTATGCATACATATTGATCTGCTCTCTCTCTCTCTCACCGCAATGTGAATACACTAGTTAAAGCCATCTCCTGCATGTGTGCTTTTATTTAATTGGTACGTAGTTACACAGACACAATTATCAACAAAACAAGGAAAGACCCTTTAACGGAAGTTGCGCAGGGACAGTTAGGGTATTACACCTGAGTGAGTTTTGTTGAGAAGCTGGATAGCTACAGTAAAGAAGCTTCAGAGATGATGTAGTCCTGGTGGTGATGGACTTGTAGAATCTCCCTGATGGCAATTTGGTGAATAGGTGACTGCTAGGGTGGAGGGAGTCAGCAATAATTTTTTCAGCTCTTCTTTGCTCTGGCGATGAGCAGGTCTTTTCATGCCAGTGTTTCTCTGCTGAGTGGATGACTCACTGCAACCTGGACTTGGAGATGGAAGAGGCGACAGGAAACCAAATGATCATAGAGGTGGTCTCAACACTGTCAATGATTCATCAGAATACACCCTGAGATGTTAAGTTTCCTAAGACAGTGTAGGAGGAACAACCTCTGCTGAGTTTCCCTAGGGATGAGCGTAACGTGCTTCTCTCACTTCAGTGTATTGCTGATGGAAGTGTAGAAGTGCCCAGGAATTTGAATGACTCTACCATATTCCCTATCCCTCCGAAATGTAGTGGTTAGAAACAGGGGAGGCAATAACTACAATTCGGAGAGTCAGGGACCGTGATGGATGGAGAGACATGATCGCCTGAATGAATGAACCACAGACACAGCCTGACCATTAAATTCCAAGGGTGGGGTGGGGGGGTGGAAGGTAGGGAGTTGTCGGTGGAAATCCTCGCTTACATATCATCACCTACATCAAGGACAGGGGTTGAACATGTGCCTGGTCTGTTTAAACTAGGAAAAGCCTTTCACATACGTGATGGTCATACGCTCCAAAATGGGCTTTGTGAAGGGAATTCAGGAATTAAATACAACTTCAGGGCTATCAGGCAGGTTTGTCCACTTTCTCCTGTCATGTTTATGTGGTTGCATAGAGCCCTTTGCCAAATCCATCAGGAAAGAGATGGACACAACAGTGGCGATGATGCCAGGAAGAGGGGAAATCGGATCAGAACCATCCCTGCAAGTGAAAACCAGACAAAAATTTAAAATAAAAACTGAAAATACTGGAAATGCCAAACAGGTCAGGCTGCAAATGAGTGAAGAGAATCCCACATTATGGAGATCACCACATGGAGGCCTTGTCCACAGGCTGACGCATGCTTGTGATCAGTGAGAGCTAGCCTTGGGGGCCAGAGTCAAGCACAAAAAGAGAGGGGCAAAGTGCTTTGTCAGCTGGCCTATCCAGACCATCATGCCCTTCACCATCAAGTCTGGCTACCTGAAGGTGGTGGGGAACTGGTTTGGAGGAACCATGGTGTGTCACAAAAATTGTCTGGAGTAAATAGCCAAGATCCAATAAAAATGTGGGGTAATGTGGGAGCATGGCACCTTCTCAGTAGTGGGCAAGAACCTTGTCAGTGGGTGAAAGCTATTCTTGGTGTTTTTCGTGCTGCAGGTATGGTCTGTATCCCGATCTTGTGTCGTGAAAGTCACCCAAGCCTGCCTCTGTTTCATCAGAGGATCTATGATGATGTATAGTGTTTCTAGCAGGTCATGATGCCCAAGTTTCCAGGGAATGGGGGATAATGTATCAGGAACAATGTCCTTGTCCACATGGCCATTTTGTGCTTTGGCTGCATCCAGCCGTGTGTAGAACCAAATTACGCAAACACGGAGTGTCATCACATGTTGAGATTCTCCCTGCAAAGGATGGATCAGCCTCACTTCCACAAAATATTCGATTCAGTTGGACTTCGTCCCAGCAGTTGTTCTCCATAGAAAAGTTCCTTCAGAAAATCACTTTTGACCACGTCCATCAAGCAGTGGTCAACACAGACCATCATGCAGACTCTGCTGAGAAATGACACAATGAACCATCAAATCCATCTAGCAGAATGCCTCATTGCCAGAACTCACTAACAAGCACCAAGACATCGTTTGGGTGACCATGGGCCTCGTCGTAACCTTCTTGGCCAGTTGGAATCTCACTCCCAATGCACACTGCTCTCAAGACACCCTTGATGAGGATGAGTTGATAATCCATCTCTCTCTGCGGACTTTCCAAGCAGTTCCAAAAAAGTATGCAAAGGTCCTTAAAGAGGTTCATTCTTAGCAGCTATGTAACAGAGGCCTCCCTAATCAGTGGGCTGTTCCCAGGGAATATATCAATGATAACCATCAAGTACTACTGGAAAGTTGTCAGTTTGATGAAGATGTACTTCTATCTCTCTGAAACTTGTTAGTGTTCCAGTACAGGAAGAAGTGGGTTAATGCTAACTACTGGCACATTTCAGTAGTAAGGAATGGATTGAAACAGTGTCGCCAACGTAAAAGCTTTGTGGGGAAGGATTGCCATCTTTGGTCCTGTTGTCATTAAACACTGAGTGACTGGGTCTGCTATAACAGCTCCTCAGACACTTGATAGGTATGTTTTTCAAAGAAACCGTTTATCATGCTGCCACAAAACAACAGATTTCACAACCTGATTCGGATTCTTTGGTGCTCTGTAAAAAAAACTCTATTAATTTGATGACAGAATAAATGTATGATATTATGAATGTAAATAAAGATGTGTACTGTTTTATTGTATCTTCTGCAATTTTTATTTTTGAAATTAAATAGAAGACCTTAAACAAAGATTGTTGGTCAAGTCTGGTCTGGACAAGTGATCCACCTAAGCCACTACATGTTATGTCTGGCAGGATGACCTTGGATGGAAAGTAGAAAGCCATGGCAGTCCATGAACCATCTTCCATTTCATCCAGAGAACCAGGAATCAAAATCAGGTTTAATATCACTATCATATGAAAAAGGATCTAGTGCTTTCTTGGCGTTTATGATGAACAAACTTATCTCAGGCTTCCAGCTGGGTACAGGTATCAATTTTAACCAACATTTCAACGACAAACTCTGCTATCTTCATCAGGGATAATGCCTGGGCATGTCTAGTCTGGTGGTACTTATGCCCCGTCATCTGTTCCTCCCAATTGGTTACTGCGAATCCAATCAGGTTTCCGCTGTCCCAGCTTGTTTACAATTGAATTCCAGTTCTTATTTGGAGAGAGACCTTCATCTTTGTTAAAATTCTTTTCCTTTAGTTTTATTTCAATTTTTTTCCTTCACTAGGCAGTCCCAAAAGCCATTGGCTTAGCGCAGTAATTTTGAGCCATCGAAGTCAATCCTATTGTCATTGTGAATGCAATGTTCCGCTACTGCCAGTTTCTCCGGGAAACCCAAAACGATACACCCCCTGTGCTCCTTGATGCAGGTTTCTACCATGCATCCCATCTGGCTGATAAGAATTTTAACAAAGATGAAGGTCTCACTCTTAGTAAGAACTGGAATTTGATTGTAACCAAGGTGGAACAGTGGAAACTTGATTGGATGAGGACTAACCAATCAGATATGGCCAGGCATCATCCCTGATGAAGATGGCAGAGTTTGTCATCAGAAGATCAGTTAAACTTGATACCTGTACCTGGCTGGAAGCCCGTGAAGAGTTTACTCGTCACTAGCATATGTTGTGAAATTTGTTGTTCTGTCCACAGCAGTACATTGCAATATATAAGAAGAAAATGATAAATTGCAATAAGAAGGATATATAAAAGTATTACATTAAATAAGTAGTGCAAAAAGAGAGAAAAAACATTGAGATAGGAACCGCATTAATTGCATCGTGGTGTATGTGTCTCCAGAGAATGGAAGGAAAATATACCCTTCTCAGGATAGAGTTAAGTCAGTGAAAAGCAGAATACTGGTAGCAGGTCCACTGCAGGATTTGAATTCCCATATACTGCTGAAGGATTTAAATGATCCGATTAAACATCAGGAGGCGAACAGTGTTGTGCAAATGGGAAGGCTAGAAAGGCATTATTCCTGCAATTGGCTTCACATGCTTACCAATCTGTCTAATTCCCTCCACACATTCACTGAACCAAGCCATGTAAAATATTCAAAGTTCAGTAAGTTCAAAGTAAATTTATTATTGAAGTATGGATATGACACCAAAAACTACCTTGAGAATCATTTTCTTTCAGGCATTCACAGGAAAACAAAGAAATACCGTAGAATCAATGAACTCTGAATCTAGGGGTGTGGGACCCAAGGCTCCTGTACCTTCTGCCCGATAGCAGCACCGAGATGTGAGCGTGGCCTGGATGATGGAGGTCCTAGAAGATGGATGGTGCTTTCTTGTGGCAATGCTCCTGGAGGATGTGACTACAGTTTTCAGCATTCAACACCATAATTTCCTCCAGACTTGATAAGAATCTCAGAGACCTTGGCCTTCACCCTGCCTTGTGCAGCTGGATACTGGACTTCCTGTCAGATTGCTGGCAGGTGGTAAGAGTGGGCTCCCTCACCTCCACCCCTCTGACTCTCAACATAGGAGCCCCCCAGGGCTGTGTACTAAGTCCCCTCCTTTACTCTCTGTACACCCATGACTGTGTCGCCACCCACAGCTCTAATTCTCTAACTGAATTTACAGATGATGCTACATTGATTGGCCTTATGTCAAATAATAATGAGGCAGCATACAGAGAAGAAGTCATCACCCTGATACGGTGGTGTCAAGAATGGAACCTCTCCCTCAATGTCGCAAAAACAAAGGAGCTGGTTGTGGACTACAGGAGGAATGGAGACAGGCTAATCCCTATTGACATCAATGGATCTGGGGCTGAGAGTGAACAGCTCCCTATATCAAGTTCCTCGGTATACACATCACCAAGTATCTCACATGGTCTGTACATACTGGCTGTGTGGTGAGAAAAGTACAACAGCGTTTCTTTCACCTCAGATGGTTGAAGAATTTCGGCACAAGTCCCCAAATCCTAAGGATTTTCTACAGGGACACAGTTGAGAGCATCCTGACTGGCTGCATCATTGCCTGGTTTGGGAACTGTACTTCCCTCAGTCACAGGACTCCGCAGAGAGTGGTGCGGACAGCCCAGCCCATCTGTGGATGTGAACTTCCCACTATTCAGGACATTTACAAAGACAGGTGTGTAAAAAGAGCCCGAAGGATCATTAGGGACCTGAGTCATTCCAACCACAAACTGTTCCAGCTGCTACCATCCAGTAAATGGCTCAGCAACATAAAAGCCAGGACCAGCAGGCTCCGGGACAGTTTCTTCCACCAGGCCATCAGACTGATTAATACACGCTGACACAATTGTATTTCTAAGCTATCTTGACTGTTATGTTGTATATCTTACTGTACACACCATTTATTACAAATTACTATAATTTGTACATGGCACGTTCAGAGGGAGATGTAACATAAAGATTTTTTCTCCTCACGTATGTGAAGGATGTAAGAAATAAAGTCAATGCAATTCAGTACAGTTGCTCAATTGTTCGAGTTCAGTTCAACCACAACTGTGCACTATTCCACTACTCAGACAATCTATTTGTAAATGCTCAAAATTACTTTCCAGGAACATGAAAAATGAGTGTGGAGACAATAAAGACACTGTGCCAATCACTCCCACCCCACCTTCACTAGCACCATAATCATTAAATTTTTAACACTTGAAGGCCACACTTGATCATACAAATCCCTCCCACCCTCCCTCCTGCCCTCTCTTTCTTTACCCTACCATTAACAGTTGAAACCCCTGCCTGATTCACAGAACACCTTTCTTCCACAGCTAAGATACATTTTTCAAAAATCTCCTTTTTTCATAAAACTTTCATCTCTTCACACTCCCTTCTTGTTTCCTGCATTTACATTCACTTCCAATTGCAAAAGGTTCTGCAGCTTGTTTCTCACCGACGGTATTTGGTAATGTTATTGTATTTCAACATGACTGGAAAATTGGATTAGCTCAGAGCAGAAGAGCTTTTCCGGGTGTTGAGAAATGCATACTCATCAGTGAGATTTCCATTCTCCCAAGATCTTTTTGAGTAAAAATCCCCAAATTGACATTTCCATTGATGATTGTAAGAAGATAAAAGGAATAAGAATACTCATAGGAGAAAAATCTGAAGGAAAAAGAGAGGGCATGAGATAGATCTGGCCGGTAGGGTTAAAAACAAAATCACAAGTGATTCCATGGCTAAAGAGAAAAGGAGTGACTAGGGAGGGAACAGATCCCCATGAAGATCAGCAGGGTTGTCTATGAGTTGAGCTGCAGGATTTTTAACGAATATCTCTCCTCGGTATTTACTGAATAGAAAATCATGGAGACTCAAGAGATAAGGAAAACAAATGGTGATGTTTTGGAGGACATTTATATTACCAGGGATGTGATATTTGTAGCATTATGGTGCATTAAGGTAGATATGTCCCAGGGGCTGACTGAGTGTATCCTCGGACATTGTGGGAGGCTAGTCACAAAACTGTAAAGGCCCCTACAGAGATATTTGCTTCATTGTTAGCCATTGGTGAAGTTCCCAAAGGCTGGAAAATGGCTAATGTTAAGAAGGGAAGCAAGATCAAGACAGTGAATTACAGGCCGGTCAGCCTGGCATCAGTAGAGGGGAAAATAGTGAAGGGAATTTGGAAAGACAGGATCTACCTGCATTTGGATATTCAGTCTGATTCGGAGACAACGTGGCCTGGATGGGAAATCATGCTCAATGAACTTTTAATAGTTTTTTGAAAAAGTAATCAAAAAGATAGATGAGGATAGGGCAGAGAACGTTGTCTATTTGGACATTAGCAAGGCCTTTGAAAAGGTTCCAGCTGAATCCCACGGAATCCAGAAAAAACTAATTAGGTGGTTTCAAACACAAACATGAGAAAATCTGCAGATTCTGGAAATCCAAGTTTGTGTTGCTCAGGTGTTTTCAAAACTGGTACAGAGGTAGGAACCTGAGGATGGTGTTTGAAGGTTGTTACTTCAAATGGGGCTCAGGACTGCTCCTGTGCTGCAGGGGTCAGTGTTGGGATTCTTGTTACTCATTATTTACATAAATGTTAGGCTTCTGATTGTCATAAATAATTGATAGTGAAGAAGGATATTGTGGATTACAGAAGGATCCTGATCAGTTATGAAACTGGGCCGAGGAGTGGCAAATGGATTTCAGTTCAGATAAGGATGAGGTGATACATAGAACCATAGAACCATAGAAACTACAGCACAGAAACAGACCCTTTGGCCCTTCTTGGCTGTGCCGAACCATTTTCTGCCTAGTCCCACTGACCTGCACACGGACCATATCCCTCCATACACCTCCCATCCATGTATCTGTCCAATTTATTCTTAAATGTTAAAAAAAGAACCCGCATTTACCACCTCGTCTGGCAGCTTATTCCATACTCCCACCACTCTCTGTGTGAAGAAGCCCCCCCTAATGTTCCCTTTAAACTTTTCCCCCCTCACCCTTAACCCATGTCCTCTGGTTTTTTTCTCCCCTTGCCTCAATGGAAAAAGCCTGCTTGCATTCACTCTATCTATACCCACCATAATTTTATATACCTCTATCAAATCTCCCCTCATTCTTCTACGCTCCAGGGAATAAAGTCCTAACCTATTCAACCTTTCTCTGTAACTGAGTTCCTCAAGTCCTGGCAACATCCTTGTAAACCTTCTCTGCACTCTTTCAACCTTATTTATATCCTTCCTTTGGATACACTTTGGAAAGTCAAATCGAGATAGGATTCATACGATGAATGGTGGGGCACTAGGGAGTATAATGAAATAGAGAGACCTTGGCATACAAGTGCATAGTTCATTGAAAGCAGGTGGACAGGGTTGTGAAACAGGTGTTTAGCACACTGGCCTTCACCGGTCACAGCAATGAGCATAGGAGTTGGGACTTATGTTGCAGTTGTTTAAGTCATTGGCGAGGCTGCACTTGGAGTACTGGCACAGTTTTGGTCGCCCTGTTGTAGGAAAGATGTGGTTAAACTGGAAGGAATTTACAAGGATCATAGAACATAGTACATAGAATAGTACAGCACGGTACAGGCCCTTCAGCCCACAATATTGTGCCAAACCTTAACCCTGCCTCCCATATAACCCCCCCCACCTTAAATTCCTCCATATACTTGTCTAGTAATCTCTTAAATTTCACTAGTGTATCTGCCTCCACCGCTGACTCAGGCAGTGCATTCCACGCACCAACCACTCTCTGAGTGAAAAAACCTTCCTCTAATATACCCCTTGAACTTCCCACCCCTTACCTTAAAGCCATGTCCTCTTGTATTGAGCAGTGGTGCCCTGGGGAAGAGGTGCTGGCTATCCACTCTATCTATTCCTCCTAATATCTTGTATACTTCTATCATGTCTCCTCTCATCCTCCTTCTCTCCAGAGAGTAAAGCCCTAGCTCCCTTAATCTTCTCATGCCCCCTTCTTAGTTGCCAGGACTGGAGGGATCGAGTTATAGGGAGAGGTTGGCCAGGCTGATGCTTTATTCCTTGGAAAGTAGGAGAAAGAGGGGCAACCTTGTTTAAAATTATGAGAGGCACAGATAAGGTGAACAGGAACAGCCTTTTTCTCAAGATAGGGGACATCAAATCTAGGGGACATGGATTTTAAAGGGGCCCAAGGGGCAACTTTTCCACACAGAAGTTGGTGAATTTAAGGAATGAGCAGGAATGATTGAGGCAGGTACAATGATATTATTTAAAAAGCCCCAGGATAGGTATCCAGACAGGTGGGGCTTAGAGGGATATGGGCCAAACACAGGAAATTGGGACTAGAAGGGTGTGCACTATGATTGGGCTGAAGGGTCTGTATCTGTACTATATTGCTCATGAATCTGTGACTCTAACAGTAGTGAAATATGCAATGCCAGCAAATGGCAGGTAACGTTTGACTCTTCACCTTTTTTTCTCTAGTCATGTTGAAGGGTCTCGGCCTGAAACGTCGATTGTACTCTTTTCCATAGATGCAGCCTGGCCTGCTGAGTTCCTCCACCATTTTGGGTGTGTTGCTTGGATTTCCAGCATCTGCAGATTTTCTCTTGTTCGTGATTTTGCAATCTAACATATTTAACATTTCGAACATAAGTTGTCCATTTGAAACCTCTGCACAGACCACTATTTATGGTGAAGCTGCTAAGTGTGCTGAAGTTGTTATCTTTCCGCTAATATTCCAGTACAGGCGGTCTCTGGGTTGCATAAGGGTTCTGTTCCTGGGAACCATCTGTAAACTGGTTTCCCTGTAAGTCAGAAATGTTCATTTTCAATAGCTTCCCATATCATATTGCTCTTTGTATACTTGCTTTGGAAGGGCATTTCAAACTCTACATACTTAGACCATAAGACACAGGAGCAGAATTAGGCCATTCAGCCCATCGAGTCTGCTCCACCAATCCTTCATAGCTAATCCCAGATCCCATTCAACCCCATACACCTGCCTTCTTGCCATATACTTCTTCCATTGCACTGAGTAATCACCTTAACTAATGGAATATATACTGTATCTAGTCATTAATTGAAACATTTTATTATTGAACATGAAAAACTGTGTTAAAGATTTATGAGGTAATCTGTGTAAGGCTGTATTTCCGTATGTCAGACTATCTGCAAGCTGGGGAACTCCTCTGCTTTACCTATGGCTCTATTCTTCACCATCTGTGACATCATAACTTCTCCTGGCTGTGTCTCTGCCAGCAACCTCATCCTACACACTCATGTCTTTCTCCTTCCAGTTTAATTTGTGGACTCCCTCTCGTTCTGGTCCTCAGCTTCTCCTCCTTTGCCCCACTACAGGGATAGTGTTCGGTCATGCTCACTGTAGGGGCTTGCCATTGTCTTTTATTCTGTTCCAGTATATTGAATTGGATGGGCCAAGCCCTGCGGAAGTGTGCTGTGTTATGCTTCCAGCTGGCAGTATATCACACATCCATCAAAACATACAGTGAAATGGGTCATTTGTGCTGACAGCTTGAAGATGTGCTTGGGGCAGCCACACCTTCCCAGCTCCAGCGGAACTTTCCCACAATGTTTAGCAGAGCATCCCAAGGAGCAGCAACAAAACAAAACAACAGGAGTAAAGCATGCTCCTTTCCCATCTGCCCACCCACTCACAGACACTGACAGGCCTCCAGCCCCAGGAAAGGCTGTTCCCAGAGTTCTTGGCGCCAGGTTCTCAGATTTACAGTCATCGGGCTTCCAACCATAAGTCCCTCGCCCAGACACATAGACATCAAGACTTCAACTTGCGGGCATGTCGCAGGCTCGCTGATTTTAATCTTTAACCATTGGGCTTCTACCTCCGGTATCAACCTGAAGATGCACCAGTCAAGGGACTTTGAACTCCAGGCCTTGACTTCTGGATTCATACAGACCTCTGACCATGGCACTCACCACCACAGTAAACTGAGAATCCATCACTATTGAATATGGATTATAAGGTTCTCTCTAAGTTCATCACCAATCCCGTGAAATTTTCTAGGACAGGTGATCCACCTAGCAGCATAGCTGGGAAAATCACTGACAATCTTGCACTGCTCACGGTTACCGTCATCCTTGTGCAGGAGAGCGGCGTGGACTTTTCCTTCATTAACTTGGTCTAGAAGAAGGCCTTTGATCAAATATTGCACTCATACATGATAGATGTGCTCACCAAAATGAGCCTTGGAAAGAGAATATAAGATTGGATCCAACTGCTCTCTTAGACAACTGTAGCGGTGTTCAAATTAATGGGTTGAAACAGAAAACTTCCCCATCAAATCTAGAGTCAAGCAAGGTTGCTAGGGCAGCTAGGGAAAGTATAGAACATCTGAAGAATAGAATTTATGCCAAGGAGAAGAGTCATAGGTCTGTTCCGTGAAGTCCGCATTCCGGTTCACGGTCCGGTCCGTGGACTCAGGACTCCGGTTCTTCCAGCTGTCCCTTGTTTGCTTTAACCATAGACACCTGATTCCCATCTTGGGGCTTGGAATATAAGTAGTCTTGGGGTTGAGTGTGAGTTGCTGGTTTGTTTAGTCAAGATCTCCTGGGAGTAACCTGGTGGTGGAAGGCTAGAGCAGCAAATTGCCATCTTTAGGCTGTGTTGGGGAACCATCCCCTCATGGAGCCTTGCTGTCAGCAGTCGAAGCTGTCTTTGTGGTATGGATTTGGCTGTTTCCCAGGCCAGCTGAGTGGCTGCCAGCTACTCTGAGCTAGGTAGGGATCTGGCTGTTTCCGTAGCCAGCTGAGGTTGCTGGCTGAACTGAGTCTTGGAGCTACCCCGGAGCAGAGATGGAACAGTCTGTTGTTCTTTGGTGTTGTCTCTTCTTATCCTCTCCTCCATGGGGTAAGCCAAGCCGTTTTGCTGTTGCCCTGTGGGGGGATCTGTCTTGTCTTGTCCTCGCCTCTGTGGTGTAAGTCAGGCCATTTTGCCATTGCCCTGCGGAGGGATCTGTCTTGTCTTGTCCTCGCCTCTGTGGGGTAAGTCGGGCCATTCTGCTGTTGCCCTGTGGGGGGACATGTCTTGTCTTTGCCTCTGTTGGGTAAGTCCGGCCGTTCTGCCGTTACCCAACAGGTGGACCAGTCCCACCTTGGTGTGGAGAGGTTGAGTCCCGGCTTGTCTAAGTATAAGTCCCAGCTCTATGTCTATGTACTGTCCTGTCTCATGTTGGTGTTGTGTTAACGATGAGTCCCAGCTTTTCAAAGGACAAGTCCCAACTCTATGTTGATGTTCAGTTCCCAGTTGCTCTCTCAGCTCCAGCCTCCGAGTTATCAGCCTCCGCATTTCAAAATGAAGATCCTGCAGCCAAGCCCCAAGAACCCAAGCCTAGAGGATCCTGCAGCCAAGCTCCAACAACCCAAGCCTCGAGGATCCCGCAGCCAAGCTCCGGGCCCAAGGCCCCAGCCTGAAGCCTCCAGAGCAAAGACCCCAGCCTGTTTCCAGGCTCAGGCCTCTAGACCCCAGCCACATCCTGCCCTGAAGCCATGTCATGTCCTTGCCTGGTTCTGGGGTCTGAGCCCGAGGCAAGACACAGGTTCTGGGTCCTTGTCCAGTCTCGGGCTCGGAGTCGAAGCCTTGTCTCCTAGTCCATGGTTTCTGGTCCCCGTCCTGCATTCTTGTCCCTGCTCCTGGTCTGAATCCTGTCACATCCCTACTCTGGTGAAGTCCTGTTCCTTGTACTTCTGTGTCTGTGTCTTGCATTTGGGTCCGTTCCCATTACCCCATTGTGACGAGAAGAACATTGATGATAGTGTGACCATTGTGGAGTGTTCTAATAATCTAGAACATGTTGTGATCAAGATGAGGATGGTGTTGGGTCTATCAGTGAGCATTAAGCAATGGAAAAGACTACAGAAAATGGTGGACACAGCCCCATCCATCACAGACAAAGCCCTTCCCACCACTATACATTTACATGGAACACTGCCACAAGGAAGCAGAATCCATCGTCCAAGATTCCCACCATCCAGGCCCTGCTCCCTTTTTGCTACTACCATTGAGCAGGAGGTACAGAAGCCATAGGTCCCACACCACCAGGTTCAGGAACAGTTATTACCCTACAACCATCTGAATTGGTGTGGATAACTTCACTCACCACAACTCTGTACTGACTCTATAACCTAAAGACTCACTTTCAAGACATCTTTGCAATTCAAATTCTCAGTATTACTTTTTTCTTCTTTTGCACATTAGTTGTCTGTCAGTATTTGTTTACATATAGTTTTATTTCATAAATTCTATTGTATTTATTATTTCCTGTAATAGCCACTTCCCTCAAGGCATTTACAATATGGTGGCATACATGTACTTTGATAATAAAATTTACCTTGAAATTTCAACTTTGGATAAAGGGTGAATGAGCATCAAATAAAATCTACCCAAGTTATTGAGAGAGGCAAGAAATTAGATTTTTGGAGCTTTGACAAAATATCATCTCTGGCCACAGGCAAAGTCCAGGTGAACATGAGATTAGTTTAGGTTGTTTCTTTGTTTAAGAAGGCCTGTAGTGATAATCAAGGAAATTACTTAACCCAGTGAGTCTCACACTAGTGGTAGAGAAGCTATTGGGGATTTTTAGTGATAGGATCAATGGAAGAAGCATGGGCTCATTAGGGATAATCAGCATAGCTTTTTGCACAACAGGTCATGTCTTAGAAGCTCAAATAAGCTTTTTGAGGAGGTGACTGAGATGATTGATGAGGTTAGGATAGTAAATATTGTCTACCTGGACCTTAGTACGGCATTTGACAAGGTCCCTCATGGGAAGCAGATCCAGGAGATTAAGATACATAGGATCCACCTAGGTAGATTAGATTCAAAATTGCCTTGCCCATAAAAGACAGCATGTAGAGGTTGGGGGGGGTGGGTGGTGGACTCCAAATGGAGGTCTATGACCAGTGGTGTCCCTCAGGAACCTGTATCTGTGTAGGATCTTTATTGTTTCTCATACATATATAGTGAGCTTGCAGACAACACAAAAATTGCTTGAGTTATGGATAGTGAAGGACATTGTAAATTACTATAGCGGTATATCAAACAGTTGGAGGTGAAGGCAGACAAATGACAAATAAAGTTTAATCCGGACAAGTATGAGATGTTGCACATTAGGAGTTCAAAGTCAAATTCAAATCTATTATTAGAGTACACCCACACACAACCCTGATATTCTTATTCTGCAGGCATACTTAGTGAATCTATAGAACAGTAACCGTCAACAGAAACAAACTATGCAAATGTAGATAATAAGTAAATAGCAATAAATAACGAGCAAGAATAAACAAGATAAGAGTCCATAAATGAGTGTAGCTATCCCTTTTTGTTCAAGAGCCTGATGTTTGAGGGGTAGTAACTGTTCTTGAACCTGGTCATGTGAGTCCTGAGGCACCTGTATCTTCTACCTGCTGGTAGCAGCGAGAAAAGAACATGTCTTAGATGGTGAGGATTTTCGATGACGGATGCTGCTTTTCTAGGGCAATGTTTCGTAGATATTCTCATTGGTTGTGAGGGGTTTGTCCATGATGTACCGGGCTGAATCGGGTCTCAGCCGAAAACATCAACTGTACTCTTTTCCATAGATGCTGACAAGGCTGCTGAGTTCCTCCAGCATTTTGTGTGCGTTGCTTGGATTTCCAGCATCTGCAGATTTTCTCTTGTTTGTCACTCCATTACCTTTTGTGAGATTTTCTGCTCAAAGGCTTTGGTGTTCCCAAGCCTGACCATGATGTAGCCAGTCAGCACACTTCCTGCCACACATCTATAGAAGTTTGCCAAGGTTTTTGATGACATGCCAAATTTCCAGAGACTTCTGAGGAAGTAGAGATGTTGTTGTGCTTTCTTTGCAATTATATTTATATGATGGGTCCAGTATAGGTCCTCTGAGATGGCAACATGGAGAATTTAAAGTTACTGACCCTCTTCAGATATTACTGTCTCATGGACCTCTGGTTTCCATCTCCTGAAGTCTACAATCATTTCTTCGGTCTTATCGACATTGAGTGAGTGGTTGCTATTACACCGTTCAGCCAAATTTTCAGTCTCCCTCCTGTATGCTGATTCATCACCTCCTTTGATATAGTCCACAACAGTGGTGTCATCAGCAAATAGTACTGTATGTGGTGTTGGAACTGTACTTAGCCACACAGTCATAGGTGTAAAGCGAGTTGAGCAGGGGGATAAGTACACATCCCTGCGGTGCTGATGGAGATTGTGGAGGAGATGTTTTCGCCAATCCAAACTGACTGGGATCTGCAAGTCAGGAAATCCAGGATCCAACTGCACAAAGGGGTTTTGGGGCCCTGGTCTCGGTGTCTACTGATTAGCTTTGAGGGGATGATAGTGTTAAATGCCAAGCTGTAATTGATAAGGAGCATCCTGATATATGCATATTTGCTGTCTAGATATTTCAGGGTTGTGTGAAGAACCAACAAGATAGCATCTACTGGAGACCTGTTGCTTCAGTAGGCAATTGGAGTGGATCCAAGTCACCAGTGAGACAGGAGCTGATATGCTTCAACACCGGCCTCTCAAAACACCTCATCACCATGGATGTAAGTGCCACTGAGAAATGGTCATTTAGACAGGTTACTACACTTTCCTTGGGCACCGGGACGATTGAAGACCGCTTGAAGCAGGTGAGTACCATACACTGCCGGAGCAAGAGGTTGAAGATATCCGTGAATACGCTAGCCAGCCGGTTGTTCTGCACAGGTCTTCAGTCTCGGCCAGGTAGACCGTCCAGACTGGATGCTTTCCTCGGATTCACCCTCTTGACGGAAGCCTACGCTTCATCTTCAGATACTGAGACCAAAAGATCATTGGGAGACATGGGGGTGTGCGATGGTTCCTCCACTTCACCCGAGAGATGGCTTTCGGGAAATCATACCTACACTTCTTGTAACATTCATGATCTCCAGACTTGAATGCCTCTGACCTGGCACTCAGCAAATTCCGGATTTCATTGTTCATCCAGTTGTTCAACAGTAAGAGAAATGCATACATTACATGGCAAGACTATAAAACACTTAAGAATGTATAGAAGGAGCTTGGGATCCAAGTTCTTTGCTCCCTGAAAACGGCAACACAATAGATTTGGTGGTAGAGAAGATGTTTGATGTATTTGCCTTTATCAGTTGAGGCTTTGAATATAAGAATCAGGAATTCATGCCGCAGTTATATGAAGATATGCTTAGTCTGTAATTGGAGTATTGTGTGTATTTCTACTCACTCCACTACAGAAAGGGTGTGAGGGCTTTGGGAAGACATGGCAGGTTGGACAGCATCTGAGGAGGTAAATGGACAGTCAATGTTTCGGACCACGACCCTTCATCTGGACTGACGTCCATAAACCAGCGCTGGACTGACACTTGCAAAGGTGCGGGAGAATGTGCGAGGAACTCAGTGAAGCTCAGTGCAGCCACTGCAGAGGCTTCATGGGGAAAGATCACATTCCTGGCTCTTGCTGCCACTGGACCCCGGCTAACAGCCTCTCAAATGCATTGTCTAAGGAGTGGCACTGATTTAATGGTTCAATGAACATTGAGAAAGACATGTGAAAACAGAAAAAAGTGCCAATTTTATATCCGATAAATAATATTATGAAAAATAGTGCTTATTTGAAATCAAATATTTTTCAATTGCCATCTTTATCTCAAACTTTACCCTTTATCCTTCCATGTACTGGCACTTAATGCTTACACTCCACACCTCATTCCTACACCGACACAGTCACTGCCCTGCTATAATTTTATATGGCCTGCAGCTACCTAGAAGGGTCCTGCACTTTCCTCATTTTTCCCAGAAACTCACACCATTGCTGCCCTGCTGAAATCCCTGCCAGCAGCTCCTTTCAATTTACTTTGGCCAACTTCGCTATATACCTCTGTAATTTCCTTTACTCCACTGCAATATTGCTACATCAGACCTTACTTTCTCCCTATCAAATTTCAGGTTGAACTCAGTCATATTGTGATCACTGTCTCCTAAGGGTTCTTTTACCTTAAGCTCCCTAATCTCCTCTGGTTCATTACATAAAACCCAATGCAGTATAGCTGATCCCCTAGTAGGCTCAACAACAAACTGCTCTAAAAAGCCAGCTTGTGGGCATTTAACAAATTCACTCTCTTGAGATCCATTACCAACCTAATTTTCCCAATCAACCTGCATGTTAAAGTCTCCCATGAATATCGTAACATTGCCTTTTAAACACACCTTTTCTATTTCCTGTTGTATTCTGTGGTCCACATCCCAGCTACTGTTGGGAGGCCAGTGTCCTTTTACCCTTGCAGTTTCTTACCTCCACCCACAAGGATTCAAAGTCTTCCAATTCTATATCATATCTTTCCACTGATTTGATGCCATTCTTTACCTGCAGAGCCACGCCATCCCTTCTGCCTACATTGCTATCCCTCCGATACAACGTGCAACCATGAACATTCAGCTCCCAACTACAACCATCCTTCAGCCACGAGTCAGTGATGGTCACAACTTTCACAATCTGTAGCAGTGGAACAAGATATTACATCTTGTCGACCCAATATTACTTGACATTTTATATACTAAAGATCAACAGACAATTCTATATTAACAACATATTTACAGTGCTTCCTTTGAATTACATATAACTTTCACACCTCCTTTGCATTACAGACATCCAAAATGAATGTTAAATCAGCATGGTCTGGTTTTCCATTTCACTGCGGTTCACAGCTCTTAGGAACCCATTGTCCAGAGCTTGTATTTTTAAATTTAATCTACAATCCATATTCAGATCTGAAGATTGGTAGCTGACATTAGTTGCTGACATTAATAGTTAATATTTTACTTGTCCTAATCCCCAAAAATGCCTGAACAAGTCCCTCTTGCAAAGAGTTACTTTGACACTTCATCATTTCCTATCAGTTACTTTATATACTGATACGCCTGCACCTAGTGTCACTTTATGTACATACAATCAGTTCATGTGTATAAGTTAATCTTACATATTTATATTTATTGTGTTCTTTATGCTTATTGTCTTCTTATGTTGCATCAGATTTGGAGTAACAAGCACTTTTCTCCTTTCCACTCATGTACTGAAATATGAAAATTAATAATCTTGAATCCTGCATCTTGAATCTTGAAACCTTTCATTTTTCTGCACTTCCTTCTTAGTTTGTTGTCTTGCAATTTTTTGTTCACTTCTAATTGTAAAATACTTTGGAATTTGTTTCTTATTCACTTTGAAAATTTACACAGCATATCATCAAAGCAATCGCTATGTTATATCATACTCCAACAGATTTAACTATATTTTTGGAAGGTAAATGAAATTAGTCAGCAATTCATTAAAACTGCTTACCCAAGAACATCACCTTTAATCCTGTACTTTGTCCTCACTCCTGTACCAGTATGTGCACTCGCATTACAAGCAGAGTCCCTCCAACAAAGACTTATTTTCTGCCTGGCAAAAAATGTAATGTGGCCACAAGGATGGACCATCACCTTTAATTGTCAGTGGGTATTCAAGACATCATGCTGTTCACATGACATTAAATACGGAAAGAATCAGAAGTGGGAGAGTCACAGAGAACAGACCTTCAAAGGGCAGGTCTGAGAGTTTTAACATCACTAAAATCACACACAAGCTGCACTGAATTGTGAGAACGAAAGAAGCCTGAGAGAGTTCATTGGAGGTATTTTGTGTTGAAAACAAAAACGTACAAATCCAAATATAATGCAGAGACCAAGACAAGTGCAGAAACTACTCTTTCTGCTCCTGGCTCAACTTTTAAAAATTGTTTTTTGTGATGAAGGAGCTGAACATAAACAAAGTCATGAAGGTAAGATGATATGTTCTAAAGATAGACTATGTTATATCATTGACTAAGCAAGCAGAGAGTGGAGCAAACTGATTTTTATTAATTACTTGGAAAATCACAGAACTGTCCTTGAAGTGTCAAATTGTTTGCATCAAAGTACTCTACTATTTTCAATAGGAAAAGGAATGAAAGCTTAATGTCATTTAATGTAATTTAAGTTTTGATAACATTTCAAAAGTTTTAATAAGTATAAAACTTGTTCTTGTTAACAAGAACATTGGGTACTGAGTATATGGAGTACTCATTTTACCAGCTATCCACATGAATGTATTCAAATTCTGTCTGTTATCTAGACTGTGTAAAACTGCCTGACAGGACCATTGTAGAGAATTTTCACACCGTAATCATTCCAGTTGGTTGAGGCTCAATATCATGGTCTAGAATGCTAAATGAGGCCACAAGTTTGAATGTATTTAGTCACGCTTACAGGGCAGAGGAGAATTTCTTCATTAGCATTTGCCATTATGAATTGTTCCAGCAAATATCCATGATTTGATAGTATTTTCTGACTAAAATCAATTTTTACCTTCAGTGGTCAATTTTTCAGGCACTTCCCTAGTAATTTAAATATTTTCCTATTTTCAAGTAAGTTTTAAAAATTAAGGTCATTAAGATGTTTGTTTACCAGGGAGAAATTATGGACTCAATTTTTCAGGCACTTTCCTGGTATTTCAAGTATTTTCCTATTTTTAATGTAGAAGCCTAAATAAGTTTCAAAAATTGTTAGTTAAGATGGTTGAAAAATGCAAGTAAGGATAAAAGAAAAGACTTTTTTATCAAGGCGCGCACACACACACTCACTCATTCACACACTCACACACACACACAACTGAGGGAATACATTTTCAGAGATGTTATTGTTTAAGTTGGATTTCACATCTAAGCATCATCTACGAAGTCAATTGGATGTAAGAGATTCTGCAGCCCTCTTTGAAAAAGAACCAATATCGTTCTCATGTTGTTACTACAAAGCGATCCCCTAATTTGCATTTGGTTTCCCTGAAGTATGGCCACATGTCATAAGTACTGGATGCAGTACATCAAATTTTGGAAGAAATGAAAATAAATCATAATTCCGTCTGGAAAGAGTTGTTTGTTATCTGAAACTGGAGAGGAGGTTAAAAAGCAGGTACTGTGGCCACCATGGTTGCTTGAGAAGGTGCCATGAGAAAGGGAATTGGTGCTGGTGGCAATGGAAGAGGGAAGCTGACTATACCAAAGAGAAGGTATCTTTAGATGCTGAAAGAGAAGGGAAAATCATAAACTCAGGAGATTGCTCCTCCAGTCTCTCTTTTGATGGTGGGTGGGGGGGGGGGGTGGATTTTGCTACCAATTCTTGAATCAGAGAAACTCAAAATAAAAGCGAGACTGCAGACTGTAACATCGTAACAGCGAGCTGTTTGTCGTTCTCCCCTCTCGCTGTGGACAAAAAAAGGTGGCATCTCTCTCTCTCACCGGTTAGTGAGAGAGAGATCCTGCAGCATGTTGAATTGCTGGGTGAACGATAGTTTTTGTCGGACTGCAGATCATGGTCTCTCTTTGGGGGCTTTGCTATTGCTTGCCTGATGGGTGGTGGGTGCTGAAGTTTCCTGCTGGAATAAATGGGGAGTGGGTTGATGCTTAGCTGCTGCTTGTGTGCAGGAGGGGTGAGGTTTCCAATGTTTTTTTCATCATTCATTCTTTGCGGTTCTCTTCTGTTTTGTGGACGTCTGCGAGAAGTGGGGATTTCGGGTTACATACGATATACATTCTCTGATATTAAATGGAACTATTGAACATCGGTCTGAAGGTGATGGAAATGATAGAGGGTGGTTTGGTTTGTTGATCTTGAAACCTGGTATTGGTAAGACACAAAGATGAGGGGGACCATATCCATTCTGGAACAGGGGTGACAGGAGAAATGCGGAGAATGGTTGACGTCCTGTCAAGTATGGTGGAGGGGAACCACTTTTGAGGAAAACTGTAGGTGTTGGACATCTTTACTTTATTGTCACCAAACAATTGATACTAGAGCGACAATCATCACAGCGATCTTTGATTCTGTGCTTCGCGCTTCCTGGAGTACAAATCGATAGTAAATATTAAAAATTTAAATTATAAATCATAAATAGAAAATAGAAAGGGAAAGTAAGGTAGTGCAAAAAAACTGAGAGGCAGGTCTGGATATTTGGAGGGTACGGCCCAGATCCAGGTCATGATCTGTTCAGCAGTCTTATCGCAGTTGGAAAAAAGCTGTTCCCAAATCTGGCCGTACGAGTCTTCAAGCTCCTGAGCCTTCTCCCGGAGGGAAGAGGGGTGAAAAGTGTGTTGGCTGGGTGGGTTGTGTCCTTGATTATCCTGGCAGCACTGTTCTGACAGCGTGCGGTGTAAAGTGAGTTCAAGGACGGAAGATTGGATTTTGTAATGTGCTGCACTGTGTTCACGATCTTCTGCACCTTTGTCCGGTCTTGGACAGGATAACTTCCATACCAGGTTGTGATGCACCCTAGAAGAATGCTTTCTGCGGTGCATCCATAAAAATTAGTGAGGGTTTTAGGGGACAGGCCAAATTTCTTTAGTTTTCTCAGGAAGTAAAGGCGCTGGCGGGCCTTCTTGGCAGTGGACTCTACTTGGTTGGACCAAGTCAGGTCATTTCTGATATTGACCCCAAGGAACATAAAGCTTTTGACCTGTTCCACTTGTGCACCATCGATGTAAATTGGGTCGTGCAGTCCGCTACTCCTTCTGAAGTCAACAACCAATTCCTTCATCTTGCTGACGTTGAGGGATAGGTTATTGTCTTCGCACCATGCCACCAGGTTCTTAAATTCCTCTCTGTACTCAAACTCATCATTACCCGAGATACGGCCTACAATTGTGGTGTCATCAGCAAACTTATATATTGAGTTCGATGGAAACTTGGCTACACAATCAATCACAATGAAATGAAAACAGAAAATCTGGAAATGCAGTATTTGTGGAGGGAGAAAACAAGTTACAATTTCGGATCAATGACATTCCATCATAAAAGTCAGAAATCAAAAGTATTTGAAGTTCTGGAGAGAACAAGGAATGAAAGTGATGGGAACAGAGATCAAGAGGGATCAAATGACCTAAATGGGGTTGCAAGCCCAGAGAAGAAAGTGGGGGCTTGCTATGCACAGCTGCGCTACCTGGATGAGATGTAAATCAAACAAGGTGAATGCAAGTGGAGGAGAGAGATAATAGAAACGAGATTGAAACTATGAGATACAAAACAATGCAGGTGTAGATCAGAAATTTGACAGAGAAAGTAGGAAGTACTCAGCAGGTCAGGCACCTTCTGTGGAGAAAAGTAACTCTGTCTACACTTCTCACTGCTTCAGGAATGCAGCACACCCTGAACATTCTCTCCTCTCCCCCTCTCCCATAGAGCACGTAGCACCAGGCTCACGGAGAGCTTCTACCCCACTGTTATAAGAGTATTAAACGGTGCAATAAGCTGGAATCTTGATCTTATAATCTACTTGTTAGAATTTTGCACCCGATTGTTTACCTACATTGCACAGTCTCTATAGCAGCCACACTTTATTCTACAAAGTACGTTGTTATTGTTTCACCTTGTTCTACCTCAGTACTCAGTGTGGTACTTTCCCTAATGTTTGTCCCATTCCCAGCTGGGAAGTGGCTACACAGCCCGTCATACCAGTTTAGCATCCAACATTTCTAACACTTAGAGTTCTCCCATGCCAGGACCACCAGATTCAAAACCAGTTACTTCCCCCATGGCATCAGTTTGATCAACACCTCCACCCATTAACCCTCCCCACTTTATCACTTCCTGTCAGAGTCACTTTATGTACAGATATTTCTGTACCTAATATTACTCTGTACCTGCAATTGGTCTATGCATATAAGCTAATCTTGTGTACTTGCGTTTATTATGTTTTGTGCTCTTTATGGTTATTGTGATTTTGATGCTGCATCGGATCCAGAGAAACAATCATTTGTTCACCTTTACTCTTATGTACTGAAGAATGACAATAAATACTTTCGAATTTTAAATCTTGAATCTTGATCTGTGAGAGCAGTACGCAGGACAAGCTTTCCACTGTAACTCAGTACATATGACAATTATAAGCCAATTTCACTTCTGATAAACATAAATGATTTTTCATCAGATCTAAGCATTTCTGATACAAACCGGAAAGGTTGGTGGACTGACTTTGTTGAATTTAACATTGTCCTAAAGGGTTGTAACATGCTTACACAGAAGGTGAGATGGTGACTTCACTTTGAGTTTTAAAGGAACAACATAAGGTGTTAAGAACAGAATGGTTTCAGACACAAGAGATTGTAGATGCCGGAATCTGTGAAAAAGAAATCAAACTACTGGAGGAAATTAGTGTTTCAGGCGGCATCTGTGGTGACAGAGGGCTGGTTGACCTTCCCGGTTCAGTGGTGAGGGGAGATAGTCAGTGTAAAAAAAGAGGGAGGGAGGGGAGAGACAGGCAGGTGATGGGTGAAAATAGGTGATCTGGGGATGATAGGTAGATGGAGTCAGACAGGGGAGAGAGAGGTGCAAGATTTGAGACAGAGGTTGGTGAGTGATGATGGAAACAGATAAGAAAAAAGATTGGACAGATGGAGATAGATGGGGGAGGGGAATATAGAGTTGGAGAATTGGACAAGGGAGAGATGATGGGCAGGAGGTGCCAAGTGGAGGAGGGGATCAAGCAAATCCCTCAGAGTATAAGGGATGTAGGAGTACACTTCAGATACTTCTTTGGCAGATAAGGCAAAGGAGAATCTGAAGAGATTTCATGCTTATATTAATACCAGAAGGAATAGGGCCCTTTTAGAACCAGTGTGGTTGTCCACATATGGAGACATGAGAACTGGGCAAAGTCTTCAATGAGTACTTCTCGTCTATATTTACTTTGGAGAAGGTCACTAAGGCTGCAGAATCCATGAAGAGAACAGTAATATCCTGAAATATTATTTTAAAATTGTAGGTGTTGGTACTCTTGAGAGGCACAATGGTAGCTATCTCGCCAGGGCCTGACCAAATGTATGCGGCAACAATAACAACAACAAAACGAGCTCCTTTCCACCCACTCACACACAGAAATAGGCCTCCAGTCCCGAGATAGGCCATGTCGGGTCCTGCAGTCCTTGGCCCCAGATTGTCAGATTCATAGACGTAAAGCCTTCACTCTCCATTCGCTAGTCAGGACTCGCAGACTCAGAGATGTCTGGCCTCTGACCTCTGAACAAGTATCCTAGGGGCTTTGGCCTTCAGGCCTTTACCTCCAGATTTACTGACTTTAGCCTTCAGGCCACTACCTCTGGACTTGGCAGGCTCTGTACTTCGACTTTTGGCTTTGCCCTCCGGACTTCACTGACCTCATGGTATCAACCCCAGGGCTCACTGATCGTGGGAGTGACCTTCAGGCCTTGACTCCAGAACTCACCAATCATAGATTTGACCTTTCAACCTCGACTTCCAGACTTGCACATTCCTCCACCCTTGGTGACCCTGGGGGGTCACTGGCCTTCATGATTTCCACCTGTATGTACCTCTGAGCCAGGCCCCAACAACCAGGGGATGGCTGGCCTCTCCATGCCTACCAACACAACCTATAGGATCACTGACCTTCAACTGTGCAGTGCTCCGTCCTGAATACAGTATTCAGTATTACTCTGAACATTGGCTCCTGCTCCTGACTCTTCACTTCCTGCCTCGGACATCTAACTCACCCTTATCTCTGACCCTAAACCCTAATTTGACCCCTAACTCCCCCACACAGTCTCAATCCAAAACATTCTCTTTTCATTTCTGTCTATCGGTGCTGCCTGACCTGCTGAGTTCCCCCACCATCCTGTGCCTTACTCCAGATATCAGCATCTGCAATCTCTTTTGTCAAAATGAACATCCATTTATTATCTTTCCCTGCATAGAGACAATGCTGTAAAATCAGATTCCCCTACACATGACCCTAGGTTTGATGGCCTTTTGGTGTTCGTGGAAGTTAAATTGTAAACAGATATTTCCTGAAAACTGGTCTCATTTTAACACCTATCCATATAATTTCATAATTCCACAATGATCCCTAACATCTGTAGAACCAGTACAAGATTCCAGATTCAGGAGTTTAAAATGTGATTGAGATACTGACATTAGGATGTTGCTACTTTCTAATGTGCATTATGACAAAACCAAGTGGAAGTGGACCATCTGTGGGAGGTGAGGGAGGAGATTGCTGAGCCTCTGGCATTGATATTTGTATCGTCAATAGGGACAGGAGAAGTACCAGAGGGTTGGAGGGTTGCAAACATTGTTCCCTCCAAGAAAGGGAGTAGGGATAACCTGGGAAATTATAGGCCAGTGAGTCTTATTTCAGTGGTAGGCAAGTTGTTGGAGAAGATCCGGAGAAGCAGGATTTATGAGCATTTGGAGAGATATAATCTGATTAGGGATAGTCAGAATGGCTTTGTCAAGGGCAGGTCATGCCTTACAAGCCTGACTGAATTCTTTGAGGATGTAACAAAACGCATTGATGAAGGTAGAGCAGTGGATGGAGTGTATATGGATTTCAGTAAGGCATTTGATAAGGTTCTCCAAGCAAGGTTCATTCAGAAAGTAAGGAGGCATGGAATCCAAGGAGACCTTGCTTTGTGGATCCAGAGTTGGCTTGCCACAGAAGGCAAAGGGTGGTTGTAGATGGTTCGTATTTTGCATGGAAGTCAGTGACCAGTGGTGTTCTGCAGCTTCAGGGAGCACTCCTCTTTGTGATTGTTGTAATGAATTGAATTGAACTGACTTCATTTCTTACATCCTTCACATACATGAGGAGTAAAAATTTTTACATTACGTCTCCATCTAAATGTGCAATGTGCAATCATAGTAATTTATAATCATTTATAATAAATAGAACAGTCAATGTTATATAGAGTACACTCAAATCAGCGTGAGTTCATCAGTCTGATGGCCTGGTGGAAGAAGCTGTCCCGAAGCCTGTTGGTCCTGGCTTTTATGCTGCGATACTGCTTCCTGGATGGTAGCAACTGGAGTAGGTTGTGGTTGGATTGGCTTGGGTCCCCAGTGATCCTACGGGCCCTTTTTACACATCTGTCCTTGTAAATGTCCTGGATCATGGGAAGTTCACAACTACAGATGTGCTGGGCTGTCCGCAGCACTCTCTGCAGAGTCCTGCAATTAAGGGAGGTACAGTTCCCATACCAGCAGTGATGCAGCCAGTCAGGATGCTCCCAATTGTGCCCCTGTAGAAAGTTCTTCGGATTTGGGGGCCCATACCAAACTTCCTCAACCGTCTGAGGTGAAAGAGATGATGTTGTGCCTTTTACACCACACAGCTGGTGTGCACAGACCAGGTGAGGTCCTTGGTGATGTGGATGCCGAGGAACTTGAAGCTGTTTACCCTCTCAACCCCAGATCCATTGATGTTAATTGGGGTTAACCCTATGACTTGGATGAAGAAGCAGAAAGGTGGATTAGTAAGTTTGCCGATGACACCAAGATTGGAGGTGTTGTGGATAGTCTGGAGGGGTGTCAAAGGTTACAGTAGGACATCACAGAAATGGGCTGAGAAGTGGCAGATGGAGTTCAACCCAGATAAGTGTGAAGTGGTTCTTTTTGGAAGGTCAAATTTGAAGGCAGAATATAGTATTAATGGTAAGACTCTTGGCAGTGTGGAGGATCAGAGGGATCTTGGGATCCATGTCGATAGGACACTCAAAGCTGCTGCACAGACTGACAATGTTGTTAAGAAGGTGTATGGTGTGTTGGCATTCATCAACCGAGGGACTGAGTTCAAGATCCATGAGGTAATGTTACAGTTATATAAGACCTTGGTTAGACCCCACTTGGAGTACTGTGTTCAGTTCTAGTCACCTCACTTCTGGAAGGATGTGGATACTATAGAAAGAGTGAAGTGGTGATTTACAAGGATGTTGCCTGGATTGGAGAGTGTGCCTTATGAAAATGGGTTGAGTAAACTTGGCCTTTTCTCCTTGGAGTGACGGAGGATGAGAGGTGACTTGATAGAGGTGTATAAGATGATGAGAGGCACTGATTGTGTAGATACCCAGAGGCTTTTTCCCAGGGCTGAAATGGTTAACACGAGTGGGCATAGTTTTAAGGTGTTTGGAAGTAGGAACAAGGGGGATGTCAGAGGTAAGTTTTTCAAACTGAGAGTGGTGGGTGCGTGGAATGTACTGCCAGCAATGATGGTAGAGACGGATACCATAGGGTCTTTTAAGAGACTCTTAGTTAGATACATGGAGCTTAGAAAATAGAGGGCTATGTGGTAGGGAAATTCTAGGCAGTGTCCAGAGTAGTTTACATGGTTGGCACAATACCGTGGGCCGATGGTCTTGTAATGTGCTGTAGAAGTCTATGTACTATGTTCTGCGTTCTATCTGTTTACCAATGTTTTGGGAAAGGTAGGGATCATTCTATGCTTGAACATGCATAAATTGGAATGTTGGGGGCTGGTGGTGGTGAACGGAAAGAACGAGGTCTGGAAGAGGACCTGGATCGATCAGAAGGCGAGAGGAAAGGACAGAGGGGCATAGAAATTGGAGAAAACAATGTTCATGCTGACAAAGTCACCAAACAATTTACCCAATTTTTAAAATATAAGCTGAACAACAAATTTAATAATGTTACATATTAGAAAACTTGCGTCAGATCTTACTCAGTCCTTGCCTAAGCTCTCTGTACAAATACACTTACCTTATTCTTGTAGCAACTCATTCCACATAATCTTCTGATCCTACCAAACAATCACTGGCTTGTTGATGTAGAGCTGTAGTTCATAGAATTACACATGATGCATTTGTGCAGTTCAAACCTCAGTCAAATCAGCAGTTCAAACCTTTGCTACCACAAAAGCAATAATGTTATTGGATTTTATTGGTTTTAAAGTCCTTTGGGTCACCTTGAACTTGTGAAAGCAGATAAATAGATGTAAGTTAGTTCTTCTTTTCTTCATCAACTTGACTGGTTCATGCTGAGTTGGGGTTACTGCTGTGTGCAAGGTCATAGTTAAGTGCTTTGGTCACTTCCAAGAAGTGCTCATGGCTCTGGACAAGCAAGAGTACAATGCAGGCGCTACCATTCAAAGACGTGAGCCATCAATTTGTTACAATTAACTTTGTAATTGTGATGAATGGATTAATTTTTGGGATTATGAATATCCTGGAGTCTCCTGCATTTTTCATTACACCTGGTAGTCCCCCTTAGGCCCAAGATTGCCTGCATTTGTATTGGTTTATTCTTGTCACCTGTACCAAGATACAGCAAAAAGCGTGTCTTGCTTTATCAGGTCAAATCAGTACACAGTGCCTTGAGGTAGAAGAAGGATAAACAATAACGTTGCCAAATAAAGTGTAAAAGCTACAGAGAAAGTGCAGTGGAGGAAACAAAAGACTGCAAGATCATAATGAGGTAGATTGTGAGATTAAGTGTCCATATTTTCATTTGAGGTGCATTCAAGAGCTTGATAACACCAGGATAGTAACTGTCCATGGGACAAGGTTTCAGCCTTTTGTATCTTCTGCCTGATGGAAGGTAAAATGTCCAGGGTGGGTGGAGACTTTGAACTGTATACGTACTGAATGCACCTCTGAACTTGTGCATAGGTAGCCAAACCTCCAGCATTGCCTGAAACTTCCAAGAAAATTAAAGTCAAGCCTTGACATGTCAGTGAAAAATTGGGTTGGGGGGTGGGAACATAGGAGCTTTGAATGCAAATAATGGGTGTCTCTTTCAGGTGATTTAAACATGATCATAGAGAAGTAGAATATTACAGCACAGAAACAGCCCTTTGGCCCATCTAGTCTGTGTGAAACTGTTATTTTGCCTAGTTCCATCAACCTGCATCTGGACCATAGCACTCCCTATCCCTCTCATCCATGTACCTATCCTACTGTAAGATGTCATAAAACTTCAGTCATAGAGATATTTATAACAAGGGTAGCTTTGTGATAAATTTGATTCTGATAACTTGTAGAAGCAGAACAATTCACAGCAAATTTATTTCAGTAATATCAACAAGATATTACATACATAGAGAGCATTTGATATAATAATAATAACAGGCATCACAGTGGTGTAGTGGTTGGCACAACGCTTTGCAATACAGGTGACCCAGGCTCAGTCCCCACTGCTGCCTGTAAGGAGTTTGTATATTCTTGCCGTAACTGCGTGGGTTTCCTCTGGGAGCTACGTTTTCCTCCCAGAGTCCAGGTACGGGTTAGAAAGATAGTCAGTCATTGTAAAGTGTCTCATGATTTATTTATTTATTTATTTATTGAGATACAGCACGGAATGGGCCCTGCGGCCTATTGAGCCACACCACCCAGTCACCCCCAATTTAACCCCAGCCTAATCATGGGATAATTTACAATGACCAATTAACCTACCAACCGGTACTTCTTTGGACTGTGGGAGGAAACCGGAGCACCCGGAGGAAGCCCATGCCTACATACTCCTTACAGGCAGTTGCAGGAATTGTAATTAGGAGGAGACTACATCGGGGGATTGCTGGTTGGCGTGGCTCGAGGGCCGGAAGGGCCTATTTCGTGCCGTGCCTCAATAGGTAAATAAATAAACATCCCAAAGCACTTTCCATTAAATTAACTGAGATACTAGGAAAAGTGACTCAACGCTTTCTCAGAGAGACAGACTTTTACAAACATTTTAAAGGAAAAGTTTGAGACATGGAGGTTAGTGGAAGATTTCCAGAGTTCAAGAAATCCATAGCCAATTCACTCTGCAGCAAGACCCAAGGCTGCAAATGCTGGAATCTGGAACCAAAAAAAGGCAAACTGCTAGAGGGACTCAGTGGGTCAGGCAGCATCTGTGGAGAGAATTTATTTCAAAAGGAAAAGATATATACAAGAGACTAATCTTACATCCACAATGGTGACAGTGGGGTCAGGTGCACTGGAGGTTGTCGCGTGCAGGATGGCATTCCAATCCCCTTCTTGTCAAACCTTACAAACCTCCCTTTTTGGGGAGGGATGGACTGGCAATATTGCCTGACTTGGCCTTGTGGCCTGTTACAGCACGTAAGCCGTGGGCTGTTGTTGGCAATGCTGTCTGACTTAGTCTTGTACCCTGTTGTAGCACGTAAGCCATGCCACAACTGACAGCTGGTCTGGAAGTCGATTTTAGACTGGCATTGTCTCTTGATATCTCTGATAGCTTTATGAAGGTCGTATCTCAATTTCTCGTAAGGATTGTACAGATTGTGGAATCCGATTAGAAAGGAAGGCGAAGAGGAACTAAGTAAGGCAGTCAGGAACAACAGGTAGATGGGGACCCAGTGGGAGGAGTATGTGGATGACGGACAGATCAAGGAGGCGGTGGAGGAAATGAAACTGGAGGGTTGGAGGCTGGGTGTAGTGACTGGAAAAAAAATGAGGTGTGGAAGAGGACCTGAATAGATCAGGAGATGTGAGGAAAGGATAGAAGGGGATAGAAACTGAAGAACACAATGTTCATGCCATAGGGTTGTAGTCTTCCTAGGCAAAATATGAGGTCCTGTTCCTCTAGTTTGCATTTGGCCTCACCCTGTTAGAAGAGGAGGCTGAGATCAGTCAGCATGGGAATGGAAATAGGAAAGGGAACAGTGACGCAGCTTCACAAATTGGTGTTTATCATTCATTTGAACTGTGGCACAGATACAGTTACAAACAATCAACAATGCAAGAGGAAAGAATTTCATCTGACAGGCAGAAGAAGTGGTATGTGAAGCGTTGCTGTCAAATCATCTGTATTAATGCAGGGACTGCTGTGGATGAGCAATGACTGATGCAGTGTGATGGAAAACAGGGATCTTGGAGTCCACGTCCATAGGTCTTTCAAGGTTGCTCTACAAGTTGATAGGGTGGTTAAGAAGGTATATAGTGTGCAGGCTTTAATAGTTGGGGGGACTGAGTTTGTAACCATGAGGTAATGTTGCAGCTCTATAAAACTCAGGTTAGACCACACAGAGTATCGGTTCAGCTCTGGTCATCACGTTATAGGAAGGATGTGAAATCCTAAGACAGCATCCAGAAGAGATTTACCATGAAGCTGCCTGGATTGGTGAGTATTTCTTATGAGGAATGGTGGAGCAAACTAGGGCTTTTGTCTATAGAGCAATGGAGGATGAGAGGCAGAGTGGAGTCTCAGAACCATTTTTTCCAGAGCAGAAGTGGCCGGTGCCAGAACACATCTGGTAAAGGTGAGTGGAGGAAAGTTTAAGAAGGTGTTAGAGGTAGGTATTTTACACAGAGAGTAGTAGATGTCTGGAATGCACTGCCGGCAGCAAGTGGGGTGGGGAGTGTGTGGGGTGGTGGTGGCCGTAGTAGAAGCTGGCACAATAGACACATTTAAGAGACTTAGATAGGTATATGGAGGGTTATGTGCTGTTCAGGATGGAAGGGTTAGATTGATATTGGAGTAGGTTTATGTAGGCCAGCACAACATCATGGGCCAAAGGTCTGCACTGTGCTGTATTGTTCCATATTGTTCCATGTTCTATGATGCAAAAGGGCTAGAGGAAAAGGAGGGAAAAGACTTCTGGAATATTGTTGGAAGTCTCCCTCAGGACTGTGAGATGTATTAAGATATTTCTCATTTACATAATGAACTCAGTATGATTAATGTATCAGTTATCACTTTCTTGCACCTGGGACAGAAATTATTGATATCTAGAAATTCAAAGCTTTATCCATTTCCCCACACTTACTTTAAAATAGGCATTTTGAAATACCTATTCCCCACTCTCCTTCTCCCAGCTTCTCTCTTAATCCGCGCTCATCCATCCAACTGGTTTCACCCTTCACCTTCTAGCTCAAGCTCCTTCACCGCCCCCCACATTCTTAATCTGACTTCTTCCCCCTTCCTTTCCAATCCTGACAAAGGGTCCCAGCCTGAAATTTCATTTCCGTGAATGCTGCCTGACCTGCTGAGTTCCTCCAGCATTTTGTGTGTGTTGCCCTGGATTTCCAGCATCTGCAGAATCTCCTGTATTTTAAAGTATTACTTACCCATTAGGGAAATGGTCGCAATGAATGTGATCAAGATTTTGTTGACATTGATCAAATATTCAACAACAGCGATTCATCGTTCAGCTATTACAAGGTTTGATTTCATCCATGTGCATCCATCCATAGTCCTGTGTATTAACTGTGGGTTTCGCATGAGGGGTTGACTACAATTGGTGGAACTGATCAGTGTTTATAGACTTGCCCACATTGTGAAGTTTTAATGACAATGAGACTGGCTGCAACTCCCTGTCTTGGTACGTATTTAATAAAATGTGTACATATACATTCTTTCAATAAAAGAGTGGTTTGAGTATCTCAGAAAATTCTGATGTCCTGAAATTTTCTCACACAACAGACTCTAGAGTTTACAGCGAATGGTGCGAAAAACAAAAATCTTCCAGTGAAACCGCCTTGTTAATGAGAGAGGTCAGACTGGTTCAAGCTGACAGGAAGACAATAGTACTCAAATAATCCCGTGTTACAACAGCTGTGTGTAGAAGAGCATCACCGAATGCACAACAAAGCAAACGTACAGAAATAGAGTCAGTAGCCACTTAATTCGGTACCTCCTGTATTTCATAAAGTGGCCACTGAGTGAATACTGTATTCAATAATTAATGAACACCACTAAACAGTTTATTACTGCTAATACTACCCAGAAAAAGCCTTTGGGGGAATTTTCATATTTGCATATTTCCACAGATCAGATGGCTCGGAACCGAAGGAAGGCTCTGTGTTCAGCTATGGGAATGCTGAGGATTATATAGTATTTGTGAGGAATTATAACATGTCTGTTGTGCAGCACAACAAAATTTCATTTACAACATGAGATGGATATTCATGAGAACTTGACCCAGACTGACAAAAGCTAATAACTCTTTTAGTTTTTCACTCCTTACTCTTTTACTGGGCAGCCACCCAGGAGGGAGACACTGAAGTTGGTTTAGTGCCACAGGCGGCTGGGCTGGGTTGGAGGCTGGCCCCACTCATTACTGCTACCCTCCGATGTTCACTGGGTTGAAGGTGCGACTGCACTAGCATGTGATGAGAAACTACTGCATGTTCATTCCTGCAGCAACATGGCTCCAGAGCAATCATCCCATGCACCACCAGTCTACAGGACATGACTTGGGCTATATTAATTTTTTGTGACTGTATGATTTGCTGTTACCAGAATTATATGTGCTAGATGTGACTGTTGGTACTCTGTTTTGCACCTTGACCTTGGAGGAATGTTGTTTCATTTGGCTGTTTTATTGTGCATGGTTAAGTGACAATTAAACTTGAACTTGAACTAATACTCGAGTTAAAATAGTGTGTAGAGCAATGTTATACAACATCCCAATGTATGATATTTGTAGCTTTCAGCAAGATTTCAGTACCAGTTTGAAAGGAATGATTGAACTGTATGGTTCATATTTGAAATAAGTTAACTCCATAAAGATTAATTTGAATAGGCAACTAGCATTTCTGATGTTAGATTCAGAGATTCAAGTAACAGTGTCCAAAACTATATCTGTTCAGATTTCCAATGCTTTAAATTCAGCCTCATTTACATGGGTGTACCTTTTGTCTGCTAAAGTCCTTAGATTTGTATCAATGGTCAAAGTTCAAAGTTCAAACTACATATATGTCACCAAATGTTCATTTTCTTGCAGGCATTCACAATAGAACGAAGAAATACAATAGACTCAATGAAACCCTACACACAAACAAAAACAATCAATGTGCAAAAGAAGACAAACTGTGCAAACACAAAAAAAGCAAATAATAGCGATAGCTAATGAAATAAGATGTGTCTCCTATAACTTACCAATTCTAATCAACCACTAGATTCAGGCATTTTTAGAAACCTTACGATTGGGTTCAATCTCTTTAAGTTAAAATGAAAATAACATTAAGATCAGAAATGACACAAGCTTGCTATGCAAAAATGGAGTAGGGAAATGCATTTGAAATCAGTCTCTCCAGCTATTACTGTGACTGAAAGCCCAAGCATATGTTGAAAGCTTGCTGATTAATGAGTTAGGAACTAATTCTAATCTTAAAGGATAATTTCAAGATTTAAATTCAAAAGTGAATTTCAAAACTCCCTTGTAAGTTATGAAGTCACACCATAATCAAATTGCCCATCTGTAGATGTTAAGTCTTGAGTTATATTTTCCTTCTGATTGTATACTTGAGTCACCAAAGGAACCAGAGCCTTTAACATTAGAGACTGCCCTGTTCATTAGAACTTTAAATAATGCCTTACTAGAAAGATTAATTGACCTATTGCTCAAACATTTACTTGGATCTAGTCCATTCTTTACACTGCTCAGGTTTAAAGAATGTGATTACTTAAGTTCCCATTTCATTTAATTGAGAGGAAGATTACATATCATTTTGCAAGAAACCATCAAGGTTGAAAAGAGCTGTGGTGAAGCTGAGCCAAATTAGTAATCAGTGGTGGGCGTTACAGATTTTTTCAATGCACAGCTTATAAAATGATTCAAGGGTTCAAAGGTTCAATACTTCCATTTAATATCAGAGAGTTTCTACAGTATACAACCTGAAATTCTTCCTCTTCACAGACATCCATAAAATAGAAGAAAAACCCCAAAGAATGAATGACAGGAAAATGTTAGAGCTCCAAAGGCCCCCCTCTCCTCTCCCATGCACAAGCAGCGGCAGAGCATCAATCCGACCCCCCACCTGCCTCAGCAAAAGCAATAGCAAAGCCCCCAGAGAGCTCATGATCTAGCGTGCTTCAAAAACCACTGTTCATCCCAACATTTCAACATGCCACAGGCTCTCTCTCTCTCCCTCTCTCACTAATGAGAGAGGGGAAGGTATCACTCCTGCCACAGCAAGAGGGCAGACCCATCTTTATCGTCCAACCTCCCATGACACTTCAGTCAGTGACACCGGCAAGGAATCAGTTCGTCCGTGGGACAAATGAGAAGACAATTCCAGGGGAATAAATATAATTTAGTGTACTTCTCATAGAAAACAAATGTTAACTCAAAGCGGAATATGTTGTAAGGTTAAATGCTGTTTACTCATGGCTTAAATGAAAGTTTGAATTACTTCCATGTGATTTTGGCCAATTAGGGGGCATAATTTTAAGATGATTGTAGAAGAGTATAGGGGTACTTCAGGGGTTAGTTCTTTACCAAGAGAGTGGTGGTTGAATGGAATGCCCTACCAGGGATGGCAGTAGAGGCAGGTACATTAAGAATATTTAAGAAACTCTTAGGTACGTGGATGATAGAAACATGATAGAAAAGGTTGGCACAACATTGTGGACCAAACGGCTTGTAACATGCAGTAGTGTTCTATATTCTATGTTCTACACCCAAGTTTCTAATCCTGTTTCATCTGAAAAATGCATAATCTGTATAAACTCTTACTCAGAATTCCATGCCCCCTTGGACTTGTTCAGCAATGTATGTAACTGTATAATATGTAACTGCTTATACTCGATAACATTGATAATGTAATTACAATCAGCTCATCTTTACACATGCAATTTCTAGTATTTTGTAAAGAATTATAAAAATACAAATGTAAATCTGATCAAATATATAAAGAAGATATATAATCTTTATTTTGATCATGGTTTCCCAACCTGGGGTCCACAGAGCCCTTAGTTAATGGTAGGGGTCCATGGCATAAAAAAAGGTTGGGAACCCCTGCTTTAATTATACTTCACCTGAAATTACACTTGGGCTTTTGCATCCTGAAAGTGGCTGCTTGTCCAATTCACAGAAGCATTTGATTGCTGCAAGTTGTCAGGGCTTCCTGGCATGCGGAGACACAGGATACAAGGCTTGAGGCCACTCACAGTATGTCGCCCGCATGGTTTGTCCTTCAGGTACAGCAGGTCGAGTTGGGTGGATGTCCTGGTGAGGAAGGAGTACACAGAGGAACAGTGAGCGGTTGGAACGGCTACCCTACACATCTGGCTGAATTGTTATCTTTCTCAGATGCTACTTAGCTTCCTCAAGCAGTAATTCTTTTCTGTTTCTTCCCCTCAAGGTGCTAAACCTGAACATTGGAGTTATAAAGGTAATTATATTTGTCTGATTAGGCAGCCTGATTCTATCTTAATCTTGAGAGTAACATCAAAGATTAATAATTAATAGTAGCTACTGTTTGTTTGATGTTGTTACATAATTAGACGCAGGAAACAATTGCTTATTAAAGGGCAGTGGTAGGAAATACTCCAAAGATACTTCTTGATTGCAGAGTTCCTGTTTGAACTACAATCTCCCTAGGTTGCCATATATGACAAGGATAGTTCTGATATTCCTGAGCATATTCTTGCCTTATGCTTTGCATACTGTTTAGTGTTTATGATTTTGGCTAAGCTATGTTTTTAAAAAATATATAAGTACCATGATAGATTTATCAGCAATATTGTATCCATTGTCTTTAATGGAGGAATAATATTCAATTTAGAGTCTTAGAGTCATAGAGCACTGCATCACAGAAACAGGCCTTACAGCCTTTCTAGACAATGCCGAACTATTATTCTTCCAAGTCCCATCGACCCCCACCTGGACCAACACCCTCCATACCGCTTCTGTCCATGTATCTATCTAAACTTCTCAAATGTTGCAATCAAACCCACATCCACCTCCTCCACTGACTGCTTGTTCCACACTCTCACCACATCCAGCATGAAGAAATTCCCTCCCCCTCATGTTCCCTTTAAACATTTCAACTTAAAATCACCCTTAACCTATGCTATCTAGCTCTAGTCTCACCCAACCTCAATGGAAGAAACTTGCTTGCATTAACCCTATCTATACCCCTCCTAATTTTGTATACCTCTATCAAATCTCCCTTCATTCTCACACTCCAAGGAATAAAATCCTAACATATACAGCTTTTCCCTGTAACTCAGATTCTCAAGTCCCAGCAAGTTCCTTGTAAATTTATTAAAGTTATTAAAGGTTAGGAATAGTATAATGATTTATGTAACTATAAAATCATACTACTATGACAGTGATAATACGCATCCAGTTTACTCAGTACATTAAGTACAGCAAATCCGATAAAGGTTTTCTGGTTGATTTTCCTCAGATCAAGACTGGAAGAAAGACTATCATTATTGTGATGGGAAGTCACAATCTCCTATCAATATTGAAACCAGCAAAGCCACGTTCAATAAAAACCTTCCTAAAATCAAACTTGAGGGATACAATTTACCAGAAACAACTTCACTCAATTTAACTAATAATGGACACACAGGTAAGAATGGAAACAGTGCTTTTCCTCTTTGCCCATCATTCGCCAGTTTCACTGAGGGCAGAGGACCAGTCACATGGATAATATGACTGCAATCAAGCCCCTTGTGCTTTAGATAAAAAACAGAATTGATGCAACAATGCCTGTTTAGAGCACCTAATCCTAATATCTCTACATTGTGTGAACGATTTGATTTAAGCAAAACACATACATAACAATGAATGTACACTCAGTGGCCACTTTATTTGGTACACCTGAACCTCTGTTCATTAATGCAAATATATAATCAGCCAATCATTGGCAGTAACTCAATGCATAAAAGCATGCAGACATGGTTCAGTTGTTGTTCAGAACAAGCATCAGAATGGGGAAGAAATGTGACCTAAGTGACTTTGACTGTGGAATGATTGTTGGTGCCAGATGTGGTAGTTTGAGTATCTCAGAAACAGCCGATCTCCTGGTATTTTCATGCACAACATGGAGCTACAGAGAATGGTGTGAAAAACAAAAAACATCCAATGAGCGACAGTTCTGTGGGCAAAAACACCTTGTTAATGAGAGAGGTCAGTGAAGAATGGCCCTACTGGTTTAAGCGTACAGGAAGGTGACAGTAACTCAAATGACAATGTTTTCCAGCAGTGGTGTGCAGATGAGTGCCTAACATATCAACCTTGAAATGGACGGGCTACAGCAGCAGAAATCCACACTGGGTTCCACTCCTGTATCCAGTAAACAGGCGCTGAGTATAGTATCTCTCAAAAATGTTCAGAGATCATGAGTTTCAAGTTACAGCAGTTTATTCATTTTTTATCGCCTGAGAGGATGAAAGAAGGACTTTTCATTTGAACATATTCATTTATCTCACATTTATTCCATATCATCAACATCCTTAGCAAAAAGCAATCTATTTGCCTTTTCATTTACTCTATGCATTCATTGGATCTAAATAAACATCCTTTCCCTACTCAAAACAGAGTCACTTACTTGATACTACTGGGAAGGAGCACTTTATGGAAAGAATATTTCCTCAAATATTTTTCCCTTAGGAAGAAATATCGCGTTTGCTGTGAATGATTAAAAACCATTGAATAAAAAGCAATTTTTTACACACTGTATCCATTTTATATTGTGTTCGACATGGCTTGAGGCTGAAAAAACGTAACCTAACACCTTTGTTTCACTGTGTTCAGGAAATGTAAAAGCATGACTTTGCATTAAATATGAATAGAAGCATTGTAACTTAGACAACCTACATGGAAGGGCAAATAGCAAATCTTCAGTGGAATATAGAATTGCCTTTCTCATAACCTCTGTCACATTCACAGATCTAAATATTTATGTAATCCTTATACATGAAAGAACCAAGAGTTCTTTTTATCTCCCCTGCTGTTGGTATCTAAAAAATATTTATTTATTTAATTATAAGTCTAACTGCTGTTTCTGAATCTACCAGAACGTTTTCCCACATAACATTAACTAAAAATGCCCACCGCTCCCTCTAATTCTGGTGTCTTCCCTGTTGCTGGTGCATCGTGAGGGGCATCAACATCAAAAAGTGATGGTATGAATTCATTAGCTACAACCTGTTAAAGCTTTCATGCATTTCCACACTCTATCTGACAGCAACTCACTCACTCCATGCTTATCCCTTAGCTGTTTCTTTACGTCCTTCTCAGAATTCGCGAACGCACCAAAACTTGCATTTGTAACACATTTCATTATAATATACTGTCCTCCCCATCACTTTACTTGAAGACCAAATTTTGTCTTCCAGTCCTATAAGCCAGGGTTTGGCAGCCTTTTTTATGCTGCCAACCATTAACCGAGGGGTCTGTGGACACTTGCTATAGGCAATGAAGTACATAAACAACAAATCCTTTTACAGATTGTTAACTTGCTGTATTCATCACTGACTTGTTATATGTAACACAGCAGTTTATGAAGGAAGTTAACTAATCAATTGAATAAAAGTATGTGCAGGTTTGTGTGAAGGGCACATGCCCGCTGGGCCAGGTGGCCTAATTTTATACCATGTAAAATTCTTTGCTAAGGTTTGGTAATGGCTCAAGATTCGAGATTAAATTTGTACAATTGGTGAAAGTTATTGAAATTTCAATTAATCCAACAACTTTTTTATCTCTCTGACAAGGTTGACTTTAGTTTTTACTAACACCTGTACTGAAGCATGTCTAGAACAGAAGCATTGTTTAATTCTAGATCTCTGTCAGCACGATTTTAAAGTGTTAGACTGACAGAGTCTTCACATATGGTTTGGGTATGGGTTATGCACTTCGATAGGATTTTTTTGCGCGTTTGCAGGAAGTAAAATAAAAGTATCGATTTTTTTTTTTGCAAATGAGGAGAAAAATTTTCTGAGAAAATTCAGAAATAAGTTCCAAGGGACTTGGGAGTTCAAATTCAGGATTTCCTTAAGGTTAACTTCCAGGTTGAGTCGGTAGTAAAGAAAGCAAATGCAATGTTAGAACACATTGGAAAATATAACATTAAGGATGTATTGCTGAGGCTTTATATGGCTTTGGTCAGACTGCAGTTAGAATATTGTGAGGAATTTTCAGCCCCATATCTAAAGAAGGATGTAGTGGTCCTAGAGAGGGTCCATAGGAGGTTCACGATATTGATCCCAGGAATGAAAGTCTTAATATATGTTTGATAACTCTGACCATGGAGTTCAGAAGGATATTGGGGAAGTCCTATTGAAATCTACCAGATACTGAAAGGCCTATATAAGGCGGACTTGGACAGGATGTTTCCATTAAATGGAGAGTTTAGAGTTTATGGCACAGCCTCAGAATAAAGGTGCAAGCTGGAAGGTAATAAATCTGTCAATTCATTGCCACAGAGAGTTATGGTGGCCAAGTCACTGGATATATTTAAGTCCGAGATTGATACGTTCTTGAAGGGAAAAAGGGTTAAGATTTATAGGCAACACACATAAAAGTTGCTGGTGAATGCAGCAGGCCAGGCAGCATCTCTAGGAAGAGGTGCAGTCGACGTTTCAGGCTAAGGCCTTTCGTCAGAAGATTTATAGGGTCAAGATGGGAGAAGGAGAAATGAATAAAAATTAATCAGCCATGATTGAATGTCAGATCAGACCTGGTGTGGCGAATGGCTGAATTCTGCTCCTATATCTTATTGTCTTATGGTTTCCTTACAGGTTAGTGGAAAAGGCTGATAATACTGTTCTGCTTTTGTTTTTCAAGTTAAACTTTCCCTCCCAAATTCAATGGCCATAAGCAGTGGGTTGTCACAGATCTATCTTGCAGCTCAGCTGCATTTTCACTGGGGATCAGAGGGCTCTCCAGGGTCAGAGCACACAGTGGATGGTACACAGTATGCTGCTGAGGTAAGGAATACAAGCATTTGATCTTGTGTTAGCTAAAGTTCGGTAAACTACTGTATTTTGACAATCCTCGCAGAAATTTGCACCCATCGACCTCCTCACCATCAGCCAATGATACCTCTAGACCTCTAGACCTCTAGATCCATCTGAACACCACTGACTGTTACTATGCAGCCTTGCCTCAGGATTCCTGTCAGAATCTTTGCACTTCAGGTACTGGTTCTGACTCGAATTGGGAAGAATTCCATGAAATATATATCTTTTTAAATGAGGCTAATTAATGTTAACATAGTGAAAATTAAAACAGCACACCAGTAGAGACTGGGAATCTGAAATAACAATGGCACACACAAGTCAGGCAGCATCGGTGGAAAAGGAAACAGAGTTAATGCTTCAGACCTTCAGAACTGGGTTTCTTTGTAACCTTGTTAAAATCTGGACAGATTTAGGAGCTGCAACACCACATAGGTTTTTTTTTATCCCTAGGGCTTCCCCAGATTGATTCTCTGAGCCTCTGCTGAGAATGATTCTATAGCTGCAAACCAGAAAGCAGCCGGTCATATGATTGTGCAGTAAAGGTCATCCTTAAAGTTCATCCTCTTACAGCTACAGAATTCCTCTGTTTCCACCAATCACCTACCAGCCTCTGTCTAAATTCCCCACTCACCCTCCCCCACCAGGCTCTATCGGCCCATCAAGCCTTACCTAACCTGGTTCCATCCACCATCTACCAGCCCCATCGCCTCCCTCCCTCTCACCTCTTTACACTGATCATCTTTCCTCTACACCAGCGTGTTCCCAACTTGAGGTCCAGGGACCCCTCAGTTAATGGTTAGGCTCCATGACATAAAGATGGTTGGGAACCCTTATTTTACACACTGTGTCGCAATACGAGACATAACCATCCCTCCACTTACTTATGTTGCCTGACCTACGGGGATCTTTCAATTGGTTGCTTTTTGATATTAAAGGAATATATTTGAATATGCAGATAAAAAACCTTTTGAATGTTGAAAGGCCTTGATAGAGTGGATGTGGGGAGGATGTTTCCTGCGATGAGGGAGTCTAAGACCATAGGATAGAGCCTCAAATAAAGGGACGTCCTTTTAGAATGGAGATTAGGAAGAATTTCTTCAGCCAGAGAGTAGTGAATCCGTGGAATTCGTTGCCACAGGCGGCTGTGGAGACCTGACAAAGTGCCCGGTGAGGCTTGGAAATGTCTATTTCTATTTAAGTATACAGCTGCACTGTTTGTACATGTAGTCTTACTCAGACCATTAATCATAGCCACTATCATAACAATATGCAATGCATAAAGCCACACTTGAATTGTAAGTGAGATGTTCACAGAGGTAACTTGTTCTCCTTAATACTTCAGATGCATGTTGTTCATTATGCTTCCAAATATGGAAGTTTTGAAGATGCAGCGATGCAAGCAGATGGTCTTGCTGTTCTGGCAGTTCTATTTCAGGTAAAATGTCATTGATACATCATTTACTTAATTATTTCAAGATCTTTATTAACAGATTTTAAATCTCTTTCCCTCCTGATTCATTTTCTAAAGGTGAATTCAAACATGTTTTCTTCAACCCTCAAGCTTTCAAAAGCTGTTTGAAGAAGTGCTACGAAAAATCAGTGCTGGTTCTGATTTTTTGTGATATGTAATGCAAGGAGTAGCCTTGTGCTCACAGCTCAGTTGAAAATAGCACACCGGCTTAACTATTTCGAGTCCACTCACACCGACTGAAAGTCACATTTCATTTGCCATCCTTAAAATTTTAAGGAATGTATGGTTTCCAAAGTTGTCCTTGTATTGTTGCAAAGCATTAGCCTTGTACACTGATCATGGGATTTTCCTGCTTCTCCAGTGTTTTGGGAATGCAATGCTGAATGCAGTCACCTTAGACCTCAAGACAGCTTCAGTATGATATCCTTCACCACTAGTACATACACCTCAGCCACTCCTCTCCACAGCCACTCAGTGATGCACTATCAATTACCCCAAAAGACTGGAAGTAGAGTAAATACTGAAAGGCTTTTATTAACAGTAAAGTGGGACCTCGTCCATGCTGAATATCTGCCCTGGACTGAGGGAGGAGCAGTGGCATAATTGCCTTTATTCAGGTGTCTGTGGGAGGAGCCACAGAAGCAGTCAGCAGAGGGGCGTGTCCAGGCAGGTAACCCAGTTACAACATATATATATATATATGGTTTACCACACTCAGCACCCTTCATCTCCCCTTACACTGCCATTTTACACTTACACTCCACACTTCATGTCTACATTGACACAGTCACTGTCCTACTGTGTTTCCTTACGTCTTGCCAAGAAGAGTTCCTCTTATCAAGAGTCACTTTGTCGCTTTTATCATATTCTACAGAGCCACCTTCTCTACAGATAACCCTGCACCTACTGATGGTAATACCTATAATCGCTCAATGTATATAAGCAAATCTTGTGTATCTATGGTCACATCAGTTATTTGTACATTGTATTTATAGAATTGCATTTTGTATTTATAATTGCTATGATTTTTTGTTTGTTTTTATATTGCATCTTTAGATAATTAGATAATCAGCTCTTTGTTGCTCAGAATTTTGAAAGGAATTCAGGATTATGTTGCTTTAGCAGTTGCTGCAACAAAGACAAGCTGTAAAAGTGGCCAGCCACTTCAATTCCTCTTCCAATTCCCATTCCGACATGTCAGTGCATGGCTTCCTCTATTGCTGCAATGAGGCCACACTCAGGTTGGAGGAGCAACGCTTTATATTCTGTCTGGGTAGCCTCCAAACTGATGGCATGAACATTGATTTCTCTCATTTAAACAATTACCATCACCCCTCTCCTTCACCATTCCTTATCATCTCCTTAACTGCCCATCACCTCCCACTGGTGATCCTCCGCCTTATTTTTCTTTCATGGTCTTCTATCCTCTCCTATCAGATTTCCCTCTCCTCCAGCCCTTTATCTATTTCACCAATCAACTTCCCAGCTCTTTACTTCACCCCCTCCCCCTCTCCTGGTTTCACCTCTCATCTACCACCTTGTACTTCTTCCTCCCCTCCCCCCCACCTTCTTACTCTAACATCTCCCCTTCCTTTCAAGTCCTGAAGAAGAGTCTCGTCCCGAAACGTCGATTGTACTCTTTTCCATAGATGCTGCCTGGCTTGCTGAGTTCCTCCAGCATTTTGTGTGTGTTGCTGTAAAAGGGCGGGTTTAACTGTTATGCATATCATATATGGACAGGATAACCAATGAAGAAGTTCTACAGAGAACGAAAACAAAAACGTACATTCCTTAAAAAATCAGAAAAAAAGCAATCAAAATTCTTTGGACACACCATGTGAAGAGAGACATTAGAACATTTAGTTACAACTGGAAAGCTGGAAGGGAAAAGAAGCAGAGGCAGACAGACAATGAAAATGATAGATGGAATAACATCATGGTTAGAAACAAAGGAGGCAACAACTAAAATTCAGAGGGTCAGGGACCGTGATAGATGGAGAGACATGATCGACCACGTCGAATGGCAGGGCACCTGAATGAATGAATTAACTGCTTAATCTGCAGAGTATATAGATCAACATTTCCACAATATAAACATAACACCTTCAAAACACAGTGAGAAACCATACATCCTATGTCCCATTGCTACATATGAGAAATCAGAAAAGCTAACTCAGTATGTTGAGGTATCTCAGTTTCCCAGAGAAGTGATTTCTACATCCCAGTTTTACAAGAACTGTTTTACAACCAGAACTGTTTCATCATATACTGTAAGTGGAATAAGCATTTGGCACAGAAGCTTGCTCAGTTAAGCACAAGTTTAAAGGGACTCTGGTTCATAATGACACCACAGTAAAATAATATACCGATTAGAAAATGCCACCCCTTTCTCAGTTAAAATCTGTTCCTCATATGTCCTTGGCATGCCATTAGCAAAATATGTTTTTGTCATCTACTGTATATCAACCATGATAAATGTGGAAACCGGATCAGCTAAATTTGAAGGTGATACCAAGATTGGAGGCATAGTGGACAGAGGAAGACTATCAAAACTTGCAGTGGCATCAGGACAAGCTAGCAGAATGGGCTGAGGAACAGCAGGTGGAATATAATGCAGAAGGGTGTGAGATGTTGCCCTTTGGGAGGACAAACCAGGGTAAGACATATACAGTGAATGGCAGGGAACTGAAGAGTGCTGTACAACAAAGGGAGCTGGGCTTACAGATCCATAATTCCTTGAAAGTGGAGTCACAGGTAGATAGTATTGTAAAGAGAGCTTTTGGTACATAGGCCTTCATAAATTGAGTACAGGAGTTGGGATGTTATTTTGAAGTTACATAAGACATTGGTGAGGCCAGATTTGGAGTATTGTGTGTGTTCTGGTCACCTGCCTACAGGAAAGCTATCGGTAAGTTTGAAAAAGTACAGAGAAAATTTACAAGGATGATGCTGAGACTTGTGGGTCTGAATTATAGGGAAAGGTTGAATAGGTTAGGAATTTAGCTGCTGCTTGTGCATGGGAGAGGTGAGCTGGGGGGGCTTTGGGGTTCTAACGTTTAACTGTCATTCATTCTTCGGGGCACTCTGTTTTCATGGATGTTTGTGAAGAAAAAGAATTTCAGGATGTATATTGTTTACATTTCTCTGACATTAAGTGTACCTATTGAACCTATTTATTCCCTGGAGCATAGGAGAATGATGGGAGATTTGATAGAGGTATACAAAATTATGGGGGGTATAGATAAGATAAATACAAACAGACTTTTTCCATTGAGCTTTGGTGAAAGTAGACTAGAGTTGATAGGTTAAGAATGAAAGGTGAAATATTTAAGGGGAACCTGAGGGCAAACTTTTTCACTCAGAGTTTGGTGGGATTGTGGAATGGACTGCCAGCAGAAGTGGTGGATACAAGTTTGATTTCATCTTTTAAGAGAACTTTGGATAAATACATAGATGGGAGGGGTATGGAGGGTTATGGTCCAGGTGCAGGTCAATGGAGCCAGGCAAAATAACAGTTCAGCGTGGACTAGAGGGGTCAAAGGGTATTTTTTCTGTTATATGTTCCTTTCTTTCATTAAGGCAATCCTTAACAGCTAACTGATTGACTGAGCTTTTGGTTATTTATCCAACTATCTTCTTTTATGGTATGCTGATCATACTGTATGTGTTGGTAAGATTTCTAGAGATGCTTTTTACTTTACTTTATACTTTATTGTCGCCAAACAATTGATACTAGAACATACAATCATCACAGCGATATTTGATTCTGCGCTGCGCGCTCTGTTGGACATCATGTTACAAAACGACAGCATTTCCCCAAGTATAAGCTATTTATCTGATGACAGCTTGGAATGAAGATATGTGTTCTATATGCCAGACTGATAATTGTTTCAATGTTCTTATTTTGCAGGAGGGACCACAAGACAATAAAAATTACAATCCCATTTTTGATAAACTTGAAGATATTTCTGAAGAAGGTAATTGCATACTTGCTCTGTTGATCAAGAATAACTATCTCTTCATGTTTTTATATAGACAACTGCAGTTTCTACACAAATTACGTTTATTTTCTCTCCTTCCCATATTAGCAAGGCATTTGAATTCAATTAATTCTTTTGCTGCAAAGTGTAATTCCTTACATGACATCGTGAACAAAATTTTCAGAAGCTTATATGCCCTAAGATGTTATCAGAGACATTTGATAAAAGGTGAGGAGGAATTTCTTTAGGTAGCGGGTGGTGACTCTCTGGAATTCATTGCCATAGACAGCTGTGGAGGCCACGTCATTTTGTATACTTAAAGCAGAGGTTGATAGCTTCTTGATTATTAAGGAAGCAAATGTTACGGGTAGAAGGCAGGAGAATGAGTTTGAGAGAGATTATAAACCAGCTATGATGGAATGATGGAGCGAACTTGATAGGCCAAAGAGCCCAGTTTTGTTCTATGTCTTATGGTCTTATTTTAAAACTTACTTCTTTCACTTTGTACTCGAGTAGACCTACTGAGTTCATCCAGCATTTTCATATGTTGCTCTTCATTTTTCTAATTGTGTTCCTTCTTGTAAATGCTGTGTATTTGTATTGTATTTATTTTATTTCTTATATCCAAGGGGGTAAAAATCTTTATGTTGTATCTCCATCATTATGTACAAGCAATAAGGAAGGAAAATGTGGGAGGATATTGCCCAAACACTAAGACTGTATACATAATTGTTTCATATACATGTATGTACGGACAGATATGCAATCAGATCAATGTGAATTGATAAATCTGATGGCCTGGTGAAAGAAGCTGTCCCAGAGCCTGTTGGTCCTGGCCTTAATGCTACAGTACCGTTTGCCAGACAGTAGCAGCTGAAACAGTTTGTGGTTGGGATGGCTGGAGTCCCTGATGATCCTCCGGGCACGTTTTACACACCTGCTGGTATAAGTGCCCTGTATAGAGGAAGGGGTTCACATCCATAGGTGCACTGGACTGTCAGCACCATTCTGTGCAATGCCCTGTGGTTGAGGGTAGCACAGTTCCTGTACCAGCCAGTGACACAGCCAGTCAAGATGCTCTCGATGGTGCCCCTGTCGAAAGTCCTGAGGATCTGGGGATTCTTGTCAAACTTCTTCAGCCGTCTGTGGTGAAATAGATGCTGTTGTGCTTTTTTCACCACACAGCCAGTGTATACAGTCCAGGTGTGATTCCTGGTGATGTGTATGCCAAGGAACTTGAAACTATTCACCCTCTCAACTACAGTTTATAATTTATGCTTACTTTATATTTTTCTTGTGAATGTTGCTAATATGATGCATGGTTCTTGTGATGTTGTTGCAAGTTTTTCAATGCACCTGTATACAATATTTGTGCATATATTTGTGCATATAACGGTAAATCTGACTTGAACTTTGACTGTCGGCTTGCACTAGTCCTGACACTGGGTTGGAACGTCCACATGTTCTCAGTTGCTGATCAACCCTGCAGCCAACTTACCAACAATCTCAAGAACGTACAGAAAGTGAAGTACTGTTAACGTTTGAAGTTTGAATTTGGCAGGATTCTTAGCAGTGTGGAGGATCAGAGGGATCTTGGAGTCTACATCCATAGATCGCTCAGATTTTCCCTGCAAGTTGATAGAGTGGTTAAGAAGGCGTATTATGGAGTGCTGACCTTCATTAATCAGGGGATTGAGTTCAAGGAGCGCAAGGTAATGTTGCAGCTCTTTAAATCTTTGGTTAGGCCACACTTGGAACACTGTGTTCAGTTTTGGTCACCTCATTGTAGGAAGGACATGGAGCTTGAGAGAGGTTGCAGAGGAGATTTACCAGGATGCGGCTTGGCTTAGAGAACATGTCTTCTGAGGGAATGTTCAGCAAATTGAGGCTTTCTTCTTTGGAGTGAAGTAGGGTGAGTCATATCTTGATAGAGGTGTATAGATGATAAGGGGCATAGACAGAGTGGACAAACTGTGCCTTTTCTAACTCAATTCATGTGATCTTTGTTTGAAGTATGCTAGGATATTTAGGGATTTGATTAGTAATTAAGTGACCTTAATGAAATTAGAAGTGATCTTATTTTGCCTTTTGTAAAACTATTTTTCTTAAATATAGGTCCAACTCATAAATAATTCATAAGGAGAATGAGGGGAGATTTGATAGAGGTATACAAAATTATGAGGGTGTAGATAGGGTAAATGCAAGCCAGCATTTTTTTTCTGCTGAGGATGGGTGAAATTTCAACCAGAGTTCATGGGTTAAGGGTGAAAGATGAACTGTTAAAGAGGAACATGAGGGAAAACCTCTCCATTCAGAGGGTGGTGAGAGTGTGGAACGAACTGCCAGCGGAAGTGGTGGATGAAAGTTCGATTTCAAAATTTAAGAATAATTTGGATAGGTACATGGATGGGAGGGGGTTATGGAGGGCTAGGGTCCTGGTCCAAGTCGATGAGACTAGGCAGGGTAATAGTTCAGTGTGGTCTAGATGGGTCAAAGAGCCTGTTTCTGTGCTGTAGTGTTCTATAACTCTGTAACTCTGTAAGGTCATGGAGTGCTATAGCAGAGGAAGATCCTGGTGAATCTTCTCTGCATTCTCTTCAGTGCAACCACAATGCATCATGAGCATAGCGTAGTGATTAGCACAACACTTTACAGAACCAGCAGTCCTGGGTCAAGTCCTGCCGCTGTCTATGAAGAGTTTGTATGTTCACCCTGTGACCGCGTGGGTTTCCTCCGGGTGCACTGGTTTCCTCCCACAGTCCAAAGACGCACTGGTTGAGAGGTTAGTTGGTTATTATAAATTTTCCCATGATTAGGCTAGTGTTAAATCGGTGGTTGTTGGGCGGTGCAGCTCAAAGAGCTGGAAGGGCTTATTCTTCACTGTATCTCCGTAAATTAAAAAAATTTTTTAAATATCCTTCCTGTAGTGCTGTAACCAGAGCTACATGCAATATTCAAGTGCAGTCTAACCAGTGTTCTTTAAATTTGCAACACAATACCTCGAGTTTTATATTCTGAGCCTTTCTCTTTGACGATGAGCATGCCAGGTACCTTCACTGCCCTACTTTCCCATGCTGCCACTATCAGGGAACTATGAATCTGAAACACAAGTCCCACTCGACATCAGGATTTCCCTGCTCAAAACTATACAGATAGTCCCCAAAGATCGTCTGCCTTTCAAAATGTATGCAATTCCTATCCCTTAGAATTTTCTCCAAAATTTACCTTAAGTCGCATTGGCCTGTAGTTACCTGGTTCAACCCTGCTGCCCTTTTTAAATAAAGGAACATCATTAGAATTCAGCCAGCTCCATCACACGCACAAACCTCCCCACCACCAAGGACATCTTTAAGAAATAGTGCCTCAGGAAAGTGACATCCATCACTAAGAACCATCACCTTCTGGGAAACGCTCATTATTTCCATTGGGGAGGAGGTACAGGAGTCTGAAGACCCACAATCAATGATTCAGGAACAGTTTCCCACTATTGTCAGATTTCATGAACTCATGAACACCGTTTTCTTCCCTTTTTTTTGCACTGTTTGTTTTTGTAATTTTTATCTCTCTGCACTGCAAGTGAGGGCAATAAATCTGATTCAGTTTTTCTCTAGATTTAGCTTTTGCTCACGTTCTTAGGCTTTCCTTGACTCACAGATTTCTTTTGTATTTAATGTCTTATACCTTCCACTATCACAGACCTTTGCTGATTATATTGTTTCCTCCATCTTTGACCTGTCTCTATACTGATTTGAAACAGCTTTAATGTTTCCCCCAATCAATTGAGAGATTCCCAACCTGAGATGTATTTTTTGATTGATGCTGTTTGGCCTGCTATGTATTTCTAACACTTTCTACTTTATTGTATCCAAATTGAACCTAAGATATTCTATTTTGCATACACTGGCTATATCCCAAACTCCAGTCATTTCTAATTCCTCACACGCTTACCCCGCCATCTCCCAACATGTAATATATTTTGCAACACCTCCAGATTAGACTCGTCCAGTTTTCTCTTTGTGGCTTCTCATTCTCTGTAAACTTTAATTTAACAAAATATCTATGTACATATCCTATCCTGCATTGTAGAAGACTGTGGACCTAATGCTGCTGAGTAGAATGAGTATAGATGAGTGCAGAATAATTGACATGGACTTGGTCGGCTGAAGTGGCTTCTTCTGTGTTGTTTGACTTTTTGACTCTCAGTCAAGGATCGCCTCTTGGCTAAGATGACATCCTTCAGGCTTTTTTCTGTGAAAGACCATTAGAAAACATATCGGAATATAAGATATTCCTGATTTCTCCCTCAGCTGTAAAGGATTCCTAACACTGCAAATCAAATAATCCTTGCTTCTCTTTGGCCTCTTACGCGACGTAAGCGGCAGCAATCGTGGAAATACACAGCTCTTCATGATATCCTCAAGGCATCTGAAGTAGACCTGTTACACAAATCCATTTGCCTGATATTGGCATTCATGGGTTGTGCTGTGATGCTATACGCCATAACCACACAAGTAGGAATCACCTTGTAACTTACTTCTCAGAATCACATATTGATGTTTCCAGTCAGAGTTAGAGAGCTCAATAGCACAGAAACAGGCCCTTTGCCCCACCTAGTCCACGCTGACCTATTTTTCTGCCTAGTTCCATCCACCCACACCTGTGGTCCACAGACGTCCACCCCGTCTCATCCATGTACCTATTCAAACCTGTCTTAAATGTTGCATTGAAACCCGTGTCCACCACTTCTACAGGCACCTTGTTCCACACTTGCACCACCTGCAGAGTGAAGAAGTTCCCCCTCAGAGTGCACTTAAATATTTCACCTTTCACCCTAAACCTATGACCTCCACCCAACCTCATAATGAAAAGCCTGCCTGCATTCACTGTATCTAAGCCTCTCATGATCTTCTATACCTCTATAAGATCTCCCCTCATTCTCCTGCACTCCAGGGAATAAAGTCCGAACCTGTTCAACCTTTCCCTAGAAACTCAAGTCCTCAAGACGTGGCAACATCCTTGTTTCAGATGTGGTTGAGTTTTTATTTTGAAGGTACATTGACTAAAGGTTCATCTGTGAATGATAAGTAGGAAAGTGAACAGAAAACCAACTGGTTGGCAATTTAAAAATGCATTCCAACATCACACTAAGAGAAAAATGGAGCATATCAGATTTCATGGACTTCTACTAATTCTCTGATAAGGAAAAAATTTTCATCAGTCCTAAGTGAAGCAAAATTGAATCCCAAAGATCTTAAGCCCAGACTTTTTGAAGTAAAATTCATGGAGTGCTTTATAGTCAAGGCACATTATTAACTGCTTGAACCTGAAAGTGTTTTACCATAAGCACAAAAAATTTCTGCAGTCGATGTTTCGGGCCAAAACTGGAAAAGAAGCGGGCAGAAGCCAGAATAAGAAGGTAGGGGGATGAGGAGCTCCAAAATATTGAATGTTTATTCCTCTCTATAGACACTGTCTAATCTGCTGATTTCTTCCATCATCTTGAGTGTGTTGTTCAGGAGTTCACCATAATTGGCTGAGTTCCCTTTTGTGATTCATTTTAATCATTTAAAATGTTCTGCTATCTCATGGCAGTGCATGGTGCTATGGTTCAAAAGTTATCAGGAACATCTGATAAGTTCGTATTAACCAACTTCGCATTATTTGAAGCAGTGAGCAGTGGTGCTAGGAACGCCTGAGATAAAACTGCAGCAAAAATAGCAAATCATCTTAAAAGCAACAGAGCAAACAGTATCGACAGGGTGACAAATACCAAGGTAATTGGAACAATAGGACCATTGTTGTCTCAGCCATATAAATGCGGCCAATAATTCACAGTGTCCAACAATCAGGTAACTTAAACCTTGGCCAAAGATTTGTGATTTTGTGATTGATGGAAATGCACCTAAGGAACCAGAAACTGTGTGTAATGATTGGGAGGAAGTTGGTGGAGTGCTTACCTAAGAATGGAATTTACTTTGATCTTCTGCCTAGGTCATATCGCGATTTATTTTCCCACTTAGCCTCTCTTCATCCCCTTTCTCTTAAATTATTCCCGTTTAAAATGATATTCATTCGATGCTCTTCCAGTTCTGAGGGAGTGATCAAAGTGAAATAGTAAATTGAATATTCTCCTCACAGACGCTGCTTGACCTCATAAGTGTTCCAAGAATTTTCCGCTTTTGATTCATGGAACAAGGAACATTACAGCATAGTACAGGCTCATAGGCCCACGATGCTGTGCTGACCTTTTAGCCTTCTCTGAGATCAATCTAATCCTTCATTTTCCTTTCATCTTTGTGCCTATCTAAGATTCTGCAAAATGTCCCCAGTGTCTCTACCACTATCCCTGGCAGTCCGCCCCATGCTCTTGCTACTTGGTGAATCAGAATCAGGTTTATTATTACTGACGAATGCCCTGAAATTTGTTGTTTTGTAGCAGCAGTACAGTGCAATACGTAAAATATATTATAAATTACAATAGGATTATATATATATATATATATATAATGCAAAAAGAGAGTAAGATATAGTGAGATAATGTTCATGGATTGGTTCATTGTCCATTCAGAAATCTGATAGTGTGTAGAAGTTCCCAGCCTGGGGTCCATTGACCCCACAGTTAATGGTAAGGCTTAAAGCTTCATGGCATAAAAAAGTTGGAACCTGTGGTGTAAAGTTGAGTGTGTCTTCAGGCTCCTGTATTTCTTCCCAGATGGTAGTAATGATGTTCCTGAATTCCCATCAGAACTTACTTGTACTAGTTTTCATGTCTCTCACCACAGTTACATCTACGTCAGGAGAACCCCCATGGAAATTAATGGGCATCACGTTACAACTGCAAACTATTTTCCGATACCTGTATCCATTTCTAAGCCACGTACTTTTATCTGCTTTTGGTCCAAAGACTGCTCCCTTCTAAAACCTGTCCAGTGACCCATTCTGTGTGACTGGCAATAGGACTTCCTTCCTCATCCCAAATAAAGCAAGAAAGTACAATGATATGCAGTTGAATGTTTTAGAATAGTTCCAGGTTTGGAAAAGATTTTTGTTTTTGACCGGATGATGAGGCTGAGAAACCTTAGATAAGAAAGCAGAATTTCCTATTTTTTGAAGAAGCAAGTGGAGCTGTTTTGAGTTTAAATGGAGCAGATTGGTTCTATCAGACGACCAGACTGGAAAGGTGGGAAATGGAAATAGATTTGTTTCTTTTTCTAGCTTTGAGTACACATTGATACTGTAGCTGAGTCAAACATATTTTATTGATAAGGTCATTCGTGTTCCATTAGCTATGTGACAATTGTGTTTGAGTTTAGGACGGTAACGAATGTTGATAATAAATGCCAGCATTATGTAGTGATGATGTTTTAGATAACATCGCATTCTCAATGAAAATAACCACTGGGTTGAGGCAATGACTTTCCATAATGCTCAATGGAATCTTTATTGGTGTATGATTAATTAAGCATGTCACAGCACAATCAAGAGATTTAATCAGAAGTTACAGATTCCTTCAAGGTAACTTTAGTGCATTGTGTTCTTCTTGTAACTAAGTTGGTAAATTGGTTTATTTTTGTCACATGTACCAAGGTGAAAAAAATTTGTTTTGCATGCCATACTTACAGAGCATTTCATTTAAACAGTGCAGGGAAAATAATAACAGAGTGCAGAATGAAGTTTTGAGATTGTCAGGTACAATGTTGTGGTCATCACTAAATCATTGCTGGAGGATGGTTGTAGTTGGAAGCTGAATTGTCAAGGTTACACGTTGTATCAGAGGGATAGGAAGGTAGGTAGAGGGGGTAGCGTGGCTCTGCTGGAAAAGAATGGCATCAAATCAGTAGAAAGATGTGACAAAGGATCAGAAGATAGTGAATCCTTGTGGGTTGAGTTAAGAAACTGCAATGGTAAAAGAACCCTGATGGCAGTTATACACAGATCTCCCAACAGTAGCTGGGAGATGGACCACAGATTACAACAGGAAATAGAAAAGGCGTATCAAAAGGGCAATGTTATGATAGTCATGGGAAAATCAGGTTGGAAATGGAACTCAAGAGGATGAATTTGTTGAACGTCTATCAGAGGCTTTTTAGTGCAGTTTGTCGTTGAGCCTACTAGGGGATCAGCTATACTGGATTTGGTGTTGTGAAATGAACCAGAGGTGATTAAGGAGCTGAAGATAAAAGAACCTTTAAGAGACAGTGATCATAATATGATAGAGTTCAACTTGAAATTTGATAGAGAGAAAGTAAAGTCTGACGTAGCAGTATTTCAGTGGAATAAAGGAAATTACAGTGGTATGAGAGAGGAGTTGGCCAAAGTAAATTGGAAGGAGATGCTGGCAGGGAAAACAGCAGAGCAGCAATGGCATGAATTTCTGGGAAAAGTGAGGAAGGTGCAGGATAGATGTATTCCAAAAACGAAAAAATACTCAAATGGCAAAATAGTACAACCATGGCTGACAAGGGAAGTCAACGTTAACGTAAAACCAAAAGAGAGGGCATATGGCAAAGAAAACAAAAGTGGGAAGACAGAGGATCGGGAAGCTTTTAAAACCCTACAGAGAACAACCAAAAGAATCATTAGGAGGGAAAAGATTAAATATAAAAGCAAGCTAGCAAACAATATCAAAGTGGATAGCAAAACCTTTTTCAAGTGTGTAAAGAATAAAAGAGGGGGGGATATAGGACCACTAGAAAATGAGGCTAGAGAAATAATAACGGGGGCCAAGGAGATGGCAGATGAACTAAATGAGCATTTTGTATTAGTCGTCACTGTGTAAGTCACTAGCAGTGTGCCAGATATTGAAGGGTGTGAGGGAAGAGAAGAGAGTGCAGTTACAATTACAAAGAAGAAAGTGCTCAAGAAGCTGAAAGACCAAAGGGTACATAAGTCACCCGGACCAGATGAAAGAGGTAGCAGTGGAGACATTACTAATAACCTTTCAAAAACCTTTGGATTCTGGCATGGGGCCAGAGAACTGGAAAATTGCAATATCACTCCACTGTTTAAGAAAGGAGGAAGGCAACAGAAAGGAACTTACAGACCAGTTAGCCTGACCTCAGTGGTTGGGAAGATGTTGGAATCAATTGTTAAGGATGAGGTGACGGAGTACTTGGTGACACAGGACACGATAGTACAAAGTCAGCATGGTTTCCTTCAAGGAAAATCTTGCCTGATGAACCTGTTAGAATTCTTTGAGGAGAATACATGTAGGATAGATAAAAGGGAGTGCAGTGGATGTTGTATATCTGGACTTTCAGAAGACATTTGTCAAGGTGCTACACATGAGGCTACTTACCAAGTTACGAGCCCAAGGTATTACAGGAAAGTTACTGGCATAGTTAGAACATTGTCTGATTGGAAGAAGGTAGCAAGTGGGAATAAAAGGATCCTTTTCTGGTTGGCTGCCAGTTGACAAGTGGTATTCTGCAGGGGTTGATATTGGGACCACTTCTCTTTATGCTGTATATCAATGATTTAGATAATGGAATAAATGGTTTTGTTGCCAAGTTTGCAGATGATACAAAGATTGGTGGAGGGGCAGGTAGTGTTGAGGAAACAGGTAGGCTGCTGAAGGACAGATTAGGAGAATAGGTAAGAAGGTGGCAGATGAAATACAATGTTGGAAAATGCATGGTCATGCACTTTGGTAGTAGAAGTAAATATGCAGATTAATTTTTAAATGGGGAGAAAACCCAAAAATCTGAGGTACAAAGGGACTTGGGAGTCCTTGTGCAGAACACCCTAAAGGTTAACTTGCAGCTTTGGTTGGTGGTAAGGAAGGCAAATGCAATTTTGCATTCATTTTAAGAGGTCTTGAATACAAGATGTGATGTGATGCTGAGGCTTTATAAGGTTCTGGTGAGGCCTCACCTTGAGTATTGTGAACAGTTTTGGTCTCCTCATCTAAGAAAAAATGTGCTGGCATTGGAGAGTGTTCAGAGGAGGTTCAGAAGGATGATTTCTGGAATTGAAGGGTTATCATATGAGGAAAGTTTAATAGTTCTAGGTCTGTAGTTGCTGGCATTTAGAAGGTTGGGGGTGATCTCACTGAAACCTCTCGAATGTTGAAAGACTTGGACAGAGTTGATGTTTCCCATTGTGGAGGAGTCTAGGACAAGAGGGCATAATGATAGGATAGAGGGGCGTCCATTTAAAACAGAGATGTGGATAAATTTCTTTAGCCTAAAGGTGGTGAATTTGTGGAATTTATTACACAGGCAACTGTGGAGGCCAGGTCATTGGCTGTATTTAAGGCAGAACTTGATAGGTTCTTTATCGGACATGGCAAAGGTTACAGGGAGCAGGCTGAGGAGTGGGGGTGAGGGGAGGAAAAAGGATCAGCCATGATTGAACAGCGGAACAGCCTCGATGGACCAAATGGCCTAATTCTGCTCCTATGTCTTATGGTCTTATCTTATGGTTTCGGTTACAGAGAAAATGCAGTGCAGGTAGACAATAAGACATAAGGCCATAACGAGGTAGATGGTGAGGTCAAGAGTCTATTTTACCCTCCTAGGGGACCTTTTAATAGTTTAATAACGGCAGGATAGAAGTGTTTTTGACCCTGGCGGCAAGTGCTTTCAGGCGTTTGTATCTTTTGCCATGTGGGGTGGGGGGAGAAGAGAGAATGTTTGGGGTTTTGGGATATGTTGGCTGCTTCATTGAGACAGTGAGGAGTGCAGACAAAGTCCTTGAAAGAGAGGTTGGTTTCCATGATGTGCTGAGCTGTGTCCACCATATTTGGCTTTCTTACGGTCACATGCAGAGCAGTTACCTTATTCAACCGTGATGATTCCAGACAGGATGCTTTCTATGGTACATCAATTAGGAAAAGTTGAGAGTCAAAGGCAGCATGCCAAATTTCTTAAGCCTCCTGAGGAGGTGAAGGCACTGGTGAGCTTTCGACCATGGCATCCATGTGATTGAACCAGGACAGGATATTGGTAATGTTCACTTGTAGGACCTTGAAACTTTCAACTCTCTCAACCTCAGTATTGTTGATCCAAACTCGATGAGACTCGATGGGCCGAATGGCCGACTTCTGCTCCTTTGTTTTATGGTCTCAAACAGGATTGTTTACACCAGCACTTTCCTGAAGTCAATGGCCAGCTCTTTTGTTTTGTTACCATCGAGGAAAAGGTTGAGGGACTGATTGTGGTCTGTTGATCAGTAAGTCAATGATCCAGTTGCAAAAAGAGATGTTGAATCAAAATTCTAGGAGTTTGGAGATGAGTTTGCTTGGAATTATAGTGTTGAAGGTGGAGCTGTAGTCAATAATAGTAGTCTGCTAAACTGTGAGTACAATTTAAACCAATCTAGATGTAAACACAAGCGATTCTGCAGATGCTGGAAATCTAGAACAACACACACAAAATGCTGGAGGAACTCAGCAAGTCAGGCAGTATTTATGGAGGAGAATAAATAGTCGACATTTCGGGCTGAGACCCTTCATCAGGACTAGAAAGGAAAGGAACAGAAGCGAGAATAAGAAGTTGGGGGAGGGGGAGGTGAAGGGGTACAGGCTAGAAGGTGAGGCCAGGTAAGGAGAAAGGTGGGTAGGTGGAGGAAAAGAGACATGATTGGACATGCATCATCATAGTACTTCTTCAATATTGTGGCAATTAATGCCAAACTTATTTATTTCCAAAAATGGATTTTGGAGTGTTTCTGGAAGCGACTACATCAGACACAGGCGTCAGTGCCCAGTGATGGCAAACCTAAACTGCAGTCCTTCCCCACGCTGTGCCGGCCTTCACTGTGCCCCTTTGCATGTGGTCCTCTACCCTTCGATGATTCAGGTGGTAACACTCACCGCAACACACACAAAATGCTGGAGGAACTCAATAGGTCAGACAGCATCTATGGAGAGAAATGAACAGTTGACATTTCAAGCCAAGGCGCTTCATCAGGACAGCAAAGGATAGGGGCAGAAGGTAGCACTGGTAGCGTTCCCCAAAGGACATCATGTTGTACTTGAAGACCCACAAGTTTCAGACAGGCCAAAGTTAATTTTCACTGAATTGATGACCTTTCAGGAGCATTTGATGTTTGTCTCAAGTTAAAGTTCAAATTTGTCTTTGCCATAGGCATACATACACAGCGTTATAGCTTCTGTAACTGATAGCACTGACTGGAAATGTTTTCCAGATTCTTTGCCTCTTCACCCAGCTCTGAGGAGCTGTTGGAAATAGAATTATGCGATGATCTCAGGTTTCCTTTCCCTCCTTGTGGACGTAATGAGTTTCCTTTCAATATCTTGCTTCTGAAATATTGTGATTGTTAGCTTCCATTACTTTGATGTTGCAGGTCTCCTTTGAGTTCCAAAATATTGTCTATGACACTTGCAGATACTTATGGGGCCAATTCACATAGGTTAAAACGTTGGTGAGGATGTTGACTGTTTGCTGTGAACGTTCATAGGAAGCATGAGAACAAGCAGGGCAAGTGGCACCAGTCAACGTGTATACTAATCTGAAGCCAAAGCTGCTGTTTTGGGCCTCAGTGCTCTCTCCTAACCTGGCATATCTTCAATACACTCAGCACCATGAAGGATCTTTCAACAGTCTTATTAAAATCAATTATCGAACACTTACAGCAAGTGGATAATTCCATCCATTGGCATGATTCTATGTGTGTCTGGTAATTTTCAGGTTGTTAAAGTCTACAGATCATGGTGTAGTAGATGCCGAAAGTCTTTGTCTTGACAAACTGGAAGCTGAAGATCGAAGTCCAGAGGTAAAAAGCTCAAAAGGTCATAGACTGAGTGGTTTGGAGGAAGAGGACCGAAGGTCAAGTCTGCGTGTCCAGTCCAGGGACTGGATGTTGAAGGCTGGGGCCAAGGCATGGAGGCAGCCTCTCCTGGGATTGGAGGCCTCTGTGCATGTGTGTGAGGGAGAAGGTGGGAAAGGGGCTTGGCACCAGAATATGTGGCAACACTTGCGGGCTGCCCCCAGTGTGTTGGTTGTTAATGCAAATGGAAATTACACAGTATGCATGACAAATAAATCTCAGTCTGAATTTAGGGTCTCTGCTCAACTCATGTTGTTCAAGTCATGGGTGTTTCAATGCACCATAAAATGGGGAAAGAACGGAGGACTGTTGGTGAACTGAAACACAGTAAGATGGACAGGCAGGATTAGAAGAGGTTTAGACAGGAAGCCGGTGTGGTGTGCAGAATTGTTTTCTCATGTCACTTCTAATGTCAGGCAGTTGCCTGCTTATTTTGATCAACTTTTACACATGCCTGCAGGGGGTGAAGGGACTGTCCAGCTTACAGGATGTTACAGAGATAAGGTGCACCTTAAGCTCGGACAATGCGTGTACCAGCCCTAAACCAATCATGTAAGCGATCGTTGTGCGGGATCAGTCTTCTGCAACATCATTAGTACAAATTTCAAGGTATATTTATTACGAAAGTAGTGTATGTTACTATATACGATCTTGCAATACCTCTTCTTGCAGGCATTTGCAGGTAAAAAGAATTTCAATAGAATCTTACAAAAAACTATGCATGAACAAAGACTGATGACCAATATGCAAAAGAAGGAAAATTGTACAAATAAAATTAATGCTGTGAAGATGAGCTGTATGGAGTCCTTAAAAGTTGTATGATCAATTCCTGTGAAGATCCTCATATTTTACTTAGCTTTGCTATTGTTTTAATCTGCTTATCTGTTAGTCTGCTGGTCATACAGCTTAGGTTTTCCTTGGCTGCATCCAAGACCCTGTGGTTGCTAGGGGAACTGTCCTGGCTGCAGCACTTTACCTCTACTACATTCCTGTGTTGAGTCATAGTGTCTCAGGCCTACAGCCTTGTACAAATAGTTGTGGTGGCTATCTCCAAGGTTCTTACGGTGGAATGTACGTACATTATTCTTTATCTCATACCAGTGGTCCCTTTTATCTCTAGCCTCTAAAGAATAGCCACTGCAGCTGGCTTAACTGCTAAGGTCAGCATCACTTCCTGACCAGCTAGATATATTGAGCTACAGCTTCCATGTCCATCTGGGTGATTCCTCTGTGCTAAATTCCTGACGTAGTCCTTATTCCCTTTGTAGTCTAAATTCCCGCTTGAGAAGCCACATTCATCTATATAGGCTGCAAATTTCTTACCAATAACTCTTTCAAGAAAATGAGCCTAATTTCAGCAATATCTGTAGCAGACACAAATCCATCAAGGATCACAGTGTCAGCAGCTGTCAATATGACCTGGGTGTTTTCATACAAACTCCTGCTGGAGCTAGCGGCAACATATTTTGAAGACTGGCATTGACCGCTGCATTCAGAAACTCCACCTGTTTCTCTGCAACGGCGGCAAGTGCAACGACTGCGTAAGCAGCTTCACTGCAAAAACGGGCTTTCTCATCATTAGGAGTGTCATTGCTTCTGTACTGTATGCCTTGTGTCAGCTGTATTCCACTGAGAGCTACACAGTGTAGTTATATGAAAGCTCCTGACATTCCCTGGAGGAGACAACATTTGGCCTTGGATGATGGCATTGAACATTTCTGGGCTCAGAGGACTTAAGCTCAGAGTGGTGACGGAGGGGTTTGTTAATTTATTATTGCCACAAGATTCAATAAAATACCTCTTGTCTTGTGTGCCTTCCAGACAGATTCAGTCAAGATTGTTTACTGTACATGAGTGTAAAGGAGAACAAAATGATTGATATTCCTGATCCAATGCAGCATGAAAACACAATTTAAAAAATAAATATATAAGCAATCCTATAAAACACAATGTACAGATAACTGACTGTAGCAGTATATATGTAAGATTAGCTTATATACATAGACTGATTGTATTTACATAAAGTGACGCTTGGTACAGATGCTTCTGTACATATGGTGACTGACAGGCAATGATAAAGTCACAAAGTGACTCTTGGCAAGGAGTAATCTTTCATTTAGCAGTAGGGCACATGAAAACACAGTAGAGTCACTGTCGGTGTAGGCATGTGGTGCAGAGTATAAGCATGAAGTGGCAGTGCGTTGGGGGTTTGAAGGGTGCTGAAGGACTTTAGAGAGGAGTGGCTGATGTGGATGTACTGGTGGTGGGTGAGTTAATGCATGGAAGTGTTGATCAGCCTGATGGCTTGGGGCAAGTAACTTCTTTTGAGTCTAGTGTTCCTGGCGTGGATGGTGCGTTCACTCTTCCCTGATGAGAGTGGGATAAACAGCCCATAAGCGGGAACAGTGGGGTGATCCTTTATGATATTGCTGGCCTTTTCCCTGCACTTTTCTGTACATATGTCTCAATCATGCTCACCTGACCTGGAACATCTAGCAGTTAAGTGCCATCCATTTTATCTTCTGAGGGAGTTTTCTGATGTCATCCTGGTATCGGTATGCATTTCACCTCTGACCAACATCAGACAGGTACTGGAGGTGCTGAGCCCAGCAATGAGCAGTCATGAAACAGCACGCCCTGAGGCCTTCCCTATTATGGCAGGGGATTTCAGCCAGGCCAGCTTGAAGAAGTCTCTGACCAACTACTACAGACGTATTACCTGTGGAACCAGAGGAGCCAACACACCTGGCCACTGTTATACCACCATCAAGAACACTTACTTTGCCATCCCTTGTTGCAACTGTACAGGGTGCTGGAGAGGCCACACCTGGAGTACTGTGTGCAGTTCCGGTCTCCTTACCTGAGGAAGGATATACTAGCTTTGGAGGCAGTGCAGAGGAGGTTCACCAGGTTGATTCCAGAGATGAGGGGGTTAGACTATGAGCAGAGATTGAGTTGCCTGGGACTGCACTTGCTGGGATAGGTTTATAAGGTTCAATCGTTTAATTTCATACGGTGTACTGTCCGATATTTTGTGGTTCGGATATGTAACTGGGCAACACATCACGCAGCATCCACACAAATGAGATTTCTCAGTTTGGCTAGGCCAGAGGCTGTCTTCCCCTGGGCAAACGCATGCTAGCCGAACTTCAGGATTACACATATAAAATTATGAAAGGGATAGATAAGATAGAGGCAGGAAAGTTGTTTCCACTGGTAGGTGAGACTAGAACTAGGGAACATTGTCTCAAGATTCAGGGGAGTAGATTTAGGACAGAGATGAGGAGGAAATGCTTTTCCCAGAGAGTGGTGAATCTGTAGAATTCTCTGCCTAATGAAGCAGTGGAGGCTAACTCAGTAAATATATTTAAGATAAGGATGGATAGATTTTTGTAGTAGGGGAATCAAGGGTTATGGGGAAAAGGCAGATTGGTGGAGATAAGTCCAAGGCCAGATCAGCCATCATCTTATTTAATGGCAGAGCAGGCTCGATGGGCCGGATGGCCTACTCCTGCTCCTATTTCTGATATTCTTATCTGGTATGAAGGGGCCACTGCACAGGATTTGAAAAAGCTGCAAAAAGTCACAAACTCAGCCAGTCTCTTCCCCCTCTGCCATTAGATTTCTGTATGGTCCATGAACACTACCTCAGTCTTTCAATTTTGCGCTATTTATTTCTGTAACTTATCTTTTGATGTCTTGCACTGCACCATTATCACCAAACAACAAATTTCTCAACATATGTCAGTAATAATGAACCTGATTCTAATTCTAATTACATGGAGGTAGTAAAAAGAAAACGGCACTAACAGATGTAGGGGTTTGCTGAAAGGTCAGATGCTGTCTTCCCGGGAGACAAAGGCCTTTTCAGAACCACTGCTGTCTCCCCTAGTTGGTGCCCCAGCTGTTCAGCTGATCTGTTCGACACCAGGTTTCTGTGACTCTGTGTAATCCACAGCGTGACGGCATCAGTCTGAGCATGCCCAGTCCTCTCTATCATCATCTTCAGTGGATTCAGCCCCTGCCACAGGCTGAAGGCCCAATAATTGCTATTGCGATGAAGGCCAATGTCATTCCCTCGAGGAGCTGTAAGACACACTCGTGTCCCGTGTACATGCTTTAACTCCTGCAGCCTCTGGTGGAATGGCTTCCTGTCCTCAGGATTGTGTTCAGGTTAGAGAGCTGATAGTGTGCGCAGTTAACAATGCATTCCTGGGCCTTACATCCTGGGAGATGTTTAAATGCCTTGTGCTTCTACATCCAGACCTGCCTTAGTGCCACGTGCTAGTCAGAGTAGAAATAGGAGGATATTTCAGCTGAATACGTGGCTTGAAAAATGGTGCGGGGGGGGGGGGATTCAAATTTCTGGGGCATTGGAACCAGTTCTGGAGGAGGTGGGACCAGTACAAACAGGACGGTCTGCACCTGGGCTGGACTGGAACCAATGTCCTAGGGGGAGCGTTTGCTACTGTTGTTCAGGAGGATTTAAACTAATGTGGCAGGGGGATGGGAACAAGTGCAAAGAGACAGAGGGGAGTAAAATGAGGGTAGAAGCAAAAAGTAGTAAGGTGAAAAGTAAAAGTGGCAGGCCGGCAAATCCAGGGCAAAAATCAAAAAGGGACACTTTTCAACATAATTGTATAAGGGCTAAGAGTGCTGTAAAAGCAAGCCTGAAGGATTTGTGTGTCAATGCAAAGAGCATTCATTACAAGGTGGATGAATTGAATGTGCAGATAGTTATTAATGAATATGATATAGTTGGGATCACAGAGACATGGCTGCAGGGTGACCAAGGATAGGAGCTCAACATTCAAGGCTATTCAATATTCAGGAGGGATAGACATGAAAGAAAAGGAGGTGGGGTGGCATTGCTGGCTAGAGAGGAGATTAACGCAATAGAAAGGAAGGACATTAGCCGGGAGGATGTGGAATCAATATAGGTAGAGCTGCATAACACTAAGGGTCAGAAAACGCTGGTGGGAGTTGTGTACAGGCCACCTAACAGTAGTAGTGAGGTTGGGGATGGTATTAAACAGGAAATTAGAAATGCGTGCAATAAATGAACAGCAGTTATAATGGGCCACTTCAATCTACATATAGATTGGGTGAACCAAATTGGTAAGGGTGCTGAGGAAGAGGATTTCTTGGAATGTATGCGGGATAGTTTTCTGAACCAACATGTTGAGGAACCAACTAGAGAGCAGGCTATTCTGGACTGGGTATTGACCAATGAGGAAGGGTTAGTTAGCAATCTTGTCGTGCGAGGCCCTTTGGGTAAGAGTGACCATAATATGGTGGAATTCTTCATTAAGATGGAGAGTGACATAGTTAATTCAGTAACAAAGGTTCTGAACTTAAAGAAGGGTAACTTTGAAGGTATGAGACGTGAATTAGCTAAGATAGACTGGCAAATGATACTTAAAGGGTTGACGGTGGATATACAATGGCAAGCATTTAAAGATCGCATGGATGAACTGCAACAATTGTCATCTCAGTTTGGCAAAAGAATAAATCAGGGAAGGTAGTGCACCCACGGCTGACAAGGGAAATTAGGGATAGTATCAATTCCAAAGAAGAAACATAAAAATTAGCCAGAAAAAGCGGCACTCCTGAGGACTGGGAGAAATTCAGAGTCCAGCAGAGGAGAACAAAGGGCTTAATTAGGAAAGGGAAAAAAGATTATGAGAGAAAGCTGGCAGGGAACATAAAAACTGACTGTAAAAGCTTTTATAGATATGTGAAAAGATTGGTTAAGACAAATGTAGGTCCCTTACAGTCAGAAACAGGTGAATTGATCATGGGGAACAAGGATATGGCAGACCAATTGAATAACTACTTTGGTTCTGTCTTCACTAAGGAGGATATAAATAATCTTCCAGAAATAGTAGGGGACTGAGAGTCTAGTGAGATGGAGGAGCTGAGGGAAATACATGTTAGTAGGGAAGTGGTGTTAGGTAAATTGAAGGGATTGAAGGCAGATAAATCCCCAGGGCCAGATGGTCTGCATCCCAGAGTGCTTAAGGAAGTAGCACAAGAAATAGTGGATGCATTAGTGATAATTTTTCAAAACTCTTTAGATTCTGGATTAGTTCCTGAGGATTGGAGGGTGGCTAATGTAACCCTGCTTTTTAAAAAAGGAGAAAGAGAGAAACCGGGGAATTATAGAGTGGTAAGCCTGACATCGGTGGTGGGGAAAATGCTCGAGTCAGTTATCAAAGATGTGATAACAGCACATTTGGAAAGCAATGAAATCATCGGACAAAGTCAGCATGGATTTGTGAAAGGAAAATCATGTCTGACGAATCTCATAGAATTTTTTGAGGATGTAACTAGTAGAGTGGATAGGGGAGAACCAGTGGATGTGGTATATTTGGATTTTCAAAAGGCTTTTGACAAGGTCCCACACAGGAGATTAGTGTGCAAACTTAAAGCACACGGTATTGGGGGTATGGTATTGATGTGGATAGAGAATTGGTTGGCAGACAGGAAGCAAAGAGTGGGAATAAACGGGACCTTTTCAGAATGGCAGCAGTGACGAGTGGGGTACCGCAAGGCTCAGTGCTGGGACCTCAGTTGTTTACAATATATATTAATGACTTAGATGAGGGAATTAAATGCAGCATCTCCAAGTTTGCAGATGCCACGAAGCTGGGCGGCAGTGGTAGCTGTGAGGAGGATGCTAAGAGGATGCAGGGTGACTTGGATAGGTTAGGTGAGTGGGCAAATTCATGGCAGATGCAACTTAATGTGGATAAATGTGAGGTTATCCATCTTGGTGGCAAGAACAGGAAAACAGATTATTATCTGAATGGTGGCTGATTAGGAAAAGGGGAGGTGTAACGAGACCTGGATGTCATTGTACACCAGTCATTGAAAGTGGGCATGCAGGTATAGCAGGCGGTGAAAAAGGCGAATGGTATGCTGGCATTCATAGCAAGAGGATTCGAGTACAGAAGCAAGGAGGTACTACTGCAGTTGTACAAGGCCTTGGTGAGACCACACCTAGAGTATTGTGTGCAGTTTTGGTCCCCTAATCTGAGTAAAGACATCCTTGCCATAGAGGGAGTACAAAGAAGGTTCATCAGATTGATTCCTGGGATGGCAGGACTTTCATATGATGAAAGATTGGATCGACTAGGCTTATACTCTCTGGAATTTAGAAGATTGAGGGGGGATCTTATTGAAACGTATAAAATTCTAAAGGGATTGGACAGGAAGATGTAGGAAGATTGTTCCCGATTTTGGGGAAGTCCAGAACGAGGGGTCACAGTTTGAGGATAAAGGGGAAGCCTTTTAGGACCAAGATGAGGAAAAACTTCTTCATACAGAGAGTGGTGAATCTGTGGAATTCTCTGCCCCAGGAAACAGTTGTGACCAGTTCATTGGCTATATTTAAGAGGGAGTTAGATATGGCCCTTGTGGCTAAAGGGATCAGGGGGTATGGAGAGAAGGCAGGTACAGGGTTCTGAGTTGGATGATCAGCCATGATCATACTGAATGGCGGTGCAAGCTCGAAGGACCGAATGGCCTACTCCTGCACCTATTTTCTATGTTTCTATGTTTCTATCTGCTCTCAGTGTGTCTTGTGGCATCCGGTAAATCCAGGGCATATCTCCTACTTTCCACCTTCTGTCCTAAAGCCTTGAATATATTTTCCGAAAATGTGGGGACCATTTTCCCCTATATCTTGCAGGTGATGTTCACTCCCTGCATGATCTCCAGCAAATGCCCCAGCCATAGCTTACGTCCTCTTTAAGAGCCTTAAGCAGTGCAGATGAGCTTTCATTGGAGCTAATACATCTACCCAGTGAGCAGCAGGGTGGACTAAAAAAAAAATTCATATAAATAGAACAACATTGACCTGCTGCCACACATTCCAATCAACTGACGCAAAGTGCTCACTCAGAAGATCCAAAAGTTCTTTTGTTTGGGGGGAGGAGGACTATCTAAGTTAACCCCTGTTACTTAATCTCTAACCTCTGCACTACATAGTTTTTTGTTTTCCTTTTCTTCCTTTCTCGTATGGTCTCTGATTTTCCTTCATGACCACTTTCTCTCCTCACCTCCTCTGAATAAGTTGACTCATGTCCAAAACTTTGAACTGAAACGTGCGGACAGGAGGTCTGTCGATGCAGCTGTGTTTAAATCACAGGAGATATTTTCGTCCTTTCACACGTGCTTATAAACCTTTCTGTACATTGGGTATACGTTTTGAATGAAGGTCACTAGCACACCTGACCAATGTGATATATCTCAACAGATTACATTCTTCTACAAAGTATTCCACACATTTCTTTTTTTAAAGTGTCACAATATTAATTTATATAATATTTTAGTTCTCTTCCAAACTGATTATTGTGGGTGGAAAAATAATATTTATTGATTGTACTTATGACAATAAAACTATTGTCAAGTAAAATATGTGTTTATTTCTGGTTTTCCCTTGAATTTTACAGTTTCCAGTATTTAATTTGTTTTGGGATGATCTTTACACTGAACCAACTTTAATTCCACCTTAGGTGTCAAGGTGCAAATTCCTGGTTTTGACATAGGCACTTTGTTACCCCATCAGCTGTACCGATTCTTCCGATATGATGGATCCCTGACAACTCCACTCTGTTTTCAAACCGTTACCTGGACTGTCTTCAATGATACTGTCCAGCTTTCGAAAGCACAGGTACGCCGCTATTTTTCAAACCTACTTTCTTGCTCCTTCTGTGAATTCTTTTGAGAATAGCTCAAAAAAAGAAAATGGACCACTTTACTGTAACATTATCTTATATCGTGTAATGCAGATGTTCTGTAGATTGTAAAGAATAGCTTTATTTGTCACATCTACATTGAAACATCAAAACAGACAATGAAAAGCATCCTTTGCGTCAACAACCAGTGCAGGCCGAGTATGTGCTGGGGCAGCCCACGGGTGTCTCTGTGCATCTGGTACCAACACAGCATGCCCACAACTCACTAACCCTAACCTGTATGTCCTTGCAACGTGGGAGGAAACTGGAGTAAAGTATGCAGTCATGGAGAGAATGTACAAACTCCTTACAGACAGAGGTGGAGATTGAACCCTCATCACTGCCACTGTAGAGGTAACGCTGACCACTGCACTACTATGCGATCCCCATTTTAAAAGGGAACAAACACAGTAAATTTAGCAATCTGTATAAGTAATAGTATCCATACTATCCATCGCTCGTTTGCACAGCACCATGGCAAATTGTTTATTGCTTCGGATTGATTATCAGCAGGAACTGCTGTCAGATTGAATAAGCACCCTTTCATTAGCTTTCTCTTATGCATGTATTTATTCCAATAGTCTGGATTGTCTCCAGAGTTAAGTAAGGAACTAGAGCCACCAAAAGAACTGTAGTGAAATTAAATACACCAGAGATATCCAAGTGTTGAAAGACAAAAATGTCCATGTGCAAAGGTGATCAGTTTGACAACATGAACAAGATCAATAAGAGGGCAATGTAATCCTGTGAGAGGATGTGTGTCTGTAAGTAGGTGAGAAATTTTGATCTGGCAAGTTAGAACCTTGAAACTGCATCTGTTGGTGCTTCAGCTTCTTGTACAACTTGAACATAGATACAACTAAACCCAGGCAAAAAGCACACTGGTGATCATTTCTGAGTGAAATACTTGCCAATATGAATTTGGCTCATACAAAAGAACATATATAGTATAGCATTCAGCTACTTATGTCAGATTCAAAAAGAACATGTCTAATCTTTTAGTGCTGACAATGCTATTTTTCTGTTATTTCATAATATATTTTATTATATACCTTCAATGGCCACTTTATTCGGTACACCTGTACACCTTCTCGTTAATGCAAACAAATATCTAATCAGGCAATCATGCAACAGCAATTCAATGCATAAAAGCATGCGGACATGGTCAAGAGGTTCTGCTGTTATTCAGACTAAACATCAGAATGGCGAAGAACTGTGATCCAAGTGGCTTTGATTGTTGGTGCCAGGTGGGGTGGTTTGAGTATCTCAGAAACTGCTGATCTCCTGGGATCTTCATGCACAATAGTCTTTAGAGTTTACGGAGTTTACAGAGAGTGGTGTGAAAAACAAAAGAACATTCAGTGAGCAGCAGTTCTGAGGGCAAAAATACCCTGTTAGTGAGAGAGGTCAGAGGAGAATGGCCAGACTGGTTCAAGCTAACAGGAAGGCAACAGTGATAATCACATGTTACAACAGTGGTGTGCAGAAGAGCATCTCCGAATGCACAACATCGAACCTTAAAGTGGATGGGCTACAGCAGCAGAAGACCACAAACATACAGATATACACAGTGGCCTCTTCATTGAGTACCTCCTTTGTACATATTGTGCAAGAAAGCCTTTATTCTCGTGTTCTCTGCACAGAGGCCAAAGACAAATTGGCTCTACTTTCTTGCCTCAGAACCTCAAGATCTCAACTGTGTCTCTCTATCTGCTGCTCACCACAGCATCAGCGGGGTTCCCGGGCATTGTGTTTGCACAAGGATGTTTGCATTGTGTTTGGACTCTTCACACACTTCTGTGAAGAGTGGCAAGCATTTCAAGTACCAGAATTTGCCATCAGTGCTGGTTTCCCATGAGTGCAGGCTGCCACCATTTACTGCATATGTCCTATTAGTCCTCCCAAAATGCCTCACCTCACACTTACCAGGAATAAGTCCCATCTATCATTGATTTGCCCATCTTTCAAATTATAAATGTCACCCTGTGACCTCTTTACCAATACCACCATGGACTCTCATGCCATTTGTGAACTTGCTCAGATTTACATCCATATCAACAAGCTAACAAAAATTAGGGGTCGTAACACTGATCCCCATGGGATAGTATTCATTTTAAGCTTTCAATCACAAAAAAACCTCCATTCGTCAACCTTCACCTCCTGTTACCAATCCAATTTTGTATCCAATTTACCAATGTGCCTTGACTCCAAATACATTGCCCTCATCAACACTTCAAAAATTCAGTCAAATTGGTTAGACTAGTATCTCCCCCGAGAAAAAAAGCATATTGACCATCTGTAATGAATTGCCATCTTTCCAAGTTTATCCTGTCCCTCTGAAGATTTTCCATTAATTTCCTTACCACTAACATTAGTCCTTCATGCCTATAATTACCAGGCCTATTCCTGCCTCCCTTGCTGAATAATGGTACCAGATTTGCTGTTCTTCAGTGACCTGGAACCTCTTCTGTAAGATTCAAGATTGCTTAATGTCATTTCCAGTACTCAAGTGTAAAGGAGGATGGAAAAAAATGTTACTCTGGATTCAATGCCGCCCAAAAAAAACATGACAGTGGTGGGGCTTATCACCAACAATGCTGAAACGGCCTTCAGAGAGAAAATGGAAGTGCTTGAGGCCTAGTGCCAGGCAAATAACCTTGTCCTTAATGTCAACAAGATGAAGGAGATGGTTATCGACTTCAGGAGAACTCATACCACTCATGCCCCTCTTTACATCAGTGGCACTGCAATGGAAACTGCAAACAGTTTCAGACTCCTGGGAGTGCACATCTTGCAAAACCTCTCATGGCCCCAGGCCACATTGTACACAATCTGGAAAGCTCACCAATAGCTCTACTTTCTGAGGAGGCTGAAGAGAGCTGGACCATAAACACCTATACATTCATCATTCTACAGGTGTGCAGTAGAGAGCATCCTAACAAGCTGTATCACTGCCTAGTACGGAAACTGCACTGTGCTGGACAGGGTGACTCTACAATGGGCAGTCAAAACTGGCCAACACATCACCAGTCTAATCACTATCAAGGACATATATACGGAAAGATGCCAGCAAGGCCAGTAACTTCACGAAGGATCCCACCCACCCACTCCCATCAGGGAGGAGGCTATGTAGCATCCACACCAGCACCATGAGATTCAAAAACAGTTACTTTCCCCAAGCAGTAAGGCTGATCAACACCTCCACCCACCAACCACAACTACTTTATCATTTTCTATCAGAGTCACTTTATTTACAGACAGTCCTGTACCTAGCGTCACTTAATGGACATACAATCAATCTATGTATATAAGCTATCCTACACACATTTAAATTTATATGTGTTTATATTTATTGTGTGTTTTATTACTGTAGTGTTCTTTATCTTATTGTGTTGTGTAGCCAGTGAGTGAGTGAGGGCCTCCATCGGTCAGGCCATGGATGTTGTGTTCTAGCTGCCTAGATACGCAAGCCTGGGCAGTAAGATATGGAGAGCGAGTTGTTGCCCATGTAGCAAGCTTCCCCCTCTCCACACATCTGATGAACCCAAAGGAACAGCAGAGACCAATACAGTTTGGCACCAGCAGCATTGCAGGAGTTGCCAGTCAGCATTGAGCTCAACGTAGGACTGCCTTAGGGACTCCAGCTCTGGATTTTTCCCTCGGGATTTACTGCTGAAGCCTTCCCCGTGAGTGGGTATAGCCGCAAGGCAGTGGAGATTTGAGTTTTTCTTCTCCTTGATGAGCTGCCAACCATGGCTTACGAGCCCCATCTGCCCAAAGCAACTGGTTTTAAGGTGCCAGTAACCCTCATTTACCCCTTCTCCTATGGAGCCAGTAAAGACATTAAAACATCTTCCAGTGCCCCCTGCAATCACTCAATTCCTCTTGTTTCCCATGGCAGCCTAACATAGATCTCATGCCCAAAGGAGTTATCCACCTTAAGCATACCACAATATCTGATACTTCTTTTATAATGGTAACATGTTCCAGAGATTCATTTTGCTCCCTCCCTGAATTCTCCAACTATGATGTCTTTATCATTCTATAAATGACATACCAATCCTCATAGAAGGATCAGAAGTGGAGTGAGTGAGCAGCTTCAAGTTCCTGGGTGTCAAGATCTCTGAGGATCTAACCTGGTCCCAACATATCGATGTAGTTATAAAGAAGGTAAGACAGTAGCTATACTTTATTTGGAGTTTGAAGAGATTTGGCATGTCAACAAATACACTCAAAAACTTCTATGGAGAGCATTCTGACAGGCTACATCACTGTCTGGTATGGACGGGCTACTGCACAGAATCGAAAGAAGCTGCAGAAGTTTGTAAATCTAGTCAGCTCCATCTTGGATACTAGCCTACGAAGTACCCTGGACATCTTTAGGGAGTGGTGTCTCAGAAAGGCAGCGTCCATTACTAAGGACTTCCAGCACCCAGGGCATGCCCTTTTCTCACTGCTACCGTCAGGTAGGAGGTACAGAAGCCTGAAGGAATACTCAGCGATTCAGGAACAACTTCTTCCCCTCTGCCATCCGATTCCTAAATGGACATTGAAGCTTTGGACACTACCTCACTATTTTTTAATATACAGTATTTCTGTTTTTGCACATTTTTAATCTATTCAATATATGTAATTGATTTACTTGTTTATTTTTTTTCTCTCTGCTAGATTATGTATTGCATTAGACTGCTGCTGCTAAGTTAACAATTTCTTGTCACATACTGGTGATAATAAACCTGATTCTGATTATTTAACACCTGCCCACATCCTCCATCTCCAGACAGAAAATGTTTGAGGAAATCAGCAGGCCAGGCACTATCTATGGAAAAAAGCACAGTCGATGTTTTGGGCCAAAACCCTTCGCAGGACGAAGGCAGAAGGGTTATGCCCAAAATGTCAACTGTGCTGTTTTCCATAGATGCTGCCTGGTCTGCTGAGTTCCTCCAGCATTTTGTGCATGTTGCTCGGATTTCCAGCATCTGCAGATTTTCTTTTGATTGTGATTTCCTCCATCTCCAGGTACAGATTACATCCTAATAGAAACATAGAAACATAGAAAATAGGTGCAGGAGTAGGCCATTCGGCCCTTCGAGCCTGCACCACCATTTATTATGATCATGGCTGATCATCCAACTCAGAACCCCGCCCCAGCCTTCCCTCCATACCCCCTGACCCCCGTAGCCACAAGGGCCATATCTAACTCCCTCTTAAATATAGCCAATGAACTGGCCTCAACTGTTTCCTGTGGCAGAGAATTCCACAGATTCACCACTCTCTGTGTGAAGAAGTTTTTCCTAATCTCGGTCCTAAAAGGCTTCCCCTTTATCCTCAAACTGTGACCCCTTGTTCTGGACTTCCCCAACATCGCGAACAATCTTCCTGCATCTAGCCTGTCCAATCCCTTTAGGATCTTATACGTTTCAATCAGATCCCCCCTCAATCTTCTAAATTCCAACGAGTACAAGCCCAGTTCATCCAGTCTTTCTTCATATGAAAGTCCTGCCATCCCAGGAATCAATCTGGTGAACCTTCTTTGTACTCCCTCTATGGCAAAGATGTCTTTCCTCAGATTAGGGGACCAAAACTGCACACAATACTCCAGGTGTGGTCTCACCAAGGCCTTGTACAACTGCAGTAGTACCTCCCTGCTCCTGTACTCGAATCCTCTTGCTATAAATGCCAGCATACCATTCGCCTTTTTCACCACCTGCTGTACCTGCATGCCCACTTTCAATGACTGGTGTATAATGACACCCAGGTCTCGTTGCACCTCCCCTTTTCCTAATCGGCCACCATTCAGATAATAATCTGTATTCCTATTTTTGCCACCAAAGTGGATAACTTCACATTTATCCACATTAAATTGCATCTGCCATGAATTTGCCCACTCACCCAACCTATCCAAGTCACCCTGCATCCTCTTAGCATCCTCCTCACTGCTAACACTGCCACCCAGCTTCGTGTCATCCGCAAACTTGGAGATGCTGCATTTAATTCCCTCATCCAAGTCATTAATATATATTGTAAACAACTGGGGTCCCAGCACTGAGCCTTGCGGTACCCCACTAGTCACCGCCTGCCATTCTGAAAAGGTCCCGTTTATTCCCACTCTTTGCTTCCTGTCTGCTAACCAATTCTCCACCCACACCAATACCTTACCCCCAATACCGTGTGCTTTAAGTTTGCACACTAATCTCCTGTGTGGGACCTTGTCAAAAGCCTTTTGAAAATCCAAATATACCACATCCACTGGTTCTCCCCTATCCACTCTACTAGTTACATCCTCAAAAAATTCTATGAGATTCGTCAGACATGATTTTCCTTTCACAAGTCCATGCTGACTTTGTCCGATCATTTCACCGCTTTCCAAATGTGCTGTTATCACATCCTTGATAACTGACTCCAGCAGTTTCCCCACCACCGACGTTAGGCTAACCGGTCTATAATTCCCCGGTTTCTCTCTCCCTCCTTTTTTAAAAAGTGGGCTTACATTAGCCACCCTCCAATCCTCAGGAACTAGCCCAGAATCTAACGAGTTTTGAAAAATTATCACTAATGCATCCACTATTTCTTGGGCTACTTCCTGAAGCACTCTAGGATGCAGACCATCTGGCCCTGGGGATTTATCTGCCTTCAATCCCTTCAATTTACCTAACACCACTTCTCCACTAACATGTATTTCGCTCAGTTCCTCCATCTCACTGGACCCTCTGTCCCTTACTATTTCTGGAAGATTATTTATGTCCTCCTTAGTGAAGACAGAACCAAAGTAATTATTCAATTGGTCTGCCATGTCCTTGCTGCCCATAATCAATTCACCTTTCTCTCTGGTTACCTTCTTCCCATTAACGCTCTTGCAAAATGCTTTGGAGTTTTCCTTAATTTTGTCCGCAAGTGATATTTTTAAAGATTAAAGATAGGCTTTCTTTGTCACATGTACATCAAAAAAAAATCCAAACTTACAATGAAATGTGTCATTTGCGTCAAATCAATTCAGTGAGGATTGTGCTGGGAGCAGCCGGCAGCCATGTTTCCAGTGACGTTTAGTAACCCCTCATGCTTGCTTTTTGCCTTCTAATTCCTGAGCAACCCTTAAGCCTTCAGCATTGCTGTCAGGGAACTCAATTTTTCTGTCCTCTATACCTGCCAAATGCTTCCTTTTTTCATTACCTAAGCACTCAATATCATAAACCGGGGAAAGACAATATCAGAATCAGAATTGAGTTTAATAACACGGGCATATGTCATGAAATTTGCTGTTTTGCAGCAGCAGCAGTGTATATATTTCTTATAGTTATTGTGTTTTTATTATTACTGTGGGGTAGTATATATAAGTTCATTATATAAAATCCGATGACAGAGGAGAAGGAGCTGCTCCTAAAACATTGAGTGTGTGCCTTCAGGATCCTGTCCCTCCTCCCTGATGGTAACAATGAGAGGAGGGCACGTCCTGGGTGATATGGGTCCTTAATGATGGATGCTACCTTTTTTAAGGCATCACCTTTTGAAGGTGTCCTCCATGCTGGGGGGTGGAGGGGGTGCAGTTGCCCATGGTGGAGTTGGTGTATGAAGGTTTATAAAATTAGTGCCATGGATAATGTAGTTAGATTTGTATTCCCAGGGTAAGGGAGTCTAGAACTAAGAAGTACAAGTTTAAGGTGGGAAGGGAGGAATTTTAAAGGAGATCAAGCTGCCAAAGGAGGTGGTGGAGGCTCATACAGTTACTTCTAAAAGGTGAGTGGACAGGCACTTGGATTGGAAAGGAAATATGGGATTTAATGCAGACAAACAGGATTAGCATTGATTAGCGTACTGGTTGGCACAGACAAGGTGGGTTAATGGGCCTGTTTGTGTGCTGTAAAACTCTGATTCCATTAATCTATCACTTGAAATCCATGGTTCCTGAGACTTTTCCCTACCCCTCACCCTTAAGGGAACATATTGGCCCTGAACTCTCACTGTTTTAAATTAAATGACTCCCAGTTACTGGGTGTTGATTTACTTTGCAAGTAGTTGCTCCCAGTCTACCTTTGCCAGGTCTTATGATGTTGAAATCCCACTCCTCCCAGATTCAGGAACATTTATTACTTACAACCATCAGACTCCTGAACTGGATTACTTCACTCACCCCAACTCTGAATTGATTCTCCAATCTGTAGACTCACCTTCAAGGTGTCCTTACAACTCTTGTTCTCAGTTTTTTTTTAACTGTTTGTACAATTCACCTTCTCTGGCACATTGGTTCATAGCGAGTCATTCTTATGTAACAATTTTCATAAGTTCTATTGTATTTATTTACTTTCCAGTAAATATTTGCAAGAAAATTAATCTCAGAGTAGTATATGGTAACATACGCATATTTTGATAATAAATTTTATTTAGTCTTTGACTAATTTTCAGTCATCTTTATCCTTTTCTATAACTACCGAGACTTACAGAGTTATGGTCACTAACTCCCAAATGCCCTCTCACTGAAACTCCAATCATTTGCTCAGCTACATTCTCGTAGTTTAGGTCTAACACTGTCCCTTCTATAGGTTTTGGCTCACAAAGCCCTCCTGGGCACAATTCATGAACATTAACATATCAAATGACCTGTCTTGGGGACAACATATTATTGCAATCACATGGAAAGGACATTAATAAGGTTTAGATTCTCACCAAGCGCTCTAACAAATTCTTCAGCAATACACACAGAATGCTGGAGGAACTCAGCAGGTCAGACAGCATCTATGGAAATGAATGAACTGTCAATGTTTCGGACTGAGGCCCTTCTTCAGGGCTGTGAAAGAAGGGGGACGATGCTGGAATAAAAAGGCGGGGGAAGGGGAAGGAGGCTAGCTGGAAGGTGATAGGTGAAGCCAGGTGGGTGGGAAAGATCAAGGGCTGGAGAAAAAGGAATCTGACAGGAGAGAAGAGTGGACCATAGGAAAAAGAGAAGGAGAAGAGGACCCAAGAGAAAGTAATACGCAGGTGAAAAGAGGTAAAAGGTCAGAATGGGAACAGAGGAAGGGGAAGGGAGTTCATTGGTTTACCAAAAGGAGAAGTTGATATTCATGTCATCAGGTTGGAGGCTACCCAGTTGGCTCCTCCACCCTGAGGGTGGCACAAGAGGACAAACACGTTGGAACGGGAATGGGACTTGGAATCAAAATGTTTCACCACTGGGAAGAGAAATCAAATTAAAATTCTACAGATGTACTGTTGAAAGTGTCCTGACTGGTTGATTGGATCTGGTATGGCAATTCAAATACGCAGGAATATAAGCTATGGAGACTAGTGAACTTGTTGTGGACACATCTCTCTCCACTAGTGGTGCATCTACAAGAAGGCAACATCCATCATCAAAGATCCTCTTCATCTGGGCTATGCCATCCTCTTACAGTCCCATCAGACAGGAAGTACATAAGCCTGAAGTCCCACATCACCAGCTTCAAGAACAGTTACTTCCCCTTAACCACTGGGATGCCTCAGAAGTGTAGTGCTCATTGCAATGCTATTACAGCTCAGGGCATTGGAGTTCAGGGTTCGATCCCTGCATCCTCTGTAAGAATGTTTGTATATTCTTCCTGTAAGCGCATGGGTTTCCTCTGGGTGTTCCAGTTTCCTCCCACACAGTCCAAAGACGTACCAGTCAGCAAGTTAATTGGTTCTTGCAGATTGCCTTGTGATTAGGCCGGAGTTAAATGAGTGGGTTGCTGGGCAGTTTCTGGGCAATATGGCTTGTTGGGCTAGAGGGGCCTGTTCTGCGCTGTATCTTGAAATAAAAGAAAAATAAATTTGTTTCTTGAACCAATAAGTACAACACTGATCACAACAGTTTAGCAGCACAAAACCACTTTGATCATTTTGCACTAATGAACTTTTGCTGTTCTAATTGTATTATTTCCTGTGAACTTGTATTTTATTTATGTTTAATTTATGTTTTTCTTGTGAATGGTGCTTGTGTAATGCCATGTGCCCGTGATGCTACTGCAAATAAGTTTTTCATTGCACATGTGCATACACATATTTGTAAACATGACTTTGACTTTAAAAACACTATCCCTTTAAAGTCTTTCATATGAAGGCAGTCCCAACGTTCTGCTCCCCTACTATTATAACATTATTTTTATACCTGTGTGATTTGCTTATATGCCCCTGCTGACTCTTGGCAGCCCTTTAGTAGACTCTCTACAACGTGAATACCCATTTTATTTCCAATTTTGATCCATATTGAGGAGTCTTCTCAGATATGCTACCATGTTACTGCAATAATAAATGCTTTAATCAATATTATAATGAACCTCTTTTTATTCTCCCGCCACCACTCAGATTCCATATTCTGGAATGTTCCGTTGCCAGTCTTTGCCCTTCTTTCATTGACACTTTGATAGCAACAATATCATATTCCTTTATGCTAATCCACACTCCCAGTTCATCTGGCTGTTCAGTCAGATTCCTTGCATTCAACTTAGGCTGGTATTCCTCCCATCAACCTTATCATGTTCATGTCTGCACTTCCCTCTGAAATTACTTGGTACGTTTTGTATATTTGACTACCCCACCCCTTCAAATGTACACACACACACACACACACACACACACACACACACACACATCGTGACTCTTTCAATATAAAACATTTCCACTTCCTCAACAGCTTATAGGTGGTTTCAAACATCAGAAAGTTTACCTGCTGTCCAATGTCATTGAACATAGAACCGTACAGTGCAGGAAACTTTCTCTTTGGCTTATGTCAGTGCCAACCATGCCAATTTTAACTGATCCCATCTGCCCGCATGTGGTCAATATCACTCCATTCTCATGTGCCTGTCTAAATGCCCCTGAAATTTTGCAATCACGGTTTCTTGGCAGCACTTTCCTTTCATTCTTCCAGGAAGCCCATGTGATGCATTCATCCCCACATGGGCCAAACTGGCAGACAGTTTAGATAGCAACACACACAAAATGCAGGAGGAACTCAGCGGATCAGGCAACACCCATGTTGATATTTTAGTCTGAGTTCTTCACCGGGACTGGAAAGGAAGGGGAGGAAGCTGGAATAAGAAGGTGGGGGAAATGGAAGCAGCACAAGATGGTAGGTGATAGGTGAGAACAGGTGAGGGGGAGGGGAGGTTGGTGAGTGGGGGGAGGGGGAATGAGGTGATACGCTGGGAGGTAATAGGTGGAAAAGCTGAAGGCTGAAGAAGGAATTGATAGGGGAGTGGACAATGGGAGAAAGGGAAGGAGGAGGGACACCAGAGGGAGGGGATGGGCAGGGAAAGTGAAGAGAAGGGATAAGAGGGGAGCCAGAATAGGGAATGGAATAAGAGAGAAGGGGAGGGGAGGGGAGAAATTACCAAAGGTTAGAGAAATAAATGTTCGTGCTGTCAAGTTGGAGGCATTTTCCATAGTCAGTTCTGCCTAGAGGAATGGATAGCCAGGGAAAGGATTATTGCACAAAGCTCACACAGACAGCACTAGAGGTTAGATCAGACAGAGGTCACTGACACTGTGAGACAGCTGCCCCACCTATAGTGCTACATTTGCCTTTACAGTTCATTTTCTTTTTACATTCCTGTGTAAGCTCTCAGCGTTTGTATTTTGTTTCTCGAGCACTTACTCCTACATTTTATTTTCCCTTCCTTTATCAATTTTTTGATTGCCCTTTTCTGAGCCCAGGCAATCTTATAAACCTTAAATTTAATGCTATACTTGATTTAGTTCATAAAGCACAGGAGCAAAATTAGGGCATTTAGCCCATCAAGTTTACTCTACCATGCAATCATAGGTGAATTGTTTTCCCTCTTAACCCCAATTCTCCAGCCTTCTCTTTGACACCCTTACTAATAAGTACATATCAACCTCCACCTTAAGTATACCCAGTGACTTGGCCTCCACAGCCATATATGGCAATGAATTTCACACATTTACCACAGTTTGGCTAAAGAAATTCTTTCTAATCTCTGTTCTAAAGAGACACCCATCTCTTCTGAGGCTGTGCCCTCTAGTTCTAGACTCTCTGTGTCTACTCTATCTTGGCCTTTCAATAATCAATCAACTGAATCTTGAGTTTTAGAACTCAAGAGGCATATTACTGACCAAGAAAGACATTTGTAATCCATGGCTGGACCATTTTCCCAGTTGTGTTTTTGTACCTTAAAGGAAAATATGACTGTTGCAAATAATATATTATTGCTTTAACAGCAAGTCATTGCCCTTCAACTGACAGTGTTTAATGTGTTGAAGATGTATTGCGATCATCTGACAATAGTTACCAAAGCTCCATTTTATCTGTGAACAGTTATTGAAGCTCTATCCTCTCCTTGCTCTAGCTGTACAAATTAGAGACCAGTTTAAAGACGAGCCAACACACGTTGGAGTCTAACTTCAGACATATCCAACCACTCAATGGAAGGAATGTGTATTCTTCATTTTCAGCAACGCTGGCCTCAAGAAGAATGAGTAAGTAAATTTATAATTAAGCCCTTAAGCTCTTCTGTTGTTTGAGTTTCAGCTCAGCTCACTTTTAGGTCAAATGAGATTCACTCAGCTTTCTGGGGTATAATGCAGTATTTGGTATCTGGTGATACAGAATAAGGAACACTTTACTCAGACTTCAGTTATCCCTGACTCAATGGAAGGAGGAAATTTTTCTGAATTTCCTAAGAATGGAATGAATCATTTTGTTGTGACCTCAGGCTTAGACAGCTTAGGAAAAGGTGGGCATTTTTTTTTCTTCTTTGAGAACAAATATTACAATTTATCACCAATAGGGCTTACCTGATAACATTTTGTAATACTTTCTTTTAAATACAGAAATCTGTTTTATGCAAATTGTGTGAGAAAAATCCTGAACATTACAATCTATTTTACATTAGTAAGTTTTAAATGTTACTTGTTCACACAGACATTCAAAGAAAAACATAAAAAGAGCTTGTTTACCCAGGTTTGGTACCAGAGGCTCAGTTGTAAATGGAAGTCTGTTTAAATGTTCACATTGTTATCAACCTCCTTCAGTATTTTAGAGCATTTAACAGTCCACCCAAAAGTTAGTTAATATTTAAGTCACCTGCTGTAATGAAAGAAGGAATATTTTGTTTTTTAAACGATCTCCTGAAGTTAATGACAGAGTAAATACTATAAACACGAAATGAGCCAGTATGTGAACATAAATGTGAACGTGTAAGAGAAATGCAGGAAACACTCAGCAGGCCAGGCTGCATCTTTGAAAAAAGAAGCAGAGATGATGTCTCAGGTTGAAAGGAAACATAAAAAAAGCTTATTTAAACCACAGGGAGGGGGACGTGTCTGACAGGAAAAAGACATTTGACTGTGGAAATAACCTATAAAAAGAAATTATCTAGCCAGTGAGTGGATAGGAGGATCCAAAGTGTCAGGCTATAGACACAGAGAAAATAAAATTTATCAAGCACTTTAGCTCTGATGTTGTAAAAGGCAGGCTCTCCCAGTGGCTATCTATTTCATAAGACCATAAGACAAAGGAGCAGAAGTCGGCCGTTCGGCCCATCGAGTCTGCTCTGCCATTTTATCATGAGCTGATCCATTTTCTCCCATTTAGTCCCACTCCCCTGCCTTCTCACCATAACCTTTGATGCCCTGGCTACTCAGATACCTATCAATCTCTGTCTTAAATACACCCAATGACTTGGTCTCCACTGCTGCCCGTGGCAACAAATTCCATAGATTCACCACCCTCTGACTAAAAAAATTTCTTCGCATTTCTGTTCTGAAAGGGTGCCCTTCAATCCTTAAGTCATGCCCTCTCGTACTAGACTCCCCCATCATGGGAAACAACTTTGCCACATCCACTCTGTCCATGCCTTTTAACATTCGAAATGTTTCTATGAGGTCTCCCCTCATTCTTCTAAACTCCAAGGAATACAGTCCAAGAGCAGACAAACGTTCCTCATATGTTAACCCTCTCATTCCCGGAATCATTCTAGTGAATCTTCTCTGTACCCTCTCCAACGTCAGCACATCCTTTGTTAAATAAGGAGACCAAAACTTCCCACAGTACTCCAAGTGAGGTCTCACCAGCGCCTTATAGAGCCTCAACATCACATCCCTGCTCCTATACTCTATTCCTCTAGAAATGAATGCCAACATTGCATTCGCCTTCTTCACTACTGACTCAACCTGGAGGTTAACTTTAAGGGTATCCCATACGAGGACTCCCAAGTCCCGTTGCATCTCAGAACTTTGAATTCTTTCCCCATTTAAATAATAGTCTGCCCGTTTATTTTTTCTGCCAAAGTGCATAACCATACGCTTTCCAACATTGTACTTCATTTACCACTTCTCTGCCCATTCTTCCAATCTATCCAAGTCTCTCTGCAGACTCTCCGTTTCCTCAGCACTACCGGCCCCTCCACCTATCTTCGTATCTTCAGCAAACTTAGCCACAAAGCCATCTATTCCATAATCTAAATCGTTGATGTACAATGTAAAAAGAAGCGGCCCCAACACTGATCCCTGCGGAACACCACTGGTAACTGGCAGCCAACCAGAATAGGATCCCTTTATTCCCACTCTGTTTCCTGCCAATCAGCCAACGCTCTATCCACGTATATAACTTTCCCGTAATTCCATGGGCTCTTATCTTGTTAAGTAGCCTCATGTGTGGCACCTTGTCAAAGGCCTTCTGAAAATCCAAATATACAACCTCCACTGCATCTCCCTTGTCTAGCCTACTGATAATTTCCTCAAAAAATTGTAATAGGTTTGTCAGGCAGGATTTTCCTTTAAGGAATCCATGCTGAGTTCTGCCTATCTTGTCATATGCCTCCAGGTACCCTGTAACCTCATCCTTGACAATCGACTCCAACAACTTCCCAACCACGGATGTCAAGCTAACAGGTCTATAATTTCCTTTTTGCTTCCTTGCCCCCTTCTTAAATAGCGGAGTGACATTTGCAATCTTCCAGTCCTCCGGAACCATGCCAGAATCTATCGACTTTTGAAAGATCATCGCTAATGCCTCCACAATCTCCACAGCTACTTCCTTCAGAACTCGAGGGTGCATTCCATCTGATCCAGGAGGTTTATCTACCTTTAGCCTATTCAGCTTCCTGAGTACTTTCTCTGTCGTAATTGTGACTGCGCACACTTCTCTTCCCTGCCACCCCTGAGTGTCCGGTATACTGCTGTCTTCCTCAGTGAAGACTGATGCAAAATACTTGTTCAGTTCCTCTGCCATCTCCTCATCTCCCATTACAATTTCTCCAGCATCATTTTCTATCGGTCCTATATCTACTCTCACCTGTCTTTTACTCTTTATATACTTGAAAAAGCTTTTAGTATCCTCTTCGATATTATTTGCTAGCTTCCTTTCATAGTTAATTTTTTCTCTCTTAATGACCTTCTTGGTTTCCTTTTGTAAGGTTTTAAAAACTTCCCAATCCTCTCTCTTCCCACTAATTTTTGCTTCCTTGTATGCCCTCTCTTTTGCTTTAACTTTGGCTTCGACTTCTCTTGTCAACCACGGTTGCATCCTTTTTCCACTCGAAAATTTCTTCTTTTTTGGAATATACCTGTCTTGTACATTCCTCATTTCTCACATAAACTCCAGCCACTGCTGCTCTGCTGTCTTTCCTGCCAGTGTCTCTTTCCAGTCAACTTTGGCCAGTTCCTCTCTCAATTTGACTTCTCATTCCCATTCTGTCATAAATGTCCACGGCCACAATGAGGCCAAATCAGACTGGAGGAGCAACACCTCATATTCTAGGTAGTTACCCTCTAGGTAGTTTCCAGCCTGATGATATGAACTTTGATTTCTTCAACTCACAGTAATTTCTCCACTTCCCTGCTTCTTTATTTTTCCATCCCCCATTTGTCTCCCATAAGACACAGGGGCAGAATTAGCCTATTCTGCCCATCAACTATGCTCTACCACTTCATCAACCCCCTCAACCTCATTCTCCTGCCTTCACCCCATTACCTTTCACACCCTGACTAATCAAGAACCTATCAACTTCTGCCTTAAGTACACACAATGACTTGTCCTCCACAGCCACCTGTGGCAATGAACTACACAGATCCACCACCCTCTGGCTGGGAATATTCCTCCTCATCTTCATTCTAAATGGTCGTCTCTTTGTTCTGAGGCTGTGCCCTCTGGTCCTAGGCCCACGGATCCACTCTATCCAGGCCTTTCAACATTTGATAGGTTTCAATGAGATCCCCCTCTTTCTTCTGAATTCCAGCGAGTGCAGGCCCCGAGCTATCAAATGCTCCCAATATGATAACCCTTTCATTCCCAGAATCATTCTCATAAACCTCCTCTGAACCCTCTCCAAGGTCAGCACATCCTTTCTTAGATAAGGTGCCCAGAACTGCTCACAATACTCCAAGTGAGGCCTCATCAGTGTCTTATAAAGCCTCAGCATCACATCCATTCTTTTATAATCTAGTCCTGTCAAAATGAATGCCAACATTGCAGTAGAGGGCTGCCTCTCTGACTTGAAGGCCTGTGACTAGTGGTATGTCGCAGGGATCGGTGCTGGGCCCTTTGTTGTTTTGTCATCTATATCAATGATCTGGATGATAACGTGGTTAACTTGATCACCAAATTTCAGAATCTGAATCTGAATCACCAGCATGTGACATGAAATTTGTTAACTTAGCAGCAGCAGTTCAAAGCAATACATAATATAGCAGAGAGAAAAAAAATCATAATAAGTAAGTAAACCAATCATGATGTGCATATATTGAATAGATTAAAAAACGTGCAAAAATTTGCGGAAAATACCAAGATTGGGGGTATAGTGGACAATGAGGAAGACTATCATGGCTTGCAGAGGGATCTGCATCAGCTGGAAAAGTGAGCTGAGTAATGGCAGTGGAATTTAATCCAGGCATGTGCGAATTTTTGCACTTCAGTAGGACCAACAAGGGTAGGACGTACATAGTTGATGGTAGGGCATTGCAGAGTGTGATAGAACAAAGGGATGTGGGAATGCAGGTCCAGAATTCGTTGAAAGTGGTGGCTCAGGTAGACAGGACCATAAAGAAGTCTTTTGGCACATCAGCTTCCATAAATCAGTGTACTGAGTACAGGAGATAGGTTGTTATGTTGAAGTTCTATTAGACATTGGTGAGGCCTGATTTGGAGTATTGTGTGCAGTTTTGGTCACCTACCTACAGGAAAGATATAAACAAGGTTGAAAGGGTACAGAGAAAATTTATAAGAATGTTGCTGGATCTGGAGGACCTGAGTTATAAGAAATGTTTGAATAGATTAGGATTATATCCTTTAGAACGTAGAAGACTGAGGGAAGATTTAACAGAGGTATACAAAATTGAGGGGTGTAGATAGGGTAAATGCAAGCAGGCTTTTTCCACTGAGTTTGAGTGGAACTACAACTAGAGGTCATGGGTTAAGGGTGAAAGGTGAGAAATTTAAGGGGAACATGGAGGAAAACTTCTTCACTCAGAGGTCATGAGAGTGTGGAATGAGCTGCCAACACAAGTGGTGTATGGGAGCTCGATTTCAACACTTAAGAAAAGTGTGGATAAGTACATGGATATACGAAGGGCTATAGTCCCGGTGCAGGCTGATGGGAGTGGGCAGTTTAAATGGTTTTGCATGGACTAGATGGGCCGAAGGGCCTGCTTCTGTGCTGTACTTCTCTATGACTTGAAGTTATACAGCACAGAAACACCCCCTTTTGTCCAATTTATCTATGCCAACCTTTCTAAGCTAGCCTTATTTGTCTGGATTTGACCCATATCCTTTAAAAATCTTTCCTGTCTGTACATCTGATCAAATGTCCTTTAAGACCATAGGTTATAGGATTAGAATTGACTCCTGCCACCCATCGACTCTGCTTCACCATTCCATCATGGCCGATTTATTACCTCCTCTCAATCCCATTCTCCTATTTTCTCCCTTTAACTTTTGACACCCTTACTAATCAAGAACCTATCAACTTCCGTTTAAATACACAATGACTTGGCCTCCTTGGCCATTTCTGGCAATGGGGAGTTCCACAGATACAACACACACTAGCTTAAGAAATTCCTCCTAAAGGGACATCCTTCAACTCTGAGATTTGTAATTCTACTCACATCTACCACTTCCTCTCACAGCTCGTTCTAGATACCCTCTACCCTCAATAAAGAAAACTTGCTCCTCAAATACCCCTGTCACCTTAAGCCTGTGCTATCCAGTTTTAGACTCTTCATGCGGGGGGTGGGGGGGGGAAGAACTATCACCTTCCATGATCCCCATAACTTTATAAACCTCTACAAGGTCTTCCCTTGGCCTCTTTTACTCTCAGGGAAACAGCTGCAGTCTATCCAGTATCTCCTTTTAACTCAAACCCTCCAATATGGTTCTGAATCATTTTTTGTACCTTTTCCAGCATAATCATATTCTACAAAAAGCACAGTGAGCAGAACTTCACACAATTGAGTTCTCTCCAATGATCTGTACAGATGTTACATGATGCCCCAAAAGCTTGACTGATGAAGGTCAGCATGCCCAATACATTCTTCACTATTCTGTCTACCTATGTCACTCCTTTCAGGAAACTATGTACCTGCATCTCTGGGTAGTAAAGACAACTACATTATTTTCTCATATGCATGGCTTTTCCCCAGTTAAAGAAACATAGAAACATAGAAAATAGGTGCAGGAGTAGGCCATTCGGCCCTTTGAACCTGCACTGCCATTCAGTATGATCATGGCTGATCATCCAACTCAGAACCCTGTACCAGCCTTCCCTCCATACCCGCTGATCCCTTTAGCCACAAGGGCCATATCTGACTCCCTCTTAAATATAGCCAATGAACAAGAAGAAAATTAGTGAGATAGATCAACTGGTTAAGTGGTGTCACAACAACAACCTTGCATCAATTTTCAGTGAGACAAAGGAATTGATTGTGGACTTCAGGAAAAACACACAGCAGTCCTCATCAAGGGATCAGCCGTGGAAAGGATGAACAGTTTCAAGTTCCTGGGTATCAACATTTCTGAAGATCCATCCTGGGCCCAACATATTGATGCAATTACAAAGAAGGCACAGCAGCAGCTATGTATACTTCATTAGGAGTTAGAGGAGATTTGGTATATCACCAAAGACTCTCGCAAATCTCTACAGATGCACTGTGGAGAGCATTCTAACTGATTACATCACTGTCCAGTATGGATGGGGCCACGGCACAGGATTGGACAAAAACTGCAGAAAGCTGCAAGCTCAGTTAGCTCCATCGTGGGCAGTAGCCTTCCCAGCATTGAGGTCATCTTCAAAAGACAATGCCTCCAAAAGGCAGCATCCATCATTCAGGCCCCCCATCATCCAGGACGCGCACTAAGGCACATACTCAACATTTTAGGAATAGCTTCTTCCCCTCTGCCATCAGATTTCTAAATGGACCATGAATTTGTGTTCAGTTGTGGTTCTGGTTTCAGTTCAGTATGGTGTTCATTTGTGTGACTTGAATTTTATGAGCAGTAGCTTGATGACGGTCGGGGATCCCCTGCTGCCCAGAATCAACCCTACCGAGCGGAGCATCTTCAGAATTGTCTTGAAGATCCTCTTGACGCTGTTGTTGTGCAATACATTTTGTGATTTGTATACTGATCAACACTAAACTAGGCATGACAACTCGCTTCAGAGTACTGAAATGTTACGTTTATCCAGTTATGTTATATGGATCAGAATGTTGGACAATATCTAGTAATATGAGGAAACGAATTGAAGCAGCAGAGATGTGATTTTTGAGGAGGATGCGAAGAATATCAGGGATGAAACGAATATCTAACATGGATGTCATGAACAGAGCAAATACAAAAAGAGAAATAATGTATGAGATCATGAAAAGGCAACATAACTTCATTGGACATGTGATTAGGAAAGAGGAGTTAGAATGCATGGTAATTATGGGAAAGATTTAAGGGAAGAAAGCAAGAGGAAAACAAAGACATGATGATGGTGACAGCAGCCAGAGAACTGGAAATGAATACCAAGTAATTGATCCACTTGACCTGAAACAGGAGTGTGTGGGCCATGGCAGTCAAAGCTCAAACTGAGCATGGTACCTGATGATGATGATGGTGTTCATTATAGAGAGGATGTGGGTTCAAGGAATGGATGCTGCCTGGATTAGAGAGGATGTTTTATGAGGAAAGGTTGAGCAAGCTAGGGCTTTTCTCTTTGGAGCACAGGAGCATGAGAGGTAATTTAATAAAGACATATAAGGTGAGAGGTATTGATAGAGTAGACAGCCGACACCTTTCTTGCAGGGTGGAAATTGCTAATATGAGAGGACTTAATTTTAAGGTGATTGGAGGAAAGTATAAGGGACAGGGAGGTTTTCTGTCACACAGAGTAGTGGGTACATTGAATGTGCTGCCAGGGGTAGTGGTTGGGCCAGATACTACTTAATCATCATCATTATGTGCTATGTCGTATGATGTGGGTGGTCATAGTCTTCTATTTGCCTTTAATCTGAGAAGTTCTAATAACCTCTTCAAAACTTTTGCCTGTCCATCCCTTGATGTAACCCATGAATGTCAGATACATTACGGACATTTAAGAGACTCTTAAATAGGCACAGGGAGGAAAGACAAATAGACAGCCCGCAGGAAGGAAGCATCTGATTGATTTTGGAGTAGGTTAAATCATCGGCTCAGTATCATGAGCCGAAGGGCCTGTACTGTTCTGCGTCTGTGTGCTATTAAATGCATCAAAGTACGGTCAACCCTTTTACATGAAGTCAGAAATCAGTCAGTCTCCTCCCATTCAGGATGGAGTAAATCAAAGGCAAACTGTCCCTGTGTCGAGAAGCTGAAGTATACAAGTCATTTATCCAATAGTTAGTGTTCCCAGCTGGAAGTACACTAATGCTTAAGAGAGACACACAAAATGCTGGAGGAACTCAGCAGGCCAGGCCACATCTATGGAAAAAGAGTACAGTCGACGTTATGGCCTAGACCCTTCAGCAGGACTTTTTACTCCACGCCTGCTGAAGAGTCTCAATCCGTAAAGTTAACTGTACTCTTTTCCATGGATGGTGCCTGGCTGCTGAGTTCCTCCAGCATTTTGTGTGTGTTGCCTGGATTCCTAGCATCTGCAGATTTTCTCTTGTTTGTGAATGCTTAAGAGTTTAATTCCCACTTTCCCTACTTCCCATTTTATACAGCTTGTTTCTTTCAGATTCCCTCCCATTGACCCAATCAAAAGGACAGTTAAAATGTTATTGGTTTTACAGTGCTGTGTTTGTCCAAATGCGTTCTCTGCTCTTTACTGTCATGAATCAAACCTTTGTTAAGTAGCAAATTAAATTAGATCCAACCCTTTGTTGAAGTTAGAATCATTAAGTGAATGTTCCCTAACCAGGAAACAGCCATAGTTAGTTGTGAAGGGCCTCAGCCTAACACCAGATAATGCTGCCAACTTTGCTCGTGGTTCTCAAGGAGGCGTTTCTCCTCACTGTCTAACAACCAACTTTAAGATGAAGCTTAACACAAGCTAGGAGAATAGATCTTTGTATTCCTCCTGGCCAGCCTACAACCTGGTGGCATGAACACTAAGTTCTCCAGCCTCTGTTAAACTTTCTTTCTGGCTCCCCCCACTACCACCCTAATAACCATAACATTTTCCCCTTTTCCATCCTCTTCATCTTCCCATCAGCCACACTCTCCAACCTCTGACTCCATCCCCCACAACAACCTTTCCCCTCCCCATCTCCCTCCCTTGATTCCATGCTCCCCCTTTCTGTCCTACCAGATTCCACCATCTCCAGCCCTTTGGCAATTCCACCTATTTCCTCCCAACTTCTTGGGCCATTGCACACACACTCTTCCTCCATCTGCCTATCAATCCCTGTTCACACCCTCCCCCTCCCCCACAGCTCTTGCTGCTCCCCTCCCCTCCCCTCCACATTTATGTACTGGCTATCTCCCTTCTTTCTCTCCAGTACGGATGAAGACTCTCAACCTGAAACATTGTCCACCCATAGATGCTGGCTGACCCATTGAGTTTCCTTCAATAATTTGTGTGCTGCTTTGGTCTGCAGAATCCCTCGATTCTCCATCGAACACCAAGTTTTCTGGTGACAGATCTGAACCCCATGTGCTGTTATCTGAAAGATTCTGACAAAGAGAATAAATTGGGTACCTTTTATCAGTGAATGTAGTAGCTAGGTGAGTGTAATGCTGACGATGTTGTCTTGGGAAAGGTCACTGATGTTCATTCACTTCTCCTGCTTATGGATGTGGAGGATCATTTTGGAGGCACTATTGATGGTATTGAGCAGCGGTCCCCAACCACTGCGCCGCAGACCGGTACCGGGCCGCAAGGAAACGATATGGGTCAGCTGCACCTTTCCTCTTTCCCTGTCATGCACTGTTGAACTTGAACATAGGGTTGCCAACTGTCCCATATCTGCCGGGACATCCTGTATATTGGGCTAAACTGGTTTGTCCCATACGGGACTGCCCTTGTCCCGTATTTCCCCTGCTAAGGTAAAGCATTCCTATGAAAACTTTCGTGCCGAAATGGCGTAAAGTGAAGAAGCAATTACCATTAATTTATATGGGAAAAATTTTTGAGTCTTCCCAGACCCAAAATATAACCTACCAAATCATATCAAATAACACATAAAACCAAAAATAAATAACACTAACGTATAGTAAAAGCAGGAATGATATGATAAATACACAGCCTATATAAAGTAGAAATAATGTATGTGCAGTATAGTCGGGAAGATGAAGGCAAAACCAACTTGTGGTGAAAAAAATCGGCACGTACGTGCATGCGCACATCACATGCGCACGTCACGCATGCGCACACAGGTGCCCACGCAAGGCTTCATGGTCATGGTAGTCTTTCCTGGGGTAAAGTGGCCCGGGACTTGACTGCGACTTTTGTCCTTTATTCGGGAGTGAGAAAGTTGGCAACCCTAACTGTAAAAGACATGTTGAGGTGAGTTTAACCCGACTTGAACACCCCCCACACCCCGGTCGGCCGGTCCGCAAGAATATTGTCAATATTAAACTGGTCCGCGGTGCAAAAGAGGTTGTGGACCCCTGGTATTGAGGACTTAGCTTTTGTGGAGAGAAGCATTCAGGAAGGCAGCAACTTTGAACTTCAGACATTATTTTCCTCAGAAGGCCAAAGGCTGTGCTGGGGCGTTGATGTCACGCTAATTTTGGCTTTCTATGATAGCTTAGTGAACAATACTTGTATTTGCACATGGTCAGAAACTATGCTTCATCATCAATGCCTCACTCACAGAAGCATACAAGAGAATGATCTTTCACTCAATGTCTGCAAAATAATGGTCCTCTACCTACCTGCCCTCACAATGCAACACCACCCTCTGACAATAAATGTCCAAAACAAAACCCTGCAAAATGTGGATCACTTCCAATATCTTGGGAGCCATCTGTAGTGTATAGGTAGACATTAATGAGGGAAAATTTACTTCAGAGGTAGCTTTTGAACCATCACAAACAAGGGAAAATCTCTTGGATGCTGGAAATCTAAGCAATACACACAAAATGCTGGAGGAACTCGGCAGGTCAGGCAGCATCTATGGAAAAGAGTAAACAGTCGACGTTTTGGACTGAGACTCTTCATCAGGACTGGAGAAAAAAAGATGAGGTCAGAGTAAGAAGGTGAGGGGAAGGGGAGAAAGAAATACAAGGTAATAGATGATAGGTGAAACCAGGAGATGGGAAGATGTGAAGTAAAGAGCTGGGAAGTTGATTGGTGAAAGCTATCAAGGGCAGGAGAAGGGGAAATCTGATAGGAGAGGACAGAAGGCCATGGAAGAAAGAGGAAGGGAGCACAACCTGATAGCATGAACATCAATTTCTCGAACTTCTGGTAATGACCCACCCTCTCTTCACCATTTCTCATTCCCATTTCCCCCTCTCACCTGATCTCCTTACTTGCCCATCACCTCTCTCTGGTGTTCCTCCCCCTGTTCTTTCTTCCATGGCCTTCTGTGCATTCCTATCAAATTCTCAGTTCTCCAGCCCTTTATCTTTCACCAATCGAATTCCCAGCTCTTTATTTCACCCCCTCCCCCTCTCCTGGTTTCATCTATCACCTATTACCTTGAACTTCTTCCTACCCTCCTCCCCCCCCCACTTTCTTTCTCTAGCTTCTCATCTTTTTTCTCCAGTTCTGATGAAGGGTCTCAGCCCAAAATATCAACTATTTACTCTTTTCCATCGATGCTCCTGGCCGTCTGAGTACCTCCAGCATCTTGTGTGTGCACCTTTCAAACCAAGCTGCTTTTATCAGGCCTAGTCAGTCTCCCTGTGCCCTTTGATTCTTGTTCAGATCCATCTTGTCTCTGAAGGTGACACCTGTGAAATGGGAGCTTCATTCCATACGTGGAACTCACAGCCAGTTCTGACTCATCTGAACCAAACTGAAACATTTCACAAAAGGTGGTGGATTTGTGTTTGGCCTCAACTCAGAGTCACATCATACCAAGCTTAGGATGAGTCGATCTAAAATTCACTGCAGTCCAAAGAGGAGCTTTCAAAGAATTACTGTCATTACAGTATGTAAAGGTTTTTGAACTCAGTGTCTTTTCCAGGAATAGCACTCTCTCCTGTAACCCTGTGTCCACCAAGATCCTTTGAAAATGCTAGTTTTCAAATATCAACCTTCAATCGGATGGCATGAATATAATTTTCTCTAACTTCTGGTAGTTTCTAACCCTCCCCCTTCTCTTTTTCCATTCTGGTTTCCCTCTTACCCCTTCTTTTCTCCTCACCTCACTATCACCTCCCTCTGGCACCCCTTTACTTTCCCTTTCTCCCATGAGCAGATTCTACTTCCACCTATCACCTTCCAGCTTCTGACTTCATCCTTCCACCTCCACCTACCCATCTTTCCCCTCACCTACCTTCACCCAGCACCTGCCAGCTTGTATTCCTTCTCTTCCTACCACCTTCTTATTCTGAATTCTGCCCCCTTCCTTTCCAGTCCTGATGAAGGATTTTGACCCAAAATGTCGACTGTTTATTCCCCTCCATAAGGTGTTGCCTGACCGCTGAGTTCCTCCAATATTTGTTTGTATGTGTGTTTTCAAGTATTGATTTCCTCCATTTGGTAGATGTGCTAGTTTTCTTTCTTGATCCTTAAAAACTCAGACCTGCCCCCCATGAGCTGGGAATGGTTGGAAACACTGGTATTCAAAGCAAAGTTTTTTAGTTTATTCATGTATGGGATGTGGGTATTGCCAGCTAAGTCAGCATTTATTGCCCATCTCTAGTTGCCCTTGAGAAGGTGGTGATGAGCTGCAGTCCCCGAGGTGTAGGTACACCCACAGTGCTGTTAAGGAGGGAATTCCGTGACTTTGACCCAGCAACAATGAAGGAACAGCGATATGTTCCAAGTCAGGGTGGTGGGTGACTTGGAGGGGGATTTTCAAGTAGTGGTGTTTCCAGGTATGCCAAGTAAGTGGAAAAGAAAAGGAAGGAAATTTAGGCCACTGAACAACTCTTTCACTTTGGGGCCCAGCCATGGTGGAGTTCATTCTCAAAGTGCCCACTATAAATACCCATTGTGTGGAAGCACTCCATGCCCTCATTGCCCTGAGATCAAAATGTTATCTTCTTTCTTTCTCTAAGGCAAGTACCCCATGTTCCCTTATCCTCCTTTCATCTACTGATGGCAGCAGTCATTCTCCATTTCCTACAGTGATGACCCCAGACTTTTCTCACACTTTATTGGCTACCTCCACACACATATCCCCCACCCCCACACACATATCCCCCACCCCCACACACATATCCCCCATCCCCACACACATATCCCCCACCCCCACCCTACGCCTATCTTGGTGCTACTCCTCCATTCTCTGTGGAGAATGCAGCTGCAATGGGGAGATTGATCCCAGGTGATTATCCCTCAGCCAGCATGACTGGGGTTTCCTCCAAGTGCCCCAGTTTCCTCCCACATTCCAAAAGCTGTTACTGAGTATCTTGGCATGCTATCTTGGTGCTGGATGCTTTGCAACACTTGTGGGCTCCACAGCACAATTTCATTTGATGTAAAATGATGCATTTCACTGTATGTTTTGATGTACATGTCATAAATATAATTAATCTTTATCTTTAGTCCTGCATCCAGACTATAGTCCTCCATACCTCTCATCCACGTACCCATCCAAACTTTGCTTAAATGTTACAATTGAACACTTCTGCTGGCTGAACTTCTGTAAATTCATTTTTTAATATAAAGATTTTCAAAGAATATTTGCCATATGCACATCGAACTATCAAACTATACAGTACAATGTGTGGTTTGCATCAACGACCAACATAGTCCAAGAATGCCCTATGGACAGGCTGTTGTACTCTGACAGCAACGAAGCATGCCCACAATTTACTAACCATTGATAAACCCATATATTTTTGGAATTTGATAGGAAACTCGAGCACCTGGAGGAGACCCACACGGTCACAGAAGTGTTTGCAAATTCCTCATAGGCAATGGCAGGAATTGAACCCTGATTGCTGGCGCTGTAAAGCGTTATGTGGGCTGCCATGCTACCATGCCACCTCTGTATTAACTCTTGCTGCTTTCATCTTTATCAGCTTGCACCTCCGATCAGATCATCGGTCGTATGAAACGTACAGCATATATGAGGCCCGTTAGGCCTGTCACACTTCTGCTGGATCTTTGAAACAGTCTTCTCCAAGTGCCATAGGCACTGGCAGGCAACACTCGCCATAACCAAAGGCAGACCCTGACCCCCACGCAATTCCATTCCCTTACTAACACGGGTCACAGCTGGAAATGAAAAGGTGCCCTGAAATTGCACTTCCTCAACACAGGGTTGGTGAAGCTACTCACCACAGCACAGTTACAGCAGAGGCTGAGGTCCACAGGCAAAGCACAGAGCAGAAACCAGCGATTAACCTTGGGGTGAATGAGTTACCGGTCAGGTTCACTATCTTAAGCTTTATCAGCTTTAACAAGCCTCATGACATTTAATGGGATTATTCATACAGTTATTAGCTAAAATAATAGTCATTAATTATGTACAGCACTAGTAAGCAGAGATAGATTCAGTTTTATTGTGACATTATGACCCTTTATGGTTTCCACACCCCTTCTCCTAATCATCAGCTATAAATATAGTTTAATGTGTGAATGAGAAAATGGCCCATGACTTGTACATTTTTACCAAATTGTGACTCAGAATCTATCATTTTTACAATGCCTTCAACAGACTTGACCTTTGGTTGAAACGACTGGGTGTGTTGCCTAATTTACATTCTGTTTCAACACTCTGGGTAAACCTTACTCAATTCCATCTTCCATTGTGCTTAAGTACAAACTTGCCCAGAAAACGTAATATATCACAAAACCTGGGCGAGTCTCCTACAAAGAGAGGAAATAAAGCAGTATTGTTTTACTGTTACAGTTTAAAGTTCCTACTGAGTTTCAGAAGGATCTTTGCTCATGCAGTGAAGACTTCTTCAATTACAGGAAATGTTTCTCATTGATTCTACTCTGCATGCCTGCAAGAAAATAAACTTTAGCGTAGTATATGGTGAAATATACTGTATGTACATTCATAATAAATCAATTTTGAGCTGTGAATGTTTGGTTCTTTTATAACAGTCCAGTAGATTTCCCTGTATTTTGCTTCGTTGGCCATTAAATTATTTAGACTTGCCTCCTTGACTGTCCATAGTGAGGCAAAGGGTCTTGAATCTAGAAGAGAGAAGTATTCACCTCGAAACTCATGTCACTAACTGATCTGAATCCCTGCACTGGAATTCTAAAGGAAATATTGTATCATTTCTTAATGCATGCATTACTAAATGACAACAAAAGAGGACTGTATGTCCTCATAATCTAATCTAATCTAATATGAAACAATTGCTAATCTTCTCTCTAAAGGAAGAAATCAATAGACAATAGGTGCAGAAGTAGACCACTCGGCCCTTCGAGCCTGCACCGCCATTCTGAGTTCATGGCTGATCATCTACTATCAATACCCGGTTCCTGCCTTGTCCCCATAACCCTTGATTCCCCTATCCATAAGATACCTATCTAGCTCCTTCTTGAAAGCATCCAGAGAATTGGCCTCCACTGCCCTCTGAGGCAGCACGTTCCACACCTCCACAACTCTCTGGGAGAAGAAGTTCCTTCTCAACTCTGTCCTAAATGACCTACCCCTTATTCTTAAACCATGCCTTCTGGTACTGGACTCTCCCAGCATCTGGAACATATTTCCTGCCTCTATCTTGTCCAATCCCTTAATAATCTTATATGTCTAAATAGGTACTCAATCTAAATTCTACAGAATTTTGAAACAGTGACATATTAAGTATGATTAAGCAATATTTAAACAAGTTTTCTCATGTGTTTGAATTGAGACAACACCTAAAAAATAATTATTTCATTAAACACATACAAAATGACATGTCAGATAGCCTCTATGGAGAGGAATAAAGAGCTGGTATTTCTGACTGAGTCCTTTCCATCAGGACTGGGAAGGAAGGGGAAAGAATCCAAAATAAGAAGATGGTGGGAGAGAAAAGGGTAAAAGCTAGAAGGTGAGGGGCAACACAGGTGGATGGGGGCAGGAAATGAAGTGAGAAGCTGGGAGATGATAGGTTGAAAAGGTAAAGGGCTGAAGAAGAAGGAATCTGATAGGAGAGGAGCGTGGAGCATAGAAGGAAGGGATGTAGGAGGAGCCCCAGAGGGAGGTGACAGGTACGTGAGGAGAAGAAGAGGGTAAGAGGATAGCCAGAATGGGGAATGGAGAAGAGAGTGGGGGGGTGGGGGAGAAATTACCAGAAGTTAGAGAAATTGATATTCATGTTGTCAGGTTGGAGGCTACCCAGACAAAATAAGAGGTATTATTTCTCCAACTTGAAAGTGGCCTCACCTTGGCTGTAGAGTAGACCGTGAACCAAGATTGGAATGCGTATGGGGAGTGGAATTAAAACGATCGGCCACCAGGAAATCCTGCTTATTGCGGACAGAGCGAAGGTGCAAGTCTGTTGGATGGAAAAGGGAGGTTGGAAATGGGAATACAAGTTTGGAGGTCCCCCCAGTCTACGTCAGGTCTCCAGTTCATTGCAGCTTCCATTTATCCCCCTTGGATAAAGCAAACATAAAATAGGAAAGGTCTGCTCCAGAACTCCCACTGCTTTTTCATGAACCTTTCAAAATGAACTCTGTTGTGGAAAAAAGGGGATGGGGGTTTCTGTTTTATGATGAAGGGACAAGTGTGGATAGGAGACAATCTGGAGAACTGCTGTAACACACCACTAATCAGATCTCCTTTATCAGAATGAATATACCCATTCCAATACAAGTATGATTAGTTAAATTTAGTCACTAAAAGGTAAAGTGCAAATTTAATAGTCTTTTAGCTAATAAACTCTTCTCAGGCTTCCAGCTGGGTACAGGAGTTGATTACAACTGACGTTTTGATGACAAACTTTGCCATCTTCATCAGAGATGATGTCTGGGCATGTCTAGCCCAGTGGTATTTAGTCCCTTGTTGTCTGTTCCTCCTGATTGGTTAGTCCTCATCCAATTAGGTTTCCACTCTCCCACCTTGTTTATAATTGAATTCCAGTTCTGACTTAGAATGAGACCTCAGTTTTTTTTAATTCTTTTCGTCTAGTTTTATTTCAATGGCTTTCTTTACTAGGTGGCCCCAAAAGCCATTGGCATGTCCGTCATAATCAATATCTGTACCTGGCTGGAAGCCCGAGAAGAGTTTATCCGTCATATATGGCAGGAAGGCACTAGATCCTTTTTCAATTTTTTAGCTGTTTGTAGTTTGCTTCAATTATTTTGACAAGCTGATTCTAATTAATCAAGTGAGGAAATAAAGGAATATAATTGTGATTCAAATGGAAATTTAGCTCGTTTAATTGTTACTCGATAACATTTTGCCTCTCTTACAGATTAAACGTCTTTAACATTTAATTTGATTTAAGCAGTTGAGAGCGCCATCTAGCAATTCAAATAACATAGAGTTTTGTGCCCACAGTTCATACAGAGGACATTGCTGAATCAGATGGAGAATACAAATCAGGTACTGTGATTCCTACTCTGACTGAAACATGAATAACTGTAGTTCAACTGTACTGTTCCAGAATTTTTATACCACCTTGTTTTTATTTTATGAATATGGTCTGAAAATAAAACAACATCCTTTTTTGAAATTGAGTATCAAGTAGAAATGATATAAAATATAGAGTCATCATTACATGAACAGTTCTTGTCATGGGAGCTGCTTTCTTTTATGTTTGCACATCCATTAGAGAGCATTAGTTAAAGGATAAGTTATATACAAGTCCCAATGCCCAAAGACCATCTCAGAAATGCATCCTAGGATTATTTTTGGGCAACAGAGCACTATTGATGAAGGAACTAATTTTGACCACATCCTTACACTGGATGCTAACAAATTGTTTTGTTGTCTGCTGTGCTAATTCTGTTTCTGGTGATCAACCCACAGAAAGGGTGAGACAAGGGCACACACACCAATCCTCATAGAAGGATCAGAAGTGGAAAGGGTGAGCAATTTCAAGTCCCGGGCTGTCAACACTTCTGAGGATCTATCCTAGCCCAGCATACTAATGCAGCTACAAAGAAGGCGTGACAAGAGTTAGGAGTTTGAGGAGATGTGGTATATCACCAAAGATGCTCACAAATTTCTACAGATGTACCATATACAGTATTGTAACTGGCTGCATCACTGTATGGTATGGGTGGGGGAAGAATTGCACAGGATTGAAGTAAGCTGCAGAAAGTTGTAAACTCATTCAGCTCGATCATAGACGCTAGCCTCCACAGCATCCAGGACATCTTCAAGGAGCAACACCTCGAAAAGGCAGCACCCATCATTAAGGTGTCTGATCACCCTGGTCATGCCCTCATCTCATTGCTACAATCAGAAAGGAGGAACAGGAGCCTGAAGACACACACTCAATGATTTAGGAACAGCTTCTTCCCCTCTGCCATCAGATTTCTGAATTAACATTGAAACCATGAAAACTGCCACACTACTTCTTTGCCCCTGATTATCATCCTGTCAAACTTATTTTCTTCAAGATAGACTGAAAACAAATCCTAAAATGCACCCTTTGGGTTCATTAATGAACTTTTAAACTACTTCCAGCCATTTAGCATGTCTGTGTAAATTATAATGGATTCAAAATTCAGCCTCTATAATGAAAAGCATTACAAGGCATTTCCGGTCATTTCACATAGAGTGATTTAACCTTGCATTTCTAATATCACTTACTCATGAAAATGTCTTCTTTCAGAGCATTGTAGGCCCACTTAAACTAAATTGTTCTGGGTGTAGCCATCATCAATCACAACCAGGGCAACCTGTTTTAGTAACAAGCAATCAGCTGGAGGAACTCAACAGGTCGAGCAGCAGTTTTGGGAAGGGAAGGAATTATCATCGTTTTGAGTCAAACCCCTACATGAGGTCCTGATGCAAGGTTTTAATCCACAATGTCTATAATTCCTTCTCCTCTCCACAAATCAAGATTGTTTAATGTCACTTCCAGTACACAAGTGTAAAGGAGAATGAAATAATTGTTAGTCCAGATCCAAATCCAATTAACACAAGATAAAAAACACAATAATAAAAAATACAATAAATATAATGTAAATATATGAGATAACTTATATACATGGACTGTATGTCCATAAAGTGATGGCAGGCACTGGAGTGTTTGTACATAAGATGACTAACAGGAAATGATAAAGTAGTGGTGGTTGGGAATTGTAGAGGGGTGGATTAGTGGGTGGACGTGTTGATCAGCTTTACTGCTTGGAGAAAATAACTGTTTTTGAACCTGGCGGTCCTGGAGTGACTGCATAGTCGCCTCCTCCCTGATGTGAGTGGGATGAACAGTCCATGAGCAGGGTGGGTGGGATCCTTCATGATGTAACTGGAATTTGTGCTTTGAGTGGCTGGTAATGTCAAAGTACATGTCAAAAACATTCCTGCCACAAGGACACTCACCAATATGCTAAACAACAGAATCACTCCCTGTCCTAATTACATCATTATCTTTGACTCGTGGCCTGCACCGGCTCCTTCAGGCACCGGCTTCCTTCCTGCCCCCTTCCCAACAACCTAACCACACCAACTACATTTGTATGGTTGGCTGATTGGGCAATATTCATCAAAATACCAAGAGAATAGCAATTGGTGGCGCTGGGGCTGTTGCCAGAGATCCTGATGCAATCCTGACCTTAGGTGCTGTCTGCAGATTACCACTGTGCCCTTTCCCTCCAGGACAGTGTCATCACACAGTCCAAAGACCTGTGGGTTGTGAGTTAATTGACCACTGTAAATTACCTCTAATATGTAAGTAGGTAATGGAATCTGGGATTGTTGATGAGAATGCGGAGGGAACTGAAAAATGGGATTAAAGTAAGATCATTGTAAATGTGTGACTGATGGCCAGCACAGATGAAGGTCCAACAGGCCTCTTTCAGTGCTGCATCTCTCTCTCTCTGACTCTGCATGAGAACGCCTGCCTTTATTGGAAAAGCAAATTATGGAACTGACCTGAACCTGAATCCGAACCACAGGACGATAAACTTCAATGCTTTGAGTCAGGTGTGAAAATGTCAACCAAGAATAGATCTTCAAAGATTCAAAGTACTTTTATTATCAAAGTATGTTTGCAGTATACAACCCAGAGCTTCATCTTCACTCACACAGCTACAAAATAAAGAAACCCATGGAACTCATTCAAAGAAAAACATCAAAACCCCAACGTGCAAAAAAAAGAACAAATCACGCAAGCAGCAAAAAAAAACAAGCGAAAAATACAGAATATAAAACATCACAGCACACAGTCAACAAAACAGTCCCTTAATCTTAACATAATTAAGATTATAGTTGGTCACGTAATATAATATTTAAACTTACCCCAAAAAAGTCGTGTTTAAGATAATGAAATATTTCAAAATACACAGCCAGTTCAATCATGTGGCTGCTGAAATATTTATGTGTTTTACAAACATTTACCTATTGCTATTTAACAAGGGAACAGCATTTTTTATGTGAAAGCATTGAGGTTCTTATGAAGAGGTGCAGTCGACGTTTCAGGCCGAGACCCTACGTCCTGATGAAGGGTCTTGGCCTGAAACGTCGACTGCACCTCTTCCTACAGATGCTGCTTGGCCTGCTGCGTTCACCAGCAACTTTGATGTGTGTTGCTTGAATTTCCAGCATCTGCAGAATTCCTGTTGTTTGAGGTTCTTATGAGCTGTTTGCTGCATCACAATGAGGTAGCCGGATGCAATATAAGTTAATAGTGGCAGTAAACCTCACCTTGAACTTTGCCTCAAGATGTAGGTGAATATTTTATGACGATAAAGCTATTACAGACTTGTGGAAGCCACTGTCTTTGACTGGCTGAAGCCTGTAAGGTTAATAACAGATAGTCTTCTTGGAAAACATTTGGTTGGGTTACTGCCAGGACCCTACAAGGTTATGTAGATAGCACTGAAGTTGGCAATGACTCAAAATCAATAGTCCACAATTCTATCCCAGTTCTGATGAAGGGTGTTTGACCTCAACAGCTAACTCAGTTTCTCTTTCAGCAGGGCCGCTTGGTCTGCTGGGCGAGTCCAGATTTCTGGCACCTGCAGTTCCTCGGGTACCTGGAGGCTAGTTAGTGTGAATTGTAGTCTGGGTCCTCAGAAGGCCGAAGTTCAGTCATGAAGGGAACGCTTAAAGGGAGAGTAACCTAGAATCATAAAGGTTTTGAGGTTGAGTATTTTCTCATAATGCAACAGTCTTTAGCTTGAGCAGTCCCGGAAAGCACGTGATGCTAAATCCATGCACTACTGCCTCTTTTATTTCTAAACTTGTTCTCTGCAATGATCACAGTGCAACAGTAACAGTTTGCTTATTTAAACTCAGAGCTGTTTTGCTCTCAGAGGAACAAGCCATCAAGGGCACTGGAAGAAGAGTCTTCAAATAGCTTTCCTGCTAAGTAAGTGGGTAGTAGGTTATTGCAGAGAGACGGGAATATCTATGTGTCTGACATAGATATTGCATAGACAATTCTGTATGAAGCACATAGGAATATTATCTTTGTGGGTACAATCAGAGCAAACAGTAGAGAAAGATTGAGGGACCCAATAGCCGTCTCCTGCTCCTACTTCAAATATTTGTTTTTCACTGATTTCATCCAGATCACCATTCTTTTAAAAGGCAGCTGTAATTAAATTTAATGCTGTCGAACTTCCAGCTGATTTTGATGACTTGGTAGTGTAGCAGTTAGCTTAAAGCTATTACAGCGCCAGCAACCTGCATTCAGTTCTGCGGCTGTCCACAAGGAGTTTGTACGTTCTGTCTGTGACCATGTGCATTTACTCCTAGTGATCCAGTTTCCTCCCATATTCCAAAGATCCGGTTCGCAGGGTAACTTGTGGCATGGTTGTACTAGGGCAGCGCGGTTTTGTTGTGCAGAGGGGGACCTGTTACCGTGCTGTATCTATAATTATAAAAAATAGAAAAACAAATAAAATTTATTTTATTTGTAAAATAAGCACTGGGGATGTTTAGCTTCTCAGTAGATCAACAAACTTAGCATCTGCTTGGACAAAAACTAGAATCATCTAGTGAACTGGTTTAATACAACTTCAAACATATCCTAAAATGTACCTGGCAAGATATTATCAAGAAAATAAATAGATATTCAAAAAACTGCTTCTATTTAAAATGCCTTACCGGATTAATTTATGTTATATGCCTCACCTTCTGTGATGTGGTAACTATGCGTGGGGACGGTTGGGCAGAGTAATACCACTGTTGATATCAACGATGTTATAGACCAAAGGTGATATATTTTGAGGATCATGCAGTCTTGATATAAGCTATTGTGAATTATTATAGTTTCTGTTATTGTGCTGGGTGTGGTTTTAATGTTGTTTCAAAGCGAAACTGTGTGAGTTAGATATCGTTTGGTTTCTGATTGCTTGGTAATCATCAAGTCATGAGACGCGCAATTCCCTATGATGGGAAAACTATGATAAAACCATAAATAGTTGTGATCCATAGAATGACATCGATTAACATTAGATTGATAGACTGGTGCAAAGATTTCTCTTGGCTCCTGCAGGAAACTAGCTCAAGGCTTTCCTGAAGTCATTCAAGTTAAATTAATTGGTCTGCAGACCAAAATGACAGTTTTTATACACTGTTTTGCCTTTATTTTCCCTTTTAACCCTTTCTCAACATCATTCAATCATTCCCTCTGGTCTACTTTCTCACAGATAATGATAGGCAAACAGCCATCCACCCAGGTGGTTTCTATATACAGTACATCTATATTTGGATAGAGAAGACTAGATATTTCAGCAAGAATATACATTAAATGCAAATAGTTTGAAAGAAGTTTTAATCCTGATTCTAACTAATGTTCCAGACTTTAAACATACAAGGGGTGATTGATAAGTTTGTGGCCTAAGGTAGAAGGAAATGAGTTATACAGCTCTCGTTACATGCACATGCAGTTCAACTGTTTGAGTGATTATGCAGAAAGTTTGAAATTAATAACTCTTCTCCTTCTACCTTAGGCCACGAACATCAATCACCCCGATGAGTTATTAACCTCAAACTTTCTGCATAATCGCTCAAAGAGTTGAACTGCAAGTGCATGTAATAAGAGCTGTATAACTCATCTCCTTCTACCTTAGGCCACGAACTTATCAATCACCCTTCTGAGGGCACTTTCTGGAGGTTCAGGATAGTCATAGTCATAGTCATACTTTATTGATCCCGGAGGAAATTGGTTTTCATTACAGTTGCACCATAAATAATTAAATAGTAATATGTAAATTATGCCAGGAAATAAGTCCAGGACCAGCCTATCAGCACAGGGTGTCTGACCCTCCAAGGGAGGAGTTGTAAAGTTTGATGGCCACAGGCAGGAATGACTTCCTATGACGCTCTGTGTTGCATCTCGGTGGAATGAGTCTCGGACTGAATGTACTCCTGTGCCCACCCAGTACATTATGTAGTGGATGGGAGACATTGTCCAAGATGACATGCAACTTGGACAGCATCCTCTTTTCAGACACCACCGTCAGAGAGTCCAGTTCCATCCCCACAACATCACTGGCCTTATGAATAAGTTTGTTGATTCTGTTGGTGTCTACTACCCTCAGCCTGCTGCCCCAGCACACAACAGCAAACATGATCGCACTGGCCACCACAGACTCGTAGAACATCCTCAGCATCGTCCGGCAGATTTTAAAGGACCTCAGTCTCCTCAGGAAATAGAGACGGCTCTGAACCTTCTTGTAGACAGCCTCAGTGTTCTTTGATCAGTCCAGTTTATTGTCAATTCCGTATGGTCCACAACCGCTGGACTAAATGTGTAAATGTAGGAGGGGACTATGTTGAAAAATAAATGTGCTAGGTTTTCTAAAATTGACTCCTTCGACCTTAGGCCACAAACTTATCAATCACCTCTCGTATACAGTGCCTATAAAAAGTATTTGCCCTGCCCCCTCCCGGAAGTTTTAATGTTTTATTATTTTATAATATTGAATCACAGTGGATTAATTTGGCTTTTCTGACACTGATCAACAGAAAAAGAAATTAATTTATAATTAATTCAGATCACTTTGTGGAGATCTCTTTTCACTTTGACACGAAAGGGTCTTTTTCTGTTGATCACTGTCAAAAAAGCCAAATTAAATCTATTGTGATTCAATGTTGTACAACAATAAAACATGAAAACTTGCAGGGGGGGTGAATACTTTTTATCGGCATTGTAAACATTGAATCACTAGGCACCAACAAACATTTCTACTAAGTTTATACAATATCACAGAGTCAGTGGAAAAAAATTAAAGGTGTTAAATTATTTATCTAAATTCATAGTTCTGAAAGCTTGGGCAGATTTTTTTTCACTTTTCACTTACTCCTACAGGAGTAGGTGCTTGATAGTTATTAGATCTAAAATGTACTCTCAGTCCATACATTTGACCTGGGTCTGCATGCTTCAGAATTTTCATTTCATTAGGCATAATTTTTGAGTTAAAGTCACTTTGTCAACAAAGAAGAAAGCTCGGTTTTCTTCTTTGACAGTAGTGTAGCATGTAGCATGACACTATTACAGTTCTGGGCATTCCCAAATTCGGAATTCAATTCCATCACTGTCTGTAAGGATTTTGGATGTTCTTCCCATGACGGCATGAGTTTCCTCCGGGTGCTTTGGTTTCCTCCTACAATCTAAATGCGTACTGGTGAGGAGGTTAATTAGTTATTGTAAATTGTCCTGTGATTAAGCTAGTGTTGAATAGCTGGGGTTGCTGGGTGGAGCAGCTCACTGGGCTGGAAGGGCCTGTTCTGTGCTGTATCTGTATATAAAATAAAGTTAAAATCCGTGCAGGCAAAATTTACTTGTCTCCCTCCTCCTCAAAGTCTATGACTTGTTTCTAATGGACCTCAGTGAAGCACAAGAGCCAATTGGTGAAAGATCAGTGAGTCATGGCGATAAGCAAGGTAGGAATTATCTGATGAGGGCTGCCAGTTTTGATGTCAGTGAAAGCACAGATGAAATTACAGTACTGTTTTACTGTTGAATGGTATGTTGATACACTATTTCTGCTATCTATAATTTCTCTTTGTTTCTTCTTTTGTAAATCCAATAGATGGCAACCAAGTCACTTTAGGTAAGTACTTTAAACAATTGTGCTTATATTTTCAAGTACTATTCATTCATTCAATAATTCTGATCTCACAGGGTTCCGATTAAAATCATAAATAAAAGTTGTCATCATAACAAACTTTTTGATATTTCCCATTAAAACAGATATTTATTCAATAAACAAATAACTGGAAAAAAACACTTTATACAATATCTTAAGTAACTGAAAAACAACTGAAAGTTCAGCCAACACACATCAAAGTTGCTGGATCTCGGGATGAAGGGTCTCGGCCCGAAACGTCGACTGCACCTCTTCCTAGAGATGCTGCCTGGCCTGCTGCGTTCACCAGCAACTTTGATGTGTGTTGCTTGAATTTCCAGCATCTGCAGAATTCCTCGTGTGAAAGTTCAGCCAATATGTCTTACATTTCAGACATATGGGGAACCCAGCAGAGTTAGGGCGGAGCTTTATAAATACCATTGTCAGTGAAGCTATTTTAACTCAGGTTAAAATGATGCATTCACTTCAACTGCCTCTGAACTTACTCTGAAAATTATGGAATGAGAGAGGGAAGGCATCAGACATCTTTTATTTGTGAAATAAATGAGCTGATAGATGACACTGAATCAAATGAAGGGACTTCCATGGTCCAATGTCCTCTCCTGTAGATTTCTTCTTCTTCGGTCTTTTACCTGACTGCCTATCCTCTTTGCCCCTCCTGACTGTCACCCAGTTACTTGTGTCCTACAGCTTCAGTATATCACCCTCCCAGTGTCACTTGTCAATCAACCCATCAGCCTCCTGAATGATCTGGAGTTCCTCCATTTCCAGCTCCAGTTCCTAAATAAGATCTGTAAGAAGCTGCCGCTGGATGCACTTCTCACAGATGTCGTCATCAGGGACAATGGTGGTCTCTCGACCTTCCCTCTTCCCACAAGAGGAGCATTTCACTAGCTTGTTTGGCATCCCCACTGCACTAACTCTGTAATAAGAAAGAAAGAAAGAAAATGAAGTGAAAAAAATCTACCTAAAGCTTCACCCCTTCTCGCCTAAGTCACTTGATCCAAAGCTTCAACTCCCCACTCTATCACTGATCCAATTACACAATGCCCACTCACAAAATGGCCACTCCCCTTAAAATTAAGAATTTTTTATTGGCCCTTGCCAAATGCCTAATTATGCAAAATCCAACATCACCTCAGGAACTGTGGCACGCAGAAAGTCCCAACTGCCCCTGCCGGTTGCTTTTGAAATCCCTCTCCTGTTACGCACAATCCAACATCTCCTCAGGAACTGCAGTGCACAGAATGCCCTCCAGCATTTTATGTGAGTTACTCTAAGAAATGCATCTGTTTTTCTTCTCCAGGTGACATTCTGGCCATTATATTTGGGATCCTGTTTGGATGCACGGTTTTGGTCTTTGTAATTTATGTGTTGCGACAAAGGAAAAGACGAAGGTGAGAGTGATGAGAACCTTTTATTATCCACTTCAGACCTAATCAGAAACTGCCAACAGTGATGTAATAGAATGCAATGTTAAATGCTTCAGTCCATTAGGAGAGTTTTACTTTTAAAAAATACTGACCTAGTTTCATCGACCTATTTAACACTGAAGACTTCTTACCAACATTCATAAACCAACAAAAGAAAAGCATGATTCACCACACGCTCCAGCTTGTAATTGGTGTATTGAACGCCTTTTTAAATTTATTATAGTTACACCCAAGGTGCAGGAGTGCCCACTCCGACTATTGAGGCCTGTTACAGTGGAGTAAGGTTAGATCACCACATTATGTTATGAATCTGTTTCGAAGCTCTACCTCCTTTCAGCATATTTATTTTGGAATCCACACCACCCCCCAGCACCACGAGATCCTGTTTCCCCTTCATGATGCAGAATTAAGTTAGTTATTAATTAAGTTAGTTTTAATGTAACATGTGGCCAAGTGGTTAAGGCATTGGACTAGCTACCTGAAGGTCATGAGTCCGAGCCCAGTCAAGGGAATGTGTTGTGTCCTTGAGCAAAGCACTTAATCACACATTGCTCTGTGACAACATTGGTGCCAAGCTGTATGAGTCCTAATGCCCTTCCCTTGGACAACATTGGTGTCATGGAGAGGGGAGACTTGCAGCATGGGTACCTGCTGGTCTTCCAAACAACCTTGCTCAGGCCTGTGCCCTGGAGAGTGAAGACTTTCCAGGCGTAGATCCATGGTCTCGCAAGACTAACGGATGCCATAAAATAAATTAAACATGTCTGCTGCCCAGACATGCTCTCACTTCCTTTGAAGTAAAGGTCAGATTCTTGGGTGAAGCTCTGGATCTTTCTCAACGGGCAAGTAATCGTAAAATTTCTATCAGCTGAGGAGATGGTGACATTTACCAGGTCTGGTCAGAAACACCACCATTCAAACAATAGTTATTTTGACTAAACTGCCTTCTGTTCTGGAGAAGCATCCACTCTAGACAACAATTTTCACCTGGTCACCAGTCAAACTTCTTGTCTCTGTCCCCAACAGTATCATGGGCAGCACGGTACCACAGTGGTTAGCGTAATGTTTTTCAGCACCAGTGGTCACCGATCACGGGTTCAAATCCCATCGTTGTCTGTAAGGAGTTTGTACATTCTCCCCATGACTGCGCGGGTTTCCTCTGGGTGCTCCAATTTCCTCCCACAGTCCAAAGATCTACGGTTCGGGTTAGTGAGTTGTGCCCTATGTTATGTTGGCGCTGGAAGTCTGGCAATAAATGCTGGCTGCCCAACAAAATCCTCACCTATATGATTTGACTCAGACAGCACATTTCACCGTTTGTTTCTTCATACATGTGACAAATAAATCTAATCTCTTTTTAATGTTTCTCTGAACAATCCTACTTCACTACAGATAGTTACTTCTTAACAGTGCAAAGTCGAGATGGATATTTTTCTCTCTGAGGGTTATAGGTCTTTGCAACCCTCTTCCAGAAAGTGAAGTGGAAGGCATCTTTGAATATTGTTAATGCATAAGTAGACTGATATTCAAAAAGCAAGAGGATGAAACGTTATCACGGGTAGATGGAAATCTGGAGTGGATATTAGAATCAAATCAGTCATGATCTTATTAAGGTTCAAGATTGTTTAATGTTATTTCCAGTATAGAAGTGTAAAGGAGAACAACATAATTGTTACTCTGGATATGATGGAGCACAAAAAAACCCCACAATAAATAAAGAACAATGAGACTTACAGGAAGATGTTCCCTGCTTGGCATTGCTGCTTGTCGCACCTCCACCAGTGTCCTTAGGTCAGCTGTAGAGTCATCAGCCAGGGACCGCCATTCACTCCCTTAGCCCTTGTACACCTCCTGGTGGTGGAGCAGGTGTCTCCCTGCCACCCCCTGCAGCTTTCAATGGGGTTAGTTGGTCCCTCAATTTCTGTCCTTCCTCCTCAGCCACAGCCAAAGCTGCCCTTTTCTGCCTCTTCAGCCGACTCTCTGGTGGCCTTCCTGAGCTTTGCTCCCATCCCTGTTGTATCATGGAGTAACCTCGTCGCTGATGTGCTGATTAAGCCCCAGCATCCTACCTCCACAGGGTAGATAATAAAAGAAACACAATAAGTATAAGTACATAATTAAATGGCAAAGCAGGCTTGAGGAACTGGTTAGCCTACTAGTCCTTCTAATTCCTCTATTTATTATATATATATAAATAAATTATTCTCCACTGGGGTAAAGTTCATGGTATGATTGACAGCACCAGTAAGTACATATTTTAACCTTGAGCTAAAGATAAAATAATTATTTTCAGAAATAGTCATGGAGTTCCATTTAGCCATTATAGTCCATTTGAAAATATAATGGGTGGTCTTCACAACATCAGTCAATCATATGGTATCAAGCATCTGCGGAGTTGAACTTAAAGAAAATAAGTTTTAATTCTCCTCATATAATCTCATCTCAAAGTCAGAGATTCTTAGATTAATGGGCTAAAACTCCTGAAAATAATGTTTCCAAGCATGCATTATTTAACTAAAGTCGGCATAAAATAGTACACAAAATAGTTTGCATCGCCAGCTATGATTATAATGGTGGCACCTGGAGGATCCAAGTTCAGAGACCAGGCTCTTCTTTCACTGGAACAAAAATAATCCAAAGGCTCTATCCTGATTTAAGAACATAGAAGAGTACTGCAATTCAGCCCATGATAATGTGCCAACCCTTCAATCCACTCCAAGATAAATCTAATGCTTCCCTCCCACATAGCCCTCCATTTTCCTTTCATCTATCTAACGTAAGAGACTCTTAAATATCTCTAATGTATCTGCCTCTACCATCACCCCTGGCGACACATTCCACACACCCACCACTCCATGTAAGACCCCTGTACTTTGCTCCAATCATCTTAAAATGTGGCCCTCTTTTGTTAGCCATTCCCACCATGGCAAAAAGGCGCTGGCTGTCCACACCATCTACGCACTTCTTCACTTTGTATACCTCCATCCTGGTTCAATCCAAAAAACACTCCAGCTTTCTCAACCTTTCGCTGAAGTGGATCCAATAAATATGGTGGACATGATCATCCCAAGTATCAGTTCCCATGTGTGCCAAGTGCTCATTTACTGTATTTCAAAGGGGATAAGTAGGATCCACAGTCCTGTCCCTGTTCGGTTATTTCTCGCTTAACACTGCCACAGACCTTTATCAACCGCATATTATACCATGCCTGACTGGAAATGAATTCCCCGATTGCAGTCCCACTCGATACTTAACTAACATATTTATATCAGCTAAACTCCACTTCAGAGTTTAACATTTTAAATCTTCCATTCTGAAAAATATGTTTATTGTAAGGTAACACACACAGAATGCTGAAGAGTCTCTGCCAGAGCATCGACTCTTTATTCCTTTCTATAGATGCTACCTGACCACCCAAGTTCCTCCAGCATTCTGTGTGTGTGACACTCTGGATTTCCAGCATCTGTGGAATCTCTTGTGTTTATTTATTGTAAACACCTGAGATCTCTTACCTGTTTTAGTTTCTGACTCTCTTTTGAAGACACTGAGTACAATTTTCTGTTTTAATGTTGCCTTTTCAGCTTAACTACTGAAGGTGGACAGAAGGTGATTTATAAACCAACGACTACAATGGAGGCATGAGACTGCAGTGAATATCTACTTCTTCCAAATCTGGAACTGAAAATGGCTGATCGAACCAAAGTTATTGATTTCTAGAGAACAAGCTGTTTGCTTGTTCTCTGCCATTGTCAGATTTGGTTCAGTTATTGTGCTTATATACATATTATCTTGTTCGTTATTAATAGAAAATGTTGCAGCATCAATCTGTTGTGATCTGAATGCAAAGGGTAAAAATGACAGGGTACAGGATGAAGTGGAGTTTACCATTCAGATCTCTTCTATCTACCTTGCCATAGCCTAATCCTCTGTTAAACCTATTACAGATAGGCATCCACTATGCTATGGGGTTGAGGAATGGTTCCCTTATCTGCATTGGAGTAAATTGACCACTGTAAATTGCCCTTCATATGTAGATGAATGGTAGACTCCAGGGACAGAGGCACTTCATGGGAATGTGGGGAAAAAAAAATTGGGTTAGGTTAGGGCTAATGTATGTAATGCTTGATTGTTAGTGGGCCAAGGGGCTCGTTTATATTCTGTATATCTTCGACTCTAAAAAGAAAAAGCAGTATAGCTGGTAAATTAGGGATAGAGGCAGAAGAAACTTCAGGTACAGGAACTTAAAGCAAAATACAAGCTGCTGAAAGAACACAGCAGGTCAGACAGCATCTGTGAGGGAAAAGGATAATGGACATCGTACTGTAGTTAAACAACTTCAAGTGAATAACTGAATGCTTATCAAAACTTTTTTTATTTTGCATTCATATTCTATCCTCAATATGTCAGGAAAATATTACTGATAGTTGTGGGAAAAGGAATGTGGTTGAACAGTATTTGGGAATATTACTGAACGGGAGTGATGCTGATTATCCACAGGGTTACACGTGTAAAATGTGTTTGGTAGGGATAGTTGGATGTTGTGGCATTAGGATTTGCATAGATAAATACTTATGTTCTTGGACTGATCAGTACTAAGAATTGACAAGTTTGACACAGTGAATGTGTTTTAACAGCATTATTGCAGCTCGTGTTTCTGTTACAGTGTAGGTGTTTTTTGAGAGTCACGAAAAACTGTAATTTCAAATCAGCAGATAAGACTCCAAGTCTTATTGCCTTCAGGGAAATGCTACAATAATTTGCATTATGTATACAATGGTATTTAATTCATGAAGTCTCAATGGGTTTCATAGTTTAATTTAGATGGGGAAACGGATTTATAAAAAGAATGGGAAAATGACTGGATAAATTTAAGTGAGAGTTATCTAGAGAGTGGAGCTGAAGGTTTGATATTCTGATGGGGTGAAGGGACCCAAAGCGATTGTTGGGTAGATTCAAACCTGGCAGAAGATGGCAACACAGAATGAGGCAGCTCTTAGAAGAACTGAAAAACAAGGCTGAATACTTTGAATTTATAATTTTGACAGACAGATTAACCTGGTGGGTTGGACCGAATAGGATTAGTTTTAACCTAGGTTCTAATAACATGTGAAATTACATCCACAATTTGTTACTTTGTATGGATTTTACTTTGCAGGGGCATATTAAAGGAACTATTTCAAAGCACAGCATTAAAATTGAACAAAAGAATCGCTCTGATTTCAAAATGTCTTGGCAATACCATTGACAGTGAATAAAATCTTCCTCTTCAAAGGTGTTTTTCTGTTATCTAAGTTTCTTGCAATTTAATCTTCACCTCAAACCATATGGGTATAACTGTTATCAATATGGCAGAGAGACTCCCGAATAATGATATACCGGGCCCCCACCCCATCTCCCAGGAAATAGACACAAGAGATTTTGCAGAGCTGGAAATCTGGAGCAACACACACAAAATGCTCGTCAAGCAGCATTAGTGGAGGGAAATAACAGGCCTAGACCTTTCATCAGGACAGTCCTGCTGAAAGGTCTCAACCTGAAATGTTGACTGTTTATTTCTCTCTATGGCTATTATCTGATCTGCTGAGTTCCTCCAGCATTGTGCATATAAAATGAGAAATTATGCTGGCCCGCTGGCAACCAACTTGGCTCCCATTGGCACATGTTTGACTGTCCAAATACAAATCCCTGAGATAAGGGAAAGTTTCCAATGACAGGAGAAGTGATATTTAGACAATGTTGAATTATGAAACTAGAATATTGTCAGAGCTAATGTCATTCAAGTGAGAATTTAAACCCAGCAACTGACTGTCTCAAAGTGAATGTAAAAGAAAAAGTCACACTATTTTGAACTATAGCATGGAAGTTATCTTTTGTGTACTATCCGTTTTAGGCAGTCTCTGGGTAAAGAACTGGTTCTGTTTTTACAGGTGTCCCCAAGTTGAATTTGTCCTCAAGCCAGAAAATACACAAAAATCGCTCAATAAAACGAGACTGCACCTCTAAAGTATTGTAATGAACGGTATCATAAACACAGAAGTTTAACAAGAAAGAACGATTATTACAGGGAGAGAGAGAGACTAGTTCCGCCATTTGCAGGAAAGAAAATATGTTCATATGTACAGATGTCCTTAACTCTGGTATCACACCAGTGCCATTAAAACTGGATTATCTGATTAATATTACATTGCTTTTTGTGGGGACTTGCTGAGCGTATCACAACCTAGTCTTCTCCATCTCTCGTGTCACCCAAATGATATCCTTGATATCAGTGTGCATCTTGATTATACTCCCTTTATGGCAAGTACATCCCTTTATAGAGAAACATGCAAATTGAATGCAGTCCTGCAGGCGAAGTCTCCAAGGCTTTGTGCCCAACTGAGTCAACCTTTGATTGGACTGAGCTCTCTAATATGATCACTTCATTGCTGCTATGTGTCCATTATCTGGTCTCGCTCAGTTGTGAGGTGTTGTCACTATCGTCTTACAGACTCCAGTGGTTATAACAAACATTAACTGCAGAAAATGCCACACAGCGTTACAGCACAGAAAAAGGCCCTTTGGCCCATCTAGTCCATGCCAAACTGTTTTTCTGCCTTGTCCCACCTACCCATACTTAGACCATAGCCCTCAAAACCTCTCTCGCCCACTTCCCTATCCAAACTTCTCTTTAATGTTCCAATTGAACTCTATCCATCACTTCCACAGACAACTCATTCCGCATTTACACCACCCTCTGAACATAGTAGCTCCCCCTCAAGTTCCCCTTAAATATTTTACTTTAAACCTACGACCTTCAGTTCTAGTCTCACCCAACCTCAGTGGAAAAAGCTTGCATGTATTTACCCTATCTCTAGCCCACATAACTTGTATACCTCCACAAGATCTCCCCTCATTCTCCTACACTCCAGGGAATAAACATAACCTATTCAGCCTTTCCCTATAACTCAGGAACTCAAGTCCCACAACATCCTTGAAAGTTTTTGCAGTACTTTTTCAATCTTATGGATATGTTTCCTGTTGGTAGGTGACCAGAATGACACACAATACATCTATATACTACTAAAACCCTCATGCTCTGTTTGTCTGTTTGTGACCTCCAATTAGTGCAAACAGTGCATTACAGCGGCACTATTTTTGGCTGAATCAACTTAAAATGTGCTAACTTACAGAATGCAGGCAAGGTTTAGGGTTATATATTCATTAAAAATTGCTCACTCGCCAAAATCAACAGCCCCGCTTTCACCCAAGAGCCGATGTCAGCCATGATGGAAACCGCGACGCGACACCATGACAAATGTGCACGGCCAGCCTCAGAAGTGACTCAGGATGCTCACAGCAGTGATACCAACCAGAGCAAAAGGGCAGGGTAGCTCTATTTCGAGCGGTCACATTCTGCTAATCACCATCAGCATGTGCAGGATTGGGACAGATCAAACTGAGATCCATCAATAAGAGATAATTAAATCTTATTGTAATGACATACTTCGAGACATCCATCAAACCCTTTGCTGAAGTCAAAGGACAGCGGTGACTATATCACGTCCATTTAGGAGAGCGCCAACCACATCATCAAGAATAATCAGCATCCTGGAGGCTTTGGTGTTACTGCTTCGTATCTTCTATCCAGCATTTGGGTAAAAAAAATATGGTCAGTTTAATTATGCCACATGGAAAGAGAAGGGGGACATTACGGTCAAGAGATGACGCCAAACGTTGTCGGGAAGCGGCAAGGAGAGGGAGAGAACAAGAATCAGATGAGGCCAGGGCCGCACGACTCTAGGATCAAAGAGTCAGGACAAAAAAGATGAGAGAAGAAGAGACAAAGGAGCTGAGAAATGCATGTCTCCAGGATCAGAGACAAACAACAAACAGCAGAAGAGATGAAGAGACAGGGGATGAAAGGGTTGCATGTCTCCAGAATGACAAAAACAGGCACAGGATGAGGAGAGAGGAAGAGACAAAGGAGCTGAGAAATGCACGTCTCCAAGATCAGAGACAAAGAATAAACAGCAGAAGAGATGAAGAGACGGCGGATGAAAGGACTGCACGTCTCCAGAATGACGAGAGGCACAAGGGTGGCAGATCAACCAGAAATGATGCCATCAAAAGTGTCCTTCATTAAATGAGGATGAGCTATATTTGCCTTGCTACAGGTTGTTCTTCTTTAATAAATTGAGGTTTTCTTCTTCAATTTCCAAAGCAAAGCGATACCAATAGCATTCAGGAAAATTTAATGTTCATTCTGTTCACATCAGACTGCTCTACCTTTCTCTCAAAGGGTGCCCCAACGGGTCACCCGTTGTCTAGTATAATGTAATAATAATGAAACTTTACCACCAGCTTGGATGGGTGTACCTAATGTACCTTCCTTCACCATCAGCCCTGGCAACACATTCCTTGCATCTACCACTCTCTGTGTAAAAAAACCTACCTGACCTCCCCCTATACTTTCCTCCAAACACCTTAAAATTATGCCCTCTGGTTTTAGCTATTTCTGCCACAGGAAAATATCACAGTCTATCTATTCTATCGTCTCATCCTCCTTCACTGCAAAAAGCCCAGGTTCACTCAAACTATCCTCGTACGACATGCTCTCTAATCCAGACAGCATCCTAGTAAATCTCCTCAGCACCCTTTCTAAAGCTTCCACATTCTTTCTATAATGTGGTGATCAGAACTGAACACAATACTCCAAGTCACGAGTTGACCAGAACTGAACTCAATACTCCAATACATACTACATTCGGTTACTGACATAGTTTCAATGCAAGTGAAATTTGATCACCCTCACCATGTTCACCAGTTCATTTGAATGACTTTGGAGCAACACCTGTTAGCGCAAATCGAGGTTAGTTAATGGTCAGAATTCACAATCGCATGGACAAACAGAGATCGGCACTAATTATTAGTTTTGCAGAAAGTTCTTGATTTGAAGAAATAGAAAAAAATCTTCAATCTGTCCAGCTTCTCATTTGTCATGGTTTTCTTCCTAGGTCCTCGAATGCATTAGTTTGCTTCTGTTGTTAGTGATTTGTCTAAGGCCATGCACCTTCTGTTTCCTTCAATTCAACTCAGCAAGCAAAATGTTGTCTAAAAGTTGACTGTATGCATTGTTCTGGCATTTCAAATTATAGATTTTGTATTTCATTTTTATAATGTAATGTGTTACTAATGGGAAACAGACACCTTGGTAAGATTGCAAAATTGGGGAATATAATCAAAAAACAAGAATAAATGTGTCAAATGACTTGCAAATTGCTAAATAATTATGTTATAGAGATCAAATAAGATATATACACAAAAAAGCATGAGGGGAAAGAAGATGAAAAATGCTTAAAGCCTGTTTTAAAACTCACACCTCCTCTTTTCAAACCCCTCATGATCTTGTCCTGAGCTCTTTATGTAATCTCTTCCAGATCCATATCCTCAGACACGCTTGCACTCCCTTAAATATAGGATCTTTAAGAAACCAGATTTAATTGGGGGCCCTCGCTCCTTTGTCAATGCTCTGGAACTCTCTTCTCTAGACCTCTTCCCTCAAGGATGAGTTTTAGTCATCTGCCCTAATATTTATTTATGTAGCTTCATGTCAATTTTCTTTTTGATGGCACTCCTATGAAACACATAGAAAGGTTAAGTGTCCTGTAAAAATGAAAAATAGAAATTGTCATGATGTAACTAAATACCCTACGAATAACTTTGATTTATACAAGCATGGTAATTTTAATTGGTATACGTAGCTTTGCAGGGCACTTCTACCCAAATGTGCAGTAAGGTTCTCAAACACAAAATACTCTGCAGATGCTGGGGTCAAAGCAACACTCACAACACGCTGGAGGAACTCAGCAAATCTGGCAGCATCCGTGGAAACGATCAGTCAACGTTTCGGGCCAGACCCTTCATCAGGACTGAAGAGGGAAGGAGCAGAGGCCCTATAAAGAAGGTGGGGGGAGGGTGGGAAGGAGAAGACTGGTAGGTTCCAGGTGAAAAACCAGTAAGGGGAAAGATAAAGAGGTGTGGGAGGGGAGGCAGGGAGGTGATAGGCAGGAAAGGTGAAGGAGGAATAGGGGAAAACACAATGGGTAGTAGAAGGAGGCAGAACCATGAGGGAGGTGATAGGCAGCTAGGGGAGAGGGCAAAGTGAAATAGGGATAGGGGAAGGGAGGGGGAGGAAATTACCAGAAGTTGGAGAATTCTATGTTCATACCAAGGGGCTGGAGACTACCTAAACGGTATATGAGGTGTTGCTCCTCCAACCTGAGTTTAGCCTCATCATGGCAGTAGAGGAGGCCATGTATGGACATATCCAAATGGGAATGGGAAGCAGAGTTGAAGTGGGTGGCAACCGGGAGAGCCTGTCTGTTGTGGCGGATGGAGCGGAGGTGCTCGACGAAGCGGTCCCCCAATCTGCGTCGGGTTTCACCGATGTAGAGGAGGCTGCACCGGGAGCACCGGATGCAATAATGACCCCAGCAGACTCACAAGTGAAGTGTTGCCTCACCTGGAAGGACTGTTTGGGGCCCTGAATGGTGGCAAGAGAGGAGGTGTAGGGACAGGTGTAGCACTTACGCTTACAGGGATAAGTGCCGGGTGGGAGATCCGTGGGGATGGACGTGTGGATAAGGGAGTCGCGGAGGGACCGATCCCTGCGGAAAGTGGAGAGGGGTGGAGAGGGAAGGATGTGCTTAGTGGTGGGGTCCTGTTGAAGGTGGCGGAAGTTGCGGAGGATAATGTGCCGGATCCGGAGGCTGGTGGGGTGGTAGGTGAGGACAAGGAGAACTCTGTCCCTTTTGTGGTGGCGGGAGGATGGGGTGAGGGCCGAAGTGCGGGAAATGGAGGAGATGCGGGCGAGGGCAACATTGATGATGGCAGAAGGGAAACCATGATCCTTAAAGGAAGAGGACATTTGAGATGTTCTGGAACAGAAAGCCTCATCTTGGGAGCAGATGCAGTGGAGACGGAGGAACTGGGAATAGCATTTTTGCATGTGGCGGGGTGGGAAGAGGTATAGTCAAGGTAGTTATGAGAGTCAGTGGGCTTGTAGAAGATGTCAGTGGACAGTCTGCCTCCAGAGATGGAGACCGAGAGATCGAGAAAGGGGAGAGAAGTGTCCGAGATAGACCAAGTGAATTTGAGGGCTGGGTGGAAGTTTGAAGTAAAGTCGATGAAATTGACGAGCTCAGCATGGGTGCAGGAAGCAGCACCAATGTAGTCATCAATGTAGCGAAGGAAAAGTTGGGGAGCAGTACCAGAATAGGTTTGGAGCACAGACTGTTCCACATAACCAACGAAGAGGCAGGCATAACTGGGGTCCATGCGAGTGTCCATAGCTACACCCTTGGTCTGAAGAAAGTGGGAAGAACCAAAAGAGAAGTTATTAAGCGTGAGTACCAGTTCCGCCAACTGGAGGAGGGTAGTGGTGGTGGGGAACTGATGAGGTCTATTGTCCAGAAAGCAGCAGAGGGCTTTGAGGCCTTCTTGATGGGGAATGGAGGTGTATAAGGATTGGACATCCATAGTGAGAATGAAGTGGTCGGGACCGGGGAACTGAAAGTCATTGAAGAGGTGGAGGGCATGGGATGTATCCCGGGTGTAGGTGGGAAGGGACTGAACTATGGGTGACAAAATGGAGTCCAGGTAGGCAGGTACAAGTTCGGTGGGACAGGAGCAGGCAGAAACTATGGGTCTACCGGGAGAGTCAGGCTTGTGGATCTTGGGGAGGAGGTAAAACCGAGCGGTACGGGGTATGGGAATAATGAGTTTAGCAGCTGAGGATGGAAGGTCTCCGGAGTTGATAAGGGCAGTGATGGTACGGGAGACAATGGTTTGACGTTTTTTGGTGGGGTCCTGTTTCATGGGTAAGTAAGAGGAGGTGTCAGAGAACTGCTGTTTGGCCTCAGTGAGGTAGAGGTTTGTCCACCAGACCACCAGACTACTACGGCACCACCTTTGTCAGCGGGTTCGATGGTGAGGTTGGGATTAGTGCGGAGAGAGTGCAGGGCAGTGCGTTCAGAGGGAGTGAGGTTGGAACAGGAGAGAGGAGTGGTGAAGTTGAGATGGTTGATGTCTCGGCGACAGTTGGAGATGAAAAGATGAAAGATGAAAAGTCAGAGAAGGTTCTCAAGCTGTAGATAACATCTGTTGTTGTTCGTCCATCGTTGACGTCGATGAAGACCTTGACACCTTAGAAGCATCTGAACTAGCACCCAAATCACAAAACATAGCAGTATATCAGTAAAGTGCTGGTGAATGGAAATAGCACTGATAGGCACTTGACAGTCAGCATAGGCTTGTTAGCTGAAAAACATCTTTGCATGGTGTCTGAGTCTCTGACTTAAACATGGTTGTACAGCCAAATCACAAATCTAGTTACAATGCCTCTAGCACACGGGTTCCCAACCTTTTTTATGCCACAGACCTCTACCATTAACTGAGAGGTCCATGAACCCCAGGTTGGGAACCCCTCCCCGAGCAGCATCTGGATGAAAACCACAAAGCTTTCTTTCCCATCCGAATGATTGGATTAGTTCTATTGCCTCATGACACCAAATAACACTGCAACAATACAACTAAAATATGCTCAAGATCAAACATTTCATAATCAGACTTTATTATTTGAACTTGTTGACAAACATGTCTCATGATAATGTCAAAAATGATTTTTTAAAGAAGCTGTAAGAAAATCCTGGTACATGAACAGTTTCAAGTCCATAATACATGTGGTAGTTTTAACCTGGTATACTGAGCACTGCATAACAAATTTTATAGAGATTAATTTTCCAGGTTAATTAAGAATTAAATTTCTAAGTAATAAAAAGCAATAGCCCATCAGTTACCTCAATACCTAAAACACCCCTCTCCCAAACGTGGCACAATGCTTGGTAATTGCAAACCGTTTTGTTCAGTAAAAAAAAAATTTGGTTGCACACATGCATACAAGTGTGCAAACAGTCCCATAACCAGGAGAATGATGGATTCCTTTCTCGTCTAGAACTGTCCCCAGTACATAACATCTATTGTGGTATTGCTTCATCTGTGTTCAAGGCTTCTGTTAGTATTCCAGCAAATCCTGGCAAAATCCGAGTCCATCAAGGTGGTATGTGTTTCAGTCAGGAGCCAGCCTGTGCAGCAGTTCTATTTGCTTGACTTACCTAAAGTGAAAGAGAGACAAGACTTCTAATATATCACAAAGAGAAGTATGTGAAGAACACAGAAGTCTTCCTAATGGAAGACCAGTTTAATCCATTACTGCAATAATAATTTGATTTATTTTACTTATTCAAAGGATATGGATGTCACCAGCATTGCAAGCACTAATTATCTGTCCTGTCCAGGGTCTCAAATAATTTATAGGTCAGACAGATTACCTTAAATACACCAAACACATCTTTTTAATGTGAAAACTCTATAGATTCATAGTTAAAGTAATTAAGACTATGTTTTTATTTGCATCTACCAGCTACAATAACCAGTTAAGGCTTCTTCCATAGCACCACCAAAATTCATAACTTGTGCCACCTTGAGGGCAGTAGGAGTACAAGTACTCCCAATTCCCTTTCAGTTCTCACTCAGGCTCACAACACATCATTCCTTTGTTACTGCTGGATCAGAAAGCTGGACATTCCTACTGACCTGGATAAACCAGTAGGTACATTGTCTGCCGAAGGCTAGATCTTTGGCATTCAAGTCTGGCGACCCAGGCCTGTACCAGAAAACCAGGAATGATTTGCAAAGGGCTATTTCAAGGGCGAAGAGACAATTTTGAACGAGGTCGGAGGCAACATCGGATGGACAATAACTCTGGCAGGGTTTGCAAGACATTACTTCTGACAAAGCGAAACCCAATAGCCTGAATGGCAGCAATGCTTCACTACCAGAAGAAATCAACGCCTTCTATGCCCGCTTTGAAAGGGAGAATATAACTACAGCTGTGAAGATCCCTGTGATCTCTGTTTCAGAGCCTGATGTTAGGCTGTCTTTAAAGAGAGTGAACCCTCACAAGGCAGAAGGCCCCGATGGAGTACTTAGTACGGCTCTGAAAACCTGTGCCAACCAACTGACCGGGAGTATTCAAGGACATTTTCAACCTCTCACTGCTACGGGCAGAAGCTCCCACTTGCTTCAAAAAGGCAACAATTATACCAGTGCCTAACAAGAATAATGTGAGCTGCCTTAATAACTATCGCCCGGTAGCACTCACATGTTCAGTGATGAAATGCTTTGAGAGGTCAGTCATGACTAAACTGAACTCCTGCCTCAACAAGGGCCTGGACCCATTGCAATTTGACTACAGCCACAATAGGTCAACGGAAGATGCAACCTCAATGGTTCATCATATGGCTTTAAACCACCTGGACAACACAAACACCCATGTCAGGATGCTGTTCCTCACTATAGCTCAGCACTTATTACCATCATTTCCACAATCCTGATAGAGAAGTTACAGAACCTGGGCCTCCATACCTCCCTCTGCAATTGGATCCTCGACTTCCTAACCAGAAGACCACAATCTGTGCGGATTGGTGATAACATCTCCTCCTCGCTGACAATCAACACTGGTGCACCTCAGGGGTGTGTGCGTAGCCCGCTGCTCTACTCTCTATATACCCATGACTGTGTGGCTAGGCATAGCCCAGATACCATCTATAAATTTGCTGATGATGCAACCATTGTTGGTAGAATCTCAGATGGTGACGAGAGGGCGTACCGGAGTGAGATATGCCAACTAGTGAAGTATTGTGGCAGCAACAACCTGGCACTCAACATCAGTAAGATGAAAGAGCTGATTGCAGACTTCAGGAAGGGTAAGACGAAGGAACACATATCAATCCTCATAGAGGATCGGAAGCGGAGAGAGCGAGCAGCTTCAAGTTCCTGGGTGTCAAGATCTCTGAGGATCTAACCTGGTCCCAACATATTGATGCAGTTATAAAGAAGGCAAGACAATGTCGATACTTTATTGAGAGTTTTACAAGATTTGATAATACAATAACAAATACACCCAAGATCCTCTACAGATGTACCGTGGAGAGCATTCTGACAGGCTACATCACTGTCTGATATGGGGGAGGCTACTGCACAGGACCAAAAGAAGCTGCAGAGTGTGGTAAATTTAGTCAGCTCTATCTTGAGTACTAGCCTACAAAGTACCCAGGATATTCTTAGGGAACAGTGTCTCAGAAAGGCCGTGTCCATTATTAAGGACCTAGAGCTTCAGGGCATGCCCTTTCCTCACTTTTACCATCAGGTAGGAGGTACAGAAGCCTGAAGGCACACACTCAGCAATTCAGGAACAGCTTCTTCCCCTCTGCCATCCGATTCCTAAACGGACAATGAACCCTTGAACACTACCTCACTTTTTTAATATATATTATTCCTGGTTTTTGCTGATTTTTAATCCGTTCAATATACATATACTATAATTGATTTAAACATAGAAATGTAGAAAACGTACAGCACAATACAGGCCCTTCAGCCCACAACGCTGTTCCGAACATGTACTTACTTTAGAAATTACCTAGGATTACCCACAGCCCTCTATTTTTCTAAGCTCCATGTACCTATCCAGGAGTCTCTTAAAAGACACTATCGTATCTGCCTCCACCACCATCGCTGATGGCCCATTCCACGCATTCACCACTCTCTGCATAAAAAAACTTACCCCTGACACCTCCTCTGTACCTTATTTTTATTTCTTATTTATTATTATTTAATTCTATATTATGTATAGCATTGAACTGCTGCTGCTAAGTTAACAAATTTCACGACAGATGCCAGTGATAATAAACCTGATTCTGATTCTGACTAGCATTACTGGCCTCTAACCACCTTAAATGAAGAGGGTCAAGAAGGTGGCTCACGTCTCAATCAACTGAAGGAAGGGCAACAGGTAACAGTGACTTGTACATTCCATGAATAAATCTTTAAAAATGTACCTTATACTGAATTACCACAACAATAAATGGCTGCCTACCTCTCTGGGTCTTGCCATGTGCAAATTGGTTGCAATGATTGAATAGAAACAACACATTTTTGATGTAGCTTGTAGCCTTGATGTTGATTTGCCTTAGTCAACCAGATCATGCTTTTTGTGGATCTCTGCATTTTCTACTATTAGCTACATTGCAGTCATTCCACTCCCCCCCCCTCTAAATTTATAGAGGGCCTATTTTCTCTGTTAATTTGTTTCGTAAACTTCCTGAAATCACATTTACTATTGGTTCCCTGAAGGTACTTGTCTCACATGCTCAGTATTATTACTGTAAACATTTTACTCTGGTCTCCTACAGCAATGAATAGCAAATTACACTGTGATGAACAGCACATTCCACTGCTTTTGCATCCTTCATATCAATGCCAGTGAAGCTTAGTGGCCAAATTGGAAACTGCACCCCAAGCATGATTACACAATAATATAATAATAATCAGCACACGCTATCTAAAAATTATGTACAATTGTGGTTTCAATATTTTAGACAGTTTAACATTGAAAGCATTTCAAAAGGCCAAGTATATTTTATTTCCTTACTCTCTTACTAATGGTTTAACTTTATTTTGATTAAAAAGTAATTTTAAATTTTGCACATATACCTTAGTTCAGCATCCAGAACACAACATTCACAGATAAGCAGGGAATATGTTTTGCCTTCATTCTCTACTGCATAATTGATCTAAATCATTTTGCAAACCTCTATTATTCTCTAGTGGTGACCTTTGTTGTACAAAGTATTCTATAAATAGTTCCTACAATACATGCAGCTATTATTTAAGATGGGCCAGCTGGTGGTGTAGTGGCATCAGCGCCGGACTTCGGAACGAAGGCTCCCGAGTTCGAATCTAGCTGGCTCCCTTGCACGCTTTCCATCCGTGCTGGGTTGAGTGTCGCGCTAGCAACTCAGCCTCATAAAAATAAGAAAGCCTGCTAAAAAAAAAATGCCGTCATGACGGAATCCCAATGACTCCACTCGGAGTTAAGGGCTTTCTTCTTCTTCTTCTATTATTTAAGATGCTGCAATGTTTCTCTGTATGATTTTTATTTTCAATATAATTGGAATAATCAACTTACACATGAAGAAGTTTTGAAGATTTTGCAATGATCCACCTGCTGTAAAGTATGCCCAAACTGCCATAAGAACCATAATTAGATATGCTGGGATAAGACTGCCTTCATACATTGGATTCAAAAATGTCTGTAGGATAGAATAGAACAAACAATAGTTACAAACCCATTAGTAGCAATAGTGCTCCATTCCAAAGATGTATGGGTTAGTAGATTAATTGGTCACATGAGTACAATAGGGTGGCACAGGTTGTGAAGCTGGAACGGCCTATTATTGTGCTGTATCTCTAAATAAAATGGTAGTTACTTACGATATTCAACTTTGTACATCACTGCTGATTTTCTAAGGTGTAAAACAAAAAACGAAATTGCGAAACAGTAAAATAAAGTATACATGCCATAGAAAAATTGACCTTCCAAGCAAATTTTATAGAGAATTTTAATAGTGACACAAAAAAAATTAAAGAACCAGAGGGTGTAATAGTGAAGTATATAGATCAGGGAAGTCCCTACATATCCGTGCTTTCTTTCACCAAACAAGAAATCTAGAAACCAGAAATCAATCTGATTTGTTTTATTTTATTTAGAGTATAAAATGGCATGGAGCTGACTTTAAACTTTATATTCAGCATTGTTACCAACAATATGGCCTCTTGATCCATTCAGCACTTAAAATAGAGTTCTCTGTAAATTCACTTTATGCCAAGTTGACTCACCATTCCAAAGTTCAAGAGAGGAAACAATGTTCAATAGCTCAATGCAGAACTTACAATTTAGAAAATATTCCAACACTAGCTATCATGAAATTACTTAAAACAGGATGGTGAGTCAACCACTGGTCTTTGTTAACTTTCAGCAGCACACACAATTATTTGAGTTGTAGAAAAGAAATAAAATCCACCACGCATGATACCTCAATCCGAGGGTTGGGCAAGTAGTAGGGATTTATTTAAGGATAGCATAGATAAAAATGAAAGGGTTATGATGAGAATAGAGAGGAGGAAATTTAAGTAAGGCATAAACAGTGAATTCTTTTTCAATATTTCAATTCTTTACATTTAATGTATTTCGATGGATTATTGCTAAAACAGATGCTAAGGTAGAAACCTTACCAGTCCTGACACTAGCAAGTGTGTTGAAATAACTGCCACTACAGCCAACCATCGCCTCTTCTCAAATCCATCAAAGAATAAAACACTCCAGAATGTATGTAGTAATATGATGGCCATGGTCATAAAAGCTGCAAAATAAATACAGGGAAAAGTTAAACCACAGCAGAACATACAGCAAGAAAATGACTAGCTGCTACATAAACATGTATTTTGTCAATAGAAAGTATTAATTCTTCGATAGATTCCTTTTCAAGACCCTGCTTTCTGTGGCCTTTGAATAAATAAGTTCCAAAATTTCATGTCCTTCTCAGAGATTTTATTAAACTGCAACTTTATCGTCAATGAGCGACCCCTTATTTTTGAAACAGTGATTGAATAAGATTAAGAGGAGTCCCAGAATTTTGTAATATTCTCAACATGACAACGATGTGGCAAATTTTATTTGGTTATCTAAAAAGCCTTTAAAATGAGCCCATCAACGTTTGATTACACAAAATTGCCTTCCCCACCCCAGTTGCATACTATAATCAGCCATTCTTGAACCCAATGAACATTATTTTCAGGGCAATTTTAGTGTAGCTTTCTGGTTAGAATCAGAATCAGTGTCACTAAATTTGTTGTTTCGCGGTAGCAGTACTTTGTAATACATAATACCTCAAGGGTAGTAATCTCAGGATTACTGCCTGTGCCACTCAACAGTGAGGACAGGAATAGAATGAGGTGGCGGATAAATGCGTGGCTGAAGAATTGGTGCAGGGGACAGGGATTCACTGGGTAAATGGGACCTCTTCTGAGGCAGGTGTGACTTGAATCCAAGGGGGACCAATATTCTTGCAGGCAGGTTTACTACAGCTGTTGGGAGTGGTTTAAGCTAATATGGCAGGGAGATGGGAACCAAGATGACAGAGCTGAGGATGAGCCAGTGAGTTTACAAGTAGATGACGGCTGTAACATGAATGTAAGGAAGGACAAGCCAATAATTGGGTACAAATGCAGACCAAGCAAAGAGTTAAATTGTACCACAGAGGCAAAATTCAAAAGGGCGAAAAATGAGGGACTGAAGGTGCTGTATTTAAATGCGCGTAGCAATCGGAATAAGCTGGATGAGTTCGTCCAGAACTTGTGGCACAATTACAGATTGGTCAGCATGACATTATGTGCATCACTGAGCCATGTCTGAAAGAAGGTCATAGTTGGGGGCTTAACATCAAAGGATATACTTTGTATAGATGGGACAGGCGGGAAGACATAGGCGGCGGTGTGGCTCTGTTGGTAAAGAGATGGAATTACATCTTTAGAAATGAGTGAAATAGGGTCAGAGAAGGTTGAAACTTTGTGGGAGGAGTTAAGAAATTGCAAAGATAAAAAAAACCATAATGGGAATCATATATAGGCCTCCAAATAGTAGCCAAGACATGGGATTGAGATTGCAAAGGGAGCTGGAAAAGGCATGCAATAAGGATAATGACATACAGTAATTGTAATGGGGGACTTCAACATGCAAAGGACTGGGAAAATCAGATTGGTGTCAGATTGCAAGAGAGGGAGTTTGTTGAATGCCTATAAGATGGCTTTTTAGAGCAGCTTGTGCTTGAGCCTGCTCGGGGAAAGGCCATCTTAGATTGGGTGTTGTGTAATAACCCAGATCTTATTAGGGAGCTTAATGTAAAGGAACCCTTAGGAAACAGTGATCATAATATGAGTGAATGCCTACTACAATTTGAGAGGGAGAAGCGTAAGTCACACGTATCAGTATCACAATAGAATAAAGGAAATTAGAGACATTAGAGAGGAGCTTGCTCAGGTGGTCTGGAGGAGGATATTGGTGGGAATGATGGCAGAGCAGAGATGGCTTTTCCAAGGCACAGGATAGATATGCCCCACAGAAGAAGTAGTTCTCAAATGGCAGGGCTAGGCAACCGAGGCTGACAAGGGAAGTTAAGGACTGCATAAAAGCCAAGGAAAAGGCAGATAAGGTAGCAAAAGTGAGTGGGAAGTTGGATAAGTGGGAAGTTTTAAAATCCAACAAAAGGCAACTTAAAAAGCTATAAGGGAAAAGATGAAATATGAGGGCAAACTAGCCAAATATATAATGCAGGATAATATAAGTTTTTTCAGTCATATAAAGAGTAAAAGGGAGGTGAGAGTTGATATTGGACCACTGGAAAATGATGCTGGTGATGTAGTAATGGGGGACAAGGAAATGATAGATCAACTTAATGGCTACTTTGCATCTCTCTTCACTGTGGAAGACACTAGCAGTGTGCCAGAGGTCCACGAATGTCAGGGAGCAGGAGTGAATGCCATTGCTATTACAAAGGAAAATGTGCTAGGCAAACTCAAAGGTCTTAAGGTGGATAAGTCACCTGAGCCAGATGGGCTACATCCCAGAGTCCTGAGAGAGGTTGCTGAAGAGATAACAGGTCATGATCTTTCAAGAATCACTTGATTCTTGCATGGTCCCGGAGGACTCGAAGATTTCAAATGTCACTCCACTTTTTAAAAAGGGAGGAAGGCAAAAGAAAGGATAGGCCAGTTCGCCTAACCTCAGTGGTTGGGAAAGTGCTGGAGAGTATTATTAAGAATGAGGTTTCAGCATATTTGGAGACTAATAATAGAATAAGTCAAAGTCAATATGGTTTCTGTGAAAGGAAATCTTGCCTGACAAATCTATTAGAGTTCTTCGAGGAAGTAACAAACAGGATAGACAAAGGAGAGGCAGTGCATGTCATTTACTTAGATTTTCAGAAGGCATTTGATAAGGTGCCGCACATGAGGCTGCTCAACAAAATAAAATCCTATGGCGTTTCAGGAAAGATACTGGTGTGGAGAGAGGAATGGCTGACAGCCAGGAGGCAGCAAATAAGATTAAAGGGGGCCTTTTCTGTTTGGCTGTCAGTGACTAGTGGTGTTCCTCAAGGGTCAGTATTGGGACTGCTACTTTTCACACTGTTTGTCAATGATTTAGATAATGGAATTGATGGCTATGTGGCAAAGTTTGTGGTTGACACATCTAGGTGAAGGGGTATGCAGTGCTGAGAAAACAATGTGACTGCAGCAGGATTTAGGCAGATTGGAAGAATGGGCAAAAAAGTGGCAGATGGAGTACAGTGTTGGGAAATGTATAATAATGCATTTTGATAAAAGGAACAATAGTGTGGACTATTATCTAAATGGAGAGAAGGTTCAAACATCAGAGGTGCAGAGGGGCTTAGGAGTCCTCATGCAAGACTCCCAGAAGGTTAATTTACAGGTTGAGTCTGTGGTAAAGAAGGCAAATGTGATGCTGGCACTTATTTCAAGGGAAATAGAATATAAAAGCAAGGAGACAATGCTGAGGCTCTGTAAGACACTAGTCAGGCTGCACTTGGAGTACTGTCGACAGTTTTGGGTCCCATATCTCAGAAAGGATGTGTTGTCACTGGAGAGAGTCCAGAGGAGATTCATGAGGATGATTCCAGGAATGAAGGGGTTAACATATGAGGAACATTTGGCAGCATTGGGCCTGTACTCACTGGAATTTAGAAGAATGCAGGGGGATTAAATTGAAACTTACCAAATGTTGAAAGGACTAGGTAGGGTGGATGCGCAGAAGATGTTTCCTATGGTGGGGGTATCCAGAACTAGTGGGCATGGCCTCAAAATTGAGGGGCAACATTTTAGAACAGAGGTAAGGAGGATTTTCCTTTTTTGCCAGGGAGTGATGAATCTGTGGAATGCTCTGCCACAGACTGCGGTGGAGGCCAAGTCCATGGGTATATTTAAGGCAGAAGTTGATAGTTTCCTAATCAGTCAAGGCATCAGAGGATATGGGGAGAAGGCAGATGTAAGGGTTTGAGTGGGATCTGAGATCAGCCATGATGGAATGGAGAAACAAACTCGATGGGCTGAATGACCTAATTCAGCTCCTATGTCTTATAATAATAAACACTATAAATTTCAATATATATATAATTAAATAATGAAAAAAGAGAGCAAAAAATAGTCAGCTTGTGGCGACCCACTTTCTGGCACCCACGAACCGGCTCACGAAACAGCGCGCGCAGGCAGAGGGCCGGCAGCAAAAAGGGCGCCAGGCCATCTTCACCAGCAGGGGGAAAATCCCGCGCGGAAAGGGTCTGGGAATATGCATTCCCCACAGTAGTCCCACCCACAGAGGGCGGGAACGGGAAGGCTTTAAAGCAGGCCGCGAAGTTTGAGTAAACCTCTTTCATCGCAACTCTAACTCACCGACTCCGTGTGGTTATTCTAGCGCTGTGTGTAGCACATCGCTACAATTGGTGACCCCGACGGCCCAAACGATATTTGGACCAGAGATGACCGACGCTGCATCTGTTCACGCAGTTTCGTTAAAACTGCCAAGCTTCTGGACGCTGCGACCCCATTTATGGATCAAACAAGCAGAAGCACAATTCCACATTCGGCAGATAACCTCGGAGTCCACTCGCTACTACTACGTGCTGAGCTCCCTCGACCAGGAGACTGCTGCACAAGTTGAGGAGTTTATACAGTCGCCCCCGGAGGACGGCAAATACACAGCATTTAAAACCCTGCTCATAAGGACTTTCGGACTCTCACGGCGCGAACGAGCACGCCGCTTAATGCACCTGGATAGTTTGGGAGACAGGCCGCCGTCAGCATTAATGAACGAGATGCTGGCCCTGGCTGAAGGACACAAACCCTGCCTCATGTTTGAGCAGGCGTTCCTAGAGCAACTGCCCGAGGACATATGCCTGCTGCTGTCCGACGCAGATTTCAGCAAACCCCGGGAGGTGGCGGCCCAAGCAGATGTGCTGTGGAATGCCAGGAAAGAGAGAAGGGCATCCGTCGCACAGATCACCAAGCCGCGTGCTCAACGACAGACCAGACCAGGCCCGGCAGCAGAGCCTACAAAACCCGGCGACGGGAGTGAGGAGCCCAACGAACAATGGTGTTTCTACCACCAGCGGTGGGGCACGGAGGCCCGCCGCTGCAGACCGCCCTGCAAATTCCCGGGAAACGCCAAGGCCCAGCCGCTGCCGATCGCTACGGCGGCTGGCCATCAGGACAGCCTCCTGTACGTCTGGGACAAGCAGTCGGGACGCCGCTTTTTGGTCGACACCGGAGCGGAGATCAGCGTCTTACCTCCAACGAGTTACGACACCCGCAACAGAGGACCGGGACCCACCCTGAGGGCCGCTAATGGCAGCACAATACGAACCTACGGCACCCGCACGGTGCGGCTACAGTTCAGCTCCAGCCGGTTCACGTGGGACTTCACACTGGCTGCCGTGGCCCAACCACTGCTGGGGGCAGATTTTCTACGAGCCCACAGCCTGCTGGTCGACTTGCAAGGGAAGCGATTAGTCCACGCCAAGACTTTTCAAACGTTCTCCCTGGGTGAAGCACAGTTGCCAGCCCCACACCTGGACTCCATCACGCTGTCCGACGATGAATTCACCAGGGTCCTGGCGGTTTTCCCATCAGTACTGACACCGCAGTTCACGGCAGCCATGCCCAGACACGGAGTACAGCACCACATCCCGACCCAGGGACCACCCCTCCACGCCCATGCTCGAAGGCTTCCCCCGGACAAGCTCCGACTGGCGAAGGAGGAGTTCAAGAAGATGGAGGAATTAGAGATCATACGACGGTCCGACAGCCCATGGGCCTCCCCCCTTCACATGGTGCCCAAGGCAACGGGGGGGCTGAAGACCATGCGGTGACTACCGCAGACTGAACGAGGCTACAACGCCAGACCGCTACCCTGTGCCGCACATTCAAGACTTCACAGCACGGACAGAGCCCGACCTGCGTACCCAAAGCCCTGCAGAACTGTAAGTTTCTTTTTGTACGACGGGGCGGACACCGGGCACCGCTACAGCGGCCCTACGAGGGGCCGTTTAAGGTGATCAGGAACAACGGGTCCACGTTCGTGCTGCACATTGGGGGGAGAGAGGAGGTTTTCACGGTGGACCGACTCAAACCGGCCCATGTGGACTTGGCGCAACCGGTCCAGGCTCAGGCACTGCGGCGCAGGGGCAGACCTCCCAAACAGAGGCCAATCCAGACTGTGGACATTGGGGGAGGTATCGCCGGTTCTGGGGGGGGGGGGTTATGTGGCGACCCACTTTCTGGCACCCACGAGCCGGCTCACGAAACAGCGCGCGCAGGCAGAGGGCCGGCAGCAAAAAGGGCGCCAGGCCATCTTCACCAGCAGGGGGACAATCCCGCGCGGAAAGGGTCTGGGAATATGCATTCCCCACAGTAGTCCCACCCAGGGAGGGCGGGAACGGGAAGGCTTTAAAGCGGGCCGCGAAGTTTGAATAAACCTCTTTCATCGCAACTCTAACTCACCGACTCCGTGTGGTTATTCTAGCGCTGTGTGTAGCACATCGCTACAAGCTGTTATTTATTTATTCAGAAATCTGGTGAGGAAAAGAAAGTTTCCTGAAACACTGAGTGTGTGTCTTCAGGCTCCTAAAGCACCTCTATGATGGTAGCAATGAAAAGAGGGAATGTCCTGGGTGATGGGGTTTCTTAATGATGGATGTCACCTTTTTGAGGCATCACCTTTAAAGGCATCCTTAATGCTGGGGAGGCTGTTGCCCCATGATGGAGCTGGCTGAGTTTTCAACTTTTTGCAGCTTTTTCCAATCCTATGCAATGGCCCCTCCATACCAGACAGTGACACAATCAGTTAGAATGCTTTGGAATTTACCAGTCTTTGGTGATATACTAAGTCTCCTCAAACTGCTCATAAAATATAGCTGCTGTCATGCCTTCTTTGGAATTGTATCAACATGTTGGGCCCAGGATAGATCCTCAGAGATGTTGACACCCAGGAACTTGACACTTTTGATCCTTTCCACCGCTGATCCCTCAATGAGGACTGGTATGTGTTCCCTCGACTTGTGGCGATAGGCAAATTGCAAATCCAGGTCCTTGCTTAGGCAGGAGTTGATTCTGACCATGACCAACTTCTCAAAGCACTTCAGCACAGTAGACAGGAGTGCCACTGGGCGACAGTCATTGAGGCAGCTCACTGTATTCTTTTTGGGCACTGATATGATTGTCATCCTTTTGAAACAGGTGAGAACCTCTGACGGCAGCAGTGAGAGACTGAAGATGTCCTTGAAAACTCCTGCCAGTTAGTTGGCACAGGTTTTTGGTGCCCTACCAGGTACATGATCAGGGTCTGATGCATTGCGAGGTTCACCCTCTTGAAAGATGTTCTGAAGTCAGCATCCTTGGACAGGAATAGTTTCATTCTCCTCTTCAAAGCATAAAAGGCATTGAGTTCATCTGGGACTGCAGCATCACACACAGTCATGATTTTAGGTTTCGCTTTGTAGGAAGTAATGGCCTGCTAACCCTGCCAGAGCTGACATACATCTGATTCAGTCTCTAACTTCAACCAGAATTGTTTTGGCACCCTTAAAATAACCTCCTTGTATAGTTCTGGATCACTGGTCTTGAATGCCACAGATCTAGCTTCTCAGAAGACTACGAATCTCTTGGTTCATCCATGGCTTTTGGTATGGGTATATTAAATACGTTCTCGAAGGCACACACTCATCCACACAGATCTTGATGAAGTTGATGACAACTGTGGTGTATTCAATCAAAGATATTATCCAGTCCACTGACTCAAAGCATATCCTGACCATACCTTCTTGGTGCACATCAAAGGTGCTGCGATCTTTAGTCTCTGCCTATATGCTGGGAGTAGAATAGTCAGGTGATGGTTACCAAAGTGTGTGTGTGGGATTCACTGTAAGCTTTCTCGATGGTGGTATAATATTGGTCAAATGTGTTGGCTCCTCTGATTCCACAGGTAATATGTTGGTGGCAGTTGTTCAGAGACTTCTTCAAGTTGGCCTGCTTGAAATCCCCCACAATGATAGGGAAGGCATCCGGGTCTGCTGCTTCATGACTGCTGATCACGGTGCTCTGCTCCTCCAGTACCCATGTGATGTTGGCCTGAGGTGGAATGTACACCACTACCAGGATGATGGTAGAAAACTCACTTGGCAGATAAAATGGACGACATTTAATCGTGAGATGTTCCAGGTCAGGTAAGCAGGATTGAGACAGAACTGCCACGTCTGTGCGCCATGATGAGTTTATCATAAAGCATACTTCACCTCCACTACCTTTAAAAGACTGAGGGGTCCTGTCTTTTCAGAAAATGGCGAAGCCATAGGGCTGCAGTGCTGCGTCCAAATAGCAGCAGTGAGCCATGCTTCTGTGAAGCAAAGTACACAGCAGTTCTTGCTATCCTCTAGTACGGCAGTCTTGCTCTGAGGTCTTCAATTAGAGACTGAAGGATAGTTTGGAGTGGGGGGGGGGGTCTAAGGCCTCTGCATTTTAATTGTACCTGTAGACTGACTCATCTTTCATGCTTACGTTTTCTTAAAGGGGAACGGTACTCACAACCCAAGTCTGTAGTCCAGGATCCGCGACTTTTTAAATCATTTTAAGGTGATGCTGCTTACTGAAATACCCATGACTGTGACAGGTATATTTCATGATTCCTATCAGAGCTGCATACAGAGAATCACCACTTACTGACACAACCTTGTCCAATTCTCATTAAGGATCTCCTAATGGTTTTCTCATAAAGAACTGACTTAAGCCTTTATCAGCTCCCTCAGAGGCAAGAAGTACAGTAAAAAGATAAAATTTATAAATATATTCTACATAATCGTTCCACAGCTTTATATCATCCACTTTGACTAAATAGAAATGTTCATTGAGTATATATGAAAACTATGTCACAGGACCCTTTTGTTTTGCAAAATAAAAAGATATAATGCAAATTGAGAAAATCTGAAATTCAAAAATGCGAGAATACAAGTGATGTAAACTGGAATATAATTTAATAGATGCATAATTCAAAATTTATTTTTCCTATCATAATAGTAATCACTATCATCGTTTTATGTACATTTCTACAAAACCATAAGACATACAGTACTGTGCAAAAAGTCTTAGGTACATACATATATGCTACAGTGCCTGAGACTTTTGCACAGTACTATATTTGACAATGTGGAGTGCCACAAAGGGGTGTGGGACAGGTGGCAAAGAAGGAGTGCCAGGGTCGAGGGGTGGCACAGGTGCCGATGCACCCAGCCCCAAGACACCAGGCAAACTCATTTGATTCCAAACAACTGGTTTAGTGATCATATCAGAATGTTTCTCTGCTGCTTGCCACTCCCTCCACTCTCCCTAGTCCCTTTCCCAACCATGATTCCACTCTGCAGGCCAGGCAGCATCTCCAGGAAGGGGTACAGTCGACGTTTCAGGCCAAGACCCTTCGTCAGGACTAACTGACAGAAGAGCTAGTAAGAGATTTGAAAATGGGAGGGGGAGGGGGAGATCCAAAATGATAGGAGAAGACAGGAGGGGGAGGGATGAAGCCAAGAGCTGGACAGTTGATTGGCAAAAGGGATGAGAAGATCATGGGACAGGAGGCCTAGGGAGAAAGAAAAGGGGAAGGGGGGAAAGCCCAGAGGATGGGCAAGGGGTATAGTGAGAGGGACAGAGGGAGAAAAAGGAGAGAGAGAAAAAGAATGTGTGTATATAAATAAATAAATAATGGATGGGGTATGAGGGGGAGGTGGGGCATTAGCGGAAGTTTGAGAAGTCAATGTTCATGCCATCAGGTTGGAGGTTACCCAGACGGAATATAAGGTGTTGTTCCTCCAACCTGAGTGTGGCTTCATCTTTACAGTAGAGGAGGCCGTGGATAGACATATCAGAATGGGAATGGGATCTGGAATTAAAATGTGTGGCCACTGGGAGATCCTACTTTCTCTGGCGGACAATCAATCAACTGTCCAGCTCTTGGCTCCATCCCTCTCCCTCCTGTCTTCTCCTATCATTTTGGATCTCCCCCTCCCCCTCCCAAATCTCTTCCTAGCTCTTCTGTCAGTTAGTCCTGACGAAAGGTCTCAGCCCGAAATGTCGACTGTACCTCTTCCCAGAGATGCTGCCTGGCCTACTGCGTTCACCAGTAACTTTGATATGTGTTGCTTGAATTTCCAGCATCTGCAAATTTCCTCGTGTTTGCGTTTATGATTCCACTCTCCCTGTCCCCTTTCAACTCTAGGTCCACAATAGAGACCCATATCAGAATCATGTTTATCATCGCTCACATATGTCATGAAAATTGTTTTTCTGAATGGCAGCAGCACAGTCCACTGAGACAGGACAGAAACAGACTAGAGAGCAGGCTATTCTGGACTGGGTTTTGAGCAATGAGGAAGGGTTAATTAGCGATCTTGTCGTGAGAGGCCCCTTGGGTAAGAGTGACCATAATATGGTGGAATTCTTCATTAACATGGAGAGTGACGTAGTTAATTCAGAAACAAAGGTTCTGAACTTAAAGAGGGGTAACTTTGAAGGTATGAGACATGAATTAGCTAAGATAGACTGGCAAATGACACTTCAAGGATTGACGGTGGATATGCAATGGCAGGCATTTAAAGGTTGCATGGATGAACTACAACAATTGTTCATCCCAGTTTGGCAAAAGAATAAATCAAGGAAGGTAGTGCACCCGTGGCTGACAAGAGAAATTAGGGATAGTATCAATTCCAAAGAAGTAGCATACAAATTAGCCAGAGAAAGTGGCTCACCTGAGGACTGGGAGAAATTCAGAGTTCAGCAGAGGAGGACAAAGGGCTTAATTAGGAAGGGGAAAAAAGATTATGAGAGAAAACTGGCAGAGAACATAAAAACGGACTGTAAAAGCTTTTATAGATATGTAAAAAGGAAAAGACTGATAAAGACAAATGTAGGTCCCCTGCAAACAGAAACAGGTGAATTGATTATGGGGAGCAAGGACATGGCAGACCAATTGAATAATTACTTTGGTTCTGTCTTCACTAAGGAGGACATAAATAATCTTCCAGAAATAGTAAGGGACAGAGGGTCCAGTGAGATGGAGGAACTGAGCGAAATACATGTTAGTAGGGAAGTGGTGTTAGGTAAATTGAAGGGATTGAAGGCAGATAAATCCCCAGGGCCAGATGGTCTGCATCCCAGAGTGCTTAAGGAAGTGGCCCAAGAAATAGTGGATGCATTAGTGATAATTTTTCAAAACTCGTTAGATTCTGGACTAGTTCCTGAGGATTGGAGGGTGGCTAATGTAACCCCACTTTTTAAAAAAGGAGGGAGAGAGAAACCGGGGAATTATAGGCCGGTTAGCCTAACGTCGGTGGTGGGGAAACTGCTGGAGTCAGTTATCAAGGATGTGATAACAGCACATTTGGAAAGCGGTGAAATGATCGGACAAAGTCAGCATGGATTTGTGAAAGGAAAATCATGTCTGACGAATCTCATAGAATTTTTTGAGGATGTAACTAGTAGAGTGGATAGGGGAGAACCAGTGGATGTGGTATATTTGGATTTTCAAAAGGCTTTTGACAAGGTCCCACATAGGAGATTAGTGTGCAAACTTAAAGCACACGGTATTGGGGGTAAGGTATTGGTGTGGGTGGAGAATTGGTTAGCAGACAGGAAGCAAAGAGTGGGAATAAACGGGACCTTTTCAGAATGGCAGGCGGTGACTAGTGGGGTACCGCAAGGCTCAGTGCTGGGACCCCAGTTGTTTACAATATATATTAATGACTTGGATGAGGGAATTAAATGCAGCATCTCCAAGTTTGCGGATGACACGAAGCTGGGTGGCAGTGTTAGCAGTGAGGAGGATGCTAAGAGGATGCAGGGTGACTTGGATAGGTTGGGTGAGTGGGCAAACTCATGGCAGATGCAATTTAATGTGGATAAATGTGAAGTTATCCACTTTGGTGGCAAAAATAGGAAAACAGATTATTATCTGAATGGTGGCCGATTAGGAAAAGGGGAGGTGCAACGAGACCTGGGTGTCATTATACACCAGTCATTGAAAGTGGGCATGCAGGTACAGCAGGCGGTGAAAAAGGCGAACGGTATGCTGGCATTTATAGCGAGAGGATTCGAGTACAGGAGCAGGGAGGTACTACTGCAGTTGTACAAGGCCTTGGTGAGACCACACCTGGAGTATTGTGTGCAGTTTTGGTCCCCTAATCTGAGGAAAGACATCTTTGCCATAGAGGGAGTACAAAGAAGGTTCACCAGATTGATTCCTGGGATGGCAGGTCTTTCATATGAAGAAAGACTGGATGAACTGGGCTTGTACTCGTTGGAATTTAGAAGATTGAGGGGGGATCTGATTGAAACGTATAAGATCCTAAAGGGATTGGACAGGCTAGATGCAGGAAGATTGTTCCCGATGTTGGGGAGGTCTAGAACGAGGGGTCACAGTTTGAGGATAGAGGGGAAGCCTTTTAGGACCGAGGTTAGGAAAAACTTCTTCACACAGAGAGTGGTGAATCTGTGGAATTCTCTGCCACAGCAAACTGTTGAGGCCAGTTCATTAGCTATGTTTAAAAGGAAGTTAGATATGGCCCTTGTGGCTACAGGGGTCAGGGGGTATGGAGGGAAGGCTGGGTTCTGAGTTGGATGATCAGCCATGATCATAATAAATGGCGGTGCAGGCTCGAAGGGCCGAATGGCCTACTCCTGCACCTATTTTCTATGTTTCTATGTTTCTATATATCTCCATCAAATCTCCCCTTAATCTCCTACATTCTAGGGAAGTAAAATTCCTAACCTATTCAATCTTTCCCCATACCTCAGGTTCTCAAACCCAGCAACATCCTTGTACATTTTCTCCGTACTCTTTCAATCTTATTGATATCTTTCCTGTAGATAGGTGACCAAAACTGAACACAATACTCCAAATGTGACTTCACCAGTGTTGTATACAACTTCAACATAACATCCCAACTGCTGTACTCAGTACTCTGATTTATGAAAGCCAAGGTGTCAAAAGCTCTCTTTATGACCCTATTTACCTAGGGCACGACTTTCAAGTAATAATGGATTTGTATTCCCAGATCCCCTGTGCCCTGCCCTTTCACTGTGTAAGTCCTACCCTGATTTGTCCTCCCAAAGTGCAACAGCTCATATTTGTCTGTATTGAATTGCATCTGCTAGATTTCAGCCCATTCTTCCAGCTATATACTGAACAGAAATACTTCCATAATGGTTTGGCTTAATAAAAAAAAATATTAGCCTTATTTGTCCCATTACAAGTCATAGGCTCCAAAGGTAGCCATAGCCGAAGGGTGGTACTGTAGTGGGGACGAGCTCCCACTAAATGCTCTTCATGGCATGAATCTCAAACAGCCTCTGACAACCAAGTCCAACTCCTGGCCTTCACGTGTGGCATAGTTCTTATGTCTGGCGGAGCTGTTCTCACTGACAGGAGAAGGGGCAAAGGCGGGCCATTGGCACCTTAAAACCAGTTGCTCCGGGCGGATGGGGCTTGTTATCCACGGATGGTAGCTCATCTAGGAGAGGGAAACTCCTGTTTCAAACCTCCGCTGCCTTGCAGCTAATCCCCCTCATGGGAAAGGTTTTGGGAGTAAACCCCAAGGAAAAATCTGGAGTCGGAGTCCCGAAGGCAGCTGACTGCTGTACCCAGCACCGGCACGGCAATTCCTGCGATGCTGCTGGCACCAAACTGTATCGACTTTTGTCATTCCTTTGGACCTGTCATCATTATGTTGCCCACTGCATGGGCAACAGACGGATCTCCATATCAACTCTGCCCTGGCTTGCGCCCTGGAGAGGCCACTCCAGCTTCGCTCCAGTGACCACCAGAGGCGCAGTACCTATGGTCGACCACAACCAACGGAGGCCACACACACAAGTAAATGCAATGAAATGCAATGTCTTGCGTTAGTAACACAGTCCAACATGATCAACAGGCTTACAGTATCAACAGGCTTCCAGTGTCAACACAGCATGGCCACCACTTACTAACCCTAACTCATACGAATTTGTGGGAGGAAACCAGAGCATCCAGAGGAAACCTATGCGACCATGGGCAAGTCTCTTACAGACTATGGCAGGAATTAAATGCCAAACTTACAGCCAGCGCTGTAAAGAATTATGCTAACTACTACACCATCAAGCCATCTGCTTAACCGTCACTGTCTTGAAATAAAATTCATTTTGACCTTTTTGGCCTGTGACATTTGACAGCTTTATGCCTGGATTTGGTCCTTTGACTTTATCTTGTTTATTTGAATTCAGTGCAAAATTTACTGTGATCACATCACTTGGAAAGGGACAGTATATCACAAATGCCCCAATTCTTACATCAGAATGCTGTTCATTGACTTTAGTTCGGCATTCAATACTGTGATCCCCTCCAAGCTGATCACCAAACTTCGCCAGCTTGGTATCAGCATATCCCTCTGCAATTGGACCTTGGACTTTCTGACTAACAGACCCCAATCTGTTAAGTTAGACAACCTCTCCTCCTCCACTCTCACCCTGAACACCGGTGTGCCTCAAGGCTGTGTGCTGAGCCCTCTTCTGTACTCCCTTTTCACCTATGACTGTGTTCCTGTACACGGTTCTAACTCCATAATCAAGTTCACAGACGACACCACAGTGGTTGGCCTAATCAGAGGGGATGACAAGACGGCCTACAGGGACGAGGTCCAGCACCTGGCCACGTGGTGTGCCGACAACAATCTGGCCCTTAACACCCAGAAGACCAAGGAGATCATTGGGGACTTCAGGCATGCCAGGAGTCATACTCACGTTCCCATCTACATCAACGGAACTGTAGTGGAGTGTGTATCAAGCTTCAAATTCCTTGGTGTCCACATTTCCAAGGATCTCACCTGGTCCCTGAACTCCTCCATCCTGATCAAAAAGGCGCAACAGTGCCTTTATTTCTTGCGGAGCATGAAGAAAGCTCACCTCTGTCCTAGGATACTGACGGACTTTTACCGCTGTACCATTGAGAGCATACTCACCAACTGCATCTCAGTGTGGTATGGCAATTGTCCCGTATCGGACCGCAAAGCACTCCAGCATGTGGCGAAAACTGCCCAGCTGATTATCGGCACCCAATTGCCCACCATTGAGAACATCTACCATAAACGCTGCCTGGGCAGGGCCAAAAGCATTATCAGGGATGCATCTCACCCTAACCATGGACTTTTTACTCTCCTCCCATCCGGTAGGCGCTACAAGAGCCTCCGCTCCCGCACCAGCAGGCACAGGAACAGCTTCTTCCCTGAGGCTGTGACCCTGCTGAACCTCACATCACAGCGCTAAGCAGTATTGCATCCATATTGTACTGTCCCAGTACTTTTATATTTGTGTGCTGTAGCACTTTTTTTATTCGCAGTTATTTTGTAAATAACACTATTCTTTGCATTTCTAGTCAGATGCTAAATGTATTTCATTGGCTTTGTATCTGTACTCAGCACAATGACAATGAAGTTGAATCTAATCTAATCTAAATGCCATTTTGTGGGAGATTCCAGCAATGCTTATATCCCATGCAAGAAATAAAAAAAGGTAAATACAGATGTACTGTTTTCTCTTTTTCAGTAACTTTCTCCAACTCAGCAGCTCTCCAAGATCTCTGTACTCATTGAATTCTTACCCCAAATTTTCATCTCCCATTCTGGTAGCTGCATTTCTAGCTGTCAAGTCCCTAAGCTGTAAAATTACAACCACATCTAACCTCACCACTGCTCCTAAAACTACCTCTTCAGCCAAAGTTTTGATCACCTACTTATACCAGGCCTGCTGTCAAATTTTGTTTATGTGGCATGCTCTGTCACTGCCCCTCAGCAAACTCTTTACTATTGAGTGGATGACTTTGGGTCAAACAACCTCTCCTGCACTTCCCTATGATCCATATTTCCAATAACTATCTAAGAAAATGCCAAAACATCATTAACAAAATTGTATCTGATAAAAGCGCCTATGAATTTGTTCTTGGGGTTAATTCCAGAGGAATCCCGGCCAATAAATGATCCCTGGAAACTCCAGGAGAATCCAGACGGATTAGCAACTCTGGATTTATCAGCTATAACTGTGAAGAAGAAATGTCTGTCGGAACATATAAACAGGGAAGTACTAACGCTATGTTAGCCCATGAAATTTATATGAAGAAAACACCTCTTCATGGCAATGCAATGTCATCAACCAACCTATAAAGTAAGGATGATATAACTACAATTGCGTTGTCTGGACCTTTGCACACATACTCCTAGATAGCAAAGATCAGAAGCTTGGAACTACACCAATAATATGGCATGCCCATTTATCAGGTTTGCATTAGTGATACCTACATGAATGTGTGTGTGGCAATCTCTTCTAACAAAGTTAGCATTCATGATTTCCTATGGTACTCATCCAGGCTCCTTACAACTTGCATCTCCAATGCTTTCCCAACCATTTTAATAGGTCTGGCTATTGGAATAGATTGGAACAGTCTTTTAAATAATTCATTGCTTGATTTTCAATAACCAATAAAACATTTCTAAGCAAGCAAGCAAAAGTTGTTTTTCTTAAAGTAACACCAGTTGATTGAAATACTAAAAGTTACCTGATGTTAAGAAGTAATACTGAGAATCATGAAAGATTCCCACTGTTCCTGGTCCCACAGAGCCTGCAAGTATGTTGACAACAGAGAAAGCACCACTCATTATTCCAAATCCAAGCCCTGCCACTGAAGACACAAAAATACAAAAGTTAATTTATAACTTTGCATATTACACACAATATAATGAGAAATAATGCCAGTCATCAAAAAATTGCTGCACAGGTTTACTGCAAGAAACCATAACATTTCTGACTACAAAAGAGCTGACCTTGTGCCATTTTCTCAGGGAAAGCAGGCACCCTGGCACCTTTGTCATATCCTTCACTACCACAGGTCAATGCCAGATTGCTATGTGAGATATTATTGTGAACTAAGTACCAACAATCTAAACACAAATGAATGATTACATAAATGGCACATTTTTCATTTCTATTTAACTCAACTCAGAAACAATCTGATAAAATTATAGGATCTCCACAGACAATTACTGCCTTTAGTAAAATCATCAATATAAATAATAAATAATTGAGGGCCCAGCTGACTATTGATCGCCAATCCAAAAATTATGCTGATACAGGTGTCCCCCGCTTTTCGAACGTCTGCTTTACGAAACCTCACTGTTACGAAAGCCCTACATTAGTTACCAGTTTTCGCTAACAGAAGGTCTTTTCACTGTTACGAAAAAAGGCAGCGCGTGAAAAAAAGCAGCACGCGCCCCAAGCAGCCGCTCCTCCCCCGGATTCGGAACGGCATTCTCGCCGGCAATTGCTTAAGCACGTGCCTGTGAGCAGCCGTTTGCAAGATCAGTTTCTAAGGTATCGGAAAAGCCTAAAAGAGCTCGTAAGGGTGTTACACTTAGCATAAAACTAGACATAATTAAGCGTTTCCATCGTGTGAACGAAGTAAGCACAAAGTGAGGTTGGCTTGTGGAAGTTGACGAAGATAATGTTGAAGAGGTTTTGGCATCCCATGACCAAGAACTGATAGATGAAGAGCTGATGCAATTGGAAGAGGAAAGGATAACAATCGAAACCGAATGCAGTAGCGAACGGACTGAAAGTGAAGTCGTCCAGGAACTGAACATGAAGTAACTGCGTGAGATTTTCGCTGCAATGATTGCAGAAAACTACGACTTTATTTTAAAAGGGTACGTCGGTTTAGGGCATATTTGCAAGATGGTTTGAGTGCTTACAAAGAACTGTATGATAGAAAAATGCACGAGGCTAGCAGTCAAGCAAGCCTTCCAATCACCACAGCAGACGACAAACCTCGACCTTCGACATCGAGGCAGGGAGTCATAGGAGAAGATGAGCTGCCTGCCCTCATGGAAACGGATGACGATGAGATGACACCTTAGTGTCCCACCACCCCAACCCCCGGGCCGCGGACAGATACCGATTCGCGGAGAATGCAGCGGTAGCCGGGAGGCAACCAACACATCTTTGAGAAAAAAGCCGAAATAAACAAGCTAATTAATTAGGTGCCGCCCGGCACATAAATGTCGGCCCAGATCAGAGGTTTTTGCCGATTGCGTCGTCTCTGATCTGGGCCGACATTTACGTGCTGGGCGGCACCTAATTAATTAACTTGTTTAATTCAGCTCTTTTCCTTAAAGATGTGCTGGGTGCATCCCGGTTACCGCTGGACCGCTGCATGCTTCGCAGCAATGTATCGGTCGGCGGCCAGTAAGTGATACTACACTGTACATACATTATTTCTACTTTATATCGGCTGTGTATTTTTACGTGTTATTTGGTATGATTTGGCAGCTTCATAGCTTAAAGGTTACTGGAGAGAGTGTTTTTGCCAACAGCGCTTGCGTGAGATTTTCGCTACGGAGAACAGTGCAGGCAATCATTGTAAAGAAGTATTTCTACTTTATATAGGCTGTGTATTTATCATATCATTGCTGTTTTTACTATATGTTACTGTTATTTTAGGTTTCGTGTTATTTGGCATGATTTGGTAGGTTATTTTTGGGTCTGCGAACGCTCACAAATTTTCCCCATATAAATAAATGGTAATTGCTTCTTCGCTTTATGACCTTCCGGCTTACGAACCGTTTCAAAGGAACGCTCTACCTTCGGATGGTGGGGGAAGCCTGTACCGTTTCCTATTAGCCTTTAATTTATTCATAATACGAAACTAATCCCAAAACCTATGTGCTCTTATCTGGTTCAGCCTTTTATGTGGCATCTTATTAAATGTCTTCTCGAAATCTAAGTACATCAACAGGTTCCACTTTATTCTTACAAAATTACCTACATAAAACTACTTTGGCTCTGTTTTGATTGTTTTATGGTTTTCTAAATGACCTGCTCTCCCCTCCTTAATAACAGATTCCAGCTTTTTTCAAATGACAGATGCTAGACTATAGACCTATACTTCCAACCTTGTCTCCCTCCTTTCCTGAATATTGGTTTTATATTTGTGTTTTCCAGTTTTCCAAAACTGCTCAAGAATCAGTGGAATTTTGGCATAATACTATCATAGTATCTACCATCTCAGAGGTCACTTCCTTTAGAACTTAGGATGCAGTTCATCAGATCCAAAAATCTTGTTAACCTTCGGCTCCAAAAAGTCCTTACATAAGAACATAGGAGCATGAATAGGGCATCTTTGCCATCGAGCCTGCTCCTCCATTCAATAAGATTCATGGCTTATCTGGCCATGGTCTCAGCTCCACCTACCTGCCTTTTCCCCATAACCCTTAATTCCCTTCTCCTATGCAAAAAAAGTACGGAAAGGAGAAATGCAGCAATGGGTCCCAACTTAACATGAGAATCAGCAGCTGTGGCCAGCAATTATTATGCCCCTCACCTCAATGATTCCATTAGATAATGCATAGGAGCAACTGGGTTCAAAGACCTACTGTTTGCATACTTTCATATTTTTCTTAATCTACATTCTCAGTTCTAGGTATAACTGTTCTAATGCACAGCAACACCATACGAAGCTGTAATTTAACTCAAGAGCTTTCAAGGAACACTGCTTCACTGGCAGTAAATAAGTGCTCCTTAAATCTCAGGAGCTTTGACTGAAGTTTGTCTATAACATCTGACTCAACATAAGCTGTAAAGTACTATTAACAATTGCAGGTGCTGGTATTTTTTTTCCAATAAAATTATTGCTCACCATAGGCCATTTGCTGAACGGATAAAGGTGACTTTCCATCTTCACTTAGTGCTGCTAAGCCTTCATTGGCCTTTCTAAAGGGAATAAAAGATATACAGATTTAAATAAAAATCCATTATGGGAAGATAAACAACAAACACTCTTTTTATTTTCATTTAATTTGCTTAATCTTAAGTTAAATACTGTAGAGCGGAAACATAACTCAAGTAGCTTAAAATTTAACCTTATTTTCTTATACTTTGCTTAGTAAAACCATTTTTCAAAAGAGTTAAAACAGATTACCAAGGCCATGTGAAAATCATCTATATACTACTAAAACTCTCATGCTCTGTCTGTCTGTCTGTGACCTCCAATCAGCGCAAACGGTACATTACAGCGGCACTTTTTTTGGCTAAATCAAATTAAAATGCGCTAACTTACAGAATGCAGGCAAAGTTCAGGGTTATATATTCGTATAAAATTGATCATTCGCCAAAAATCAACAGCCTGGCTTTCACCCAAGAGCCGATCAGCCATCATGGAAATCAGAATGCAACAGCCTGATGCACCAGCCTCAGCAGTGACACCTACTAGAGCAAAAGGGCAGGGCAGCTCTATTTCGAGGGCACAAAATAATCTGCAGATGCTGGGGTCAAAGCAACACTCACAACACGCTGGAGGAACTCAGCAGGTCAGGCAGCATCCGTGGAAACAAACAGTCAACGTTTCAGGCCGGAACCCTTCGTCAGGACTGAAGAGTGAGGGGGCAGAGGCCCTATAAAGAAGGTGGGGGAGGGTGGGAAGGAGAAGGCTGGGAGGTGCCAGGTGAAAAACCAGTAAGGGGAAAGATAAAGGGGTGGGGGAGGGGAAGCAGGGAGGGGATAGGCAGGAAAGGTGAAGAAAGAATAGGGGAAAGCACAATGGGTAGTAGAAGGAGGCAGAACCATGAGGGAACTGATAGGCAGCTGGGGGAGGGGGCAAGGGAGAGGGAGGGGGAGGGATACTGGGATGGAGGAAGGGAGGGGGAGGGATTTCGAGGGGTCACATTCTGCTAATTACCATCAGCATGTGCAGGATTGGGACAGATCTAACTGCCACCATCCCTAAAACCCTTTGCCGCAGTCAAAGGACAGCGGTGACTATATCACATCCATTTAGGAGAGCGCCAACCACATCATCAAGAATAATCAGCATCCTTTGGTGTTAGTGTTTCATATCTTCAATCCAGCATTAGGATTAAAAAAAAATGGTCAGCCTAATTATGCTGCATGGAAAGGGAAGGGGTACATTATGGTCAAGGGATGACACCAAACGTCGGGAAGCAGCAAGGAGAGAGAGAGAACAAGAATCAGATGAGGCCAAGGCCGCACAACTCCAGGATCAAAGAGTCAGGACAAAAAAAAGATGAGAGAAGAAGAGACAGAGGAGGAGAGGCAAGCATGTCTTCAGGATCAGAGACAAATAGCAGAAGAGCTGAAGAGTCGAGGGATGAAAGGGCTGCACGTCTCCAGAATGACAACGAGAGGCACAAGGGTGGCAGATAAACCAGAAATGATGCGATCAAAAGTATCCTTTGTTAAATGAGGAGCAGCTATATATGCTTTGCTACGCATCATTCTTCTTTAATAAACTGAGGTTTTCTACTTCAGTTTCCAAAGCAAAGCGATCCCAATAGCATTCAGGAAAATTTAATGTTCATTCTGCTCATATCAGACAGCATTACCCTTCTCTCAAAGGGTGCACCAACAGGTCACCCCATTGTCTAGTAGTAAATTAAAAGTGAATTGTGTAATTAAACTTCTGCCATAAAAGTATTTAACATATTTTTGAGGTAAAATCATTTTATTTCCTTTAAACCATCTCCTTAAAGTTGGTACACTGATTATAGATTCAGAGGCCCCAGTAGTGTTTAATAACCACATTTACAGAGTCAGTTTCCATGCATGAACAGGGCAGAAAATGCCAGCAGTTTACTCAAACATAGGCATGTTTCATAATAAACTCACACATCATTTGGACTGAAAACTGAAATATAGTAGTGAGATAGTTGATACTAATTTTGTGTCCCAAACTCTAATCCTCATCAGGACCTACAGGTATAAAGCACCATGGGATGATTATCTGGCTGCTACCCAAGCTATGGCAAGAAATACTGTGCACAAAAGCAACACTGGAAAAAAATGCTAGGCCAATGGAGCTCTTTTATTACCAACAGATCATGTCAAAATTTTATAATTAGCTGCAAAATTACAATGCTCTTTGAGCTTGATTTTTTTTTTAGTTAGCTGACCCTTCTTTCAGAGGAGAACCTGATGACAGCAGGATCTGATGACAGTATGGAAAGAGAGCTGAATACACAACATACAGAGTTTGAAAAGTACAGATGGGAACAAGGAGAAAGCAGTCCATTAGAATAGTGTGGAATGAGGCTGTGGTATGATCTGTAAAGTGTTTAAATTGAAGTCTGCAGTAGAGGGAAGCATTAAGTATGCAAGATAGGAGAGGAAGAAAAAGCCTGTTTCAGACAGCACATAATTGCTTGAATTCTAACAAACATGTTGAGGGAAGTTGGCAAGTGAGAGATTGTATGATGTCATGACTTCTTTTGACCCCAATTTATAAATGACAGTTTATATTGTTTCTGATAGACACCCACCCCCCACTTTCTATCTTCCTCCTTAGTCAAGCAGTGGTGTTACATTTACAGCTTTCCAATCCTCTCTGGCCTTCTTAACAAAGCGTCCTCTTTCTCTGCAGCCACTTCCTTTATAGCTCTAGGAGGCTGGCCATCAGGTTCAGGGTTCCTGTCAACCCTAAGCACTATTTGCTTACCTAGCACTTTTTCTCTAGTTCCTCGCTTCCCACAGCTGTTTCCAGACCACTTCTGCTGAATCTTGCCTCGGTTTAGCAAAATTAGCCTCGTGACAGTTCACAACTTTTACTATTTTTTTCCTTGTCCATACTTATACAAGCCTATCTAAGTTATGAAAGTACCAGAAGAATGCTGTCCCAGCTTTATTCCCTAATATTAAATTCAGAATTGTCCACTTTCTTATAAGGCTTGCTATGTACCAGTTCTACTGAATTCAATTTAGTATATCTGTGCTATTCACACGTTTCACAGTGAATGCACCTGTTAACTGTGGGAAATTTCAATTACTCTCATATTACCACCTTGGTAGTTAATCAATATCAGAAATTTGATTACAGATTTGTTCTCCTGATTCTTAGTGGACTGCAGTACTTTCCCAACAATGTGAATGCCTTTTTTTTTGCTCTTTAGCTCAACCCATATAAATTTATTTAATGATTGTTCAAGTATACATACCAGCCATTCTCAGAATTGTAATTCTTTAACTAATATAGCCTCCTTTTTCATCCCTCTATCTAATCTGAAATCTCTGCAATCAGAACATTGTTGTTTTTTTTATGTATATCAGCAATCTAGGTGATAATGTGGTTAGCTGGATCAGCAAACTTGCGGGGCAGATGACACCAAGATCAGGGTGCAGTGGACAGTGAGGGAGACTATCAAAACTTACAGCGGGATCTGGACAAGCTGGAAAAACGGGCTGAAAAATGGCAAATAGAATTTAATGTAGACAAGTGCAACTGGGCACTAAGGAGTGTGGTAGGGCAAAGGGATCTGGGAATACAGGTCCATAATTCGTTGAAAGTGGCAGCACAGGTAGATAGGGTCAAAAGGAAGCTTTTGGCACATGGCCTTCATAAATCAAAGTACTGAGTACAGGAGACGGATGTCATGTTGAAAGTTGTAAAAACGTTGATGAGGCCTACTTTGGAGTATTGTGTGCAGTTTTGGTCACCTACCTACAGGAAAGATATAAATAAGGTTGAAAGAGTACAGAGAAAATTTACAAGGATGTTGCAAGTACTGCAGAACCGGAGCTATAAGGAAGATTAAATAGGTTAGGACTTTTATTCCTTGGAAAGTAGAAGACTGAGGGGAGATTTAATAGAGGTATACAAAATTATGAAGGGTATAGATAGGGTAAATCCAGGCAGGCTTTTTCCACTAAGGTCGGGTGAGACTACAACTAAACATCAAAGGTTAAGGGTGAAAGGTGAAAAGTGAAAAGTTTAAAGGGAACATGAGGAGAAACTTCTTCACTCAAGAGAGCCGTGAGTGTGTGGAACAAGCTGCTAGCGCAAGTGGTGCATGCGGTACATTTAACAGAAGTTTGGGTTAGTACATTGATGGCAGGGGTATGGAGGGCTATGGTTCAGGTGCAGGTCGATGGGAGTAGGCAGCTTAAATGATTCGGCATGGAGTAGATGGGCTAAAGAGCCTGTTTCTGCACTGTATTTTACATGACATTATGACTCTATAACGGTGCCACCTTTTTGACAGGTTGCTGACTCAAGATATTAACTGCTTCTTTCTCCATCTATCATCTTACTTATTAAGGATTCTGTTTTAATTCTATCGACCTGACATTTTGCTCAAGGAAGCCTTGACACTTACTCTAAACAGGCAGCCTGGATGGCTTTGAAATGAAGCAGACAGTATCATCAGCATTTACATGATCTTGTGCTTGAATAGGAGCACAGCAGCGTACTTTTAAGTCTCAAAAAGAAAGAAGGAGACATGTTCTAGAAGTATGCTGGACGAGTCTGGACAAATTACATGAGAAGTCACACAGAAATGAACTACAGTCACGAAACAAGACAGACAAACCACTCTGGTAACTACTGTATGTCAAACAATAAAGAAGGACAAGGAACAAACATAAAGGAGGGTAAAATTACTGTTTAATGAGTGCAGTCCGGCACTGCAAGCAGGTTAGAAGGCATTCAACAGGATATCTGAGAGAAATATTCATTGAAATAACAAAATGACTGAGACCTGAGAGGAAAAATCACGGAAGGAATTAGAAAAGAGACTTGCAATAGATGGCGAGTAAACATTTACAGATTATAATGTCAAATCATGCTTCATTAGCTCTCAGCATTCCAGTTTCTTATCAATGAATCAAAATTTTTGCAGGTGATTTTTGAATTGCTTCCCCCTATTGAGCAATTTCCACTGCTACCACTTTAGATAAAATGTAGATGGGTGTGTTTGTAAGTTTGTGGATGATACCAAGATTGGTAGAGTTGTGTACAGTGTACAAGACAGGCAAGGAATACAGGGCCATATAGATCAGTTGCAGATATGGATAGAGAAATGGCAGATGGAGTTTAACCTTGATAAATGTGAGGTGTTTCGCCTTGGTAGGGCAAATGCAAGGAGACAGTACACTGCAAGGGCAAGATCCTTAACAGTGTTGCTGAGCAGACAGATCCTGGGATCCAAGTTCACAGCTCCTTGAAAGTGGCTACACAGGTCAATAATGTGGTTAAGGAGGCTTATAGAATGCTTGCTTTTAATAGTCATGCCACTGAGTTCAAAAGTCAAGAGGTTATGTTGCAACTTTATAAAACTCTGGTTAGGCCACATCTGGCATATTGCTTACAGTTCTGGTCGCCGTACTATAAGAAGGATGTTGAGGCTTTGGAAAGAGTGCAGAAGAGGTTTACCAGGATGCTGTCTGGATTAGAGGCCAGGTGCTATCACGAGGGGCTGGATAATCTTGGTTTGTTTTCTCTGGAGCAGCAGAAGCTGAGGGGAGATCTGATACAGGTTTATAAGATTATGAAAGGCAAAGATAGAGTAGACAGGGTGCATCTGTTTCCCAGGGTTGAAATGACTAGTATCAGAGGGCATGCACTGAAGCTGAGAGGGGGACGTGAGGGTTAAGTTTTTTACTCAGAGAGTCATAGATGCCTGGAATGCACTGCCTGGTATGGTAGTAGAGGCAAATACATCAGACAGGCTCGTGAATGTGAGGAAGATGGAGGGATATGGATATTATATAGGTAGGAGGAATTAGTGTTTGAGTGTTTCTGATTTGCTTTTTAGCTGGTTCGGCACAACAATGTGGGCCAAAGGGCTTGTTCCTGAGCTGTGCTGTACTGTTCCATGCTCTATAACTATAGTCCTATAGCACTGGTAAAGTTTCAAAAAATTCTAGTAAATATCTGTGGAAAACAAATATACACATACAGTACACACTTCTCAGTTCTCAACAAATATTCTAATTATTCAGGAAAATTGAATGGGCAGTAATGTATAATTTGCCTTGTGATGGATTCTTAGTTACTTTCCGTTAGGCGGGAGGAGAAGATGGCAGCGCACCGCGCGTGCGCAGCTCTCCGGTGAAAAATGATGTTGTATCTGTTAAATAGGGGCCGTGGACAATTTCTGATTTGATGGAGACAGACGTGAAAGCACACAGGAACATCTGGAGAAATTTCTGAAACGCCCGTCCACTGCTGTCGTTACTGTGTGGTCGGGAATCTTTCGGAGGGTAGGCCTCAAAATCCCCAGCTTTGCCTGCTTTTGGTGACCGAGAAAGAGGTCGAATCGCTCGGACAGAGATGGCGCTCAGTACTTGGTGTCGGAGAGTTGATCAGAGCTCGAAGTTTTCGGATGACTCAGAGTCAGATTGTGGTCAGCACGGCAGGGAGAGTTTTTCTTCCTTCTCCCGTCTGCATGAGATGTGGGACATTTGAGAAACTTTGAACTTTACTGTGCTCACGGACTTCTTCATCAAGTTCTGGTATTGTTGCACTGTTGTAACTACATGTATAATTATGTGGTTTTTGTCAGTTTTTTCAGTCTTGGTTTGTCCTGTGTTTTTGTGATATCACACCGGAGGAAATAATGTATCATTTCTTAATGCATGCATTACTAAATGACAATAAAAGGGGACTACGTGTTTTCATAATCTAAAATAAATCCTGCCAAAGTTCAAATTTCATCCCAGCTGTAGATACTGAATTCATAGCAAGCACCAAGGTGTTCCTCAACTTCAATCCCCAGCATAATAAATAATGGTAAAAGTACCATGACCACTGCAGCAAACTGTCTTACTGTATAATAGATTTCGAGACAATAGATAATGAGCCTTATACACCTATTGTATCAGTAAATTATGATCCTGATGAAGAAAAACAAGTAACTCTTTGAAAAGATCCATTAGATATAAGTTCACATGGAGGAGGAAACAGCACAGGCCTGGACTCCCATGGCATCCCTTTCCCCCTTGCCCATATTGACTATGATGCCTATTTGCTCTGGTTCCACTTGCCTGCATTAGGCGTGTATCCCTCTACACCATTTTCTATCAAAATTCCTGTCCAAATTCCTTTTGAATATTGTTACTATATCTGTCTCTATCACCTCCTCTGGCAGCTCTTTCCAAATAACCACAATCTGTGTGGAAAAACTTATCTCCAGATCTCCTTTAAATGTTGTCCCTTTCACTTTAAACCTGTGCCCTCCTGCTCTGGGAAAAAGACTGAATCTAATCCATCTATACCTCCATAATTTTATAAACCCATCAGCTTTCTAATCTCCATTAATGATAAGGCCAGTCTCTGCAATGGTCTCCTTATAACAACAGGCTCCATTCACGGCACCATTCTGGTGAATCTCTTCCATGCTCTCTCTATTGGTTCCACTTTCTTCCGCCAAAACTGTACACAACACACCAAATGCAATCTAAACTAATTTTTATACAGCTGCAACTTGCCATAATAGTTCTTATGCAGAAGCCTTCTTCCTGACACAAACCATACATGTCACCACTTTCAGGACTTAGATTAGCACTGCAAGGTCCCTCTACACATCAAGGCACTGGAGGTCACTGCCACTTAACACCAGAATCTGATGTTCCAAAGTGCATAACCTCAAAACTGTCTGGACTAAGTTCTATCTGCCACTGCTCTACCCAACATTCCAGCACTGCTATGTCCCACTGGTATCTTTCGACAACGTTCTTCACTATCTCTAACTGCACCAATTTTTGTGATACCTGCAAGCTTACTAATCATACCACTACATTCTCATCCAAGTCATTTATATATATGAGAAACAAAGGTTCCAGCGCTAGCCCCTGCCATACACCACATTACAGACTTCCAGTCAGTATGGGAAGGGGGAATTAAAATGGTAGGCCATCGGGAAATCCTGGCTGTTACCACAGACAGAGCAAAGGAGCTCAGTGAAATGAACCCCTAACTTGTGTTGGGTCAAACCAAAGCAGAGGAGGCTGCACCGGGAGTACTGCATGCAATAAATGACACTGCAACACACACAAAACGCTGGAGGAACTCAGCAGGTCAGGCAGCATCAATGAAGAAGAGTAAACAGTTGACATTTTGGGCTGAGAACCTTTTTCAGAAGACTGTTTACTCTTTTCCATAGATGCTGCCTGATCTGCTGATTTTCTCAAGCATTTTGTGTGTGTTGCTTTGGATTTCCAGCATTTGCAGATTTTCTCATATTTGCAATAAATGATGCTGATGGATTCACACGTGAAGGACTGTTTAGGGCCCTGAATGGAGATGAAGGAGGAGATGTAGCACTCAGTGTGGTTGGAAGGATAAATGGCTGGAGGGGAATGGTGAAGATAACCAAACAAGAAAGTCACAGGGAAAGTGATCGCTGCAGAAAGAGAAGAGGGGAGGGGAGGGAGAAGATGTGCTTGGTGATGGGATCCCATTGGAGATGACAGAAATAGTGCTCATGCGTTGGTTCACTGTCTGTTCAGAAATCTGATGGCAGAGGGGAAGAAGCTGTTCCTAAAATTTTAATCAAAGTAGTGCATAACTTAATTTAAATTTTTATTGTAATTTGTTAGTACTCAATCCGTTGTCACCCACACCACACTCATCAGATTAACGTCCTACAGTCTGCTTTCTTATCCTCAATCAGATAATGCAATACAGAAGAGTAGACCTGCGACATGGACTGGAAATGAGCTGTTACGAAATAGTCCGGCTCATTAATACACGACTGTGGAGATTAATTACACGTCTAAGACTCTCATAATCACAGAAGGATAAACAAGGAGCTCAAATTTAGCTGACAGATAGCAGAGCTAAAAATACCTGACAACGTCATGTTCACAATTCCATTAATGACCCAAATTATGAGAGGGCTATATTAGAGCCTTTGTCAAAATGGTGTCAGATAGCAAAATCGCACCAATTTCTTTTTGTTTTTCCAGGATCTTCAAATTTATTGCAAGCATTGCATGATATCCTTAGGACAATTCGTCAGGAGGACTCATTATTCCTAAGGGTATATTGTCACGATGTGTACTATAATTTGCCAAAAGGATTTACCTGGTAACTCAAACCTCAAAAGTGAGTACAAATAGATTCTGAATATAAGGAAAGTTCTAGAAATCAAGCTTATACCTTAACACCCTTAAAATATTTACACAATAGTATGAAACTATCAGTTCAGCATGTGGGATTATGGGCATAATAATTTTCAGAATGGACATACCTCAAGAGCTTGTAGTAAGCAAACCGGAAGACTTCCTGCAGAATTACAGAGAACATCACACCAAAGATGATGAGGGATTTCTGTAGTCCGGCATCCTTCTCATTGCTAGCTTTTACAGCAATAAACCACACTAACGAAGACAACAGCAAGGAAAGCAACCAGAAAAATGCCCTGGAACACAAAAATCATTCAATTAGGTCAAAATCAGAAGTGGAAACTCCAATTATGTATGGATACTGCTTGACCTGTAGTGTCTTTACTTTCTAAAAAAATCTGGTTTTCTGAATGGATTTCTGGTGACAAGGAAATGGTGGAACAGCTTGTGTGATGCCAAGGTTCTTCAGAAATCAAGAATGAGGCATTAAACTTGTTGCTAACAGACATTTTTCTTAAGTGTTATAAGAACAAAGAAATACAGGAAAAAAGCATTTGTGGTTGTCTTATACTCAGAATAGATAATTAAAATTCCAGAGATAGCCATTAACCTATAAAATAGCCAGATTCAAGTGGTTTGGCACCCGCTACTAAGAAGCTTCTAGAAAAATATAGATGCAGCTGTGCGGTAGTTGCTAGAAAACTCACTGAACAATTACATGAGTATACTGTAGGTGACTACATAAAAAATAGAAGCAAGCATAGGAAAGGGAAACTACAAGAAAATTAACATTTCCGTACCCTATTGCAACACTTCACAATATCTAGATTATTGAAGTAGGCTTTTAAATTATTGAAATCATTTGTATTTGCATCTTTCACAACCTCAGAATAATTCAAAACTGTTTAGAGCCATTAAGTTCCCTTTGAAGCACTGATTTAATTGCTGCAAGTGAGGTTTTCACTGACCTGTGCATACATGTACTTATGCACATGACAATAAAGTCAACTTCAAATTGTAATGCTGGAAACACAACAGGCAACTTCCGTAAAGAAGTGTAAACAACAATGGGAAATGGAACAAATAGCAATGGTTAAGAAGCATTTGGACACACACAAAACAGGCAGGAAAGAGTGAGACAAGGATCTTGTGCGGCAAAGTTGTTCGACTGTCATCACAGTTGTATGGACATTGTAGTTCCATGTTCTATGCACTTCAAGATAAAATAATGCAAATTATCAAAATTACTAAACTGAATACTACAGGACTCCTGGTTCGATGTTTGATATTCTATGTGTTGCTCGCTCACTTTTTGCTGTTTGCGCAATCCGGTGTTTTTATCGCGCATTGGGTGCTTGGTGTTTTCTTGAACAGGTTCCATGGTGTTTCTGTTTTGTGGCTGCCTGCAAGAGGATGAACCTTTGAGTTGTAATCTGTATCATACTTGGATAATAATGTACTTTGAATCTTTGAATCTGAAAAATAGAAAATGCTAAAAATGCTATCGCATCAGGTAGTTTTGAGTAATTTCTGCAGAAAGAGAAACATCTCAGATCAAATTAATCAAACTTGGAAAAAATTAGAAATATTAACAGGTCATGTGCACAAATTCAGAGAATAGGTCAGTCAGTAACAGGGAATGAAATCAGGCAATTTGGCCCAACCGGTCCTATGATAACGTAGAAGGTAGGTGAGATTAAGCTGCAATGCAAGACAAAGGAGAATAGAAATAAGGACAAGTAAAGAAACAGAAAGGGTTTGGAGCAGTTTGAAATGGGAAAAGCACAATCATTAGCACCAGCTGTTTGACAAAAAAAATTCAGTTCTGAAACTGATAAACTTGGGTGTTGGGCCCAAAATGTAATGTCGTGCTTAATCAAGCACAGAAGTTCTCCTCTGAGGTTACACTGAACTTCAGTGATAAGCAAAAGTATCAAGATATCAAAGTGGGAATGGGTTAAAAAAAACTAGAGGAGTAGAGACAACGGAGTAAAGTTGTAGGCAATTTGCAACATTTCAGGTTGAACGCTGACTTCTGTCAATTTCAGATTGTAACCAGTGTCTTCCTTTTCAAACGCTGATGACAATGATAGTCAGAAGGACTTACTCTTCTGAAGTGTAGTCATGATTATAAAATGGGAGATACAACTCCCATTTGAATAGAGCAGGTTCCCGTAAATGGCAACGTAACAATAAATAGTCGTTATCTCCAGGTTCATGATGTTTTTTCCTATAACAAGTTAACCAAAACTGTACACAACACTCCAGGAACTCCAGGAACCACTTCACCAGTTTCTTGTAACTGCATCCTAATGTGCTAACTGCTATACTCAATGCCCTAACTAAAGGTCAAAGTGCCAAACGCTTTCTTCAACTTCCTGTCTATGTGTAATTCCACCAATGCCAACAATGTGCTTGTACCCTGAGGTCCACAACAGTCCCCAGGGCCCTGCCATTCACTGTGAAATCCCCAACTTGGTTTGACTTCCCAAAATGCAATACCTCACACTAATGTCTTTTACCATTCATATGCCTTAACATTCTCATCTAGTCTATACAAATGAGCAATGATAGGTCCAGCACTGATCCCATGACACATCCCTAGTCACAAGCCTTCAGTCCAACACCCTCAACTCCTAACCAAGAAGCTATCTGCAGATTTCCTCATGTATGTGCTTAGTTACCTCTCCCTGGATCCCACAAACTTAAAGACTAGTCTTCCATGCGGGACCTCAAAGGCCATGCTGAGGTCCATACAATGTTCACTCCCCTGCCCTTATCAATCTTCTTGATTAGCACTTCAAAGATTTTGAGGCACAATCTCCCATGCAAAAAGCTGTGTTGATGGGCCCTCATCAGTTATCTATTCAAATGCTGGTAAATCCTGACATTCGGATTTCCCTACAGTAATTTACCCCACTGCTGATGTCAGGTCTACCGGCCTGTAGTTCCATGTTGTCTGTTGTGCGAGGTGGACAGATAGAGAGATGACCCTTTTTAGCCCTTAACTGAAAAATAAACACCAGAAATAACTGCACCGCTCCTCCAGTTTTTTGAAGTGTTGTTTATTAGAGGAAGCAGATGCACCCTGGGTTTAACATTTAGAATTTCATTTGAAAAAATTGATGTTTTAACAACATAGCATTCCATCAGCACTACACTCAAATGCCAGCCTTCAAACTTCAATGATCAATCGCTGACTGCAATGAGGCCCTCAATCCTCAAAGTCACAAAGCCACAGTGGGTAAAATGGAGACAACTGGGGCCAACTGTGGATAGAGGATATCAGTAATGCTGACTGTGTACATAGGATGTTGCAGAACAATACCAGAAAGAAGTCAAGATACACTCAGTGGCCACTTTATCTGGTACACCTGTTTATCAATGCAAATATCTAATCAGCCAATCAAGAGGCAGCAACTCAAATGCATAAAATCATGCAGACATGGTCATGAGGTTCAGCTGTTGCTCAGACCAATAGCAGAATGGGGAAGAAATGTGAACTAAGTGACTTCGACCATGGAATGATTGTTGGTGCCAAATGGGGTAGCTCGGGTATCTCAGAAACTGCTAATCTCAGAAACACACAACAGTCTCTGGAGTTTACAGAGAATGGTGCAAAAAAAAAACCAGAGATACAACCAGTGAGGAGCAGTTCTGTATCTAGAATGTAATGTTAATGAGAGGTCAGAGGAGAACGGCCAGACTGGTTCAAACTGACAGAAAGGTGACAGTAACTCAAACCACCATGCGTTACAAAACAGTGGTGTGCTGAAAGGTATCTCTGGATACACATGTCGAACCTTGAAGAGGATGGGCTACAGCAGCAGAAGACCACGAACATACACTCAGTGGCCATTTTATTAGGTACAGAAGATACCTAATAACATGAACACTGAGTGCATAAAGAAATCAGTTTATGGGACTCTCTATTCCCCATCCCATGAGGTCAGCTGCATATGCAAAACTCTTCACATGAGCAAAAGGATCGTGTTTTCCCAGCATATATCACGAATAAACTCTTCTCGGGCTTCCAGCTGGATACAGGTATTGATTATAACCGATGTTTCGATGACAATCTCTGCCATCTTCTTCAGGGATGAGACTTTGTACAACATTTCTTCTGACATAAAAATTAATGTTTTTTAAATGATGTGAAAGGCAGAAATATAATTTAATACAGGACTTCAAAGATAAATCTAATTGAAAGATGTTTTCATTTCAATGACAGTAAAGCCTTCAGCCAAAAATTTAATTACTTTAACAATCTTGGCTCCAAAAGGGAGCAACATATTTATTTCTTTTTGCACACATTATCTTTGCTACTCTTAATTCTACTGAAATCACTCATGGTGTTGACCTACAGTGGTTCCCAATTAACCACTGTAGGTCAATTAACCCAAGAAATTCTTCTTTATTTTCAAATTCACCCATGGTCACACTTCCTTATTTTTCTAATAACCATGCTAAAACGCCTCTAAATTTGGTCTTTTGGTTATCCAAATTAATCTCTCCACTGTTAGCTGGTCACTAAAATCTGGACTTCTCTCCTTACATCTTCTTGTTTCAGTCTTTTTTTAAATATTTGCTCAGTTTGTCTTCTTTTGTTTATTGGTTGTTTGTCAGTCTTTGTTCATGTATCAATTTTGTTCGTAAATTCTATTGTATTTCTTTATTTTCCTGTAAATACCCACAAAAAAAAATCTCAAGGTAGTATATAGCAACGCATATGTAAAATTAAAATTTATTATCAAAGTACTCCACATTAAAAAAACATCAGTTAGCACCTAAGTTTGATCACTTGCCCAAATACTTCTTTGTGTTTCAGGATCAATTCTGATCTGATGAAGGCCCAAAACAACAGGCATGTTATATTAAAGTCACTGTATAAATGCATGTTGTCATTGTACTGAAATAAAGTTAAGATAATTGCAGTTTTTCCTTCTGTTAATTGAATGTTTATCATCAAATAGCAGAAATGGATGATAAAGGAATGGGCTTGTTAATAGTTACCCATGATGTCAGCAAAAGCATAATTTAATCTGACTTAAAAACATTAGTTAAAATCTCTGGATATTTAAATACATTAAATAAAGATATGCTCCTGATTACATGAGAGGAACAAACCCATCTTACTGCTAACATTTCCTTCCCATTGGCAATCATTAGAATAGTTCAAGCAGTATATTTATCACATGCCTCTGAATCAGGAAAAAGTAATTGTGTAATATTCCCTAAGCAAATTTCACCAAGAAGTTGATGGCTTTACTGCAAACGTAGCATTGCACTGCACAACCGTAGTCTTTGATCATTTATTTTACATCATTAAATATTCTACAAGATCACTAATTAGAACAATCCTTCAAGGTCTGCATCATTTTAAAATCAATGGTTTGCTCTAAATTTAGGAAGCTAAAAGCAGACATAGGAACTGTGTTTTATGAACCAAAACCAAGTAATCAGACTCCTCTCTGCTCTATTAGTTTGCAATCCTTACCCAAAACTTTTTTTTATGTATAATAATGAAATTCCAGCCAATTACATACACGAACAATGCTGACAGAAATGTTATAGAAGGGAAACTACCTGCCTAACTGAGTCAAGTTTGGGTTGGGTTGAAGGTGCACTTTCTGATAAAGCGTCAGTTTTACCAGTTTTACTACAGGAAAGTTCCTAGCATGGTTAGAGCATTGGCTGATCGGTAGGAGGCAGCGAGTGGGAATAAAAGGATTCTTTTCTAGTTGCCTGCCAATGAGTAGTGGTGTTCTGCAGGGGCCTGTGGTGGGACCACTTCTTTTTATGCTGTATATCAATGATTTAGATGATGGAATAGATGGCTTCTTTGCCAAGTTTGTAGATGATACGAAGATTGGTGCAGGGGCAGGTAGTGTCAAGGAAACTGGTAAGCTGCAGAAGAATTTGATCAGATTAGGAGAATGGGCAAGAAAGTGGCAAATGAAATACAATGTTGGAAACTGTATGGTCATGCAATTTGGTAGCAGAAACGAATGTGCAGACTATTTTCTAAACAGGGAGAAAATCCAAAAATCTGAGATGCAAAGGGACTTGGGAGTCCTTGTGCAGAACAACTTAAAGGTTAACTTGCAGGTAGAGTCAGTGGTGACGAAGGCAAATGCAAAGTTAGCATTCATTTCAAGAGGTCTAGAATACAAAAGCCAAAAAGTGATGCTGAGGCTTTATAAGGCACTGGTGAGGCCTCAGCTGGAGTACTGTGAACAGTTTTGGGGCCCTCATCTATGAAAAGATGTGCTGGCATTGGAGAGGGTTCATAGGAGATTCTCAAGGATGATTCTGGGAATGAAAGGGTTATCATATGAGGAATGTATGATAGCTCTGGGTCTGGACTCACTGGAATTTAGAAGGTGGGGGGGGGGATCTCATTGAAACCTTACAATTTTGAAAGACCTAAACACAGTGGAAGTAGAAAGGATGTTTCCCATGCTGGGGAAGTCTAGGACAAGAGGGAACAGACTCAGGATAAAGGGCCGTCCATTTAAAACAGAGATGCGGAGAAATTTCTTTAGCCAGAGGGTGGTGAATTTGTCGAATTTATTACCACAGGCAGCTGTGGAGGCCAGGTTGTTGGGTGTATTTAAGACAGAGTTTGATAGGTTCTTGATTGGACACGGCATCAAAGGTTACAGGAAGAAGGCTGGGGAGTGGGGCTGAGGAGGGGAGAAAAGGATTAGCCATGACTGAACAGTGGAGCAGACTCGACGGGCCAAATGACCTAAGTCTACTCCTATGTCTTATGGAAGCAATCATGCCAACCCAGGTCCAGTTCTTAATCTAGTTCAGGATTAACACAACCAGTTGGCTATTTGGTGATTAATTAATTATTCCTCAAACAGATGAGGATCACAATGAAAAATTCAAAACCATAATCTCCCTTGTAAAGCATTAAACAGCTGGCTATGCCACATTTTTTCTCAATGAGCCTTGTTAAGCTTATTTCATTCTTTCACCTGACTACAATACTGGCAGGTTTCACAGTCAGCTTTAAATTTTTGGTTACTATAGAGGAACTTTAGAAAGTTAATAGACTCAGAAGCTAATTGAACCAGCGTACAGAAACATTTCAAAGAATGCCATATGCAATTCCTATGACTACCGAATGTAATCACCCGAACTCCATGGCAGTTTCCATGGAAGCAAATCTATACTTAATTTATTCAATAGCAAACACACTTGTTCCAAAGAAAACGTTCATCATTTCTAAAAGCCAAAGATCAACAGAGTCAATATTTTACCCCAGTGAAAAATAAAGTCTGCTCTGTCTGTCAATGTTGATGTCAAGGACAGGGCTGGTGTCACTTCTTTGTGTGATGCAAGCACCAGCCCCCAACGATGGCTAACATTGTTTCAGTACATTTTTTCTGTGATTTTTCAAAAGAAAATGTTGCATGCAAAAAACTTGAATGTAATGCAAACTAAAAAGAGAGTTTATGTGGTCATTTGGATTGCATAAGAATTAATACAGACTGGGAAGTAGATTTGAGTCATTTTAAGTAGGTTTTAAAATGCTGTTTTAGTGTTTTTAAAAAGCTAATAAAGGTTATTACAAGTGATACAGAAACTAATTAATGACTCTACTAAAGAATAAAAACAAAAAAAAAATCACGTGAAGACAAAGCTCTACTAAATTGATAAGTTATGGAAGGGCACATCATACACACAACCTGTTTCAGAAGTTGGATAGTATCCATGACAACCATATTTGCAAAAGGTCCCTTTGGCTGGATGAGTTCAAGCTTGATGCTTTATGCTGGCATCACGATTGCATCTGTAAGGCTGAGAGTTATGTAGATAGAATACTTCAAGAGCTGGTCACTCCACAGTTAAGTAATAGTGGCAGAGAAGGAAGTGATGATTGTGAAGACAAAATATTGTCCAGTTCGGCAGCGTAAGAGTCCCCCTTCAATGCTCCTCCTCCATAACCAGCATTCAACTCTGAGCAAAGTTGCATGGGCTGTTTTGTTGCAGGCTCTATGAGTTAGTAGAATCTTCAGCAAAGCACATTGCAATGTGGGAACAAGGAAAACTCTATACTTGCTGAGAAAAGTTCTGATAGCTACATAAGCCGTTATGACTTTTGGAAACATTCAAATACTGTTCAATGCTTTAAAACTAAACAAAATGTTTAAATGCTTAGATACAAACATTCTGAAAATCTAACTCAGACTTATCCAACGACATACAAAGGTGGTGGCGGAGCACAGCAGGTCAGGCTGCAGCTGTGGAGGGAAGTGGAATGTCAACATTTCAGGTCAAAACCCTTCCGGAGGATTGGAAAGAAAGCCGGGAGATGGCCAGTATAAAATGCTGGTGTGCGAGGGAAAGGATGGAGCAATACTTAACATATAAGTGCTGAACTTTGAGATATCATATACTACCTGCAGGATTCACTTTCTTGAAGGCAATTCCAGGAAAAAGAAATACAATAGAATTTTATGATAACCTACACATAAACCAAGACTGACAAACAACCAATGTGCAAAAGGTCAAAGGTTCATTTAATATTAGAGAATATATGGTGTATACAGACATCCATGAAACAAGGAGCCATATAGAATGAATGATAGAAACATCAGATCCCCAATGACTTCCTCGCCCTTCCCTTCGCACAAGCAAAAGACAAACTGCAAATTAAAAAAACTGAGAAAATGAGTTGCAAAGAGTCTTTGAAAGTGAGTCTGTAAGTGGCAGAATCAGTTCAGAGTAGTGCTGATTGAAGTAATCCACACTGGTTCAGGCGCCTGATGGTTGTAGGGTAATAATTGTTCCTGAACCTGGTGGTGTGGGACCTAAGGCTTCTGTACTTCCTGCCAGATATTAGTAGTAAGAAACTGCCACAACTTCATCCTCCTTCACAAGTGAGAGTTCAGTGTTGAAGCCTGGTTAGGCAAATAACCACACCAACTATCCTCAAGGTTTGGAATATTTGCATCTGTATGCACAAGCAGTGAAACATACAAATTGCTGCTGTTACACACAATCACGTTAGTCTTTGATCAGATTACCTCACAAGGTCTCAGCTGTGCTAACGACAGTGTGAGCAACACAGACCCTGATCAACAGCTAAAAGCAACGAAACTGGCTGATGGCATTGTATCCACAGCAGCCACTCTGACCTGAAGCAGGATCGCAGCAGCAGAGCAATAGCAGAGAAGTTGCCAAGTCCCATTAGCACCAGCTGTGCAATGCCAATACCTGCTCCCACAATGGCAGCTTTAGGAAAATAAAACTTTGGGGAAGGGCGATACCGCTGGCACCACAACCAAGTCCTAAGGCCTATGGCGGACGCAATCAGCACAGCAATTCACGACAGCAAAAATCAGCATACTCCCAAACAGTCCATCACCTTTATAAGAGCGGGGGAGAAGACTCAACATCGGCCTAGCACCACAGGAGGGCTTCTTGCCACTGCACGAGACTGGCAGCTCCAAGTCGACCTAGGGGGCAGCTCAAGTTCCCAGAGAACATCGCAGCCACTCCGATCCGCCCGGACATGGTGTTAATATCGGAGTCTACAAAGCAAGTGGTCCTGCTGGAACTTACTGTCCCCTGGGAAGACCGGAGTATAGAGGCCAACAAGTACAAGAGGGCTAAATACACAGATCTTGTTGCAGAATGTTGGAGCAATGGCCAGAGAGCTCGCTGTGAGCCAGTCGAAGTTGGGTGCCAGGGTTTTGCTGGCCATTCATTACAACGGACTCTAAAACTCCTTGGAGTTCAAGAACAAAGGTGATGGACTGACAGCTTGGCTACATACACGGAATTATGATGTAGTGGTCATTACAGAGACTTGGCTGACACCAGGGCAGGAATGGATTCTCAATATTCCTGGATTTCAGTGCTTTAAAAGGGATAGAGAGGGCGGAAAAAGGGGAGGGGGGTGGCATTACTGGTCAGGGATAATATTACAGCTACAGAAAGGGTGGGTAATGTAGTAGGATCCTCTTTTGGGTCAGTATGGGTGGAAGTCCGGAACAGGAAGGGAGCAGTTACTCTATTGGGGGTATTCTATAGGCCCCCTGGTAGCAGCAGAGATACCGAGGAGCTGATTGGGAGGCAGATTTTGGAAAGGTACAAAAATAACAGGGTTGTTATCATGGGTGACTTTAACTTCCCTAATATTGATTGGCACCTGATTAGTTCCAAGGGTTTAGAATTGGCTTGCCTGCAGAAGGCAGAGGGTTGTGGTGGAGGGAGTACATTCAGATTGGAGGATTGTGACTAGTGGTGTCCCACAAGGATCTGTTCTGGGACCTCTACTTTTCGTGATTTTTATTAACGACCTGGATGTGGGGGTAGAACGGTGGGTTGGCAAGTTTGCAGACGACACAAAGGTTGGTGGCGTTGTAGATAGTGTAGAGGATTGTCAAAGATTGCAGAGAGACATTGATAGGATGCAGAAGTGGGCTGAGAAGTGGCAGATGGAGTTCGACCCGGAGAAGTGTGAGGTGGTACACTTTGGAAGGACAAACTCCAAGGCAGAGTACAAAGTAAATAGCAGGATACTTGGTAGTGTGGAGGAGCAGAGGGATCTGGGGGTACATGTCCACAGATCCCTGAAAGTTGCCTCACAGGTGGATAGGGTAGTTAAGAAAGCTTATGGGGTGTGAGCTTTCATAAGTCGAGGGATAGAGTTTAAGTGTCGCGATGTAATGATGCAGCTCTATAAAACTCTGGTTAGGCCACACTTGGAGTATTGTGTCCAGTTCTGGTCGCCTCACTATAGGAAGGATGTGGAAGCATTGCAAAGGGTACAGAGGAGATTTACCAGGATGCTGCCTGGTTTAGAGAGTATGGATTATGATCAGAGATTAAGGGAGCTAGGGCTTTACTCTTTGGAGAGAAGGAGGATGAGAGGAGACATGATAGAGATGTACAAGGTATTAAGAGGATTAGATAGAGTGGGTAGCCAGTGCCTCTTCCCCAGGGCACCACTGCTCAATACAAGAGGACATGGCTTTAAGGTAAAGGGTGGGAAGTTCAAGGGGGATATTAGAGGAAGATTTTTACTCAGAGAGTGGTTGGTGCGTGGAATGCACTGCCTGAGTCAGTGGTGGAGGCAGATACACTAGTGAAGTTTAAGAGACTACTAGACAGGTATATGGAGGAATTTAAGGTGGGGGCTTATATGAGAGGCAGGGTTTGAGGGTCGGTACAACATTGTGGGCTGAAGGGCCTGTACTGTGCTGTACTATTCTATGTTCTATGGGTTAGAGGACTGCAGTGCAGAACAGCCACCAAGAATATTCTGAAGGCTGCTGAAAAGGCCTCGCGGTGGCTGTGGATCCGGAGGGGGGATCCTTGGATTAGTGAGCCACTTGGACACAAGTCGGGGGCTGATCACCCCCAGCTGGGTCGACCGGGCAAGGGTGTCTGATAATTAAAGACCCAAAACATCCTATGACCCCGGGTTCATCACTGAAGACATGTCCAAGTAGCACCAGAAGGTGTATTCCACAACTGCACTTACAAGAATCAATTAATGCACGCGAGAATAGAATTCACAAGAGTCTGCTGACCTCTCCAAGGCAAGGAAGGGCCTGAATATCAAAAGGGATTCCCACAATGGAGAACAATCCCCACCCATAAAAGAGGACAATCCCTTGCCTCCCAAGAGTTGAAATTCTTCAGTATGAACGTACTTCCAGCATTCATATTCTCATATTCTGTGGTTATGAGATCCTCAGTATCAATACTTCCTGGGTGAATAATTTTCCTTTAACTACAAACTGTAATTTTCTAATCATCTTATACACACCTTAGTCTTCTCTTTTCCATTGTCTAATATATTTGGTTTCTTAACCCATAGTGTACTTGATACATCTCCTGTCCTTCAAATTCTTCCTGACATATAACACAGGATTATTCACAACAGTGAGCACTGGAGCTTAATCAATAATTTAGAAGGGTCGGACTAATCTCAATGTTTCTATATTCAATATCTTTTTTATTACCCTAAGTAATCTCTATACTTAATGTCTGTAACAAACTTTTTGTAATAGACTTTTCAAGTCCATTACTTCACAGCTGACTGCACTAAACTACCCATTTCACCATATTGAAACTTCCGATTATTATCCTCCTCACTTCGTTTGAATTAGGTCCACTCTCAACTATGCATCCATTAAACTGGCATCACCTTGATTAATATAAACTACACCAATGGATAGCAGATCTTTTAACCCTCGGTGATCTCATTCACCTTTTAATGATCATTTCCTAATTCATTCACGGAAATGTCAAATCAGAAATGTAAATGCAATTTTTCCTCGAGCAAAGAAATGAAATTATCAGTTTTTAATTCTTCAATGATTGCTTATGCTTCTATTTGTTAAAATTCAATATTAGTTATCTTTCTTCTATATAATTAAACAGTGAAATTTTTTTAAAACCAAATGCAAATATATATCTATTCTTCACTGTGAGAACTATAATAGATCAAAATTACAGTTGACATTTTATTTCTTTGTGTATTTTTGTAACCTGACTACTCAATTACTAACTTTTTACTGCTGACTACAAACACACAAAGTGAGTGTGTAGAATCACATGTGGAAGTCACATGAAAGGGTAAAAGACTGTCCAAAGAGACGACAACATGATGTTTGAAAATTATTAAAACTACAGAGACAAAAAGAATTTTTTTTTCTCCAAGAGTTCTCCATCCAAATTCAGTTGTAGCCTCCCCTTTATGTTAGTAAAAGAAAGCAGTTACAATTCTACCTACGCTATAGTAACTACATAGATAACTGAAGGACATACATCAAGCTGCTGTTTATTGATAACAGCTCAGTGTTCATCACCATCAAACCCTCAGTATTACTATCCAAGCTTCAAATCCTGGGCTTCTATACTAGGTCCTCGAATTTGTTATTGGGGGCCACAGTCAGTGTGGAACAGCAAAAGCATCCCCCCCTCACTATCAATAAAGGAGCACCTCACAGGTATGTGCTTGGTCCACTGCTTATACTCGTTACTGTGTGGCTAAGCACAGCTCAATCACTATCTATAAATGCACAGATGACATCAGTGTTGCTGGTAAAATCTCAGATGATGATGAGAAGACACAGGAGCAAGGTAGGTCAGCTGGTTGAGTGGTGATACAACAACTTGCACATAATACTAGTAAGACCAAGGAACTGATTGTAGACTGCAGGGAGGGGAAGTTAGGAGAGAGCACACACACCAGTCCTCATTGAGGGGTCAGCAGTGGAAAGGGAGTGCAGTTTCAAGTTCCTGGGTGTCAACATCTCAGAGGATCTGTCCTGGGCCCAACACATTGATGTAATCACAAAGAAGGCTCTACTTCATTCAGCCTGAAACATCCACTGTTTACTCTTTTCCGTTCTTGCTGCCTGGCCTGTTGAATTCCTCCAGCATTTTGTGTGTGTTGCTTTGGATTTCCAGCATCTGCACCTTCTCTCGTTTGTGCTACTTTGTTAAGACTTTGAGGAGATTTCATGTGTCATCAAAGACTTACAAATTTCTATATATGTACAGTGGAGAACATTCTGACTGGCTGCATCATAGCCTATTGGCTCCAATGCACAGGATCGCAAGAGGCTGCAGAAGGCTATGGCTAGCCAGCTCCCTGGGCACAACCCTCCCCACCGAAGGCATCTTCAAGTGGTAGCGCTTATGAAGGCAGAACCCATCATTAAGGACCCGTGCCATCCATTACATGTCCTCTTCTCATTACTACCATCAGGGAGGAGGGACAGGTGTCTGAAAACCCACCCAATGTTTCCCCTCTGCCATGATTAGATTTCTGAACAGTCCATGAACACTACCTTTCTTTCTGCACTATACAATTCTATTTTTATCATTTATAGTCATTTTTTAAGGCTTTACATTGTGCTATTGCTACAAAACAACACATTTCACATCATATGTCAGTGATAGTAAATCCGATTCTGATTCTAAAATAAGGACTAGTTAATACTCACAGTCTGGTTTTTCCACCTGACCATCAGCCAAAGAATACAAATATTTTCCTCTAAGATTAGATCAGATATGGTCACTTCACTACAGGAAGGATGTGGAAACCATAGAAAGGATGCAGAGGAGATTTACAAGGATATTGTCTGGATTGGGGAGTGTTCCTTATGAGCACAGGTTGATTGAACTCGGTCTTTTCTCCTTGGAGCAGCGGAGGATGAGAGGTGACCTGAACAAGGTGTATAAGATGATGAAAGGCATTGATCGTGTGGATAGTCAGAGGCTTTTTCCCAGGGCTGAAATGGCTAACACGAGAGGGCACAGTTTTAAGGTGCTTGGAAGGAGGTATAGAGGAGATGTCAGGGTTAAGTTTTTTATGCAGAGCGGTGAGTGCGTCGAATGAGCTGCCGGCGACGGTGATGGAGGTGGATACGATAGGGTCTCTTAAGAGACTCTGGGACAGGTACATGGAGCTTAAAAATATAGAGGGCAATGGGTAACCCTAGGTAATTTCTAAAGTAAGTACATGTTCAGCATAGCATTGTGGGCTGAAGGGCCTGTGTTTTGTTGTAGGTTTTCTATCCTATGTTTCTATCAGATAATATTCATTTCTATAAATCAATAACACAGAGCATCATAAACATCACACATATCAGAAAACAACACACATAACACTCAAGAAGGACAGTTTGACAAAAGTTTAAAAACCTGTAAAAGCTGATCAAAATGAATGATAATTGCGTAAAGTTGACTGTTCAGATCAATGACTTTTTAACGACTTATGGTAGCTATGATACATGGTTGAGAATATTCTATCATGACTGTAACACCGCATGACAGTTGTGGTTTTTTTGTAAACCAAGTAAATTAGGTTGAAGGTTAAGCAGGATTCAGTTCCACATGTTAGCACTTTAAATCCCCTTGTCAGTATTTTCTTCACTGTTAATAAAAGATGCAAAGTGCTCAATAAGTGCTTACCCTATCTTCCACAAATACATCAAATTCTTTATTCTCAGTAGGTATGAAATTACAAAATTATGAAAGGGATGGATAAGATACAGGCAGGAAAGTTATTTCCACTGGTAGGTGAGACTAGAACTAGGGGACATAGCCTCAAAATTCAGAGGAGTAGATTTAGGACAGAGATGAGGAGGAATTTCTTTTCACACAGAGTGGTGAATCTGTGGAATTCTCTGCCCAGTGAAGCAGTGGAGGCTACCTCAGTAAATATACTTAAGACAAGGTTGGATAGATTTTTGCATAGTATGGGAATTAAGGGCTATGGGGAAAAGGCAGGTGGGTAGAGTCCTAACCTAGTCCTGACGAAGGGTCTTGGCCTGAAACGTCGTCTGCGCCTCTTCCTATAGATGCTGCCTGGCCTGCTGCGTTCACCAGCAACTTTGATGTATGTGGGTAGAGACGAGTCCATGGCCAGATCAGCCATGATCTTATTGAATGGCGGAGCAGGCTCGATGGGCCAGATGGCCTACTCCTGCTCCTATTTCTTATGTTCTTATGTATTGTCCCATATATTCCTGCACACTTACTGTTCAAATGCTAGTAAAGTAGCTTAGGGTTCCTTGACATGAACTGTCATTTTATTCCCATAGTCTCTTTTTACCATCTCTATTTTCTTTGATTTTCTCTTTTATTTTCTCCCTCAATTTATTGTATTTACCCCAATTTGCACTGGAAGACTTCACCTGATCTGCATCATTCTTTGCCTCATTCTTGTTTTGCTCTCTTTTTGCACTACTTACTAACTTAATGATTTATTTATTTGCTGTAATTTGTAGTTTTTGATTATGTATTGTACTATACTGCTACCATAAAACAAATTTCAAGACACATGCCAGTGATATTAAAGCTGATTCTGATCTTCTTTGTTACCTAATGAGTCCTACTTTTGTTTCTGATATCCTTCCATCCTGTAAAAATGTACACAACCTGCACCTAAATCAACAGCCAGCTCCTTAAAAAATGTGTTCCACTGTCAAATTTTTCCAGTGTGTTCTCATTTCACTCAGCTAAATCTCCAATTATCCCACTAAATTTACCAATTTTGAAATACTATTTTAAATTATTCATTACCCTTCAGCAAAAATATTCTAAACTTTGTGACCGCCCCCCCCCCAACCGGGTCCAAGCGTTCTTCCACTGACACCTGAATCTCTCAGGTTTCCTCACACACCAGCACTTGATCCAGCAACATCATGTACTAGACATGTTCAACTCCTTTTTAAATTTTAAGACTATAAGACCATAAGACATAGGGGCAGAATTAGACCATTTGGCCCATCGAGCCTGCTCCATCATTTCATCATGTCTGATCCAATTTTCCTCTCAGCCCCAATCTCCTACCTTCTTCCCAAATCCCTTCATGCCCAGACCAATCAACAATCTATCAACCTCTGCCTTAAATATACATAGAAGGTGTGGCCCCCACAACTGCCTGTGGCTGAATTTCAGAATTCTTTCCCATCATAGAAAAGGTATGTCATGAATCCGAACAATCCAAATAATCAAACTTGATTAAGATAAAACAAGTATAAAAACAGGGCAGTGAGAGGCTGACTGGAATAGAAATGGTATACGACCAGAAAGCAATAAGTTTCCTTGCCAAAAAAAAGTAACTGCTTTCAATGAACAATGGAGAAAAAGAGCATGTGATCGTTCGGAATGCTGCGTTTTCTTTTCTATTTTTAGGGTTCCAGCTTTCTTGGTACTTTCGCGTATTGTCCGATTTTGGTGACAGCATCACCACTTCTCATATTAGCAATGAGTTTCAATTTTTCGGATTGTGAAAGTGCGAATGGGTTGCGTATATCAGTAAGAATGCGATGGGCAGAACAGCCTCCTTCACGCTCGTAAACTATGGCTCTATGAAATTCCAAAGACCAGAGTGTGGGAAGAGGCGGGTGGGACCGAGTTATGAAGCAGGAAACACATACACACAAACTATTGGGGAAATGAAGGAAGACGTGAACGTTTGCGTTCAAACATTCAGTTTTCCTTTATCTTAAGGCACACAACGGCGAACACTGACAGTGGTGCGGACAAAGTAACTCCACACCCCAGCAAAGGTTGTTAAATGCTCGGTGTCAGCGCGTTTTGTCCCCCTTTCACCAACACGGGGGTTGGCAGGCACAAACAAAGAGCTCGCTGCGCCGGCGTGCGGCCGGGAGCCGGCTTACCCCGCGATCAGGACAATCACTCGCAGCGGGTCTTTGGCGATGGTGAAGACGAACAGGGCCAAAGCGGGACCGAAGGCAACGAAAGTGCAGCCGAAGAAGACGGCCACGGTCATCTCGTCAGCAGCGAGTCCCAGCGCAGATCCGTCCGACTCCCCAGGCCACCCGGAACATGACTTCACCACACCCGACTGCTCCGACAGCGCACAACCGGCGCCGTACCGCCCGCTGAGGGGTTCTCGATTTCCCCTCGCCCCTCCGGTGGCGGGAGAAATGAATTTCGGCCGCTGACCCTTCCGATCGAAACGATGTCGGTCCCCAGGAAGAATCCGAAACGCGAACCAGTACACGGAGACGGGCGGCGCGGCCACCGTCACCCCGCCTGATGCATCACGTGGTGGTTCAGAGGTGAGGGAGCGCAGCTGGTGTGAGAATGTGAGGGAGGGTGAAAGGAGTGGAGAGATCGCCTCAGGTTACTGAGGGGTCACCTGTACTTCTGTAAGGGAGTTCCAGCTTCTCTCGGGGACCTGGAGACACAAGAGACTTGAGGTGCTGGAATCTGTATACTTTGCTGGAGGAACTCGCCCTGTCCAGCAGTCTTTGAATGGGGGAAATATCGACGTTTTGGGTCAAGACCCTGCATCAGGACTGCTTTTGGGCACATCTCTAGCTTAAGGTCAAATTCTAGGTAGAAAATCAGTAAACCAAACAATGGCATCCTCCAGAATGCAGACATGGTGACCTAAAGCCCAATTTATACTTCTGCGTCAAATGTACGGCATAGCCGCGTATCCTATGCCGAACCCTACGCTGTAGCCTAACGCACACCTCTCCTAAAATGTAACTACGCATCGCAACAACGCAGACCGCAACAACTGTGTTTGGTCCGCTTGATAGCATTGCATTTCCTCAATCCGTTGAATGGTTGTACTCGCCATCTCCTCCGACGTCTCCTCTCTTTTCTGCATTGCAGTAATTTAAATAAAAGAAACTTGTTCAACATTTATTAGCTCCAACTCCAACATGATGTGCTCAGTCTCAATCGCCATTGTTTGAAGTGCAGGAAGAATCTCAACACAGTGGCATAGAACCCCACCACCAGCTAGCAGTTTGGCGGTGAATTGCAGAGCGACGCAGACACACCAACGCACAAGTATAAATGCTCACAATGGTGTAGCCCGTACGCACAAATCAGCCTTTACTCTTCTACTGGTCTGGGTGAAAAGTCTGCCCCTGAGATGACACTGTCTATTTCCCTCTACAGATGCTGCTGGACCCCTGAGTTCTTATAGCAGAACAGCATCTGCTCTGTCTTGTGCCTTTGCTGCCTCAATATGATTACAAGTTGTTCTTCCCAATTAATGTGCAAACACTTGGTGGTTTTCATTCTTGCAACACCTTCACAACTAGCAGACACCCAGAATGTAAATCAGCAATACGCACAAAATGCTGGAGGAACTCAGCAAGTGATGAAATGTTTTGAGAGGTTGATGGTGAAACATATCAACTCTTCCCTGAGAAGCGACATGGATCTGCTCCTATTTGCCTACCACCACAACGGTTCCACAGCAGATTTCATTGTTTTTTCACTCAACCCTGGAATATCTGGACAGCAGATACATACATCGGGATGCTCTTTTCGACCACAGCTTGGCTTTCAATACTATTATCCCCTCAAAACAAATCAAAAAGCTTCAAGACCTTGGCATGAATACCTCCTTGCGCAATTAGATTTTCGATTTCCTCCCCAGTTCAGATTGGCACCAGCATCTCCATCAGTAGAGGTGCACCACAAGGTTGGATGCTTAGCCCTCTGTTTGTCTCACTTTACACTTTTGACTGTGTGGCTAAGCATAGCTCTGATGCCATATTAAAGTTTTCTGATGACAGCACTGTCGTTGGCCGAATCAGCATACAGGAGGGAGCATGAAAATCTGGCTGATGATGCCACAACAACAACCTCTCACTAAATGTCAGCAAGACCAGGGAGTTGATCATTGACTTCAAGAGGACGAAACCAGAGGTCCATGAGCCAGTCCTCATCAGGGGATCAAAGCTAGAGAGGGTCAGCAACTTTAAATTCCTCAATGTTTTAATTTCAGAGACCCAGCATATACGTGCAATTATGAAGAAAGCACAGCAACACCTCCACTTCCTTAGAAGTTTGCGAAGATTCAGCATGACATCTGAAACTTTGACAAACTTCTAAGGATGTGTGGTGGAGGTAGGGAAACAACAATGCCCTTGAATGGAAAATCCCACAAAAAGTAGTGGATACGGCCCATTCCCTCAGGGGTAAAACCCTCCACACCACTGAGCACATCCATATGGAACGTTGTTGCAGAAAAGCAATATCCACCATCAGGGACCCCCACCACCCAGGTCATGCTCTCCCCTCACTGCTACCATCAGGAAGAAGGTAAAGAAGCATCAGGACTCACACCACCAGGTTCAGGAACAGTTATTACCTCTCAACCATCAGGCTCTTGAACTAAAGGGGATAACTTCACTCGCCCCATCACTGAAATGTTCCCACAACCTATGGACTCACTTTCAAGGACTCTTCATCTCATGTTCTTGATATTTATTATTATTATTATTATTTTTGCATTTCCACAGTTTGACGTTTTTTGCACTCTGTTTGAACACCCTGGTTGGTGCGGTCTCTCATTGATTCTATTATGGATTTTATTGAGTATACCCACAAAAAAACTAATCTCAGAGTTATATATGGTAGCATATATATACTTTGATAATAAATTTACTCTGAGCTTTGAACTTTGGCAACATCTATAGAGGGAAATAAACATTGGCATTTTGAGCCAAGATCCTTCATCAGAACTAGAAAAGGAGGAGGAAGAAAACAGAGTAAGAAGGTGGGAGAGGGAGGGAGGAGTACAAGCTAGCAGGTGAAGGGGGATAGAAGAAGCTGGGAGGTGATAGTGGAAATGGAATTTAATAGGAGAGAACAGTGGAAGAAAGGGAAGGAGGAGCGACACCAGAGGGCGGTGATGGGCAGTTAGGCCCTCTTCCCCTCCCCCTTCCCTTTGCTATTCCCCACTCTAGCCTCTTACCTCTTCTCCTCATCTGCCCATCACTTCTGGTGCCCCTCCTTCTTCCCATTCTCACATAATGCACTCTCCTCTCGTATCAGATTCCTTCTTCTCCTGCTTTTTACCTTTCCTATTCACCTGGCTTCTCCTATCACCTTCCAAGCTGGTCTTTCTTCCCATACATCTTTCTATTCTGGCATCTTCCCCCTTCCGTTCCAGTTCTGATGAGGTGTCTTGGCCCGAAACGTTGACTGTGTACTCATTTTCATATTTGCTACCCGACCTGCTGAATTCCTCCAGCATTTTGTGTGTGTTGCTCATGAGAAGAAATTAAGCCACAGGTTGTGGGAACAGTTCAGAATTGGGGTGAGTGAAGTTATCCCCTCTGGTTCAAGAGCCTGATGGTTGAGGGGTAATGACTGTGCCTGAACCTGGTGCTATGGGTTCTGAGGCTCCTACACCTCCTCCCTGGTGCCAGCAGCGAGAAGAGAGCACGGCCTGGATGGTGCGTGTCTCTAATGATACATGCTGCTTTCCTGTGATAGCACTCCATGTCAATGTACTCAGTGGTGGTGAGGTCTTTGCTGGGCTGTATCAACTACTTCAGAATCAGTTTTAATATCAACGGCTATGTTGTGAAATGTGTTGTTTTGCAGCAGCAGTACGTTGAAATACATAATAAAAAACTAGAATAAGAAATATAAATGTACATAAATAAATAAGTCATGCAAAAGAGAGCAAACATTTATAGTGACTTATGTAGTGAGGTGAGTGCTCATTCTCCACTCAGAAATCTAGGACAGAAAGCTATTCCTACAACATAGAGTGTGTGCCTTCAGGCTCCTGTACCTTCTCATTGCTGTTGGCAACGAGAAGAGGGCATGTCCTGGATTGGGGTCCTTAATGATGGATGCCGCTTTTCTGAGGCATCACATTTCCAAGATGTTCTCAGTGCTGGAGTGGCTAGTACCAGTGATAGTACTAGCTGAGTTTGCAACTTTTTCAATCATATGCAGTGGCTCCTCCGTACCAGCTGGTGATGTACCCAGTGAAAATACTCTCCATGGTACATCTGTAGAAATTTGCAAGAATCTTTGGTGACATACCCAATGTCCACAAACTCCTAATGAAATATAGTTGCTATTGTGCCCTTGTGACTGCCAAAATATTTTGTGCCCAGGATAGATCTTCAGAGATGTTGACATCCAGGTACTTAAAACTGCTCACTCTCCCCTCTGCTGACTCCTCACTGAGGTCCGGTGTGTGTTTCCTCGACCTCCCCTTCCTGAAGTCCATAATCAATTCCTTGGTCTTACTGACACTGAGTGCAAGTTTGCTGTTGCAATACCATTCAACTAGCTGATCTATCTCACTCCTGTACAACTCCTTATTACCATCTGAAATCATCAAATTTACAAATGCTGTTTGAGCAGTGCCTCGGCACACAGTTGTAGGTGTAGAGAGAGTAGAGCAATGAGTTAAGCACGCATCTTTGAGGTGATGATCATCAGCGGAGAGATGATGTTATTTCCATTCTGCTCTCATTGTAGATACAGTAAGCACCATTCAGGCACCATTATTTCAGTTAGATTAAAAATGACCTACATGTGCTGGTATCCTGGTACCAAAGTAACAAATTCCCCCATATCTTCTAACACCAATCCTACCCCTTTTATTTTACCCTTCATCTCACTACATTTAGGCTCTGGTGAAGTTCCATTTCCTGAGGTTGTGGGGTGGTTGATTTTACATTATTCTCATCATATCGAATTAAAACCTATAACACACAAGTGTAATTTCTGCTCTTATTTCCAGTCTCAGTCTTAAGTTATTTTAAGGCCACATTTTCTGTCTGTTTTTCTAGTCCATTCAGTCCAGGCTCCCAATTTCTTTGGACTCAAGCCATCCATCTTTTTTTTCTCACCCAATTTTGTTTCTGTATAGAGGAGACAGAAGCCAATGTTTTTTTTCCTGTTCTTTATTTACTTGGCAAAACTCCCCTGATTCTCAGACTGAGGGAACAGAAAAACTACCCCTCGGTCATACCTGTTGCCATCTTCTTGGAACAGCTGTTTCAACCCCAAATTTTCCAAATCAGGATTATTTTGTACATTGATTTTCAAGTCTCTGAAATGAGGATCATCATGTACATCAATGGTTACCAGCCAATGATGATAACATTCCTGTTTCTCCCCCACCAATTTATTTACTGATTGATATGTTACTGGCGTGGAGGGCTATGAACGACATGAAGGAAATCTGGAAGTGGAACCTGACCAGAGGGCTTAAAAAGAGGATCTTTATACCAGTCATAGAGTTCATTCTCATGTACGGATGCGAGACGTGGACACTCACCAAGACTCTGCGGAAGTTTCTAGATGGTTGCTATACACGAATGCTCCGGATGGCTCTTGACGTGAGTTGGCAACAGTATATGATGAACGCTGAGCTCTATGACGACCTACCGATGCTCACCACTAAAATCGAGGCGAAAAGACTGCAACTAGCAGGGCACTGTCTACGCCACCCCGAGCTACCTGCCAGCGTAGTCAACATATGGGAGCCCAAGCATGGGAGGATGAACCCTGGGCGTCCTCCGAAGACTATGGTCAACATGCTCCTAGAAGACAGCGGCGCGGCTAATGTAGATGAACTGAACACACTGATGAGGGAGAGGGAGAAGTGGAGAGTCCATCATTGTGCCCGACACCAGCCCCCTAGGCTTGAGTCAACGTAGTAGTAGTAGTAGTAGTAGTAGATATGGTACCATTCAAATTTATCTGGAGAAATCAGGACCCTATATACTGATGGACTTGCTTTGTCTAATTTTATGGGGTTCTGCAGACCTTGGACTTAAAAATGAGGTGGGTTAGTGTATTCTGATCACCACTCCTTGACTTTGACCCAATTCTATGGGACTAATTTTTGAGTCAAAACAGACTTTTCTTTCCTTGTTGACGGGCTGCCACATCATTGGCCTCCTTCACTATCAGTACCAATTATTGCACCCATTTTTCTGACTCAATCCCATCTATTTCAGATTTTGACAAGTCTAATTCTAGCACCTCCTCCAACCTTCTCATATCTCTTCCAGTCATGAATTTATAAGGGGTGTAACCCATTGATGTACTGTATTTCTGTGTTCCTTATTATCATCAATACATAAGGCAAAACTACCTGCCCTGTTGTTCCATGCTGCTGCACCATTTTGGCAATCATAGTTCTGAGTATTCATTTCATCCTTTCCACAATTCCAGTAGACTGTGATCAATCAGGTATATAAAATCTCTGCTCGATCCTTAAGTCCCATGACATCTTGCATTATCTGGGCTGAAAAATAAGTGCCTTAATCCGATTCCACACTCCAAGGTAATCCCTAGTGAGTAAAGACCATTTCCAATAAGATTTTTGCCATGGCTTTGGCCATGTTTATCTTGGTCAGGAAAGCATCCACTCACTTGGTGAAAGTATCTACAACTACAAAAATATACTTGTAGTCTCCTGGGGTGGGTAGCAAAGATCCAACATAATCTCTCTGCAAATTGGTCCAAGGCCCTTCCACTGGTCTGGTATGTAAGAGAGCTCCTTTCTTTACATTTCTTTATAATTCTTTATCTTTTTTTTCTCCTCAGTTAAATCCATTACCTTAATCTGCTTTTTCTTCTGCCTTCTGATCTCCCCAATATGTAGCTGACGTTCTTGCCCAATTAAAGCAGCTTGCTTCGCCAATTCAACAATCTTCCTATTTCCCTCAGGAGATAATTTAGAGTGGGCTTTCCCCTTTATGACTCCAAATATATACCGCAGCAGAGCATCTTTCCCTCTTCAAATATATACTGCAGCACAGCATCTTTCTCTCTTCAAATATATACCACAGCTTCGGAAGGGCTTTCCATCACTTGAAGCAAACCCTCTTGCTTCTCACAGAGCCAAGTGCTACGTAAGGCTATTACAAATGTACATACTAGCAGAAAATATGACTGATCCGGACGGAAAACATTCTTGGTGGCTAACCACAAATGCCACAGCTGTCACTCCTGCTGCCTGTGCACTCATGATATTTAGTAACTTTAAAGCTATTCTATACCTTTCCTGGCCACATCCATTCTCCATGTATATACCGCACCCAGTTCTCTCACCCATCTGTACTGTACGCCATCTTCAAAAATGTTAAAGTGGTGTTCAAATGCATCTCTCCCATTTCACGCACATCTGCTCTCACTCCATCCTCCCGCCACCCCACTAGGAATAGGGTTCCCCTTGTCCTCACCTATCACCCCACCAGCCACTGGGTGCAACATATTATTCTCCGTAACTTCCACCACCTCCAACAGGATCTCACCACCAAGCACATCTTTCCCTCCCCTTCCTTTCTGCTTTCCGCAGGGATTGCTCCCTACGTGACTCCGTTGTCCATTCGTTCCCCCCCCCCTCACCATCCCTTCCCACCGATCTCCCTCCCAGCACTTATCCGTGTAAGCGGAACAAGTGCTACACATGCCCTTACACTTCCTCCCTTACCACCATTCAGGGCCCCAGACAGTCCTTCCAGGTGAGGCGACACTTCACCTGTGAGTCGGCTGGGGTGATATACTGCGTCTGGTGCTCCCGGTGCACCCTTCTATATATTGGCGAAACCTGACGCAGGCTGGGAGACCGTTTCGCTGAGCACCTACGCTCTGTCCGCCAGAGAAAGCAAGATCTCCCCGTGGCCACACATTTTATTCCACATCCTATTCCCATTCTGACATGTCTATCCACCGCCTCCTCTACTGTCAAGATGAAGCCACACTCAGGTTGGAGGAACAACACCTTATATTCCGTCTGGGTAGCCTCCAACCTGATGGCATGAATACTGACTTCTCTAACTTCTGTTAATGCCCCTTCTCCCCTTCACACCCCATCCGTTATTTATTTATTTAATATATATTTTTCCCTCTTTCTTTTCTCTCTTTTTTCTCCCTCTGTCCCTCTCACTATACACTAACTCCTTGCCTGCTCTCCACCCGCTGGGCTCCCCTCCCCCCTTCTCTCTCTCCCCAGGCTTCCCGTCCCATGATCCTCTCCCTTCTCCAGTCTGGTATCCCTTTTGCCAATCAACGTTTTTCCAGCTCTTAGATCCACCCCTCCCCTCCTGTCTTCTCCTATCATTTCAGATCTCCCCCTCCTCCTCCCACTTTCAAATCTCTTACTATCTCTTCTTTCAGTTAGTCGTGACGAAGGGTCCCAGCCCAAAACGTCGACTGTACCTCTTCCTATAGATGCTGCCTGGCCTGCTGTGTTCACCAGCACTTTTTGTTTGTTTTTCCTTTGTCTGTGTCTTTGTTCTTGGGTATTCCTTTCTGATCTCCTTCCACGTCCCCCCTTATTATTTTGATGCAAGTGGTCCCTTGGGATCATTTGTTATAATATCCTGATGCCCATGTGATTCTCCAGTACAATGAAGATTATCTGCAAGAAAGACAGAAACTTTTAATAACCTTTACAGCTACATCTCAACCCTGCGGTGCCAAGGCTGACTAACTAAGACATTTTAACTCAAACATCCAGCAGTAGCTAGATAAATATGTGCTTTAAGATGGTGAAGGAATTAACCTTGAAATACTGTTTGGACCAGTCCAATATTTAAATTGAATTTCCATTTACAATTTACATAACAAAACACTGGTTGCTTTTTCCAAGGGATCTCAAACTCAAAATCAATATGTCAAAAGTCTTGAGCAACATGTTTTATATTCTGTAAAAGAAGCACTCTTGTTAGTAAAATAACTTTTAGGATTGCTCCCCAAATGTTCCAGTCTTCCCAAAATGTTAAATTCAAATTCCAAATTTAACTGTGAGCAATTTCCCTGAATGCCCATTTCCCACTGAAATGTGGGCATCTCATATCTGGTATACAGGTGCACAAATTTCCATCTCAACCCAGATTACATCTGGCCAGTGTGGAATTTGAGTTTCTCTAAAACCATTTCCATGGAAAGCAAATACAGAAACACAAACCAAAAACACAGATAGGATAAACAAAAAGCCATGCTTGTACTGTTCTTCCTTTAGAACCTTCCACAGGTAACTGCAAAACTTAAAATAAACAGTTATTTCCCACCATGAAAAGCTTTCACGCATTTTTCAAAGCAAAAAAGAGAAAAAACTGCTGGGTGGGCCCCCCCCAATACATTAACACATTGATGCAACCTCTTGAAGGCACAGCCTCTAACAAACAGCCATACCTATCTATCTCTTTCTCTCGCTCACACTCCCTCTCTGTCGCTCTCATATTCTCTCAGTTGAACTCACCTGTGGCCACACTTTACACACTTGAAACATACAAACCATTCACCCTTTAAACTATTTCAGAAATCTCTTATTTCTTTTTTTTTTTAATTTTATTTTTATTTGGATAAGGAGTTCACAATTATCATGTACTTTTTTCACACATATAACCTTTTCCATTTTTTATATGTATAAAACTACAATTATTTATACATTCTTAAGTACACATTGAGATGATATAAAAGCAAAATAAACATTTAAATAGATAATTATGTACTGTGGTAAATCTAACCTATTAGGCTAAGTAATCTCTTATTTCTAAGGGTTAAACCATTACCATAATATTCAGTTACATTACAACAACATTGATGTTACTGGAAGACTTAAAAACAAAGAAATGTTGGAAGTTATTCGTCATATACAAGTAAACAACATTCATCAAGTTTAAAGCATGAAATCCCCACATTAACCAAATTTCCAACATATTCTGACCCTTCTGTAGCTCAAATGTCTGATTTTTCAGATCATGTGAACTGTTTGCTCTACAGTTGCGAGCATAATGATCCACATTGCCACAACTGAAGCAGCAGATCTAAGCAGTGTAATGTCCCCAGCCACAGCTTTCCTGATTGGGTGAAGGTGGACTCTAGCGCTGTGTTATTTCTACAATATTTCTGCTGGCTTCTCCTCAGACGCGCATTTCCTGACGCAATATCCTGTGTATTTCCTCAAAGGGAAAACAGTTTAGCTGCCTCTGGAGTATTCCCAAAGTTCAAATCTGACTCCCACACTTCCTTCTCCCATGCTCTAATCATATTCCTAAGTACCTATACCTCAGTATGTGCAGGGTCACTGGGATCAAAAGTTCCAACGTCTTTCTAAATTTGTCAGTGCTATGAGACATTAACCCACACTCTGGTCTTTGGAATTTCATAGAGCCATAGTTTACGAGCGTGAAGGAGGCTGTTCTGCCCATCGCATTCTTACTGATATACGCAACCCATTCGCACTTTCACAATCCGAAAAATTGAAACTCATTGCTAATATGAGAAGTGGTGATGCTGTCACCAAAATCGGACAATACGCGAAAGTACCAAGAAAGCTGGAACCCTAAAAATAGAAAAGAAAACGCAGCATTCCGAACGATCACATGCTCTTTTTCTCCATTGTTCATTGAAAGCAGTTACTTTTTTTTGGCAAGGAAACTTATTGCTTTCTGGTCGTATACCATTTCTATTCCATGTCAGCCTCTCACTGCCCTGTTTTTATACTTGTTTTATCTTAATCAAGTTTGATTATTTGGATTGTTCGGATTCAGGACATACCTTTTCTATGATGGGAAAGAATTCTGAAATTCAGCCACAGGCAGTTGTGGGGGCCACACCTTCTATGTATATTTAAGGCAGAGGTTGATAGATTGTTGATTGGTCTGGGCATGAAGGGATTTGGGAAGAAGGTAGGAGATTGGGGCTGAGAGGAAAATTGGATCAGACATGATGAAATGATGGAGCAGGCTCGATGGGCCAAATGGTCTAATTCTGCACCTATGTCTTATGGTCTTATAGTCTTAAAATTTAAAAAGGAGTTGAACATGTCTAGTACATGATGTTGCTGGATCAAGTGCTGGTGTGTGAGGAAACCTGAGAGATTCAGGTGTCAGTGGAAGAACGCTCGGACCCGGTTGGGGGGGGGGGGCGGTCACAAAGTTTAGAATATTTTTGCTGAAGGGTAATGAATAATTTAAAATAGTATTTCAAAATTGGTAAATTTAGTGGGATAATTGGAGATTTAGCTGAGTGAAATGAGAACACACTGGAAAAATTTGACAGTGGAACACATTTTTTAAGGAGCTGGCTGTTGATTTAGGTGCAGGTTGTGTACATTTTTACAGGATGGAAGGATATCAGAAACAAAAGTAGGACTCATTAGGTAACAAAGAAGATCAGAATCAGCTTTAATATCACTGGCATGTGTCTTGAAATTTGTTTTATGGTAGCAGTATAGTACAATACATAATCAAAAACTACAAATTACAGCAAATAAATAAATCATTAAGTTAGTAAGTAGTGCAAAAAGAGAGCAAAACAAGAATGAGGCAAAGAATGATGCAGATCAGGTGAAGTCTTCCAGTGCAAATTGGGGTAAATACAATAAATTGAGGGAGAAAATAAAAGAGAAAATCAAAGAAAATAGAGATGGTAAAAAGAGACTATGGGAATAAAATGACAGTTCATGTCAAGGAACCCTAAGCTACTTTACTAGCATTTGAACAGTAAGTGTGCAGGAATATATGGGACAATACATAAGAACATAAGAAATAGGAGCAGGAGTAGGCCATCTGGCCCGTCGCGCCTGCTCCGCCATTCAATAAGATCATGGCTGATCTGGCCATGGACTCGTCTCTACCCACCTGCCTTTTCCCCATAGCCCTTAATTCCCATACTATGCAAAAATCTATCCAACCTTGTCTTAAGTATATTTACTGAGGTAGCCTCCACTGCTTCACTGGGCAGAGAATTCCACAGATTCACCACTCTGTGTGAAAAGAAATTCCTCCTCATCTCTGTCCTAAATCTACTCCTCTGAATTTTGAGGCTATGTCCCCTAGTTCTAGTCTCACCTACCAGTGGAAATAACTTTCCTGCCTGTATCTTATCCATCCCTTTCATAATTTTGTAATTTCATACCTACTGAGAATAAAGAATTTGATGTATTTGTGGAAGATAGGGTAAGCACTTATTGAGCACTTTGCATCTTTTATTAACAGTGAAGAAAATACTGACAAGGGGATTTAAAGTGCTAACATGTGGAACTGAATCCTGCTTAACCTTCAACCTAATTTACTTGGTTTACAAAAAAACCACAACTGTCATGCGGTGTTACAGTCATGATAGAATATTCTCAACCATGTATCATAGCTACCATAAGTCGTTAAAAAGTCATTGATCTGAACAGTCAACTTTACGCAATTATCATTCATTTTGATCAGCTTTTACAGGTTTTTAAACTTTTGTCAAACTGTCCTTCTTGAGTGTTATGTGTGTTGTTTTCTGATATGTGTGATGTTTATGATGCTCTGTGTTATTGATTTATAGAAATGAATGTTATCTGATAGAAACATAGGATAGAAAACCTACAACAAAACACAGGCCCTTCAGCCCACAATGCTATGCTGAACATGTACTTACTTTAGAAATTACCTAGGGTTACCCATTGCCCTCTATATTTTTAAGCTCCATGTACCTGTCCCGGAGTCTCTTAAGAGACCCTATCGTATCCACCTCCATCACCGTCGCCGGCAGCTCATTCGACGCACTCACCGCTCTGCATAAAAAACTTAACCCTGACATCTCCTCTATACCTCCTTCCAAGCACCTTAAAATTGTGCCAACCATCTATTTATGAGTTCTGGCTCTAAATGATCATGATCTAATGTTGATCCATATAACCCTTGGAACACCATCCAGAGAGAGACACAAATGCCATGAGGTGTTTTCCTTTCCTCTGGTAACATTTACGTAACTCATCTATTGGGTCGCCACTGTTATTATCTGTAACAGTCAATATCACATTCTTTAACTCCTCATTTGTTCCCAAAGCATGTGTTTCTGGCAAAGTGGAGTGTAGGTTCAGATGCAAGTACATTATAATCAGTCTTCTTTTTTTGGCATCATCTAGTCTGTGTACTGCTCCCTGATAACTAATTGCTTGGGATAGTTCCCAGGGATCATCCCCAGGTATATATATCCCTCAGCTGCTGTACCCCGAATGTTGTAGTGTATGTTATATTCTGGTTCTGCCTCTGATAGTAACTAGGGGAGCCAATTGTGCCATTGGTAGCGCAGGTTCTTTTTGGTTGTAAGTCAGTGGTGGTCCATATTAATAATGGTGGGTCTCAAGCGAGTCATCGCTGCCAGCACACCCAAAGCCTCTGCTTTTATATTCATTCAGATTCAGAATCAGAATTATTATCACTGGTATGTGCAGTGAAATTTGTTAACTTAGCAGCAGCAGTTCAATGCAATACAAAATATAGAAGAAGAAAAGTAAAAATAAAATAATAATAAATAAATAAATTTACAGTATACGTATATTGAATAGATTAAAGTCATGCAAAAAAACAGAAATAATTGTATATTTAAACAGTTAGGTAGTGTTCGCAGGTTTAATGTCCATTTATGAAATGGAAGGCACAGGGAAAGAAGCTGTTCCTGAGTGGCTGAGTATGTGCCTTCAGGCTTCTGTACCTCCTGCCTGATGGTAACAGTGAAAATAGGGCATGCCTGGGTGCTGGACATCCTTAATAATGGCGCTACCTTTCTGAGACACCGCTCCTTGCGGATGTCTTGGGTATTTTGTAGGCTAGTACCCAATATGGAGCCAACTAAATTTACAACCCTCTGCAGCTTCTTTCGGTCCTGTGCAGTGGCCTCCCCCCCCCCCCCTCCATACCAGACAATGATGCAGCCTGTCAGAATGCTCTCCACAGTACATCTATAGAAATTTTTGAGTGCATTTGTTGACATACCAAATTCCTTCAAACTCCTAATGAAGTATAGTCGCTGTCTTGCCTTCTTTATAACTGCATCGATATGTTGGGACCAGGTTAGGTCCTCAGAGATCTTGACACCCAGGAACTTGAAATTGTTCACTCTCTCCACTTCTGATCCCTCTATGAGAATTGGTATGTGTTCCTTCGTCTTACCCTTCCTGAAGTCCACAATAGGCTCTTTCGTCTTACTGACATTGAATGCAAGGTTGCTGCTGTGAAACCACTTCACTAGTTGGCATATCTCACTCATGTATGACCTCTCGTCTCCATCTGAGGTTCTACCAACAATGGTTGTATCATCAGCAAATTTATAGATGGTACTTGAGCTATACCTAGCCACACAGTCATGGGTATAGAGAGGGTAGAGCAGTGGGCTAAGCAAACACCTCTGAGTTGCACCAGAGTTCATCGTCAGTGAGGAGGACATATCACCAATCTGCACAGATTGTGATCTTCTGGTTAGTAAGTCAAGGATCCAATTGCAGAGGGAGGTACAGAGGCTCAGGTTCTGTAACTTCTCAATCAGGATTTTGGGAATGATGATGTTAAATACTGAGCTGTAGTCAATGAAAAGCGTCCTGACATAGGTGTTTGTGTTGTCCAGGTGGTCTAAAGCCATGTGAACAGCCATTGAGATTGCATCTGCTATACGCAAATTGCGATGGGTCCAGGTCCTTGCTGAGGCAGGAGTTCAGTCTAGTCATAACCAACCTCTCAAAGCATTCATCACTGTAGATGTGAGTGCTACTGGGTGACAGTCATTAAGGCAGTTCACATTATTCTTCTTAGGCACTGGTATAATTGTTGTCTTTTTGAAGCAAATGGGAACTTCCGCCTGTAGCAGTGAGAGCTTGAAGATGTCCATGAATACTCCCACCAGTTGGTTGGCACAGGTTTTCAGAGCCTTACCAGGGACTCTATCAGGACCTTCCGCCCTGCGAGGGTTCACCCTCTTTAAGGCCGGCCTAATATGGGCCTCTGAGACAGAGATGCCAGGGTTAATGGGTGTAGCAGGGATCTTCACAGCTGTAGCTATAATTCTCCCTTTCAAAGTGGGCATAGAAGGCATTGAGTTCATCTGGTAGTGAAGCATCACTGCTATTCATGCTATTGGGTTTTGCCTTGTAGGAAGTAATGTCTTGCAAACCCTACCAGAGTTGTTGTACATCTGATGTTGCCTCCAACCTCATTCAAAATTGTCTTTTCATCCTTGAAATAGCCCTTCGCAAATCATACGTGGTTTTCAGGTATAGATCTGGGTCACCAGACTTGAATGCCACAGATTTTCTGGTACAGATCTGGGTCACCAGACTTGAATGCCACAGATTTACCCTTCAGCAGATGACGTACCTCCTGGTTCATCCACGGCTTTTGGTCTGGTTATGTACAGTCAGTCTTTGTAGGCACACACTCATCCACACAGGTTTTAATGAAGTCGCTAACAACTGCAGCATGGTCATCCAGATTCGAAGATGAATCCCTGACTACAGTCCAGTCCACCGATTCAAAGCAGTCCTGTAATCGCTCCTGTGCTTCTCTTGTCCATACCTTCTTGGTGGTTTCCCTTCTGCTGTCATCAATGATGCCCTCACCCGCATCTCCTCCATTTCCCGCACTTCGGCCCTCACCCCATCCTCCCGCCACAGCAGGGACAGAGTTCCCCTTGTCCTCACTTACCACCCCACCAGCCTCCGGATCCAGCACATTATCCTCTGCAACTTTTGCCACCTTCAACAGGACCCCACCACTAAGCACATCTTTCCCTCTCCACCCCTCCGCTTTCCGCAGGGATCATTCCCTCCGCGACTCCCTGATCCACACGTCCCTCCCCATGGATCTCCCACCCGGCACTTATCCCTGTAAGCGCAAGTGCTACACCTCCTCTCTTGCCACCATTCAGGGCCCCAAACAGTCCTTCCAGGTGAGGCAACACTTCACTTGTGAGTCTGTTGGGGTCATCTATTGCATCCGGTGCTCCTGGTGTGGCCGCCTCTACATCGGTGAAACCCGACGCAGGTTGGGGGACCACTTCGTCGAGCACCTCCGCTCTGTCCGCCACAACAGACAGGATCTTCCGGTTGCCACCCACTTCAACTCTGCTTCACATTCCCATTCGGATATGTCCATACATGTTCTCCTCTACTGCCATGATGAGGCTAAACTCAGGTTGGAGGAGCAACACCTCATATACCGTCTAGGTAGTCTCCAGCCCCTTGGTATGAACATTGAATTCTCCAACTTCTGGTAATTTCCTCCCCCTCCCTTCCCCTATCCCAGTTTCACTCTGCCCCCTCCCCCAGCTGCCTACTACCTCCCTCATGGTTCCACCTCCTTCTACTACCCATTGTGCTTTCCCCAGCCCTTTTCACCTTTCCTGCCTACCCCCTCCCTGCTTCCCCTTCCCCACCCCTTTATCTTTCCCCTTACTGGTTTTTCACCTGGAACCTACCGGCCTTCTCCTTCCCACCCTCCCCCCACCTTCTTTATAGGGCCTCTGCCCCTTCCCCCTACAGTCCTGACGAAGGGTTCTGGCCCGAAACGTTGACTGATCATTTCCACGGATGCTGCCTGACCTGCTGAGTTCCTCCAGCATGTTGTGAGTGTTCCTTCTTGGTCCTCATTACTGGTGCTGCAGTCTGCCTACACTCATGGAGTAGAAGTACAGCCAGGTGATCAGACTTCTCGGAGTGAGGGTGTGGAATAGCATGGTACGCATTCTGGATGGTTGCGTAACAGTGGTCCAGTGTGTTGTTTCCTCTGGTATTGCAAGTGGTATGTTGATGGTAATTGCTTAGTGATTTTTTTCAGAATGACCTGGTTAAAGTCCCCCAAAACAATGATGAAGGTGTTAGGGTGTGCTGTTTCGTGCTTGTTGATCCCATTGCTTTGATCATCTAAAGCCTGATTGACATTGGCCTGAAGTGGAATGTATACTGCTACCAAAATGATCCTGGAAATCTCCCTTACCAATTCAAATGTTGTATTTTAGTGTTATTGCCTAAGGTTCATCTGAATGACCTTTAACACCTTAATGGTTGTGATCCAAGCCAACATCCATTTATTTCCCTTATTGTGCAAGTGACCCTTTGTCTTCCTTGACTCTGACTGGTTTAAAGCAGTCAAAACCAGGTCGAATCATTTAGGCCAGACGCAGACCACACCATTCACACACCTGCATGTTATATTATATCAAAGAACACCTCACAAATAAATCTTATTTGGCAATGATCTCTAGTTCAGCAGATTATCTGGAGCATCATTATGTCTACTTTAAAACACTGATCAAGTCAAGCAACTTCATTTCACAAAATGGAGGATGCAGAGCAGTTTCACAAGATGGCAGTCTCCATCTCCTTCAAGCACATGGCAAGAACAAACAAAAAATGGTGTGTCTGCTTGCACTGTCCTTGATTCATTCAAATTTTCTTTCTGGCCAACAAAATAATACCAGCACACCAAATCAGAGACATGTATGAGGGCATTCTAAATACTGATATTATTTTACGGGGAATGGGATACAAGGTCTGAGAATGGTGAGAACTGTAACAGCGAGATACTGGAAATCTTGAGCAACACACAAAACGGTAGGAGAATACAACAGGCCAACCAGTATCTATAGCAGTAAATAAACAGTTGATGGTTTAGGCCAAGTGACAAGAGGCTGGGGCCAGGTGGGTAAGCCAACTCGTACTGGTTGAGTCTGTGGTATAGAAGAGGTATAGAACATAAAAGTGAGGAGATAATGCTGAGCCTTTATAAGACACTAGTCAGGCCGCAGTTGGAGTATTGTCAACAGTTTTGGGTCCCATATCTCAAAAAGGATGTGTTGTCATTGGAGAGAGTCCAGAGGATGATTCCGGGAATGAAAGGGTTAATATATGAGGCGTATTTGGCAGCTTTGGGCCTGTACTCACTGGAATATAAAAGAATGCAGGGGGATCCCATTGAAACCTACTGAATGTTGAAAGGACTAGATAGTCTGGATGTGAAGAGGATGTTTCCTCTGGTGAGGGTATCCAGAACGAGAGGACACAGCCTCCAGATTGAGCAGTGACCTTTTAGAATAGAGGTAAGTAGGAATTTTTTTAGCCAGAGAGTAGTGAATCTGTGGAATGCTCTGCTACAGACTGTGGTGGAGGGAAAGTCCGTGGATATATTTAAGGTGGAAGTTCATCATTTCCTGATCGGTCAGGGCATTAAAGGATATGGCAAGAAGGCAGGTGTATGAGGTTGAGTGGGATCTGGAATCAGCAATGATGGAATGGTGGAGCAGACTCAATGGCTGGTTGGCCTAATTCTGCTCCTATGCCTTATGGTCTTACGCATCCTGTTAAATTACACATTCTACAGATTTAACACGATAATTTCCATCATCTGCAATAAGAAGCTGTCTGTGGGAGCATGTGATGTGAACTTCAGTGAGCCACACAGATACCAGACCTGTAGAGGTAAACACGCTTTATTCATCACAAACAGACATTCAGGAGGAGATCTGGTGGAAAAATGTGTTCTGGGAGACTCCCACCGTAGAGTCTCCCTGAATTCAAATAACATAAGGTTAATTGAATGTAAGTATCAAGAAGGATAATAGCAGGTGATTAAATACAATTTCAATAGTTACAATTGCACAGTTTACTTCAATATTTTGAGTGCAGACAAACGGTTCCATCAAGTTACACATTGCAGCACATCTTAGCTGACAAAACACTTCTGCAGGAATGTGAATGTTTCCTAGTTTCTGAGAACAGGAACCTCAGGTACCCCGAGTTATGATGTCCGACTTTTTGAAAACACAAATACACCCAGTTAGTGATTTTTTAATCTGAAGATGACTGATACCTGATTTTATGGAGGCCAACTCAGCCTCTTGCCCATATCGGCATGTTTTTATGCATTGAGTTGCTGTCACATGATTGGCTGATTCGATATTTGCGTTAACGGTCAGGTGTACCTAATAAAGTGACCACTGGGAGTATATACAGGAAGGTGCTGGAAAAAGGCCAGCAATATCAGGAAGGGTCCCGCCCACCCTGCTTATGGACTATTTGTCTTACTCCCACCAGGAAACAGCATGGAAAATGCAGGCCTGAACCACTAGACTCAAAAACAGTTATTTTCCCTGTCAGGCTGATCAACATATTTACCCATTAACCTATCCCACCATCCTCACCACCAGTACATCCACAATAGCCACTGTTTTTGATGGAGTGGCGCAAATGAATTCCAGGGGATGACCCAGCAGCAGCAGATGCTGACAGGGTCTTTCAGGTTCATGTCTCTGGCAAATCATACAGTTGCTCCTACCTTTCTTGCTATGGACGAGAATCTCTCATTTTCAATTATACCCATCATCCTCTCTTGCACAGTGTGCTTTGGTCCATTAAGTCTTTGCAGCCTCTGATGTATCACTCTGTAATTTTACTAGTTCATCAAAAGAATTTGGAAAGCATTGTCAACCTGATCATACTGGAGTGCTTTGTAGCCATTAAGATCTGTTATTGCACAGGACCTCCAAGAGGACCACAATCTTGCTATGGTTTGGAGGCTTGTGTGCCTTAGTGACCTGGAGACCTATGTTGGCTGAAGTCAGGACTTTATGCTTTAGCTCTTGGTAGGGTCACCCATGCCAAACAGGTCAAAGGGTGGAGGACAGACTAAGAGAGGTCCACCGGTCCTCCAGGTTCATGGGTTCAGCTCAGGGCTAACAGCCTTGAATGGTAAAACAAAATTGTTGCAGAAACAGCAATGAAGAATCCTTCTACATCTGAGTACAATGGTATTCCTGAGTCTCCACCCAATATTGAAAACTGAGAGGAAGCGACTGATATGATGAAGGAAGCCCTGAACACTGCCAGAAATGGAGGAACTTTCATAGCTGCCCTAAATGCCAGTGGCATAATGGGCAGTACATAAGTAAGTATCGAGAAGGAGTCAGCTCATTTGTTCCGTCCAGTTATTTCATCATCAGTCCCATTAGTATGAGCCACATAGTTTATAAAAACAGTTGTAACAAGTAATTGAAAAGCAGAAAAAGGATCATTGTTAGTTCATTGTGTTTTGTCAGACTTACGAAGAGGTAAGAAACCCATGTAGTTTTCATATTAACACACATACAAGTTGCTGGTGAACGCAGCAGGCCAGGCAGCATCTCTAGGAAGAGGTGCAGTTGACATTTCAGGCCGAGACCCTTCGTCAGGACTGCACCTCTTCCTAGAGATGCTGCCTGGCCTGCTGCGTTCACCAGCAACTTTTATGTGTGTTGCTTGAATTTCCAGCATCTGCAGAATTCCTGTTGTTTTAGTTTTCATATTGCCCACTGTCATGTGTTACTCCTAAGGAATAACGAGATTCAGTGCTCTAGCTTGCAAGGATGTGGCTTTTGTTTAGGCAAAAAGGTTCAGCTGCTTGAGCAGAACAGGAGGGAAGATAGCCGTACCATCTCAGCTGTTATATGACGTGTACACACTGCATATCCACTGAAATTTCCACCCAGTATCAGATTGAAGAAAAATAATTAATTGTTAATAAGATGATGAGAGGCATTGATCATGTGGATAGCCAGAGGCTTTTTCCCAGGGTTGAAATGGCTAACACGATGGGGCATAGTTTTAAGGTGTTTGGAAGTAGGTACAAGGTCAGAGGGTAGGTGGAATAGTGGTAGAGACAGATACAATAGGGTCTTTTAAGAGCCTCTTAGATAGGTGCGTGGAGCTTAGAAAAATAGAGGGCTATGCATTAGGGAAATTCTGGGCAGTTTCTAGAGTAGGTTACATGGTCTGCACAACATTGTGGGCCGAAGGTCCTGTAATGTGCCGCAGATTTCTATGTCCTATTTTCTGTGTTAATGTTTGAGTTCCTTACTTGCAAGATTAATTACTATTCACAATAGAGGTATTAAAAGTCAATCAAAATTTCAAGATGATATTCAATGATATTTTGAGGTTAGTAAAGCAATTATCCCTTAGTTGTTGCATGTGTTTCACATCCTCCAATTATTCCTATCTCTTCTGTTTCTGGCACCCCTCCCCCCCCCCGTACTTCGTAAAGGGAAGCTATGTTATTCTAGGATGATTATACACCGCCATAGTCACTCTCATCTAACTGTGCAGTAAGCAAGATTGGCTCCAGCAGTCTCACTTCCAAGGTCTCTCTCCCTTGTTTGGGTTTCACTACGCACCTCCACGGTCACTTTGCCTGGATGTTGTCTTTAACCCTTGCCTTACTGCAATTTCCACAATAGTTGACATTAAATAGGATTTCTTGGTAATTGATTCATTATGTACCGAGATACTGTGAAAAGCTTTTGATTGTGTTGGATTATGCCATAAATAAGTATATCAAGACAGCAAATAGAAAAATGAAATGCAGGACAGTGTTGTATTTCCTGAGAAAGTGCAGTACAGGTGGACAAATAATGTGTAAGGGGTGTGACAAGGTAGATTGAAGATGAAGAGTTCAGTCTAGCGAAAGTGAGAAGATGAAAGTGAAGGGTCTCGGCCCGGAACTGTCAACTATTCCATAGATGCTGCCTGGCCTGCTGAGTTCCTCCTGCATTTTGTGCATGTTGTTTGGATTTCCAGCATCTGCAGATTTTCTCTTCTTTGTGACTGTACACAAAGTTAATGGAGGAGAGGCTGATTTGCATGATCAACTGGACTATGCTCACAACTCTATGCAATTTCTTGCAGTATTAGGCAGAGCAGCCTCCTTAAATTTGTCCCTGAGATGTCATGAGCAAAATAAATATTTCCTTCCTCTGTGTAGCACCATCAAATGTGAACTGAAGATGTTGCTGTATTATTTCTTCCAGGGTCTCGAAGCAATAGGAAAAGGATAGAGTGTTTTGTGTAAACAGCAAGTTAACACATTTGAATATCTGAATGCATCCTCAGTAAGTCACACCTGTTAATTATTTACAGATTTGAACTTTTTACTGTGCCCACGGCCTGTTCTTCATCAAGTTATGGTATTGTTGCACTGTTGTAACTATATGTTATAATTACGTGGTTTTTGTTAGTTTTTCAGTCTTGGTCTGTCCTGTGTTTTCTATGATATCACACTGGAGGAATATTGTATCATTTCTTAATGCATGATTACTAAATGACAATAAAAGAGGACTGCGTGTCCTCATAATCTAATCTAACCTAATCTAAAATTCACTATTACTGTATCTAAATAAACATGACTGTGGGGTTGACACAGAGCAAGACACAAAGCTTGTACAATGAGTGACCCATTCATTTCTTTTTGGACTGTGCCTACCATCCCAGTCAAAATGTATAAATGCTATCTTGGTAATATCATTGGGTGAAGGGTAGGGGCAGTGAGGTGGGTGATTATCCGTTACGTCAGTCACTATGGCTGTTGAAGGTCAAAATCCTGGAGGTGTTTTATGTCCGTTTTTGACGGAAATTTTAATGTGGACTTTAGTAAGGCATTTGACAGGGTCCTGGTCAAGAAGATTCAGTCACTCATTATTCAGGATGAGGTAGAAAATTGGATTAGACATTGGCTTTGTGGGAGAAGCCTGAGAGTGTTAGTAGAGGGCTGCCTCTTTGACTAAGGGCCTGTGATTAGTGATGTCCCACAGGGATTGGTGCTGGGTCCTTTGTGGTTTGTCATCTATATCAATGATCTGGATGATAATGTGGCTAATAATGATAATGATCAGCAAATTTGCGGATGACACCAAGATTGGGGGTGTACTGGACAGTGAGGAAGGTGATCATGACTTGAAGAGGGATCTGCATCAGCTGGAAAAATGGGCTGAAAAATGGCAGGTGGAACTTAATGCAGACAAGTGCGAGGTTTTGCACTTTGGTGGGAACAACCAGGGTCGATCTTACACGGTAAATGGTAGGGCACTGAGGACTGTTGGAGAACAAAGTGAACTGAGAATACAGGTACATAATTCATTGAAAGTGATAGGATCATAAAGAAAGCTTTTGGCACATTGGCCTTCCTAAATCAATGTATTGAATACAGGAGATGGGATGTTATGTCAAAGTTGTATAAGACGTTGTGAGGCCTACTTTGGAATATAGTGTGCAGTTTTGGTCACTTATCTACAGGAAAGATGTAACCAAGGTTGAAGGAGCACAGAGAAAATTCAGAAGGATGTTGCCAGTTCTGGAGGACCAGAGTTGTAAGGAAAGATTGAACAGGGCTGTATTCTTCAAAACATAGTATATAGAGAGGAGATTTGATAGAAGTATACAAAATTATGAGGGGTATAGATAGGGAAAATGCAAGCAGGCTTTTTCCACTGAGGTTGGGTGGGACTCCAACCAGAGGTCATGGTTTAAGGGTGAAAGGTGAGAAGTTTAAGGGGAGCATGAAGTTCTCGCAGAGGGTCGTGAGAGTGTGGAATGAGCTGCCAACACAAGTGGTGCATGGGACCTCAATTTCAATGTTTATGAGAAGATTGAATAGGCACATGGATAGTAGGGGTATGGAGGGCTATGGTCCTGGTGCAGCTTGATGGGAGTGCGTAGTTTAAATGGCTTCAGCATGAACTAAATGGGCCAAAGGGCCTGTTTCTGTGCTATAGAATCTGACCAAGTGACTTCCACTTTTCAAATAAAAAACAAAATTAAATACCTTATTCCTCAGAAAAATAGATTCCTTGTTCATCCAAAAACGATATTCACATATTCTCAATCTGTACATTAAAGCATGCGCTACCGGGCCGCAAGGAAACGATATGAGTCCTCACGTCGTCCTCAAACAATATTTCCTCATTCTCTGTCACGTGCACTGTTGAGTTTGAACACACGCGCGGTCATTACCCGCACGTCATCCATGTCAGAGCGGGAAGAAGATAAACTCCTCGAGCTTGCAAATGATGGCGGGCTGAAAAGTGTGTTTGACATAAGATCTCTGCCGGCATTCTGGATCAAAGTCAAGGCTAAATATCCTAAGATAGCCACGAAAGCACTGAAAACGTTGCTTCCATTTCCAACATGTCTCTGCAATGAATGCAACAAAAACTAAATTGTGGAACAGACTGGACATAAGGAACCCCGTTCGAATATCGCTGTCTCCCATCACCCCTCGATGGGACCATCTTGTTGCAGGAAAACAAGCCCAGGGCTCCCACTGATTCGGCGATATTGGTGTGTTGCAATGATTTTATATGTTCATACGGGGAAAATATGTGCTGTGTGTTTAATATCCAAACGTTACTTAAAATGTTATGATGCTATTGACTTATATAACCATATAACAATTACAGCACGGAAACGGGCCATCTCTGCCCTTCTAGTCCGTGCCAAACGCTACTCTCACCTAGTCCCACCAACCTGCACTCAACTCATAACCCTCCATTCCTTTCCTGTCCATATATCTATCCAATTTTTCTTTAAATGATAATATCGAACCTGCCTCTACCACTTCTACTGGAAGTTCGTTCAACACTTACTTCAAGCTCCCCTGTTCTCCCCTGATAATTGACTTATCACTATATTCATGCAAGGAAAATATGCGCTGTGTGTTTATTATTAAATTCGTTGGATAAACTCTTTTAGAAACGAAATTGAGTGTATTAACCGCTTATCACCTATATTCCGGTCGTGATTAACACCCCCCCCCGTACAGAATCCCTAAAAAAGATTTGTAGGCGGGGGGGGGTGGAGAGAGAGATCTCTCTCTCTCGGCAAGTAACGCATGTGCACTGGTGCCAGCGCAAGGATTCATGGTCATTGTAGTCTTTCTCGGGGTAAACCCAACGTATTTGACTGCTACTCTTGTCTGTTGGCAACCCTACCCCCCCCCACCCCACCCCCGGGTCGGCTGGTCCGCAAGAATATTGTCAGTATCAAACCGGACCGCAATGCAAAAAAGGTTGGGGACCCCTGCATTAATGCACACATCACAGTGATGCACTGAGCAACATTTTTCTCAAATGAATTTACCACATAACATCCTTCCTGTTGCTTAGTAATCTTCCTGCTCTTTCTGCCATCTTACCAGAAAAGTAGAAAAGTAAATTAAGTGGTGGAAATGAATTACAACACTTCCAGAGAAGGGAGGTTGCACATACAGTTCCACGAAAATTAGGGATGAGCAATAAATGTAGACCTTGTCAGTGATGTCCATGTGAAAGAATTAATTGAAAAACACATTAGCAAAAGGATAGCATATTTAAAGACTGCATCATGCTACACACTCAGTGTCACTTTATTAGGTAAAGGAGGTTCCTAATAAAGTAGCCACTGCGCTTGTATGTTTATGGTCTTTTGCTGCTGTAGACATCCACTTCAATGTTTGACATGTTTTCCATTCAAAGATGCTCTTCTGCGCACCACTGTTATAACACATGGCTACTTGAGTTACCATCACCTTCCTGTCGGCTTGAACCAGTCTGGCCATTCTCCTCTGACCTTGCATTTTCACAGAACGGATGCTCACTGGGTCTTTTGTTTCCTCTACCATTCTCTGTAAACTCTAGAGACTGATGTATGTGGAAATCCCAGGAGATCAGTAGTTGCTGAGATACTCAAACTACCCCAGCTGGCACCAATAATTGTTCCATGGTCATAGTAACTCAGATCACATTTCTTTCCTATTCGGATGTTTTGTCTGAACAACAACTGAACCTCTTGGCCATGTCTGCATGCTTTTATGCATTCAGTTGCTGCCACATGATTGGCTGATTGGATATTTACATTAACATGCAGATATATAGGTGTACCCAATAAAATGGCCACTGATTATATGTAAACCATTGTAATTCAGTGGTAATGGTATATATAGATTTTTATTTGCTTTACTACTTGGCAGAAACCAGCAAAATAGATGTCCAAGAGATTATAGAGCCTGATTGATTTTCAGTCACATTAATTTTATGGTCAAAAAGTACATTGTTCAATATCAATGAGCCATGGCCTATTTTACAGACAATCCTACATTGGTTTGTGGTTTGCAAATTCAATGGGTGGATCATCTCATTGCAAAAGTGTGTGCTGTGTGAATGAGGCAAAGAAGATCAGTGATCACATTGGTTAGTATGGGTTTTGAATTACACTTCTTCATGAGCATTTAATCACTGAAGGGTAGATGGAGATGGGGGTTGTGGAAGGTACCATTGTAATAAGGTGGTATAATTTCAATGAGAAATAAAAATGGTTAGTGTGGATTTTGTTGGCACAAAATGAGCAAGAATTGCGTTGGCTCAGTTAAAGACACCCAATAGAGCTTACTACCAACTATCAAACATATGAAAATGAGAAAATTTTGTCCTCTTTGTCCTCAGCTCGTGGTAAATGTTCTAATTAAGAATAAGTACATTCAAACAAGTTTCTGTGTATTTCCAGTCCTAGAACATTCAATAATGTGATGCTATTAGGAAATGAGGAAGTGGTTAAACCTTTGGTAGAAAACATTTGGTCAGGATGCATAACCACTTGGTATGGCAACTGCTCTACACGAGAGCACAAAAAACTGCAGAGTTGTAGGCACAGCTCAGCATTTCACAGGAACCAACCTCCCCTCAATGGATTTGGTCTTTACTTCTCCCTACCTCAGTAAAAGAGCCAGCATAATCTCAGAGCCCACCCACCCCGGAGATTTGAGAGTACGTACCACCAGTCTCAAGGACAGATTCTTACCCACAGACTCGTGAAGGAACCTCTTGTATAATGAGATAGACATTTAGCATCACAATTGACCTCATATGATCATGTGCGTTATTGTTTACATGCACTGCACTTTTTTGGTAGATTTTACACTTCAGACATCCCACCTCTCCCGGAAGTTCCGGGAGTCTCCCGCATATCGATAGTGGCTCCCTGACGCCTGGAAATTATATGCAATATCCCGGAAATAGATTTTTTGAGGGGGAGAGGGAGAGCGAGCATCCTGATTGGTCTCTCTTCGTGCTAAGAGTGGTCCCAAACCATCGGGCCGCAAGGAAACAATACGATTTGGCGATATGAATCAGCTGCACCTTTCCTCATTCCCTGTCACACACTGTTGAAATTTAACGCACGCGAGGTCATCAGTGACCCAAGACGTGCAAAGGAATGGGTCCGTGACCCATTTGTGAATGTCCCCGGTGAATCATCCATGTCGGCGTGGGAAAAGGATCAACTCCTCAAGCTTGCAAATGACGGCGGGCTGAAAAGTATGTTTGACATAACATCTCTGCCAGCATTCTGGATCAAAGTCAAGGCTGAATATCCTGAGGTAGCCATGAAAGCACTGAAAACGTTGCTTCCATTTCCAACATATTTCTGCGAAGCGGAGTTTTCTGCGATGAATGCAACGAAAACTAAATTGCGGAATAGACTGGACATAAGGAACCCCCTTCGAGTATCACTGTCTCCCATCACCCCTCAATGGGACCATCTTGTTGCAGGAAAACAAGCCCAGGGCTCCCACTGATTCAGCGATATTGGTGTGATGCAATGATTTTATGTGTTCATACGAGGAAAATATGCGGTGTGTTTAATATCCAAACGTTACTTAAAATGTTATGATGCTATTGACTTGTAAGTGACTTACAATTCAGTGGTCCCCAACTTCCGGGCTGCGAAGAATACAGCGGTGTTCGGAACGCACCCAGCACATCTTTAAGAAAAAAGCCAAAATAAACAAGCTAATTAATTAGGTGCCGCCCGGCACCTGATCAATTAGCTTATCTATTTCGGCTTTTTTCTTAAAGATGTGCTGGGTGCGTTCTGGCTACAGCTGTATTCTCCGTGGATCGGTATCGGTTGGCAGCCCGGAGGTTTGGGACCACTGTTATAATTGACTTATCACTACATTCATGCGAGGAAAATATGCGCTGTGTGTTTAATATTAAATTCATTAGATAAACCCTTTTAGAAATGAAATTGAGTGTATTAGCCACTTACAAGTGACTTATAGTTATCACCTATATTCCGGTCACGCTTAACACCCACTCCCCCCGACCCGGCCAGTCCGCAAGAATATTGTCAATATTAAACCGGTCCACGGTGCAAAAAACGTTGGGGACCCCTGATTTAAACTAGCCGGCTAGCTGCTAAGGAGCTACTCTGTTGATGTTCCACGTGATGAGGCCAAACTCCCTGTAGACTTGCTTAAAGTTGTAATAGAATAAACATGACAATAGAAGCACATATTTTAATGTCACATTTGCTGCATATACCCAACTTGGTTTACAGATTAGACAAAATCACTAAACAAAGTATTACATACACCCTTGGAGGTCGACCAGGGGGTGGGGAGGGTGATATGGGGTTGCAGGGGTGCTACCTCCCTGAAATGAGTTTTTGCAGGTTGGGATGTTTGACACTTTATTCTGTATTGTTATTGTTTCACCTTATTCTAACTCAATGCACTGTGTAATGATTTGATCTGTTTGCAACACAAGTTTTTCACTGTATCTTGTTTCGCTCGTTCATTCATTATGTGCCGTTTTGTATGGCTTAGGCGATCGTGGTCTATGCATGACCATTATGGTTGTTGGCAATTTTTTCTATAGAAGTGGATTAGCATTGCCTTTTTCTGGGCAGTGTCTTTTCAAGACAGGTGACCCCAGCTATTATCAATACTCTTCAGAGATTGTCTGCCTGGCATCAGCGGTCGCATAACCAGGAATTGGGATATGTACCAACTGCTCATATGACCATTCGCCACCTGCTACCATGGCTTCACGTGACCCTGATCAGGGGGCCAAGCAGGTACTACACCTTGCCCAAGGATAACCTGCAGGCTCGTGGAGGGATGGAGTGCCTTACACCTCCTTTGTAGAGACATATCTCCACCCTGCCACCCTTGAATCTTGGTACATGTGTAATAATAAGCCAATACCAATACCAATAATGCCTATGTATGAAGCACAATGAATCACATCGGCTAATGTGTTAAACATGAATACATAAAAAATATGAGTAGGCCATTCGGCCCATTTTGCCAGCTTCTTCATTCAATGTGATCATTGGTGATTGTTTATCTCAGTCCTATTCCCCTTGCTGTCCCCATGTTCTTTGATTCCCCCAATTAGTAAAAATCCACCTTTGTTCTGACTGTACTCAGCAACTGAGCATCCACAGTAGAGAATTCTAAAGATTCACTAGGCTTTGGATAAAGAAATTCCTCATCCCTATCCAGAATGGCCAATCCTTTATTTTAAGAACGTGACCTCTGACTCTACAGACACCAGCCAGAGAAAACATCAACTCAGTGAGAGTGCAAACACGAGGAAATCTGCAGATGCTGGAATTTCAAGCAACACACATGAAAGTTGCTGGTGAACGCAGCAGGCCAGGCAGCATCTCTAGGAAGAGGTACAGTCGACGTTTCGGGCCAAGACCCTTCGTCAGGACTAACTGAAAGAAGAGCTATTAAGAGATTTGAAAGTGGGATGGGGAGGGGGAGATCTGAAATGATAGGAGAAGACAGGAGGGGGAGGGATGGAGCCAAGAGCTGGACAGGTGATTGGCAAAAGGGATATGAGAAGATCATGGGACAGGAGGCCTAGGGAGAAAGAAAAGGGGAAGGGGGGAAAGCTCAGAGGATGGGCAAGGGGTATAGTGAGAGGGACAGAGGGAGAAAAAGGAGAGAGAGAAAAAGAATGTGTGTATATGAATAAATAACGGATGGGGTATGGGAGGAGGTGGGACATTAGCGGAAGTTTGAGAAGTCAATGTTCATGCCATCAGGTTGGAGGCTACCCAGATGGAATATAAGGTGTTGTTCCTCCAACCTGAGTGTGGCTTCATCTTTACAGTAGAGGAGGCCATGGAAAGACATATCAGAATGGGAATGGGATGTGGAATTAAAATGTGTGGCCACTGGGAGATCCTGCTTTCTCAGGTGGACAGAGCGTAGGTGTTCAGCGAAACAATCTCGCCAATATATAGAAGGCCACATCGGGAGCACCGGACGCAGTATATCACCCCAGCCAACTCACAGATGAAGTGTCGCCTCACCTGGAAGGACTGTCTGGGGCCCTGAATGGTGGTGAGGGAGGAAGTGTAAGGGCATGTGTAGCACTTGTTCCGCTTACACGGATAAGTGCCAGGAGGGAGATCAGTAGGGAGGGATGGGGGGGACGAATGGACAAGGGAGCCGCGTAGGGAGCGATCCCTGCGGAAAGTGGGGGCGGGGGGGAAGGAAAGATGTGCTTAGTGGTGGGATCCCATTAGAGGTGGCAGAAGTTATGGAGAATTATATATTGGTCCCGGAGGCCGGTGGGGTGGATCTCAGTGAGAATGCTATGCATTTCAGTGAGATCACCTCTCATTTTCCTTAACTCAGGAGAGTATAGGACTAGTCTGCCTAATCTTTATGCCAACAGTGAAATCTCTATTGGGATGGCTTGATTTTAAGCCATCTTGAGTCCTGCTGAAGGGTCTCAGCCCGAAACATCCACTGTACCTTTTCCATAGACGCTGCCTGGCTTGCTGAGTTCCTCCAGCATTTTGTGTGTGTTGCTTGGCTTGATTTTAATTTATTTTTCAACTTCCTTTCACCATCACAAGCAAATGTAGATTAGAAGAGATAATATTGATCAATGTGCTTTGACAAGTTTGTACTTCAGATAAATGGTTTTATTGCAAACGCACCAATACTTGGGCGTATCATTAATATTTTTTCAATTTTAACTATTTCAGCTTACTGAACCACAAGATTTTTATCTTCATTTTTCAGTTGCTTAGTATCAGTAATTATCTTGACATTGCACTCAGAAATGCATGTAGTTTAGAGGTGCCATTGCAGTCCAAGTACGAACTCTAATGCCAACATAACAAACAGGTACTGCCACTGCGATACAAGCTACTGCTATAGCAGGACACCTGCAAATGCCTTCCAGTTTCTTTTTCATCTGCAGTCTGCCCATTAGAAGCATTATTCAAAAATAATGTGGATTTCAGTTGATGACATTTGGCTCCTTGCTACCACCTCATTCAATCCGTCTTGATGAAGGGTCTCAGCCCAAACCATCGGCTGTTCACTCATTTCCATAGATGCTGCCTGACCTGCTGAGTTCCTCCAGTTTTATGTGTGTTGCTTTCAACTTGTATGTTGTCTGTACGTAGATTGGTGGACTATGTTCCACATCTAGAACTGGTTGAGCAGATATTTCAATTTATTTGCCTTAAACGTATTTTGATAAGATAGGCAAAACATTGTCTCCCTTCTCACTCAATAAAATTACTCCTTTTATTTTCAGTATTTATTTCTGAACAGATAGGCCAGCACCTAATGAAAGGCACGTTGTCTATTATTTGCCTCTATTCTGCTCATACTGGTTAAAATATTAAGTCCAGGTTTAATTTTGGGAGTGATCAAGACCTTCCCAGAATTTCATAGCATTAGCAGGTGTAGGTGTTTTGTAGATGTATTTGATAAGATGAAATACAATATTTTAATTTTCATACTCTTCTTTGATCATGTGATACTATTTCCTAGGAAAGAAAATTATTCAGTATTTTTCAAAATATCCAATATTTCTCATGACAAAACAGCATTTTGCCTGACCAGATTTAGCTGGGACTGGCCTATAACCTGTCGTAGCCACATGTGCTCACAATATGCCCAAGTATGCTTGGTTTGAATGTAGATAGTCTGAAATGTCCTCTGATGCTGGGGTTAAGTCATGGTAATACCTTGAATGCAGAATCTGAAAAACCTTGTCCTCGATTTGACCAGCTTTGAGATTTTACTGAAAGTAAAAACTATTAATGGTGCAGGACGGATGCATCCCAGAGATGAAGACATACTCTAAAGGGAGGAAGAGGCAATAATGGCTGACAAGGGAAGTCAAGGATTGGGAAGCTTTTAAAAAGCAACAGAAGGCAACTAAAAAGGCCATAAGGAGAGAAAAGGTGAAATATGAAGGTAAGTAAACCAATAATATTAAAGAGGATGCAAAGTTTTTTCAGATATATAAAGAATACAAGAGAGGCAAGAGTGGATATTGGACTACTGGAAAATGACACTGGAGAGGTAGTAACTGGGGACAAAAAGTAGCAGATGAATTTAATGCGTATTTTGCATCAGCTTTCAATATGGAAGAACTAGCAGTATGCCAAAAATTTGTGAGTGTCAGGGGCAGAAGTGAGTGTACTTGCTATTACGAAGGAGAAGCTGTAAGGTGTGAGGGTAGATAAGTCGCGTGAACCAGATGGACTACAGCTCGGGGTTCTTTCAGTGGTAGCTGAAGAGATTATGGAGGCAGTAGTAATGATCTTTCAAGAATCATTAGAATCTGAAATGGTTCCAGAGGATTGGAAAATTGTAAATATCACTCCACTCTTTAAGAAGAAGGAGGCAGAAGAAAGGAAATTATCGGCCAGTTAGCCTGCCTTCAGTGATTCAAAGGTTCAAAGGTCCAATTTAATGTCAGATAAATGTATACAATATACATCCTGAAATGCTTTTTTCTTCGTAAACATCCACGAAAACAGAGAAGTGCCCCAAAGAATGAACAACAGTAAGAACCCCAAAGTCCCCCCCAGCTCCCCTCCCTCCCACATGTAAGTGACAGCAAGCAACGATCCCCCCTCACCCCACTAGCAAAAAAAAAGCATTAGCACCCACCACCAAGCACTCAAGCATGAGCAAAGCAATAGCAAAGACGCAGACCTGCAGTTACCCCAAAGACTTCGCGAATCACCCGGCATTCAACATACTACAGGTTCTCTCTCTCCCTAATAAGGGAGAAGGAGGTGTCTCAGTTTTTCTCCCCAGTGAGCGGGGAGACATAACAAACAACTCACTGGTTTACGATGTTAAAAGTCCATTATGTCGCTATCTCCAAGCTCTGTTTCCAAAGATCTCAAAGATCTCGGGTCTTTGGGTACACAGCAGATTTTCTGACTCCCCCGACAACACACATGTCTCCTGCGGTGACACCGACCCTCAATCTGCCCATCTCCAGAGCCCCAAGTTCTCAGGCTTCCAAAACCGAGCCGGCTCTCAGGCCGAACCCTTGGCATGCTGAACAATAGCCAGTCTTGAAACCCAGAGAACGGGTCCCATTCCCGCAAAGAACCAAAGTCAGCATGTAACTCCTGGTCAGGGTCTTCAAAAGAATCCTGAAAGGGAAAAATAAAGATATTAAAGATGGAAATAGAACTGTTTCCGAAGCACCATCTTGACTTCACTCCACCTCTCTGTTGATTGGAAAGATGCTCGAGTCTATTATTAAGGATGAGGTTTCGGGGTACTTGGAAGTACATGATAAGCTAGGCCAAAGTCAGCATGGTTCCCTTAAGGGGAAATCTTGCCCGACAAATCTGTTGGAAATAATAGCCAAGATAGACAAAGGAAAGTCAGTAGATGTTATATACTTGGATTTTCAGAAGGCATTGGACAAGGTGCCAAACATGAGGCTCCTCAACAAGCTAAGAGCCCATGGTATAACAGGAAAGATACTAGCATGGATAGAAGATTGACTGACTGGCAGAGGCAAAGAGTGGGAATAAAGGGGGCCTTTTCTGAGTTGGCTGCCAATGACTTGGATGATGGAATTAATAGATTTGTGGCCAAGTTTATGGAATTATAAAGATAGTTGGTGGGGCAGGTAGCGTTGAGAAATGTCTGCAGAATGACTTAGACAACAACAATAACAGAATAAAACAAGACAACAGCAAATCAGCACACACACAGGCCTCCACACCCAGCACAGGTCTCCTCCAGGCCTCCTGACTTGGCTCTATACTCTCAGACTCACAGCTTTTGGTGCTCTAACCTTCAGTCTCTAGCCTGGACTCAGTCTCTACTTCTGGTCTTGCTGACTTCCATCTTTGACCTTTTGGGCTTTCTACTTCCAAAGATCTGGACTTCAACCTTCAGCTTTACCCCCTGGACTTTGTTGATCTCTGGGTTTTGAGCCCAGGACTCACTGATCATTGGTTTGACGTTTAGGCCTCAACCCAAGGACTCACGTTAAATGGAAAAAAAGTATACCTTTGCGGGCTCAGGAAAAGCAGCAGTGCATCTCCTGTCTTAAAATATTCACCCGTCACCTGCTGATAGGCTTGGAGTCTCACACCATCCCACACTTGCACCTTGATTCAGTCTGTGGGTTGGCTCAGTGTAAAAGCTGATCTATTTCCTATCCTCAGCAAATGGTAAACTTCAGTCAGTCGGCCTCAGTGAAGGGCTGCCAATTTTTCAAATGTTACCCTTGGCTAGATTTCATACCAGCGTGTCCCTGGCCAGCTATCACACCATCAGTCAACCCAAATTTTGGGTGCTCATCAAATTTACTTTCAAAGAAGCATTTGTTGGATACGTGGAGGAGAGTGGAATCAATCAAAGAGTGAAACATTCCCAGATCAGTTCTAACACTGCAAATTAATTTATCATGTTGTCGAAGCAATCTGTTCCAAGATCAGAACATGCCATTTCTCAAACTGTGTACGAATCCCATTCCACTCCACATGCACCTTCCCTTGCCTCAGTTACCTAATCAGTGCCAAATACCTTATAAGAGAACGGGTCTTAAAGAAACCCGCTTCAATGCAGTTGCATTCAATGAAATTGGTCCGGTATCATTGCCTGTGAAAGATCCAGTCCTGTTTCAGTTTCCTCTAATATCCACTAATCCCAGTGTGGAAGGTAGAGATCGGGGTGGGAACTGATAAAAAGGAGCAGGGGGTGTACCTAATCCCTCTTGTTTCAAGGTCTACCAGAATCCTGGGGCTCTCTTTCCCTGGGGTCAAGTCATCGGCCTGAAATGCTAATTCTGCTTTTCTCTCTGCAGATGTCACCTGGCCACTTCCCCAGCAGAAGACGTGAAGTCGGAGTGATTCAGTTCTCTTTATGGGAATACTGGAGGCAGATATTACCTAGACAGAAATGCCATCTCCACAGCTCAGCAGCCCAGTCCCTTGCCGCCATTGACCACATCTACAAGCAGCTCTGCCTCAAGAAACAGCATCTATTATCAAGGACCTCCACCATCCAGGCCATGCCGCCTTCCCACTGCAGCCGTCAGGAAGGAGTTATAGGAGCCTTAGGTCCCACCCCACCTGGTTCAGGAGCAGTTATTACCCTTCAACCATCAAGCCAGTGGGGATAGCTTCACTCATCTCGGCTCTGAACTGATTCCACAACCTACAGACTCACTTTCAAGGACTCTACAACTCATTCTCGGTATTATCTATCTACCTTTTTATATATTTATCATTTGCACAGTTTTTCTTCTTTTGCACATTGTTTGTTTGTCAAGCTCTGTAACAGTTTTTCATTGATCCCATTGTATTTCTCTGTTCTAATGCAAATGCCTGTAAAAAAAAATGGATCTCAAGGTAGTATATGGTAAAACCTGCATAGTTGGATAACGAATTCAGTTTGAACTATGAACGTTGGCTCAGCTCTGGCCACTATTTGAATCAGAAACCTTCCTGTAATGGCTTGGTACTGATGGGAAGATGAGCTGCTGATTGACTCTCATAGCCATTCCATCCCACAAAGTCACAGTGAGCCAAATGTTTTAAACCATTGATTGAATGTAGTTTAGAATAGGAAGTTAACCCATGGGGAGAGAAAACAGTTCGTGTCTCAGGTCAGTGAGGGTTCATTAGAATTCAGAACATTGACTGAAAGTCAAAAACAAAAATTTTCGAGGCTGAAAATCTGACAGAAACATAGAAAATACTGCAAACAGTTAACAAGTCAGTGAGTATCTGTGGGAAGATTTAAAGATATAGATTAGCTTTATTTGTCACCTGCACATCAAAACATACAGTGAAATGCGGCATTTGCACCAAATGTTGCCATGCTTCCGGTGCCATCAACATGCCCACAAGTTTAACCCTAACCATATGTCTTTGGTATGTGGGAGGAAACCAGAGCACCTGGAGAAAACCCATACAGTCATGGTGAGAATGTATAAACTCCTTACAAACTGCGGCAGGAATCAAACCCTGATCTGTCATCACTGGTACTGTCAGCTAACTGCTGCACTACCATGATAGAAACATAGAAACATAGAAAATAGGTGCAGGAGTAGGCCATTTGGCCCTTCAAGCCTGCAGTGCCATTCAGTATGATCATGGCTGATCATCCAACTCAGAACCCTGTACCTGCCTTCTCTCCATACCCCTGATCCCTTTAGCCACAAGGGCCATATCTAACTCTCTCTTAAATATAGCCAATGAACTGGCCTCAACTGTTTCCTGTGGCAGAGAATTCCACAGATTCACCACTCTCTGTGTGAAGAAGTTTTTCCTAATCTCGGTCCTAAAAGGCTTCCCCTTTATCCTCAAACTGTGACCCCTCGTTCTGGACTTCCCCAACATCGGGAACAATCTTCCTGCATCTAGCCTGTCCAATCCCTTTAGGATTTTATATGTTTCAATAAGATCCCCCCTCAATCTTCTAAATTCCAACGAGTATAAACCTAGTCGATCCAGTCTTTCATCATATGAAAGTCCTGCCATCCCAGGAATCAATCTGGTGAACCTTCTTTGTACTCCCTCTATGGCAAGAATGTCTTTCCTCAGATTAGGGGACCAAAACTGCACACAATACTCCAGGTGTGGTCTCACCAAGGCCTTGTACAACTGCAGTAGTACCTCCCTGCTCCTGTACTTGAATCCTCTTGCTATGAATGCTAGCTGTACCTGCATGCCCACTTTCAATGACCAGTGTATAATGACACCCAGGTCTTGTTGCACCTCCCCTTTTCCTAATCAGCCACCATTCAGATAATAATCTGTTTTCCTGTTTTTGCCACCAAAGTGGATAACCTCACATTTATCCACATTAACTTGCATCTGCCATGAATTTGCCCACTCACCTAACCTATCCAAGTCACCCTGCATCCTCTTAGCATCCTCCTCACAGCTAACACTGCCGCCCAGCTTCGCGTCATCCGCAAACTTGGAGATGCTGCATTTAATTCCCTCATGATAGTTAACATTTGAGGTCCAAGGCCCTTCATTAGAGCTGGGAACAAGAGGAAATAATTTAGTTTTCAGGAGCAGAGAATGTGTGGAGAGATCAGTAGGACAAAGGGGATATTTCTGATAGGGTTAGGACACGTGGGTTCACGTTGGAAAAACATTATGCCAACCTGTAAAGAGTTGTGACTGTAGAAGTGAGTTTTGGTCAAAACTTTATCAATAACTGAAAGAGAAAAAGAAGCCACTGAGGCAAACGGGCCAGACAGAGAGTGGAGGAGAGCTTCTTCAAGATTGGCATTCCAGGAATGAGTGCAATCTCCCCCACTGAAGTGTTTCAGGCCCCTGCTGTTCTCATTCGTTGGATAGACCATTGATATGATCTACAAATCTCTGCTCTTCAAGGACCTTAAGGGGGAAAAAAAAGACTTGCTGGTCAAGTGTCATGGAATCTGCTCCTCACCCAGAACCAGGAACATGAAGCAATTATAAATAATATATTGGTGTAGGTGGTTGTGACACTGTGATTTCTTATCTTTTAAAGTTTCTCCGCAGTAAAGAAGAATAGACAATGAATATCAGAGGCCAGTATAAATGCTGTAGTTCCCATTGCTTTTTAACTGATGCGCCTGTTTTAAATGTTTTAGCTGTTGCAAATGGAAAATTGTTGCTTTTTGGACATTGTAGTTCTTTATGGAAAATCGGTTTTCTAAAAATGCTGCAAACATACTTGTTTCCAACTGCCTTAGGTTACTATTTTATGTTGTGTGAGCATGTGGTAAAACCGTGGAGAGCATTCTGACCGGCTGCATCACTGTTTGGTACAGGAGGTGGGAGGAGGAGCTGCTGCACAGGATCGAAAGAAACTACAGAATGTTGTAAAATTAGTCAGCTCCATCATAGGGTACTAGCCTCCATAGTATCCAAGACATCTTCAAGGAGCGGTGCCTCAGAAAGGCAGCGTCCATTATTAAGGATCCCCATCACCCAGGACATGCCCTCTTCTCATTGTTACCAGGAAGGAGATACAGAAATCTGAAGGCACACACTCAGCAATTCAGGAACAGCTTCTTCCCCTCTATCATCCAATTCCTAAATGGACATTGAACCTATGAACACTACCTCACTTTTTCATTATTTTTGTTTTTGCACTGCTTTTAATTCAATTATTTAATATACATATATATACTTACTGTAATTGATTAACTTATCATTTTTTCTATATTATTTTGTATTGCATTGTACTGCTGCCACTAAGTTAACAAATTTCACAACGTATGCTGGTGATATTAAACCTGATTCTGATTCTAAATGCAAAATTTGGACCAAGGTTCTTAGCAATGCAAGGATTTCAAATCAGACATATTTAATGAAATCAAGGCACAGTAGTAACTCTTAGAAACATAGAAAACTTACAGCACAATACAGGCCCTTCAGCCCACAAAGCTGTGCCAAACATGTCCCTACCTTAGAACTACCTAGGCTTTACCCATAGCTCTCTGTTTTGCTAAGCTCCATGTAGCCATCCAGGAGTGTTCTGTGCCACCTGCAGTAATAGGCTATCAACATCCCCCTGAGGCTTGCTCTGTACAAGTTAAAGAGAACCAAGTTCAAGGAGATCTCAGCCCAAATGGCAACCAACTTCAGACAAATCTGCTTGAGATTATTTGCTTCCCAACTCCCTTTTTCACACACCTATGATACCAACTACTATATTCTCAACCTTATCTGTCCCACCCACTTTGGACGCACAGTGGCCCCAGCAGGTTGGGCTGCTCCCTCACAGCACCAAAGACATGGGTTCAATCAGAATAAGAATCAGATTCAGGTTTAATATCACTGGCATATGTCGTGAATATATTGTTTTGTGGCAGCAGTTGCAATTGTAATATAATTTAAAAAACTATAAATTACAATAAGGTATATATATATATATGAGTTTTGCAAAAAGGGAGCAATAAAAAATAAGAAAAAATAGTGAGGAAGTGTACATGGGTTCATAGTCCACTCACAAATCTGATTGCAGAGGGGAAAAAACGTTCCTAAAGAATTAAGTCCGTACCTTCAGGCTCCTGTACCTCCTCGATGTAGCAATCAGAAGAGGGCATGTCCTGGGTGATGAGGGTCCTTAGTGACGGACGCTGCCTTTCTGAGGCATCACTTTTTGAGGATGTCCTCGATGCTGGGGAGGCTAGTGCCCATGATGAAGCTGGCAGAGTTTACAACTTCCTGCAGCTTTTGCCGATCCTGTGCAGTAGCCACTGCACAGCAGATGGTGATGCAATCAGTTAGAATGCTCTCCGTGGTATATCTGTAGAAAGTTGCAAGCACCTTTGGTGACATACTAAGTCCCCTAAAACTCATAATGAAATTTAGCCACTGTTGTGCCTTCATTGTAATTGCATTAATATGTTGGGCCTAGGTACTTTCAGAGATGTTGACACATAGGAACTTAAAACTGCTCACCTTTCTGCTGCTGCTACCTCAATGAGGACTGGTGTGTGTTCCCTCGACTTCCCCTTCCTGAAGTCCACAATCAGTTCCTTGGTCTTACGGACTTTGAGTGCAAGGTTGTTGCTGTGACACCACTCAACCAGCTGATCTATCTCGCTCCTGTACGCCTCCTCGTCACCATCTGAAATTCTGCCAACAATCGTTATTTCATCAGCAGATTTAGAGATGGCACTTGAGTTGTGCCTAACCTCACAGTCGTAAGTGTAAAGAGTAGATCAGTGGGCTAAACACACGTCTTTGACTTGTGCCAATATAGATTGTCAGTGAGGAGGAGATGTTATTTCAGATCCGCACTGACTACGATCTCCCAGTGAGGAAGTCAAGGATCTAGTTGCAGAGGGAGGTACAGAGAGCCAGGTTTTGAAATTTGTTGATTAGTACTGAGGGTATGATTGTGTTGAACATTGCTGTTTATTGATTACAGCTCAGCTTGACATAGGTATTGCTATTGTCTAGGTGGACCAAGGCCGAGTGGAGAACCAGTGAGACTGCATCTGCCATAGACCTATTCTGGCAATAGACAAATTGCAGCCGGTCCAGTCCTTGCTTAGGCAGGAGTTGATTCAGGCCATGACCAAGCACTTCTTCACAGACGACATGAGTGCAACTGGGTGATAGTCAGAAGCTCGAGAAATCAATTTTTGTGCCATTAGGTTGAAGGCTACCCAGAAGGAATATAATCTCCTCTCAGGATGAGGTTTTTCATTACAGAGCTATGGAGATGTCCTCCTTCTACAAAGAAAGGGGCTTTCCTTCCTCCACCATCAGTGCTGCCCTCAACCACATCTCTTCCATTTCATGCACGTCTGCCTCACCCCATCTTCACCTAGCACACCACCAGCCTCCACGTTCAACACTTAATTCTCCATAACTTCCACTATCTTCAGCAGAATCCTACTACCAAGCACATCTCCCCCACCTCCCCCCCTTCTGCTTTCCACAGGGACCGCTCCCTACATGACTCCCTTGTCCATTTGTCCCTTTCCACTGATCTCCCTCTAGGTACTTAGCCTTACAAGCAGAACAAGTGCTACACCTGCCCTACACCTCCTCCCTCGCTGCCATTCAGGGCCCTAAACAGTCCTTCTAGGTGAGGCAACACTTCACCTGTGAGTATGTTGTGGTCATCCACTGTATCCAGTGCTCCCAGTGTGGCCTCCTGTTTATCGATGAGACCTGACGTAGATTAGGAGACCATTTTGCTGAGCACCTACGCTCCAACCGCCAGAAAAAGTGGGATCCCCCACTGGCCACCCATTTTAATTCCATGTCCCATTCCTATTCCAACATGTCGGTCTATAGCCTTTTCCACTGTCACAATGAGGCCACACTCAGGTTGGAGGAGCAACACTTTGTATTCCATCTGGATAGCCTCCAACCTGATGGTCTGAATGACGATTTCTCAAACTTCCAGTAGATCCCCAACCCCCTTCACCATTCCCCATTCCCTTTTCCCTCTCTCACCTTATCTCCTTCCTGCCTATCGCCTCCCTTTGGTGCTCCTCCCCCTTTTATATCTTCCACGGCCTTTTGTCCTCCTCCTATCAGATTTCCCCTTACTTTAGCCCTGTTCTCTTTCACTAATCAGCTTCCCAGCTCTTTACTTCACCCCTCCCCCCCAGTCCTGGTTTCACCTATCATCTTGTAGTTCTTCCTTCCCCTCCCCCCACTTTCTTACTCTGACTACTTTTTTTCTAGTCCTGATGAAGGGTCTCGGCCCGAAACATCAACTACACATACAGTGGATGCTGCCTGGCCTGCTGAGTTCCTCCAGCATTTTCTGTGTTGCTTGGCTGCATTACCATCTGGTATGGGGTGGCTTCTGCACAGGATCGAAGTAGGCTGCAGAGAGCTGTAAACTTGAGCAGCTCCATCATGGGCACTAGCCTCCATAGTATCCAGGACATCTTCAAGGCGCAATGTCTCTAAAAGGTGGCGGCCATCATTAAGGACTTCTGTCATCCAGGTCATGTCTCGTTCTCATTGCTTCCATCAGGCAGGAGATACAGAAGCCTGAAGGCACACACTCAACAATTCAGGAACAGCTTCTTCCCCTCTGCTGTCTGATTTCTGAATGGACATTGAACCCATGAACACTGCCTCACTATCTTTTTTAAATTCTATTTTTGCACTGCTTATTTAACTTAACTATTTAATATATTGTCTGTTATTATATATTGCATTGTATTTCTGCTGCAAAGACGAAAAGCATGATGACATACAGTGGTGATATGAAACCTGATTCTGACCTTTAATCATAAGACCACAAGACATAGGAGCACAATTAGGCTATTCAGCCAATGGAGTCTGATCTGCCATTTGTTCATTGCTGATTTATTTTCCCTCCCAACTCCAGTCTCCTGCTTTCTCCCCATAAACTTTGACACCCTCACTAATCAAGAACCTACCAGCCTCAGCTGTAAATATACCCAAAGATTTGGACTTCATGGCAGTCTCTGGCGATGAATTTCACAGATTTACCACCCTCTGACTGAAGAAATTCCTCCTCATCTCTGTTCTAAAGTATTTATGTGAACAGCAGTATCTGGGGGAAATTGATATAATGTGGAGACAATAAAAGTTGGGATCAACCTCAGATTGGTGTAAACGAGAAGTTGATAGTTAGCATGGACACAGTAGGAAGAAGAGCCTAGAGATCCTTTATAGAAATGTGCTCTAAGATTCTGTGTCCGCAACGCCTCATTAGTCCATTGACTGCAAACCTGGATAACAATTACGGGCCCACCCAATAGCCGGCAGCAATATCTGTGCCTTGCCTTTACACCCATTTGATGAGTCTCAAATCTCCCCAACATTCAAAAGGCTTGGCCACAGCTCTAGACTTTCTTTTCTTTCAGGACCCTGCTCTGCAAAGTCAAAGCTTTAGATCATACAAGGCTGGACACTATCTATGGCCTTGGACCAAAGGCCTTAAAGAGCCACCTCCTGGCAACTCCTTAACCAATAACTTGTCTCATGAAATTTTGAAAGCCTATGTTTTATGAATGAAAAATTACTCAAAATGTAAAGATAAATTGTTGCCTACATGAACTTCACGTTCGGATTATGTTGGACCAGAAACCAGATATAAATTAGTGGTGGCATGGAGTATGGTTATTGTGGGCTACATTCACATTTATTTGAAACTTCTCAAAGATGAGAGCAAAGCATTTGGGCTGCAGATCATGCAGGTGTCTCACAGCTTCAGTGTGAGACACCCACACAATCCTGATCTCTGTGCAAACTCGACATAGATAGCAATATTCTCCTGTGACATTGTGGATTCCCTCTGGGTGCTCCAGTTTCCTGCTGCATCCTGCGAATTGTTTTTTTAATTGATTGCTGTAAATGATTCCTAGTGTTGGTGGCTGGTGGGAGAGTTACTCGGGTGTTTTTTGACATGCTTGGGAGAGTAAATTACAAGGAAATTAGCAAGGAAGAACATAAGACAGGAGCAGGAGAAGGACATCTGGTCCATCAAGCCTTTTCCACTACAGTATTCAATAATATCATGGACTCAGCTCCACCTACCCGCCTTTTCCCCATATCCTTTAATTTCCCTGCTATGCAAAAATCCATTTGTATCTTAAGTAAATTTAATAAGGTAGCCTCTAATGCTCCCCCTGCAGAGAGTTCCACTGAAGCATTACTCTTTAGGAAAAACAGTTTCTCCTCATCTCACTTACAAGTGGAAGCTATTTTCTCGCCTATATCTGTCCTTCTCATATACTTATAAGTTTCTGTAAAATCCCCTTCTGAATTCCAGTGAGTATAGTACCCAGTGACTCAATCTCTCCTCATGGGCTAACACCCTCAACTCCATTGAATGGTTTGCTGTGAGAGCCAGCAAAGACCTGACAGGGTGAATGGCCTCATATATTATAAGGAAAGAAAGAAAATAAATTAATAAATATACTTCAAGTGAAATACATGTTATAGGTTGTTTGGCCTGAATAATTTCTCACTCCTATTTTATATTTATAATAAGCACAGTAATCTTTTTGTCCCATGTTACATTCTTCATAATTCATGCTACCCAGGCTACCCAGACGGAACATAAGGTGTTGTTCCTCCAACCTGAGTGTAGCTTCATCTTTACAGTAGAGGAGGCCGTGGATAGACATGTCAGAATGGAAATGGGATGTGGAATTAAAATGTGTGGCCACTGGGATATCCTGCTTTCTCTGGCGGACAGAGCGTAGATGTTCAGCAAAGCGGTCTCCCAGTCTGCGTCGAGTCTCGCCAATATATAGAAGGCCTCCAACCTGATGGCATGAACGTCAACTTCTCTAACTTCCGCTAATGCCCCACCTCCCCCTCGTACCCCATCCATTATTTATTTTTATACACACATTCTTTCTCTCACTCTCCTTTTTCTCCCTCTGTCCCTCTGACTATACCCCTTTCCCATCCTCTGGGTTCCCCCCGCCACTTGTCTTTCTCCCTGGGCCTCCTGTCCCATGATCCTCTCATATCCCCTTTGCCAATCACCTGTCCAGCTCTTGGCTCCATCCCTCCCCCTCCTGTCTTCTCCTATCATTTTGGATCTCGCCCCCCCCAACTTTCAAATCTCTTACTAACTCTTCCTTCAGTTAGTCCTGACGAAGGGTCTCGGCCTGAAACATCGACTGTACCTCTTCCTAGGGATGCTGCCTGGCCTGCTGCGTTCACCAGCAACTTTGATGTGTGTTGCTTGAATTTCCAGCATCTGCAGAATTCCTGTTGTTTGCGTTTTTAATCCGATAACAAAGCATTTTTTATTTACAGAGAATATCTTGTCTACATAAGACTAACATAATTTATCTTTCTTTCTCCTCCTGCTTAGGAACCTGACCTTATGTCCTCTGTCAGTTATATCCAGAAATATTGAACATAAATTGAACATATTGAACATAAAGCAAATGACTGGTAAAGACAAATGTAGGTCCCCTACAGACAGAAACAGGTGAATTGATTATGGGGAGCAAGGACATGGCAGACCAATTGAATAATTACTTTGGTTCTGTCTTCACTAAGGAGGACATAAATAATCTTCCAGAAATAGTAGGGGACAGAGGGTCCAGTGAGATGGAGGAACTGAGCGAAATACATGTTAGTAGGGAAGTGGTGTTAGGTAAATTGAAAGGATTAAAGGCAGATAAATCCCCAGGGCCAGATGGTCTGCATCCCAGAGTGCTTAAGGAAGTAGCCCAAGAAATAGTGGATGCATTAGTGATAATTTTTCAAAACTCGTTAGATTCTGGACTAGTTCCTGAGGATTGGAGGGTGGCTAATGTAACCCCGCTTTTTAAAAAAGGAGGGAGAGAGAAACCGGGGAATTATAGACCAGTTAGCCTAACGTCAGTGGTGGGGAAACTGCTGGAGTCAGTTATCAAAGATGTGATAACAGCACATTTGGAAAGTGGTGAAATCATCGGACAAAGTCAGCATGGATTTGTGAAAGGAAAATCATGTCTGACGAATCTCATAGAATTTTTTGGGGATGTAACTAGTAGAGTGGATAGGGGAGAACCAGTGGATGTGGTATATTTGGATTTTCAAAAGGCTTTTGACAAGGTCCCACACAGGAGATTAGTGTACAAACTTAAAGCACACGGTATTGGGGGTAAGGTATTGATGTGGATAGAGAATTGGTTAGCAGACAGGAAGCAAAGAGTGGGAATAAACGGGACCTTTTCAGAATGGCAGGCAGTGACGGGTGGGGTACCGCAAGGCTCAGTGCTGGGACCCCAGTTGTTTACAATATATATTAATGACTTGGATGAGGGAATTAAATGCAGCATCTCCAAGTTTGCGGATGACACAAAGCTGGGCGGCAGTGTTAGCTGTGAGGAGGATGCTAAGAGGATGCAGGGTGACTTGGATAGGTTGGGTGAGTGGGCAAATTCATGGCAGATGCAATTTAATGTGGATAAATGTGAAGTTATCCACTTTGGTGGCAAAAATAGGAAAACAGATTATTATCTGAATGGTGGCTGAGTAGGAAAAGGGGAGGTGCAACGAGACCTGGGTGTCATTGTACACCAGTCATTGAAAGTGGGCATGCAGGTACAGCAGGCGGTGAAAAAGGCGAATGGTATGCTGGCATTTATAGCGAGAGGATTCAAGTACAGGAGCAGGGAGGTACTACTGCAGTTGTACAAGGCCTTGGTGAGACCACACTTGGAGTATTGTGTGCAGTTTTAGTCCCCTAATCTGAGGAAAGACATCCTTGCCATAGAGGGAGTACAAAGAAGGTTCACCAGATTGATTCCTGGGATGGCAGGACTTTCATATGAAGAAAGACTGGATGAACTGGGCTTGTACTCGTTGGAATTTAGAAGATTGAGGGGGGATCTGATTGAAACGTATAAAATCCTAAAGGGATTGGACAGGCTAGATGCAGGAAGATTGTTCCCGATGTTGGGGAAGTCCAGAACGAGGGGTCACAGTTTGAGGATAAAGGGGAAGCCTTTTAGGACCGAGATTAGGAAAAACTTCTTCACACAGAGAGTGGTGAATCTGTGGAATTCTCTGCCACAGGAAACAGTTGAGGCCAGTTCATTAGCTATATTTAAGAGGGAGTTAGATATAGCCCTTGTGGCTACGGGGATCAGGGGGTATGGTTGGAAGGCTGGTGCAGGGTTCTGAGTTGGATGATCAGCCATGATGATAATAAATGGTGGTGCAGGCTCGAAGGGCCGAATGGCCTACTCCTGCACCTATTTTCTATGTTTCTAAATCAGCACAGATTAAGTGGATCTTATACTTAAACTGCCATGGAAGGAGGCCATTCAGCCCACGAGATCCACACTAGCTCTCAGAGTTCTATCCCATCCATTCCATTCTACTTTTCCTGCTTTCCCTGACACTTACTCTGTATTGCACATGTCTATTTGTTTACCTATAATTATTTTTGAAATTAACATACACTATGTTAATACACTAGGTTAATCTAGGATGTTAGGGATAAATTTGTCCCGGTGAGGAAGATAAAGAATGGTGGGGTGAAGGAACCACGGGTGACAAGCAAGGTGGAAAATCTAGTCAGGTGGCAGAAGGCAGCATACATGAGGTTTAGGAAGCAAGGATCAGATGGGTCTATCGAGGAATATAGAGAAGCAAGAAAGGAGCTCAAGAAGGGGCTGAGAAGAGCAAGAAGGGGGCATGAGAAGGCCTTGGCAAGTAGGGTAAAGGAAAACCCCAAGGCATTCTTCAATTATGTGAAGAAAAAAAAGGATAACAGGAGTGAAGGTAGGATCGATTAGAGATAAAGGTGGGAAGATGTGCCTGGAGGCTGTGGAAGTGAGCGAGGTCCTCAATGAATACTTCTCTTCTGTATTCACCAATGAGAGGGAACTTGATAATGGTGAGGACAATATGAGTGAGGTTGATGTTCTGGAGCATGTTGATATTAAGGGAGAGGAGGTGTTGGAGTTGTTAAAATACATTAGGACAGATAAGTCCCCGAGGCCTGACGGAATATTCCCCAGGCTGCTCCACGAGGCGAGGGAAGAGATTGCTGAGCCTCTGGCTAGGATCGTTATGTCCTTGTTGTCCACGGGAATGGTACCGGAGGATTGGAGGGAGGCAAATGTTGTCCCCTTGTTCAAAAAAGGTAGTAGGGATAGTCCAGGTAATTATAGACCAGTGAGCCTAACGTCTGTGGTGGGAAAGCTGTTGGAAAAGATTCTTAGAGATAGGATCTCTGGGCACTTAGAGAATTATGGTCTGATCAGGGGCAGTCAGCATGGCTTTGTGAAGGGCAGATCGTGTCTATCAAGCCTGAGAGAGTTCTTTGAGGAGGTGACCAGGCATATAGATGAGGGTAGTGCAGTGGATGTGATCTATATGGATTTTAGTAAGGCATTTGACAAGGTTCCACACAGTAGGCTTATTCAGAAAGTCAGAAGGCATGGGATCCAGGGAAGTTTGGTCAAGTGGATTCAGAATTGGCTTGCCTGCAGAAGGTAGAGGGCTGTGGTGGAGGGAGTACATTCAGATTGGAGGATTGTAACTAGTGGTGTCCCACAAGGATTTGTTCTGGGACCTCTACTTCCCGTGATTTTTATTAACGACCTGGATGTGGGGCTAGAGGGTGGGTTGGCAAGTTTGCAGACGACACAAAGGTTGGTGGTGTTGTAGATAGTGTAGAGGATTGTCAAAGATTGCAGAGAGACATTGATAGGATGCAGAAGTGGGCTGAGAAGTGGCAGATGGAGTTCAACCCGGAGAAGTGTGAGCTGGTACACTTTGGAAGGACAAACTCCAAGGCAGAGTACAAAGTAAATAGCAGGATACTTGATAGTGTGGAGGAGTAGAGGGATCTGGGGGTACATGTCCACAGATCCCTGAAAGTTGCCTCACAGGTGGATAGGGTAGTTAAGAAAGCTTATGGGGTGTGAGCTTTCATAAGTCGAGGGATAGCGTTTAAGAGTCGCGATGTAATGATGCAGCTCTATAAAACTCTGGTTAGGCCACACTTGGAGTACAGTGTCCAGTTCTGGTCGCCTCACTATAGGAAGGATGTGGAAGCATTGGAAAGGGTACAGAGGAGATTTACCAGGAGGCTGCCTGGTTTAGAGAGTATGGATTATGATCAGAGATTAAGGGAGCTAGAGCTTTACTCTTTGGAGAGAAGGAGGATGAGAGGAGACATGATAGAGGTGTATAAGATAATAAGAGGAATAGATAGAGTGGATAGCCAGCGCCTCTTCCCCAGGGTACTACTGCTCAATACAAGAGGACATGGCTTTAAGGTAAGGGTGGGAAATTCAAGGGGGATATTAGAGGAAGGTTTTTTACTCAGAGAGTGGCTGGTGCATGGAATGCACTGCCTGAGTCAGTGGTGGAGGCAGATACACTCGTGAAGTTTAAGAGACTTCTAGACAGGTATATGGAGGAATTTAAGGTGGGGGGTTATATGGGAGGCAGAGTTTGAGGGTCGGCACAACATTGTGGGCCGAAGGGCCTATACTGTGCTGTACTATTGTATGTATGTTCCTTGTAGGTGTAATTTACTGCGGACAATTAACCTAACAGCACATCTTGTGATGTCTGCTGATGCTGGAGCACTACAAAGGAAGTTCACAGTCTTATGAGAGAACATGCAATCTCTGAATAAACAGCAGAAAACATCAGTAGAAAATCCTAGTCCCTTATTGCTATCCCACCATGCATGATTCAACTAATGCATTACTATTTCTATAGATGTGCTTGACCTATTAAGTTTTATTCCAGCAGTCTGTATTTTCACTGGGACTTGGTTGCTCTCTGGGCTTTTTTGGGGGGTGGGGGGGTGGGGGTGTCCGATGACTTGATGCTCCATAGAGAAATCTTTCTCTCCAGTCAGTCAATAGAGCTGATAACAAATATTTATGTTGAAAAGTTGGCTTCCAGCATGATGACACAATGTTTGCGATTTCTCAAAATGAAGCATGCATGCTGCAAGAACTAGACAAAGTTCAGGCATGGACTAAAGAACACCAATAATAATTGCCAACAAGACAGTTCCTACCACCTATTGCTGACTCACTGTCTGACTCATTGATTTATTGGTAGATGGCAGGTGATCTGCGTGACCTCAGTTGTAGCGAGAAGTAGAGAACTAGGCCTCAAGGCAAGCTCTGGTGTCGCCTGTTTACAACTGCCCAGGAGAGAGGCATCAGAGTTGGTGTGCCCCACCGGAGGCAGTGTGGTGTGGTGTCCAAGCTGGAGTTAGTGCTGCCTCCTAGTGTTCACTTGGCAGAAGACAAGCTATATTGTGTTTGACTGTAGACTGCTGTAACATTCATTTTCTCGGGATCTTGGACCATATTTTTCTGTGTCACTGTATTTTACTGAAATCTTATATGTGCTTGCTATTTTATATGTGACTTGTGCTGTAGGTGACTGCTGCTTCTCCGTTTTGCCTCTTGCCCCTGAAGTAATGCTGTTTTGTTTGGCTGTATTCATGGGTGTTCATGTATGGTTGAATGACAAGTAAACTTGAACTTGAACTTCACATTCAGTGGTATTATATTCATTGTGCCTCCTAGCATCCTGACCAGAAGCTCAACTGGGCTAGGTATATAAATGTCGTGAATACAAGAGCATTCCAGAGGCTGGGGATCCTGTGTCCAGTAACACACATTTCACCTTTCACCATCTACAAGGTGCATAGCAGGAGCATGATGAAATTCTCTCCAATTGCATGGTTGAGAGCAGTTTCTGCAAATCTAAAGAAGCTCATCTGACTGGAATACCATACAGCTCCAAAATTGGTCACTTCCTAAGATTAAAGAAAATCTGCTTTATTTGTCACGTAACACACACAGAAAATGCTGCTGAACGCAGCAGGCCAGGCAGCATCCATAGGAAGCGGTACAGTCCCTCGTCAGGACTTCGTCTCGGCCCGAAACGTCGATTGTACCTCTCCCTATAGATGCTGCCTGGCCTGCTGCATTCCACCAGCATTTTTTGTCTGTGTTGCTTGAATTTCCAGCATCTGCAGATTTCCTGGTGTTTGCGTTATTTGTCACATGTACATTGAAACATTCATTGAAATGCATCATTCGTGTCAGGTCAAATCAGAGAGGATTATGCAAGTGTCTCGATGCTCCCAGTGCCAACATAGTATGCCCAGGACTCACTAACCCTTACCTGGAATGTGGGAGGAAACCAACTGAATCAGAATCAGGCTTAATATCACCAGCATATGTCGTGAAATATGTTGTTTTGGGGCAGCAGTACATTATTGCAGTATATAATATTAAAACTATAAATAATTAGCAGAAGTTTCATGGAAATCACTAAAAGGTATAAAAAAGACAAACTACTGGTTAACTGAGTAACAAGTTATGTATTTAAATAAAATATAGTACGAACTACAATACTATCAATACCTCTACATTACAATAAAACTGTGTATTTGTTCCTAATTATTATTGATGGAGGAATTCATCTGCTGTGTTCTTTTGATTGACTGTAAATGAACAAAATCAGGGCAGACACCTAGTGCAGATAATGGACAGTCTTCATACAATGCATTAGATGACTGCATCCTCCTAATCTTCATCAATAGATCTGGGGTTGAGAAGGTAAACAGCTTTAAGTTCCTCAGCATCCACATACCGAGGACCTGACGTGTTCTGTACACACCAGCTGCGTGGTGAAAAAGACATAACAGCACCTCTTTCACTTCAGACGATTGAGGAAGATTGGTATGGACCCCCAAATCCTAAGAACTTTCTACAGGGGCGCAATTGAGAGCATCCTGACTGGCTGCATCATTGCCTGGTATGGGAACTGTACTTCCCTCAATCGCAGGACTCTGCAGAGAGTGGTGCGGACAACCCAGCACATCTGTACTTGTGAACTTCCCAGATTCAGGATATTACAAAGACAGGTGTAAAAAAAAGGCCCAAAGGATCATTGGAGACCCAAGTCATTCCAACTACAAACTGTTCCAGCTGCTACCATCCGGGAAGCAGTACTGCAGCATAAAAACCAGGACCAACAGGCTCTGGAACAGCTTCTTCCACCAGGCCATCAGACTGATTAACTCGTGCTGATTTCAGTATATCTCTATGTTACATTGACTGTCCTATTTATCATAAATTATTATAAATTACTATGATTGCTCATTGCACATTTAGATATAGATGTAACGTAAAAAAATTTTACTCATGTATGTGAAGGATGTAAGAAATAAAATCAATTCAATTCAATTCATTATAACATTCAAGATGATTGTCAATACCTTCGTAATTCGTAGCAGTAGAGATTATGGAGGCATTAGTAATGATCTTTCAAAAATCATTGGATTCTGGCATGATGCCAGAGGACTGGAAAATTGCAAATGTTACTCCACTCTAAGAAAGGAGGAAGGCAGCAAAATGGAAATTATAGACCAGCTAGCCTGACCTCTGTGGTTGGGGAAATGTTGGAGTCAATTGTTAAGGATGAGGTTATGGAGTACTTGGCGACACTGGACAAGATAGGACAAAGTCAGCATGGTTTCCTGAAGAGAACATCTTGCCTGATGAATCCATTTGAATTCTTTGAGGAGATTACAAGTAGGATAAAGGGGATGCAGTGGGTGTTGTATATTTGGACTTTCAAAAGGCCTTTGACAGGCTGCCCACATGAGGCTGCTTACCAATTTAAGAGCCCATAGTACTACAGGAAATTTACTGGCATGGTTAGAGCACTGGCTGATTGGTAGGAGGCAGCGAATGGGAATAAAAGGATCCTTTTCTTATTGGCTGCCAGTGAGTAGTGGTTTTCCCAGAAGTTGGTATTGGGACAACTTCTTTCTATGTTGTATATCAATGATTTAGATGATGAAATAGATCGCTTTGTTGCCAAGTTTGCAGATGAAATGAAGACTGGTGGAGGGGCTGGTAGTGTTGAGGAAACAGGTAGGCTGCAGAAGGACTTAGACAGATTAGGAGAATGGGCAAGAAAGTGGGAAATGAAATGCAATGTTGGAAAATGGATGGTCATGCACTTTGGTAGTAGAAGTAAGTGTGCAAATTACTTTCTAATCAGGGAGAAAATCCAAAAATCTGAGATGCAAAGGGCCTTGGGCCTTTGTGCAGAGCACTCGAAAGGTTAACTTGCAGGTAGAGTCAGTGGTGAAGAAGGCAAATGCAATGTTAGCATTTGTTTCAAGAGGTCTAGAATACAAGAGGAGAAATGTGATGCTGAGGCCTTATAAGGCATAGTGAAGCCTCACCTTGAGTATTGTGAACAGTTTTGGGCTCCTCATCTAAGAAAAGATGTGCTGGCATTGGAGAGGGTTCAGAGAAGGTTCTCAAGGATGATTCTGGGAATGGAACAGTTATCATATGAGGAACATTTGATATCTCTGGGTCTTTACTCGCCAGAACTTTGAAGGATGAGGGGGGATCTTATTGAAACCCTGTCGAATGTGGAGAGGCCTAGACAGAGTAGATATGGAAAGGGTGTTTCCCACGGTGGAGGAGTCTAGGACAAGAGGGCACAGCCTCAGGATAGTGAGGCATCCATTTAAAACAGAGATGCAGAGAAAGTTCTTTAGCCAGAGGGTAGTGAATTTGTGGAATTTATTACCACAGGAAGTAGTGGAGGCCAGGTCGTTGGGTGTATTTAAAACAGAGCTTGACAGGTTCTTGATTGGATACGGCATCATTGATTATGGAGAGAAAGCCGGGGAGTGGGGCTGAGGAAGGGAAATTAGAATCAGCCATGATTGAATGGCAGAGCAGACTCGATGGGCCAAATGGTCTAATTCTGCTCCTATGTCTTATGTTCTTATGGTCTAATTCCTAACTTGTTGAAGTAGTGAAGTTCTTTCATTTTCACTCCTGGCTTTTTCTGGTATCTTCGAGCCTGAATGCTTAAAACTGCGGTGAGGCAAACTGTTCTGAATTGTCTTATCAACAAGAAGAATCACTGCTTTTTGAACACATACATACACAATTGACGCTATTTAAAAACTGACTGTCTTGTGCATGGCTTAGCGACTAACGATCACGCAAGTGCACGTGACTGACGCTAGTTAGAAACTGTTCAGTAACAGTCTCCTGTCCCAATTAAGTAGCATAGTGTCCAAATAAACAAAGGGAATCCCAGCTATTTCTTCAATTTAGTTTTTATTCTTTAAGAGTTGTCCCAAATAAACAGCAGCCCCGATGGCCCAATTAACCAGAATATCAACTCTGTGTGTGTGTGTGTATAAAAAATTAAGGAAGTAGTGCAAAAGGAGAACATTTTTTAATTGTGCGGTGGTGTATATGGATTCATTGACCTTTCAGAAATCTGATGGCATTTGTTCCTAAAACACTGAGTTTGTGTCTTCAGGCATCTGTATTCCTCCTTGATGGTAGCAATGAAAAGAGGGCACGTACTGAGTGATGGGGGTCCTTAATGAAGGCTGCCGCCATTTTGAGGCCTCCTCTTTGAAGATGTCCTTGCTGCTGGGGAGGCTAATGCCCACGTCAGAGCTCTCTGAGTTTACAACTTTCTGCAGCTTTTTTTTGATCCTGTGCAGTGGCCCCTCCATATCAGATAGTGGGGCAATCACTTAGAGTTCTCTCTACATTGCATCTGTAGAAATTTGCAAGAGTGGCTGGTGAAATGTCAGTTCTCCTTGGACTTTCTAATAGAATATAGATGCTGTTGTGCCTTCTCTGTAACTGCACCACTGGGTCGGTCTCAGGATAGATCCTCCGGGATGTTGACATCCAAGAACTTGAAACTGTTCACCTTTCCGCTGCTGATCCCTTGGGATAAAGACTGGTAGGTGTTCCCTCCTTCCTGAACTCCATAATCAATTCCTTGGTCCTGCTAATGTTGAGTGCAGAGTTGTTGTTGCAACACACTCAACCAGCTGATCTCACTCACTCCTGTACACCACCTCATCACCACCTGAAACTCTGTCACGATAGTTGTGTCATTGACAAATTTATAGATGGAGTTTGAGCTGTGCCTAGCCACATAGTTGTGGGTGTAGAGAGAGTAGAGCAGTGGGCTAAGCACGCATCCTCGAGGAGCGCCAGTGTTGATTGTCAGTGAGGAGGAGATAGTCATCTTCATTAAAGATGTTCTAACCTGGGCCGCTGAGACAGAGGTTATAGGGTCACCAGATGCTGGGTGGATTCACACAGATGTAGTTCTATTCCCCCTTTAAAGGTGAGCTCAAAAGGCACTGAGCTCATCTCAGAGTGAAGCAACATAGCCATTCATGATATTAGGTTTTGCCTTGTTAGCAATAACGGCCTGCCAGAGCTGACATGCATCCAAATCCATCTCTAACTTCAATTGGAACTGTTTTCTACACTCTTAAAATAGCCTACCTGGACTTCTTATATAGATCTGGCTCACCCATCTTGAATGCCACAGATCTAGCCCGCAGCAGACTATGAATCTCCTGGTTCATCCACAGCTTTTGCTTTGGGTATGTCCAGTATGTTTTTGAAGGCACACACTCACCCACACAGGTCCTGATGAAGTTGGTGACAACTGTGGTGTACTCATTCAGATTCGAAGATGAATCCCTGAATATTGTCCAGTCTACCGACTCAAAGCAGTCCTGTATCACTCATCTGCCTCCCTTGACTGGACTTTCTTGGTCCTTGACGGTGGTGCTGCTGTCTTTATTCTCTGCCTATATGCTGGGAGTAGAAGTACAGAAGGGTGATCGGACTTTCCAAAGTACAGGCGTGGGATAGCACAGTAAGCTTTTAAATGGTGGTATAACAGAGGTCAGGTATGTTGGCCCCTCTAGTTCAACAGCCGATACGTTGGTGGTAGTTGTTCAAAGACTTCTTCAAGCTGGCCTGGTTGAAGTTCCCAGCAGTGATAGGGAAGGCATCAGGGTGCACTGTTTCAAGACTTGATCACAGTGCTCAGCTCCTCTAATGCCTGTTGGACGTTGGCCAGAGTTGGAATGTACACTGCTACCAGGATGATGGCAGAAAACTCCCTCGGCAGATAAAATGGATGACACTTGCCCATTAGATGTTCCTGGTCAGATGAGCAAACTGAGACAGAACTGTCATGTCTGTGCACTATCATGAGTTAACCATGAAGCATACTCCCACTCCTTTATCTTTAAAAGACTCAACTGACCAACGCTGACCATTTTGCTACTGTGCCATTCTACACCACTGGGACAATGTGGTTGCAGTGTGCACCATCCACTGAATATACTACATTTAACCTGCTTTGCCTTCTGACAACACCTTCACAACTTATAACCACTACCACTAAGAGGTTTCAGCCACTGAACATTCATAATATCTAATGCTGCAAAGGCAAGTATTGAATTTATCTTTAGAGATATGGAAGCCATTTCCAGCAGCTTAAAATCCAGGAGGAGAAGATGGTGACGCGCCTGCGTGTGCGCAGCCCTCCAGTGAAAAATGATATCGTATCTGTTAAATAGGGGCCATGGACAATACTGATTTGATGGAAAATGGACGTGAAAGCACAGAGGAACAACTGGAGAAATTTCTGAAACGCTCGTCCGCCACTGTCGTTACTGCGTGGTCGGGAATCTTTCGGACGGTAGGCCTCAAAATCCCCGGCCTTGCCTGCTTTTGGCGACCGAGGTTGAGGTTGAATCATTGGGACAGAGATGGCGCTCAGTACTCGGTGTCAGAGAGCTGATCAGAGCTCGAAGTTTTCGGATGGCTCAGAGTCGGATTGTGGTCGGCATGGCAAGGAGAGTTTTTCTTCCTTCTCCCGTCTGCGTGAGATGTGGGACATTTGAGAGACTTTGAACTTTACTGTTGCTCATGAAATACTTCATCAAGTTATGGTATTGGTGCACTGTTGTAACTACATGTTATAATTATGTGGTTTTGTCTGTTTTTTCAGTCTCGGTCTGTCCTGTGTTTTGTGGTATCACACTGGAGGAAATATTGTATCATTTCTTAATGCATGCATTGCTAAATGACAATAAAAGAGGACTACGTGTCTTCATAATCTAAAATCCTCTTTTAACTAATCAGATCTAGAAGGAACAGTGCCGACAACAGATGGGTATCAGGGAATGATATTTGTACTGATGGCTTAAGATTTCAACCACAAAATCCAATTCTGACTTTAAAACGTTTTCTTCCAACAGATGGCAGTCTGCCTCCGGAACATTATGCAGAGGCTGACAGCCTGTGAGTCCTTTTTATGAGCAGTGTATTTGGGAGAAAACACTGCGCTCATGTTATTTATTGCACCGGTGGATCCCTGGGGCTGCAGTAATCCTCCACACTTCCACAGGGTCCATTGAACTGGTGGCCTCCATTCCGTGGCACTTCTGCAAGCAGAGCTCGAGATGGCCAGGCCTCCGATGCAGAAATGGACCTCCAAGCGTTCCACCATGACGGTATGTTTCTGAACGGCTGATAATTAAAATGGGTCTAAATAATGTGAAGTACATACTTCAAAAATAAATTTAAATAAAAAGAAATGTGTTTTAAATGCATTAACCAACTATGGGTACATTAAAACATAAATATAAATAAAGAAACAAACAAAAAATTATACTGCGATTACCCTTTTAACCAATATTGGCAATCCCATTCCACTGAATGGGTGGGTGTTTAAGCTGAGCTACGTTGATTCCAGGTTTAGTGAGATCACTAGCAGAGCTTGGGGTTGGATACACTTACCTCTGCCCCCAATTTATTTCTGACCTCTACGTTGCCCTAGACAGACAGAAGTTTTTGTGGATGTCCTGAGCATGCCAGGTCAGAGTGGCCGTAGGTCCCTGTAAAACTCCATTCTCTTCTAATTTTCAAAAATCCCATGTGATAACAGCCAGGCTTATAATTTCCGTCCATTCATTTCTAGCTCTGTGGTAAAGGAAGCAATGGTTTAGGAAGAGTTAAGTTCGGAACAGACTAAGTCTGTAGGATGCGTCATATCAATAAACAATGAGGCCGGATGTATCTGGTTTGCACTTTTGTAGAAATTTACATTAGTTCCGTGCATTTTTTTGTCAATGCTGGAAAATGAGAACTGGTGTAAAACGAGTGCAAGTACAATGCACTAATTGTTTCCAATTTTTGTTATAATGGTAGATAACATTTCCTTTTGGAAAATAAAATCTGTTTTCCTGTTCGCAAAATCAGCATAGTTACAGGCATCGAGTGTGAGACAGTGCTGGTCCTTTACAACACTGCTGCTGCATCGCTTAAATGATAGGCAAGCACGGAGTCATAGGGAACTACAGCACAGAAATAGGCCCTTCAGCATATCTGACCCACGCTACCTCTGCTCCATCCACCAAAAACAGAACTTGCTGGAGGTCAAACATTTTAATTTCCATTCTCATTACCTTATATTCTGTCTGGGTAGCCTCCAACCTGATGGCATGAATATTGATTTCTCCTTCCGGTAAAAAAAAATCCCTCTCTCTCCTCTCTTCCTCCACTCACCACCATGTCCTCTTACCTCTTCTCAGCTGCCTTTCAATTCCTCCCTGGTCCCCTCCTCCTTCTCTTTCTCCTATGGCCCACTCTCCTCTCCTATCAGATTCCTTCCTCTGCAGCCCTTTATCATTCCTACCCTCCTGGCTTCACCTATCACCTTCTAGCTACCCTTCTTCCTCCTCCCCCCACCTTTGTACCCTGGCATCTTCTCCCTTCCTTTCCCGTCCTGGAGAAGGGTCTTGGCCCAACATGTCAACTGTCTGTTCATTTCCATAGATTGCTCTCTGATTTGCTGAGTTCCTCCAGCATTTTGTGGGTGTTGCTTTGGATTTCCAACATCTGCAGAATTTCTCATGTTTATGATAAACTATTATTCTGCCTAGTCCCATCGACCTGCACCTGCATCTCCATGCTCCTCTCATCCACGTACCTATCCAAACTTCTCTTAAATGTTGCGAACCACAACTTCCACTGGCAACTCATTCCACACTCTCACCGCCCTCTGAGTGAAGAAGCTCCCCCTCATGCTCTCGTTAAATATTCCATCCTTCACCTATGACCGCTAGTTCTAGTCTCACCAAATCTCGGTGGAAAAAATCACTAGGATTGAAAGAGTGCAGAAAAAATTTACAAGGATGTTGCCAGGTTTTGAGGACCTGAGTTATAGGGAAAGGTTGAATAGATTATTACTTTATTTCTTAGACCATGGGAGATTGAGGAGAGATTTGATTGAGAATTTATGAGAGGTTTAGACAGGATAAATGTAGGCGGGCTTTTTTCCATTGAGGATGGGTGAGACAAAAACTAGAGGCCATGGAATAAGAGTGTAGCCCCCCGGTAAGCCTCAGGCTCACTCAACTCGCTGTCGAGGGAAAGCAGCCCTCGGCCCCGCCAAAGTTTGTGTGGATGCTGTGTGATTGTACCCCACCCCGTCAAATAACAGACAAAACACCATATATGATTAATTGATTACAATTTATAGATACTACTGGAACTATATAATTAATAGAGATAAAATATAAAAGGAAAATAAAAGGCGCCAAACTTATCAAAGTTCAATCTCTTCATGCACAAACAGTTAGAGCTCTAGTAACGATCCTCTCTCCCCCATTCAATCCCTTCTGACCACCTCAACCCGCTGCCTGGGACCAACCACGGTGGTCAACCAGACGCTCCACACAAGACTGTCTTCGTCTCCTCTCCTCACCGAAGACCCTGGACCTCGGACTCCGGCTCAGGTCTGCCCCATCGGCCCGCTCACAGCATCCCGTCTGCTCCCTCTGTCTCCATCGTGTCTTCTCCCCAAAAACCCGCACACCACAATAGCTTACAGACACACAATAACATCTATTCCAATTGGTTCGTTTGTGCTCTTATCAATAATATAACCCAAACATGCTGCTAGCGAGAGAACTTTCTCAGCATTTAACATCACAAAGAAGCCATTTTAATTATACATCACAAAGAAGCCATTTTAATTATACATAACAAAGAAGCCATTTTAATTAGCCTACACAGTAACATAAAAGTAGAAACCCCTTACAAGGGTGAAAGGTGAAATATTTAAGGGGAATGAGCTGCCAGTGGAAGTTGTGGATATGGGTTTAATTTCCACATTTAAGAGAAATTTGGATAAGTACATGAATGGGAGGGGTACGGAGGGCTATGGACTGGGTGCAGATATGAAGTGCACAGCACAGGTAAACAGTAAGCAGCTCACTATTCTAGTAACGAGACCTCATTTGGTGGCAGGGTATTCATCGTCTCAGAGCCTAATCAAACCTCTATCGAATCTTCCCTCATTCTCCGACGCTCCAGGGAATGAAGTCCTCACCTATTCAGCATTTCCCTAGAACCCAGGTCCTCAAGTCCCGGCAGCATCCTTGTAAATTTTCTCCGCATTCTTTCGATCTTATTGACATTTTTCCTGTAGGTAGGTGACCAAAGCTCCACACAATCCTCCAAATCCAGTCTCACCAACATCTTATACAACTTTAGCATAACGTCCCAGCATGTGTACTCAATACTTTGATCTATGAAGGCCAAAGTGCCAAAAGCTCTCTTTACAACTCCCCCTAGCTCTGACACCACTTTCAAAGAATTATGGATCTGTATTCATAGATTCCCCCATTCTATCGCACACCTCAGTAACTGTGTAAGTCCTTACCTGGTTTGTCCTCCTGAAGTGCAACACATCATACTCCCTTTCATTACATTTCATCTGCCATTTTTCAGCCCATTTTTCCAGCTTTGAATAATACTGGCTGCTTGGAAAAATATTGGCAGAACACATTAGCCATTCAAATCCTTGACCATAGATTATCAAGTCCATTTACTTTTCTTTGTCCTGTGTTACTTAACTCATCAAATCTATTTTATTGTCCACCTAGAAAACTTCAACCAGTCCAGAAACCACAGCCTTTTGTGAAAATCTGGATTTGGATAAGCACAAAACAAATAAACTAGTAAAGTTTGCAGATGACTCAAAATTAGGGGGATGGGCTGATAACGTTCAGGCAGTTAGATCTAAACAAACTCTAGTTGTGGGCAAATAAAAAGCAGGTGAAATTTAATGTAAGTAAATGTAAAATATCACATACAGGAAAGAAGAAATATTAGATATGAAAATACAATTGAGTTGGAAAGCGCACTGCATGAGAAGGATTTGTGTGTCCTGGTAGACTCATCACTATCAATATCCAGACAATACACAGAAGAGATTAGGAAGGCTAATAAAATCTTGGGCTACATAATATGCTCAGTGGAGTTCAAGTCTGGAGACGTTTTCCTTAAACTGTATAATGCTCTTGTGAGGCCACACCTTGATACTGTGTACAATTTTGGTCTCCATATTTTGTGAAGGATGTGAAGGCACTGGAGAGTTCAGAAAGGAGCAACAAGACTCATTACAGGTCTACAGGGTATGAACTATGTAGAAAAATTGAAAGAATTAAACCTTTTTAGCCTAAGTAAACTAGAATGAGAGGAGCCATGACAGAAGTGTTCAAAATCATGAAGGATATAAGTAAGGTGGATGCCAGCTGCTACTTCAAAATTAACGAGGAAACGGGCCCAGAGACTGGTTAAAGGGAGATTTCAGACTAACGTCAGGAAGCATTTCTTTACTCAGCAAGTTGAGGACATATGGAACAAACTACATATCTGTGTACAACAGGAATTCTGCAAATGTTGGAATTTCAAGCAACACACATCAAAGTTGCTGGTGAAGGGTCCTGAAGAAGGGTCTCGGCCTGAAACGTCGACTGCACCTCTTCCTACAGATGCTGCCTGGCCTGCTGCGTTCACCAGCAACTTTGATGTGTGTTGCTTACATATCTGTGTAGTTGAGAGTAGTGCCTTAGAGACTTCCAAATCTGAACTCGATAGTTATTCCAACACACCATGTGAACAGGAATTTGGCAAGCTTTGTTGGGCCAAATGGCCTGTACTTGTCAAAAACTTTCTAATGTTCTAAAGTTCTAATGCCCTCAGAAACAACCACAAACAGTTACTATTAATGTATGTTCACTGCTAATAAATAGGAAAATGAATTATAAGTCCTCATCTGGCTACAAACACCCGACTTATGGATAGCCCTACCTATGACTAAAGTTGGGTGCATGTTCAGGTCCAGTAGAGGCATTTGAAACCATTCATTCTGACACACAAAGTAATAGAAAGAGATAGAATTGTAAATGATTTGTAGGACATAGAGATGCTTAAACAGCAACAGTCTGTAGTCAATATGGGGTGACAACGATGCAACAGCTGAAGCAGTGGATTTGTCCAGGTAAATTCTGGAATATCACGGATTTGGGAATGACTCCACAAGTTCAAAACGAAATGTCAAACAAAACCGCACTGAAAAGGGAGAACATGAGCAAATCTCACACCATTGCAAGGGAAGGGACCTGAGGAGCTAAAAAGCGACCCTGTTGCAAACTGAGCATCCACAGGCTGTATGGTTCAAGTTCAAGTTTAATTGTCATTCAATCAAACACAGGAATACAGACAAATGAAGCAGCATTCCTCTGGGGCCTCAGTTCAATAAACAGTCACAATACACACACACAGCACATATAGTTATGATAGCAGAAAAACATACAGTTACAAAAAAAAACATATAAAAAAATATAGCCAAAGTCCATGATTGTCATGGCCATTGATGGTGCATGAATGTAGTCCTGGAGACACATTTCTGCAGGAATGAGCCACTGCAGTTGACGATTGTCTTGCATGTTAACCACGCACCAATATTTGAAAATAATGGTGAATTGACCTTTCTTTTGGATTTGGCGCGATCATTAAATGCTGCAGATGTAGCCACTGGGTGGTGCCCTAGGCATGCATATCTCTTCCTAGCCTGGGACATGCAGTTTGCTCTGCTTGTTAGGAAGCCAGTGATAATGCAGAGGGAAGAGAACCTTCCTTGGAGCACTCCACCCAGTAAACCAGTGCTTGAGATGATCCTGATCCCAGTCACTGATGAGGAAGACCTGCCAAAACTCAAGAGAACATCAATTGTACTGTACTACAATTGCAACATAAAGACTTTAAACCACTTTTTATAATGTTGTTCACATTGATTTATACATATTTTATTCTATATCTGTACCTCAACCTCTCACTTTATTTGTTATATAATCTTTATTCTTTATATTTGTTGAAAATTTATTTTTCATTCCATGTCATACTCCAACCAGCACATCTCAGCAAATTCCTATTATGTGTAAATGTACATGGGAAATGAAATTGATCCTTAATCCTTAATTTTGCTACTTTCCATGGGTTTCCAAATTGGGCGGATCATCAAGAGAAACCATTACCCACTCTTCCCGCATCCATTCTTGCAAATTGAAATTAATCAGTAAAATGGAACTAGTAACTATTGGCTATTAGATTTTTTTTAAGTATTTCATTAATGTTATTATTATTATTTGACATTCAGGGATATTAACCTGGAGGAACTCTGCAAGAAAGCCAAGGGTATAAACAGTTGACGTTTCGGGTCAAGATGATGAAAGGTCTCTGCTCGAAACATAGACTGTTTATTCTCCTCCACAGACACTGCATGACTTGCTGAGTTCCTTCAGCATTGTGTGTGTGTTGTTGAAGATTTCCAGCATCTGCAGAATCTCTTACGTTCGGGAGATTAATCTATATCTTTTCTGACAAATTCAAACTGAGTTAATCCCTTTGCTTCCTGCTGGCCTGAAGTATCCTGGAAAAAGATTACTCGAATATTCAGGATTTGGGAATGACTCCACAAATTCAAAAGGAAATGTCAACCAAATGCAAACAAAACCACTGTTGAAAGGAGAACACACAAGTGAGCTTTACATCACTGCAAAAATACTGCAGACGCTGGAAGTCTGAAATGGATAAAGAGATACTAGGGTCACTCAGCAGGCTTGGAGGCAGGAAATTAAGGTTAAAGGTTCCGGCTAAGCAACAGGAAACAGAGGGTAGTAGTGAAAATGAAACGAACACTGGAGATCCCCAAGGCTCTACAAGGATCTTGAAAAATACTGACAAACTTTGAAAATCTTGAAAAATCCCTGGCCCACATCCCAGAAAAAGAAACATTAATTCTTCTGAGTGACTTCAATGGCAAAGCATAATTGCTAGCCAGGTAATTGGTAAAATAATTCTAAAAAGGATCCTTCTAAACCTGACTAAAGGTTTGAAGTACAAGTTTGTCATAACCAATACTGTTTTGTCAGGGAGAGAAGCATGTAAAAGAAAGAAACTAAGGAAACCTCAAGGCATCGTGGTCAATCCAAGCCCCAGAAACTGTTACATTGTAGCATTATCCAAGTGAGAGACTGGAAAGTTGTCTACATTACTGCATCATGACAGTGCCTATAGTGTCTTGAGACTGTGAGGGAAGTCCCTCATAATTAGCGCATGCCAAGAGACTCTCGACTTCTCTACAAAAGCGTGGGCGTATAACGTAACAGAAATTAATGGGAAGTTGGAGGATTGGGAACCTTCTTTGAAAAAACAACTAAAACTGCAATAAGGAGAGAAAAGATGAAATATGAAGAGGATACCAGCTGTTTTTTTGTTTTCAGATATACCTAAAGGGTAAAAGAGAGGCAGGAGTGGATATCAGACCACTGGAAAATGATTCTGGAGCGATAGTAATGGGGTACAGAGAAATGCAGGACAAACTTAAGTATTTTGCATCAGTCCTCACTGTGAAAGAAACCAGCAGCATGCCAGAAATTTGAGGGACAGGGGACAGAATTGAGTGTAGATGCTATTACTAAGGCAAAGGTGCTTGGGAAACTGAAAGCTCTGAAGGTAGATAAATCAATTGAACTGGTTAGACTACACCCCAGGGTTCTGAAAGAGATCACTGAAGAGATTGTGGAGGCATTTACAATGATCCTTCAAGAATCACTAGATTCTGGAACAGTTCCAGAGGACTGGAAAATTGCAAAATCACTTCACTCTTTAAGGAGGGAGGGAGGGAGAAAACGGACAGGAAATTATAAGCCAGTTAGTCTGACTCAGTGGTTGGGAATATATTAGAGTCCATTATTAGGGATGAGGTCCAGGGTACATGGAGGCACACGATAAAATAGGCCAAAGTCAGCATGGTTTTGTTAAGGAGAAATCTTGTCCGACTAATCTGTTGGAATACTTGGATTTTCAGAAAGCCTTTGACCAAGCACCACATATGAGGCTGATAAACAAGATGAGAGCCTATGGTATTACAGGAAATACACTATCATGGACTGAAGATTGGCTGACTGGCAGGAGGCAAAGACAGGGAGTAAAGAGGGCCGTTTCTAGTGAGGTGCTGGTGACTAGTGGTGTTCAGTAGGGAATGGTGTTGGGACCGCTCCTTTTCATGTTATATGTGAATGATTTGGATGATGGAATTGATGAATTTGTGGCCAAATTTGTAGATATGAAGATAGCTGGAGCAGCAGGTAGCACTGAAGAAGCAGGGAGTCTGCAGAAGGACTTGGACAGATTAAGGCAAAGAAGTGACAGATGAAACATAGTGTAGGGAAGTGTATGATCATGCACTTTGGTAGAAGAAATAAAGGCTTAGACTATTTTCTAAATGGGGAGAAAATTCAGAGATCAGAGTTGCAAAAGGGCTTGAAATTCATTGTGCAGGATTCCCTGAAGGTTAACTTGCAGCTGAATCAGCGGTAAGGAAGGTCAATGCAATGTTAGCTTTCGTTTTGAGAGGACCAAAATATTAAAGTAATGCTGAGGCTTTACGAGGCATTAGTCAGACCGCATTTGGAGTATCGTGAGCAGTTTTGGGCCCCATATTTAAGAAAAGTTGTTCCGGTGTCGTAGAGTGTCCAGAGGAGGTTCACAGAAATTATCCCGGGAATGAAAGAGTTAATATATGAGGAGTGTTTGATGGCTCTGGGCCCGTACTCGCTGGAATTTGGAAGAACGAGGGGGGATGTCACTGAAACTTATTGAATATTGAAAAGCCTAGATAGAGTGAATGTGGAGAAAATGTTTCCTGTAGTGGAGGAGTCTAGAACCAGAGGGCATGGCCTCAGAATGGAAGGACATCCCTTTGATGATGAGGAATTTCTTTATCCATTGGAATTCATTGCCAAAGATGGCTATGGAGACAAAGTCATTGGGTATATTTAAAGCAGAGGTTGATAGTTTCTTGATTAGTAAGGATAATTGGTAGCTTGTAAATAAACATTAAGTTGATATTCAAAAACGTTGACCCAACTAATTATAAGAATTAATACATAACAATTGAAATGTCAAATAAGAAATTAGAATTTTAGTACACAGTGTGACAAGGACCAGAAAGGCATCCTCCTACTATAGGTGCTACTTATACTGAGAGCATTGCAAGTATCATATTATATAGCATAAGCTTGACTTTGAATGTAGACAGTTCAAAGCAACACTCACAACACACTGGAGGAACTCAGCAGGTCGGGCAGCATCCATGGAAACGATGAGTCGACGTTTCAGGCTGGAACCCTTCGTCAGGACTGTAGGGGAAAGGGGCAGAGGCCCTATAAAGAAGGTGGGGGGAGGGGGGGAGGGGGGGAGGGTGGGAAGGAGAAGGCTGGTAGGTTCCAGGTGAAGAACCAGTAAGGGGAAAGATAAAGAGGTGTGGGAGGGGAGGCAGGGAGGTGATAGGCAGGAAAGGTGAAGGAGGAATAGGGGAAAACACAATGGGTAGTAGAAGGAGGTGGAACCAAGAGGGAGGTGGTAGGCAGCTGGGGGAGGGGGCAGAGTGACATAGGGATAGGGGAAGGGGTAAAAGCATTTTCAAACTTGTTAATCTTCCAAAAGTTGGTTCTGATTTTCTTTTGATGGTTGAAATAAGTCTAAGCCACTAATAAAAGAAAGATTTTGAAATGTAATGGCTTTGTCAGTCACAGTTCAGTGGAACACATGTTATTATGGCTATCTGGTCTAGAACTGATGCCAATAGGATGATTGCTGTTCCATATATCCTGCAAATTTTGCATCGTTAGAAACCGCAAAATACAAGCTCTGTAAAAATAACTGCCTTGAAGTCAGTAGATCCTGCCAAGTTCTGGCACCGAAGAAAGGTGATTGTTTTTCCTCCTCTATACCTTCAGCCTCCTCTGTAACTACATTTTTCTTTGCCTGGTGTCTTTGTGGTTTGGTGGAGGCTGATTATTATGGATGTTTCTTTGGCTAACATTCAGTGGTCAGGACATAAAGGAAGTGTGGCTATGCTGCATGCACAGCCTGTTTCGTGTTTGCAAGTGGTTAGCAAAAGGACAGATACACTTAGACAGACAGGTCATTCAAGTTACTGTAGGAGGGATGATGAAGACCAGGTACTAGCATGCCAGGGAGGAGGTTCACAAGAATGATATTGAGAACGAAAGGGGTGTATGAGTGTTTGAAGGCTCTGCGCCTGTACTTTCTGGAGTTTAGAAGAATGACGGGAGATCTCAATGAAAACTATCGAATACTGAAGGGCATAGATAGAATGGACATGGAGAGAATGTTTCTCATAGTGGGGGAATCTAGGACCTGAGGACACAGCCTCAGAATAGAAGAACGTCCCTTTAGAACAGAGGTGAAGCAGTATTTTTAGAGGGAGTGTAGTGTAACCGTGGAATTCATTGCCACAGACTGCTGTGGAGCCCAGTTCATTAGTTATATTTAAAGTAGAAGTTGATAGGATCTGATTAGACAGGGTGTCAAAGGTTACAGGAAGGAGGCAGGAGTATGGGATTGAGAGTGAAAATAAATCAGCCACGATGGAATGCCGAAGCAGATTCGATGGGCTGAATGGCATAATTCTTTTCCTAAGTCTTATGTGTCTTTTATTTTATTGAGATACAGAGTGGAGTAGGTCCTTCCAGCCCACTGAGCCACGCCGCTCAGCAACTCCTGATTTAACCCTAGCCTAATCACAGGACAATTTACAATGACCAATTAACCAACCACCCGGTACGCCTTTGGAGCACCCGGAGGAAACCCACACCATTCAAGGGGAGAACGTACAAACTCCTTACAGACAGCGGCGGTCACTGGTACTGTAAAGCATTTTGCTAACCAATATGCCACCGTGGTGCCCTTACCAAGAAATATAAGGACAGGTCTGATGAAAATGGCCCAGATATCAAGGACCTACAAGGCTCCAAGGACTGAAATCCATACCATGCATCAAAAGACAAGAAACATCTCTAAAAGCAACTGCAGACTGAAGTCCCTTGGAAATCCTGTAACTAAAAGAACATAAGATGAGGGAAAAAATGCAGGAGGTCCAACAATTCACTAATAATCGGAACACATTTGGATTCTTCGATACTTGGCCTTTAACATCTAAGAGCCAAGAATGGAGGTGAACACATCAAAACTGTGGAAAAAATGCTTGAAAGAACTTCCCTCCGTAACACTGTCCTCGACATGAGCATCCTTCACTCCATCAACAGCAAACTACTTGTCCAGCCTTGCTGCAAGTAGTTGAAAAGGCCCTATGCTTACTGAAAAACAAGTCCTCAGAAATAGACAATAGCCTGGCATAGAGAAAAAATTCAGGACCTCATCTCCCATGTCTGGGAAAAGGAGGCCATGCCAGGAGATCTCAGGGACACAAAAATAGCATCCATCTTCAAGAGAAAATTGAGAAAATAGAAAACCAGTTGCGGTATCTACTGGAGTCTCCCTGCTATATGCTATAGGAAAGGTCATTGCTAATATCCCTTTATACTACCCCTCCCCTTAGTCAAAGATCTTGTCACTGAATTGCAGAGAGGATTCTGTCCACTTTGAACCACAATCTGCAATATGGCTGCAAGAAAACTGTTGTCATGACGATCAGGCCCACAACAGACACTTATCATGAAACTGCATTAACCTAAAATATTGATTATGTTTCCCCTTCTCCACAGGGTGCCACCTGACGTGTTCAGTATCTTCAGCATATTCTATTTAAACCTCAACTTTTACTATCTCAATGCAGGTAGGTTTCAAGCAGGGCTGCTGCATCAGTCCTATGCTCTTCACTGTCACTTTTGCCACAATGATATATCCAGTATCCTCATATCCAATAAACAACAGGATAATTGGGTAATTATTCAACTTATGTCCCTTCCACCCTAGAACCCAGATCACTTCAGCTATAGTCGGAGTGGCACAGTACCACAGCGGTGAGTGTAACACCTTGCAGTGCTAAGTGTAAGATTAGGGTTCAATTCCTGCTACAGACTGTAAGGAGTTTGTACGTTCTCCCCCGCGACCGTGTGGGCTTCCCCCACATTCAGAATGATGTATGGGTTAGTGTTAGTAAGCTATGCACATGATATGTTGTGCTGGAAACATGGCAACACTTGAAGGCTGCCCCCAGCCTTGACATTCTTGATGCAAAAGATGCATTTCACTGTTAGTTCCGATATTTTGATGCGGATGTAACAAATAAAGCTAATTACATGTATTTTATTTATATTTATTTAAGTTCCAATATACAACTGTGTATCTACATTGGGAGGCTGAGATCCAAGTAGCTGTTGCCTTGTTTACTGAACCGTACGGGAAAATGTAATTACACTTTATTACCAACCTATCAATGCTGAACAACTTCTCTTCCAACAGTAAAAGTCCACGATGGACTCTGGAAAATAGGAGCCACATCGTATATCTCAGGAGACATTTCTCAGCGAAGGCAGAGAGTGGTGATATTCACTTTAAATTCAGCTTAACTTTGGCTGGCTGTGGAAAAGGTAGCTCAATGCCCAGCACAAAATTCATGATCTAGCAGGCAGTCGAAATCCCTACCCTCTTACGCATTCCTGAGGCATGAACTATCCACAGCATCTAATTGAATGCACTTGGGAGATACCACAAATGCAGTCTCAGCAAAGTCCTCCAGATTCAATGGTGAATCAATGTCAACATCTCCTCTCTAGCTACTTCTAACAGTTAGTTGTTTGCACGCCTACATCAGATTCCTGAGGCACTCTCTAACGAGCTCTGAGTTGGCAAAAGATTACCAGCGTGTTGGAGGAAATGATTCAAGGATGTTCTCATACCTTCTTGAAAAAGACAGAATATCCCCACCAACATCTGGGAATCAGTGGACGATGACTGTTCAAAGTGAAAAAAAAGGAACATGCAGTACCTTTTAAAAACGCAAACACGAGGGAATCTACAGATGCAGGAAATTCAAGCAACACACATCAAAGTTGCTGGTGAATGCAGCAGGCCAGGCAGCATCTCTAGGAGGAGGTACAGTCGACATTTCAGGCCGAGACCCTTCGTCAGGACAGAAACGTCGACTGTACCTCTTCCTAGAGATGCTGCCTGGCCTGCTGCATTCACCAGCAACTTTGATGCAGTACCTTGACTCCATTCAAAGGGAGTACGCAGAAATCCTGTGTAAATTAGATTAGATTTATTTATCACATATACATAGAAATGTACAGTGAAGTACATAACTAACACAACCTAAGGAGATGCCTGCAAGTGTCACCAGATGTTCCAGTGCTAACATAGCACGTCTACCATGTTCAGCAGGACAGTGCAACCAACATACAATGAGCAGCAACAACAAAAACAAAGCAAAGCAACAACAGCAAAACAAGTCCCTTGCCCACCCTCCCACCCAGACATACAGTAGGGCCTCCAACCCCAGCACAGGCTGCCTCTGGGCCTCTGACCCACAGTCCTTGCCCCAGGCCCTGGATTCATAGACATCGGGCCTCCAGCCTCCAGTCTTGCCAAGCCAGGGGCCGATTTGGAAAAGTCGGGTGTGGCCAAAGTGTGGCCTGTAGCCTGTGGACCTGCTCCAGCTGCTCCAGGCTTCATGTCTGAGGACTCACTTTCATTCTAAGTGCTGTGTACTTACTTTTATTGTTCGCACTATTTGCTTTCTTCTCTCTGTCTGCACATTGGGTGTTTGTCAGGCTTTTTATATGAAATCTTTTGTGTTTCTTGTTTTGTGGCTGTCTGTAAAGAAACGAATCTCAAGGTTGTATAATGTATATATACTTTGATAATAAATGTACTTTGAAACTTTGAGAGTGTAAAAGCGACTTACCAAAATGACTTCAGAGAGGTGGATTGACTGAAGAAATTCAAAGACTCATACAGTGTAGAAAATGGTCCTTTGGCCCATCGAGTCTGCACTGGCCATTAAGACCACATTTAAACTACTCCCATTTTATTGCCTCCATTTTCCCATTGACTGTTCTCCAGATTCTACCACTCACCTACATGCTGGGGCTAACTTGGAACAGCCAAGTAACCTACCAACTGTACACTTCTGGCATTCACAAGGAAACTGGAGCACACAGAGAATGCTTACACAGTCATGGGGAGAGCGTGCAAACCCCACACAAGCAGCAGGAGTCAGGACTACAGGCGGGCCACTGGGACTGTGGGGCTAGATGCATGACTTCACTGGCCCAACATGGAGCTGTTGTCCTTGGAACAGAGTGATTCTGATGAACATATTTAACGTTGGCTTCTCCGAAAGCCATCATCTCGTTGTGGTGGAGAGGCTTGGAAGTTACAGGGATTCCGATAGCGTTGGGATGCCATCTGGCACTTAGCTCCTGCGAGGGCTGCTCATGGCGGTAAGGTCATCAGGAGGTTCCAGACAAAGTGTGGTCTAACCAAGACCTCACTGGTGGAGCTGGTAGAAGATGATGACACATCACCCTGGCAGTGGAAAGGGGAGGAAGGCTGCAACAATAAAGGCTCCCCAGACATGTTGCAGTCTACGCCACTGGACACTACCCCAATCCGTCAAGGACCCTGTGGTGTCTTTTCGTCTGTCAGCATCCCCATGTTAAACAAAGTCACGCACAGGCATTCTCCATTAAGGGAAACCATACTAACATCCTGGGTTCACCAACAGACAACCTCTTAGCAGAGCATCATACTCAGCTCGAGTGATTGTACTGCTACTGCAGTCCTGCTGAAACGTCTCGGCCCAAAATGTCGACTGTACCCTTTTCCAGAGATGCTGCCTGGCCTGCTGAGTTCCTCCAGCATTTTGTGTGTACCGCTACTACTACTGTGATAAGTATTTGCAAAGTAGGTAAAGAGCAACTGTTTGCCTGGCAGAGGGCTCAAGAACTAGAGGTCAGAAAATGAAGATGATTAGTAAACGACTGAAAGCAAGAGGGAGATTTTTCTTTTCACACAGCAAGTTATTTGGAACTGGAGGGCACTGTTTGTTTTGTAGTGGAATGAATTTAATTTTATAATTCAAAAAAGGAGGTTGATGAATATCCAGAAATGTATACAACTGTAGACGGAGTGGACAGTAGGCACCTTTCCCCAGGGTGGCAAAGGCTAATATGAGAGGGCATAATTTTAAAGTGATTGGTGGGAAGTGTAGAGGTGGATATCAGAGGTAGTTTTGTTTTACATAGAGAGTGGTAAATTTATGGAATGTGCTACCAGGGGTGGTGCTGGAGGCAGACACATTGGTGGCATTTAAGAGACTCGTAGATAGGTGCATGGATGAAAACAATGGAAAGGTTTAGACAGGACTCGGAGTGCGTTAGAAGGTTGACAAAACAGGGGTCTGTACTGTACAGTTCTGAGTTTTATGTTCTACAGTCTGGATGAAGGGACTTTGCAACATGGCAGAGTGGTCCACGTTGTAGAGTTGAACTGGATTTAACCCTTACCTCTGAAGCTTTCTTTGTGGAGTCTGCATGTTCCAAAGTCCAGAAAATTGGTCCTTGATGTCTATGAGTATTCAAGTCTGGGCCAGGAAGTGGAGATTGGACACTGGAGGTGGACTGCCCGTGTGTAAGAATGGGAGGGAGGGAAGGGGCTTCTTTGTCAATGTTGTTGTTTGCCTTGTTTCTGCTGAACACGGTGGGCATGCTATTTTGCCTTTGGAATGTTTGGCCACACTTACAGGCTGCCCTCGGCTCTGTTGGGTATTAAAGCAAATTTCACTGCATCTTTCAAAGTACTTGTGCTAAGAAAATTAATCGGAAATTCCCTACGACTGTATGGCTGTGGTAAGAGTGCTTGAGAGTGGGACTAGCTGATCTCTTCTCACATAGAACCAAACAAGACCTGATGGGCTGAATGGTCACCTACTGGATCAAATATTATATCATGTTATCCAAACACACTTCACTGTAGAATAATGGATATTAGAACCAGAAAGATTGCTGATATAGTCTAACTAATCAATTATTGTCACCTGGAATTCCCACCAGGATTCTCCGAATCTCCTGCCAAGATGTTGCTGGAACTTTGACAACAGCTCCAGAAAGATGATGTAAACAGCTGGTGTCACTGTTCTTGCTGTTTTTTCTCTGCAGTCATTTTTATTAGCACAATATGAACGTTGTCACTCAGAATATAGTCAGTGTACCTGTGTGCTCAAAAGAGTCAAAGTTACAAAACTGCATCGCAGTTACATTCTTTGAAGACAAGCTTTCAAACATTTACATATAAAATAAATTGTACCAATGAGATAATCAGAAAACCTAAATGGAACAGCCACATTGAGAAGCCACAGCATGGAACACACTGCTGACTATTCCCTTTCCTACTGAATGTAAGAGTTTACCATCTGAATGTAACAAGAGATTCACAGTGTGATTATGTAATCTATCTCACAACACAAATACTTATGCAGATAACAATTAATACATTGATGGGATAATATTAAACAAAGGGGGTGGGTGTATGGGGTGTCCAGGGAGGGGTGGTACCTCTGATGATGGGACTTGTTGTGTCCATTCCAGGGCAGCTCACTCACCTTTGATCCCCACCAGACACTCAACTCTTACCATGATTCCAAGTAGCTGTTTGAGTGCGACAATGGCCATACCCCGCTACACGGCTTCCACGGGTGGGCTAATCTAGGTAAGGGTAGCCGGCAGCCTCATGTCCTGGAGAGTTAGGGACATGCCAGTCCCAGCATGTTTCAATAGGTACAGTTAACGTCAGAGAAATGTATACAACATACATCTTGAAATTCTTTAGTGAAGTCAACTTCAGCAGACAGGGTGAATGAGATCAGTGGTGAGATCCAATACCCAGGAAGGCAATTCCGCAACGCTCGAGGACAGCGAAGGCACAGTAAGGTGCAGAAGAAATCATGGTTATCCACTGCAACCAAGGAAGACTCCAGTATGTGATAACTACTCGTACCACGGGACCCCCACTTCTGAAGCTGAGAGAGTGGAATTGCTGTAGTACAACAGCTTTTCCACCTTAAAAACTCTCCAGCACAGGTCTTCCGTCATTGTTGGATACAACGGACAACCAACCATTAAAGGGGAGGTACCAGCTGCACTTAAAGTAAATAAATAACCTGGTCCAGATGAGATGCACCTCAGAGTGATGAGTTCAGCAAGTTCAAATTTCAAAGTAACTTTATTATCAAAGTTAGTGGCCACTGAGTGTATTTCTGTATGTTCATGGTCTTCTGCTGCTTTAGCCCATCCACTTGAAGGTTTGATGTGTTGTAGGTTCAAAGATGCTCTTCTGCACACCACTGTTATAACATGTGGTTATTTAAGTTCCTGTCACCTTCCTGTCAGCTTGAACCAGTCTGGCCATTTTCCTCTCCCATTAACAAAGCACTTACGCCCACAGAACTGCTGCTCACTGGATATTTTTTTTGTTTTCACACCATCCTCTGTGAACACTAGAGACTGTTGTGCATGAAAATCCCAGGAGATCAGCAGTTTCTGAATTGTGAAACCCACCCTGTCTGGCACCAACAATCATTCCATGATCAAAATCACTCAGATCACATTTCTTCCCCATTCTGATGTTTGGGCTGAACAACAACTGAACCTCTTGACCATGTCTGCATGCTTTTATGGATTCAGTTGCTGCCACATGATTGGCTGATTAGATATTTACATGAACATGCAGGTATGCAGGTGTTCCTAATAAAGTGACCATTGAGTGTATATTACCAGATTGCTTGAGATACATTTTTTTTCGGACAGCTACGGGTGGGGGGTGGGGGGAAGGAACACAATAGAATTAATGAAAAATTATACAAAAGAAAGACTGACCACTAATCAACCAACCAATGAAGAAGGGGAAGATGGAAATTGCAGAGGCTTTGGGCATAATTTTTTAAATAACTAAAATCAGTTTTGGTGTTTAGCAATAGGACATTACAAATATTAACACTCAAAATCTAGTGGTTAAATCTAGTAACTGTTCAGTAGTCAGGTTAGCCTCATTTACCAGGAAATCATGGAAAAAATATTCTGGGACAGAATGAGCAGTCATTTAGATAAATATGCATTAAGTAAAGAGAGCTAGCATAGATTTGCTTAAGGTAAATTATGTCTAACTTAATGGAATCTTTTTTTGCCAAGTAACAAAAAGGGCCAGTAATGGGTTATGGTGTGGCACACTTGGACTTTCAAAACACATTTGATAAAAACCACATATTAGGCTTGCAATCAAGATTAATGATGGTTTGATGACATAATGATTTAAGATTACTTAATGTCATTTCCAGTATAGGAGAATGAAAAAAATGTTCCTCCGGATCTGATGCATCACAAAAAAATGCAATAAGATAAAGAACACAGTAATAATAGAAGAACGCCAAAATAAATATAAAAATCATAAGATAGTCTATATACTTAGATTGATTGTATGTCCATAAAGTGACGCTAGGCACGGGAGTGTCTCTACATAAAGTGACTGAGAGGAAATGATAAAGTAGGCGTGGTTAGGGATGTGGTGGGGTGGGTTAATGGGTGGAGGTGTTGATCAGCCTTATTGCTTGGGGAAAGTAAATGTTTTTGAATCTGGTGGCCCTGGCAAAGATGCTATGCAGCCTCCTCTCATATGGAAGTGGGACAAATATTCCCTGAACAACAGGAATTCTGCAGATGCTGGAAATTCAAGCAACATACATCAAAGTTGCTGGTGAACACAGCAGGCCAAGCAGCATCTGTAGGAAGAGGCGCAGTGGACGTTTCAGGCCGAGACCCTTCGTCAGGACTAACTGAAGGAAGAGTGAGTAAGGGATTTGAAAGTTGGAGGGGGAGGGGGAGATGCAAAATGATAGGAGAAGACAGGAGGGGGAGGGATGGAGCCAAGAGCTGGACAGGTGATAGGCAAAAGGGATACGAGAGGATCATGGGACAGGAGGTCCGGGAAGAAAGACAAGGGGGGGGTGACCCAGAGGATGGGCAAGAGGTATATTCAGAGGGACAGAGGGAGAAAAAGGAGAGTGAGAGAAAGAATGTGTGCATAAAAATGAGTAACAGATGGGGTACGAGGGGGAGGTGGGGCCTTAGCGGAAGTTAGAGAAGTCAATGTTCATGCCATCAGGTTGGAGGCTACCCAGACGGAATATAAGGTGTTGTTCCTCCAACCTAAGTGTGGCTTCATCTTTACAGTAGAGGAGGCCGTGGATAGACATGTCAGAATGGGAATGGGATGTGGAATTAAAATGTGTGGCCACTGGGAGATCCTGCTTTCTCTGGCGGACAGAGCGTAGATGTTCAGCAAAGCGGTCTCCCAGTCTGCATCGGGTCTCACCAATATATAAAAGGCCACATCGGGAGCACCGGACGCAGTATATCACCCCAGTCGACTCACAGGTGAAGTGATGCCTCACCTGGAAGGACTGTTTGGGGCCCTGAATGGTGGTAAGGGAGGAAGTGTAAGGGCATGTGTAGCACTTGTTCCGCTTACACGGATAAGTGCCAGGAGGGAGATCAGTGGGGAGGGATGGGGGGGCCGAATGGACAAGGGAGTTGTGTAGGGAGCGATCCCTGCGGAATGTGGGGGGGGGGGAGGGAAAGTGCTTAGTGGTGGGATCCCGTTGGAGGTGGCGGAAGTTACGGAGAATAATATGTTGGACCCGGAGGCTGGTGGGGTGGTAGGTGAGGACCAGGGGAACCCTATTCCTAGTGGGGTGGTGGGAGGATGGAGTGAGAGCAGATGTACGTGAAATGGGGGAGATGCGTTTAAGAGCAGAGTTGATAGTGGAGGAAGGGAAGCCCCTTTCTTTAAAAAATGAAGACATCTCCCTCGTCCTAGAATGAGAAGCCTCATCCTGAGAGCAGATGCGGCGGAGACGGACGAATTGCGAGAAGGGGATGGCGTTTTTGCAAGAGACAGGATGAGAAGAGGAATAGTCCAGATAGCTGTGAGAGTCAGTAGGCTTATAGTAGACATCAGTGGATAAGCTGTCTCCAGAGACAGAGACAGAAAGATCTAGAAAGGGGAGGGAGGTGTCGGAAATGGACCAGGTAAACTTGAGGGCAGGGTGAAAGTTGGAGGCAAAGTTAATAAAGTCAACGAGTTCTGCATGCGTGCAGGAAGCAGCGCCAATGCAGTCGTCGATGTAGCGAAGGAAAAGTGGGGGACGCATGCAGAACTCATTGACTCGTTGACAAGTGCTACACATGCCCTTACACTTCCTCCCTTACCACCATTCAGGGCCCCAAACAGTCCTTCCAGGTGAGGCATCACTTCACCTGTGAGTCGACTGGGGTGATATACTGCGTCCGGTGCTCCCGATGTGGCCTTTTATATATTGGTGAGACCCGACGCAGACTGGGAGACCGCTTTGCTGAACATCTACGCTCTGTCCGCCAGAGAAAGCAGGATCTCCCAGTGGCCACACATTTTAATTCCACATCCCATTCCCATTCTGACATGTCTATCCACGGCCTCCTCTACTGTAAAGATGAAGCCACACTTAGGTTGGAGGAACAACACCTTATATTCCGTCTGGGTAGCCTCCAACCTGATGGCATGAACATCGACTTCTCTAACTTCCGCTAAGGCCCCACCTCCCCCTCGTACCCCATCTGTTACTCATTTTTATGCACACATTCTTTCTCTCACTCTCCTTTTTCTCCCTCTGTCCCTCTGAATATACCTCTTGCCCATCCTCTGGGTCACCCCCCCCCCCTGTCTTTCTTCCCGGACCTCCTGTCCCATGATCCTCTCGTATCCCCTTTTGCCTATCACCTGTCCAGCTCTCGGCTCTATCCCTCCCCCTCCTGTCTTCTCCTATCATTTTGCATCTCCCCCTCCCCCTCCAGCTTTCAAATCCCTTACTCACTCTTCCTTCAGTTAGTCCTGACGAAGGGCCTCGGCCTGAAACGTCGACTGCGCCTCTTCCTATAGATGCTGCTTGGCCTGCTGCGTTCACCAGCAACTTTGATGTGTGTTGCTCAAATATTCCCTGAGTAGGGTTGTTGGAATCTTTCATGATGTTACTGGCCGTTTTCTGGCATCTTTCTTTATATTTGTCCTTGATACCCATGAAATAAAACTCTAGTAGCAAACTCCTCCTTCTCAGTCTAAATACACCACCGTGCATCTGGGTGTTGCACTTTCTAACCAACAGATCTCAGGTAGTCAGGGTGCACAATGGCTCCTCCATCCCCATCATCCTCAACAAGGTGCCCCGAGGGCGCTGGGCTGAGCCCAATGCTGTACCCTCTCATCATATATGACTGCATGGCAATACTCCTGAGCAATCACAGTGTCAAGTTCAGTGATAACTCAACAGTGGTGGGGTTCTTCATCAACAATGATGAGATGGTCTACAGAGAGGAGGTGAAAGAACTCAAGGCCTGATGCCAGAAAAATAATGTCTTCCTTGATGTCAACAAAACAAAGGAGATAGTTATTAACTTCAAGAGAACTTGCATCACTCATACTCCTCTTATATGGGTGTCACAGCAGAGGACTAAACTCTAGGGAGTACACATCACACACAATCTCTCATGAAAACAGAAAACATCCTACACAGTCAATAAGGCTCATCTGTTCCTCTGCTTTCTGAGGAAGCTGAAGTTGCACATCCATACTCGCGTTATTCAGATGCGCAGCAGAGAACATTAACAAGCCACATCACTGCTCGGCACGGAAACTGCACTGCGGCAGAAGGCTCTACAATGTGTCGTCAAAAGTGCTCAACGCATCACTGGCACCAGTCTTCCCTCCATCAAGGACGTATAAGAAAGGTGCCGGAAGAGGGCCAGTAAAATCTTGAAGGATCCCACGCATCCTGCTCAGTACTGTGTCCCACTCCCATCAGGCAGGAGGCTACTAACCATCCGCACCAGGACTGCCAGACTCAAAAACAGTTACTGCCCCCAAGCAGTAAGGCCGATCAACACTTCCTCCCACTAACTCCACCATTACTTCATTATTTCCCATCAGTCACCAATACACAATCAATCTACATATATAAGCAATCTTACTGTTTATATCTATTGTGTGTGTATGTTAATTATTATTGAATACTCCATCTTTTGTGTTTTTTTGTACTGCACCTGATCCACAATAACAATTATTTTCATTCTCTTTTCACTTGTCTACAGGAAATGACATTAAGCAATCCTCAATCTTGATTGGATAGAAAATTAGTTAAAATACAGGAAACTGGCACAGAGCCATGACTGGAGGGATGCATGTAGTGATGTTCCCAGAGAAACTGGGACCTCTTCTAATGTCTTAGATTTGGATGTACAAGATAAGATGTCCAAGTTTAATGATATGAAACTTGGAGGCTTTCTGCTGAATGAGGAAATTAGTAATAGGCTCCAAAGAGAGGTAGGAAGGCTGCTGGAATGGTGGAAAAGGTATCAAAGGTAATAAAGATTGGTAGCCTCCAACCTGATGGCATGAACATCGACTTCTCTAACTTCCGCTGATGCCCCACCTCCCCCTCGTACCCCATCTGTTACTTATTTTTATACACACATTCTTTCTCTCACTCTCCTTTTTCTCCCTCTGTCCCTCTGAATATACCCCTTGCCTATCCTCTGGGTCCCCCCCCCCCCGTCTTTCTTCCCAGACCTCCTGTCCCATGATCCTCTCGTATCCCTTTTGCCTATCACCTGTCCAGCTCTTGGCTCCATCCCTCCCCCTCCTGTCTTCTCCTATCATTTTGGATCTCACCCTCCCCCTCCAACTTTCAAATCCCTTACTCACTCTTCCTTCAGTTAGTCCTGACGAAGGGTCTCAGCCTGAAACGTCGACTGCACCTCTTCCTAGAGATGCTGCCTGGCCTGCTGCTTTCACCAGCAACTTTTATGTGTGTTGCTTGAATTTCCAGCATCTGCAGACTTCCTGTTGTAAAGGTAATATATTTTTACCAATTGTTAAGTATTACATTTTGGAGGAAGAAGGGGAGATATATTATAAACTAGAAGGTACAGATATTAAGGGTGTCCCAATAAAGTAGTAGAATAGAGTGAGAAATTGGGTAAATACAAGATCTAGCACTTCATTTATAACTAGTGGCATTGAATACAAGAACAAGAAAGTCAAAGTGAAATTTGTAACATTTGTAACATAACTGGAATATCATATCCAGTTCAACGTGCCACACTTTAGGAAAGATGTCAAAGCTTTAGATATGGTAGAAGAGGTTTACTAAAATTATTTCAGTAACGTGAATAAATTTGGAGTTGCGAGAGGTTCTGATACAGATGCTTAAAATCATGAAGTTTGAAGAGATGGACAGAAACCTATCCCATTGGAGGAATCAAGGACATTGACTGAAGGATACTGAAAAACAATCAAATGTGACATGAAAACTTTTGTATACAGTGAATGGTTAGGGTCTGAAATATACTGCTGAGGATAACTCAAAATCAGACTCAGTTTCACTTTGTTGCCAGTATGTGAAACATACCAGAATTGGTAGTGATTTGGTGCCAAGCATAAAACACAGAACAATACCATAAAAGACAACACAATAGCAACCAACAATTTACAAGACAATAATGCAAACAGCCCTGAGCAATCAGCAATTGGTACAAATGTCAATAATCAAACATATGAACAGACTCAATAATTACCAACAGAACAAGGGGAGCAGGGAAGACCATTTACTGGCTGTTGTGCAGGGACAATTATAATCAAAATCAGAATTAGGCTTAATATCATGGGCATATGTTGTGAAATTTGTTGTTAGGCGGCAGCAGTACGTTCCAATAAATAGTCATAAAAATTGTAAATTACAGTAAGAAAAAAAAATGTATGAAGTTATATTAAATACGCAGGGGAAAAAGAGAGAGAAAAAACATAGTGAGGTAGTGTTCATGGGTTTGTGAGGTAATGTCCATTCAGATATCTGATGGCAGAGGGGAAGAAGCTGTCCCTGAGCCACTGAGTGTGCACCTTCAGGCTCTTGTACCTCCTCCCTGATGATAGCAATGAGAGGAGGCATCACTCCTGGAAGATATCCAGGATGAGGTGGAGGGTAGTGCCTATGATAGAGCTGACTGAGTTTACAACATTCTGCAGCTTATTTTAATCCCGTGCAGTACCCCCACCCATACCACACAGTTAAGATATTACATCTGAGTGAGTTGTGTTGAGAAGCTGGATATCTACAGGAAAGAAGCTGTTAACTTTGTTTGAGATAACAGTCTATGCTTTCTGCAAGCTCTCTTCCATAGTTCTGTTCCTAAATTTAAGATAAGAGAACACTCTTGGCATTAATGTTAAAATTTAAAAACAATTTCTAAATGAAGGCAAAAGTTGATTCACAGAACGGAGTACATGCTCATTAAACTATAGCATTCAAAGGTCAATGTATGACGGGAAATGAATTGTAGAACTCTGGAGAGAAGGCAGGGACTAGCTGGATCATTATTACAAAGAGTTTGTACAGATGTTATGAGCCAAAATTGCATCCTTCCCTACTGTAAACATTCTGTGATCTCCATGAAGATAGCATAACAGCAGTATTTCACAGAAGTGTCTCCCAAGTTAACAAGATTGCAAGTCGGTTATTAATTACAGTTGGACATCACTCCACAGTATCACTCCATGCTCATGATAAAGGGCTCAGCCAAAAACATCAGCTCTTTATTCCTCTCCATAGATGTTCCCTGACCTGCTGAGTTCCTCCAGCATTTTGTGTGCGTTACTCCAGATTTCCAGCACCTGCAGAATCTCATGTGTCTCCATGCTTGTAATTGTTGAGGGATCAGGTGGTGGAGAAGTGGTACTATTTGCATCTATACCTCCTCAGAAATTTGGGATGGGGCATTGGTGTAGGGTGCAAGGTCAAAGAATTAGATATGCAAGGTTAGACACCCAATTTTCTAGCTCATGTCTGCTGTCTGGGTGGCCCTATCCCACCAGTGGAACTGGAAAATTCCTCACAATTTTTGCTTTTTCATCGGTCTCATTTCATAATTTTTTTTTCCATTGTGGTTTTGCTCACAAATTCAACACATCTTTTCCCTTTAATGAGTCCAACATGGACCTCACATATGTATCAGGCATTCTGAGTTATAACTACAGAGACCAAGACCTGCAGTATAAATACGTGGAATAGCTTGGTAATTTTCTAGTCAGCTGTTTTCACAAAAGCCACCTTATTTGCCTGATGCTCAGGTTACACAAGAATTTAGCAAGTTTGGCATGAATGGTTGAAGCCACTGTCGGCAGTCAATTCATCAATGCATAGAAGGAATGGAGACAGGAGGGACATATTCTCTGTGAATGTAATCACCACGTGCTCAGTTGCAGCATCGTTGGAGTTGTCTCATGTGGCTGGTGCTTGTGTTTTGACTAAGAGCAATGTTTTGTATAAATAGTTCACCTGATATATGTAAATACTCTTCTGTTGTTTTGAGTATGTTTTTACTTTATTATTTGGGCAGGACAGAAGTCTGCAGTCCCAATAAATTAAATTGGCCACGTATTAACTGAAGTAACATGCACATGTGGTGTATTGTTGCTGTTTAAAAGACAAAGTCAATGAAAGACCTTGCACATTTCTAATACACAGTGTGGTGACCCATATTTGTGCGGAAGGCAGAAATAGATGTTTGAAGAGAACAATTCATTTTCAGTATTCTTTTTGTGTAAAAGCTCCATTAAGAACTTTGTGAGTAACGTGGTGTGGCACTTGAATCACATGACACAGGACATTTTGGGTTCAAATTCTATTGTCTCCAGAGCCAAATTATATTGGGCTGTGACTACTGACCCTTGGGCTTTGGAAATAAAACTGAGCTAAGATTCCCACTATGCATGAAAAATGGAGAATGCATCTGGAAAGTGCATATGTATGCTGATTCAAGAAAGGATCAGGTTGCAGTGCAATGTGACAGTGATTTGCATTGCAGTATCCAGCACTCATTGTCTGAGCTCATTCATGAAGTTCTGGTGCACAATAAGGGAGGAGCTGGCCAAGGACAGGATAGCAAACTGAAAATAAATACAAATGCTGTTCAGCTAAAAATTTTCTTAAATATATTATGAATAATTGCTAAATTTAATATTTATCCTCTCTTCCACCCTGTATTACTAACAATAGGATAGCGAGTGCGATGTCACTGGGCTACAAGATGGCCAGTGCAGTTCATTCTTCAAAATCATCCTCTCCCATAATCAAGTTGCTTTTTAATGAGTTGAATGACACTCAGTGACTACTTTATTAAGTGCCTACTGTACCTAATATGACCTTAAGACATAAGAGAAGAATTAGGCCATTCGGCCCATTGAGTTTGCTCCGCCTTTCCATCATGGCTGATTTATTACCCCTCAACCCCACTCTCCTGCCTTTTCCCCGTAACCTTTGACAACCTGATTAATCAAGAAACTATCTACCTCCACCTTAAATATACCCAATGACTTGACCTTCACGGCATATGTGGCAATGAATTCCATAGATTCACCACCTTACGGCTAAAGAAAATTTTCCTCATCTCTGTTCAAGGTGGATATCCCCTCTATTCTGGTCCTAAACTCCCCCCTCTTCACATTCACTCTATCTAGGCTTTTCAATGAGAATCCCCCCCTCATTATTCTAATTTCCAGCGAGTTGTGAGCCGTATCAAAGGTGGTGATGAATCAGCAAAGAGGAAGGAGAATGAAAATTTGGCCAAGTGGAGTCATAACAACAACTTCTCACTCAGTGCCACCAAGACCATGGAACTGATTATAGACTTCAAGAGAAGGAAACAAGAGTTCCATGAGGTAGTACTCATTGGAGGATCAGAGGTGGTGAGAGTCAGTAAGTAACTTTAAATTTCTGGGTGTCGCTATCTCAGAGGACCTGTCCTGGACCCATCATATTAATGTAATTGCAAAGAAAGCATGACAGTGCTTCTACTTCCTTAGCAATCTGCGGAGATTTGGCATATCATCAAAAACTCTGACAAACTTCTATAAATGTGTAGTGGAGAGTGTATTGACTGGCTGCATTACAGCCTGATATGGGAACACCAATGCCTTTAAACAGAAAATCCTACAAAAGGTAATGGATTCAGCCCAGTACATCACCTTAAGGACTCTTTATCTTGTTATTTCATACTCACATTATTTATTGCTATTTATTTATATTTGAATTTGTACAATTTGGTGTCTTCTAAGCTTTTTCTCCTTCACTGATCTTGTTTTCGGTTACTATTCTATAGATTATGCCTGCAGGAAAAAGAATCTCAGAGTTGTATGTGGTGGCATATATAGAACATAGAACATAGAATAGTACAGCACATTACAGGCCCTTCGGCCCACAATGTTGTGCCAACCCTCAAACCCTGCCTCCCATATAACCCCCCACCTTAAATTCCTCCATATACCTGTCTAGTAGTCTCCTAAACTTCACTAGTGTATCTGCCTCCACCACTGACTCAGACAGTGTATTCCACGCACCAACCACTCTCTGAGTAAAAAAACCTTCCTCTAATAACCCCTTTGAACTTCCTACCCCTTACCTTAAAGCAATGTCCTCTTGTATTGAGCAGTGGTGTCCTGGGGAAGAGGCGCTGGCTATCCACTCTATCTATTCCTCTTATTATCTTATACACCTCTATCATGTCTCCTCTCATCCTCCTTCTCTCCAAAGAGTAAAGCCCTAGCTCCCTTAATCTCTGATCATAATGCATACTCTCTAAACCAGGCAGCATTCTGGTAAATCTCCTCTGTACCCTTTCCAATGCTTCCACATCCTTCCTATAGTGAGGTGACCAGAACTGGACACAGTACTCCAAGTGTGGCCTAACCAGAGTTTTATAGAGCTGCATCATTACCTCGCGACTCTTAAACTCTGTCCGTCGACTTATGAAAGCTAACACCCCATAAGCTTTCTTAACTACCCTATCCACCTGTGAGACAACTTTCAGGGATCTGTGGACATGTACCCCCAGATCCCTCTGCTCCTCCACACTACCAAGTATCCCGTCATTTACTTTGTACTCTGCCTTGGAGTTTGTCCTTCCAAAGTGTACCACCTCACACTTCTCCGGGTTGAACTCCATCTGCCACTTCTCAGCCCACTTCTGCATCCTATCAATGTCTCTCTGCAATCTTCGACGATCCTCTACACTATCTACAACACCACCAACCTTTGTGTCGTCTGCAAACTTGCCAACCCACCCTTCTACCCCCACATCCAGGTCGTTAATAAAAATCACGAAGAGGTCCCAGAACAGATCCTTGTGGTACTCTGATAATAAATTTTACTTTGAACTTTGACCTCTGTATAGGCCAGAGCCATCGAATGCTCCTCATATGTTAACCCTTGCATTCTTAGGATCATTCTCATGAACTTCCTCTGGACCGTTTCCAATGCCAGCACATCTTTTCTTAGATAAGACCCCAAAACTCTTCAAAATACTCCCAGTGCAGTCTCTTCAATGTCTTATAAAGCCTCAGCATTACACCCTTGCTCTTGTGTTCTAATCCTCTGAAAATGAGCGCTAACTTTGCATTTGCCTTCCTTACCATGGACTCAGCCTGCAAGTTAACCTTTAGGGCAGGGGTTCCCAGCCTGGGGTCCATGAAGCCCTCCATTAATGGTAGGAGTTTATTGCATAAAAAAGACTGGGAACCCTTGCTTCAGGCAATCCTGCACGAGGACTCCCAAGTCTGTTTGTATCTCTGATTTTTGAATTTCCTCTCCATTTAGCAAACAGTTCACACCCTTATTCCTACCAAAGTGCATGACTGTGCACTTCCGTACACTATATTCCATCTATTACTTCTTTGTCCATTCTGCCAACCTGTCTAAGTCCTCCTGCAGACACCCTGCTTCCTTAAAACTACCTGCCCCTCCACCTATCGTGGCTACTGTGTGCATGCTTGTTGGTCTTCTGCTGCTGTATCCCATTCACTTCAAGGTTCGACATATTGTGCATTCAGAGATCACTTTTCTGCACACCATTGTTGAGTTACTGTTGCCTTCCTGTCAGCTTGAACTATTCTGGCCATTCTCCTCTGACCTTTCTCATTAACCAGGCATTTTCACCCACAGAATTGCCACTAACTGGATTTTTTTTTTTTTGATTTTCACACCATTCTCTGTACACTCTAGAGACTGTTGTGTGTGAAAATCCCAGGAGATCAACGGATTCAAACTACCCTGTCTGGCAACACCAATTATTCCATGGTCAAAATCACTTAGATTACATTTCTTCCCCATTGTGATGTTTGGCCTGAATAACAACTGAACTTCTTGACCATGTCTGCATGTTTTTATTCAATGAGTTGAATATAAAGCCTCGATCTGTCCTTGGCTACAACCCCAACTCTTGAGTTAGTGATGGAAAGGAGTTCACTAAACAAACTGTTATCCATTATGGACATCAGGCACATCCTCTCCATGACCTACTGAATGAGTAGTGGAACACTCTTTTGAACAGGCTCATTCAGCTCTGCTGTCACAAGGATAGTTACAGAAAATCTTTCCTACCAAGTGCAATAAGCATTTACATCTCTGTGCAACAGGAGAACACACATCACAGTAAATAGGCTCTGTTTTATTATTTTGTACATTATTATTGCACATTGATAAATTATTATTGTATATATTATTATTCTGTACTTTATTGTTAGTTAAGTCTGCACACTGTGTTTTTAAATGTTGCTGCTGTAACAAAAGGATTTCTCACTCGGGATCAACAAACTACTTATCATTTTTTATTATTAATTAAATATTTGCATTAATGAGCAAATATGGTGTACACACAAAATACTCTGCAGATGCTGGGGCCAAAGCAACACTCATGACACACCCTTCCCTCTTGAGTCCTGACGAAGGGTTCCGGCCCAAAATGTTGAGTGATCGTTTCCATGGATGCTGCCCGACCTGCTGAGTTCCTCCAGCGTGTTGTAAATATGGTGTACAGGTGTACCTAATAAAGTGACCATTGAGTGTATGCTGGTAAATACCAGAGACATATGCAAATGTGCATCCAAATGCTGAATTGGGCACTGAGTTTCAGAGGGCTTCAATTATAGTGACCAGTCAATTGTTGGTGAGGAGGTGCAATGTCTGGATACCTGCCTGTGCTATGTACCTGTGAGGGTAAGAATAGGATGATTTAGCAGATGAATGGATGGTGGAGGAATTGGTGCAGGGGGCAGGATTTCAGGTTCTAGATCACTGGGATCTCTTCTGGGGAAGGTAAGACCTGTTCGAAAAGGACGGGTTACACCTGAACCAGAGAGGGACCAATATCCTTGCGGGCAGGTTTGCTACAGCTGTTGGGAAAGGTTTAAACTAATTTGGCAGGGATTGGGAACTGGTGTGATAGGGCTGAGGATGGGGCCGCTGGTATACAAGTAGATGCAGTGTGTAGTGAAACTGTGAGGAAGGATAGGCAGGTGACAGGGCAAAGTGGGTTAAAGTGTGTCTTTAAACTAAGTAGTAGGTTCATCAGTTCAACAGTTTGGAAAAGCAAGGATAAAGTAAAAGGGAAGGAGAGTCCAGGAGAGATTACGAAAGTCTCCAGAATAAGTAAAAAGACAAAAAATTTAGAAAGGAATAAGAATTTAACTTCCAGTAACATGGTAACAAAATTGAAAAGGGTGATGAATACTGGACTGGTGGTGTTATATTTGAATGCATGCTATATATGGAATAAAGTAGATGATCTTCTAGCACAGTTAGAAATTGGCAGGTTTGACATTGTGAGCATCACTGAGTCGTGCCTGAAAGAAGATCAAAATTGGGAACTTAACTTCTAAGGATACACATCGTATTCAAAGGACAGACAGGTAGGCAGAGGGGGTGGGGTGGCTCTATTAGTAAAAAGTGAAATCAAATCCTCAGAAAGAAATGACATGGGATTGGAAGATGCAGAATTCTTGCGGGTAGAGTTAAGAAACTGCAAGTGTAAAATGACCCTGATGGAAGTTATACACAGCCCTCTGAACAGTAGCCAGGACGTGGGGTACATATTACAATGGGGGATTGAAAGGGTGTGCAAAAAGACAATGTTACGATCGTCATGAGGGATTTCAATATGCAGGTAGATTGGGAAAATCATCCATTTAAAAGGTATACAAGTATTTTAATATATCTGGGTATAAAAAGCATGCAAGATGAATTTTCGCTGTTGCTTGGTACATGTGACAATAAGAAAGTAACATCAATATCACTTAAGTAGTATTATTATTTAAATAGTAAACAGTTGAATTGCTTAAGCATAAAAGCCTATGAACCGACATTGAGGTTTAGTGAGCAGCAGGGCCGGGCAGCTAAAGAGACAAACAGAGGAAGAGCAAGGTTTTGTAGTCATATTTATTGGTGCATGTAAAATTTGGAAAGTCAGAGAAATTCAGTTTACATTGCTGAGAAGAGCTTTAACAACTCATTTGAATGATAGAGGAATGGTAGCTGAAAGAGGCAACCTTTTATAAAGACCTTCAGGAAAGCAAATAGCAAAGATGAATTGTGAGCCGCTTGAATGGGACTGAAAAGACAGGAGTCTCAAAGGCAAAGTGAACTCTGTGACAGCAGGCCTCAAGGGTATGAGAGTGCATGTAAAGACAAGCAAGGAACAGAGATGGGTTCATGAAGACGGTTGACAAATACCCAAACAAATTGAGGTGACTTTTACTGTCCTGAACAATTTTGAACTTAAATGGAAATGTGTTAGAGAAAGATAAAGAAACCTCCTGGTTTTTCCTGATCTGAAGTTTGCTATAGGCACCATGCACACAGGTTTGCATCTCCTAGGAGGTGAAGGTGAAAATATGGAGACAGCATGGAGTAAAAGACAGTGGAGATGATTGCCGAGCGTGCATCCTAGTGACGGGAGATCAAGACCAGGCAGTTAAAAGTTTGAGAGGCAATTGTAATTATCTGAAGGCACAGAAAAGGCAGGGACTTTCCATAGCAGAAGATTGATGGCAAGGATACAACAAAGTGAGTGAAGCCCATTATCACTGATCAAGATTTCAGCAGGAGATAGGCTATTAGCAAGAGTTGGCTGTGAATATAAGCAAGCTAGGAAATGGAGTTTTGGAGGAAGGAAGGGACACAAATTGAAAGAATGGTGTGCTGAGTCTTATTGTGCACAATGTATGTAAAAGTGAGGTCCTTATGAAAAATTGCAACTGTTGTACTTGGCCTCTCATGCTTCCTGCAACATGGTGTTAATCAAATATAAACTTGAACCCTTCTAACAGACTATTTAATTATGTGACATATGAGTAGAGCTCAACCTTCGTCTCACATCTGTGAGACATGGGTACTTCTCTCCAGGTAATGCAAATTAAACATTTCCCTCCAAAATAAGCCTTGCAAGAGATGCCCCCTGTTCTTACCAATATTTACAATGGTAGGTAACATTTCTGCCGTTCTTTTATGTGAAAAATTGAGTTGATTGGGCTGAACTCATATCTTCTTATCTTATAAGAGGCCCATTTAGGCCAGCTCTCATAGCCATCCAATCTGTTCACGTATATTTTGTAGATGCAATATAGTAAATACTACTTCAGACCTGAATATGAATTGTGTATTAAATTCAAAATGGAGCTCAGAACAGTAAATCGCAGACAGGGAAACAACCAATTGTGAGCCTATGATTTAATTGGACTACAGAGTTTTGACTTCCATTTTAAATTAAGTTCTAACAACACTAATACTGAGGACATTCCTCCTCAGTTGGAATGTCCTCAATATTTGGAATCCTCTTTATGTGCTAGTTTTAATCTGAGTCTTGGAGAAGAAATATTGTGATGATGTTTGGGCTGTTGGTTATATTTCATCTTTCAAGAGTCCCACTTAATATTTAGAGGAATACAAATAAATATTCTTTGTCATTTCTCAGAAGACATTTTACTTCATCTTCTGCAATAAGGAATAAAGCTATTTAAGTATGAAGTATCTCCTCTGAATTTTATCTACTAATAACAGACAGTTTTGTTAAGCTTTCTGTATCTGAATAAGAAAACAGAAAATTCTTGAACTATTATCTAACTGAAAACATCCTTCCTGAACTTAAATAGCATGTCACAAGACTGCTCAATCTTTTTGTCAAAAATAATAGACAGAAGCAGCAATTTATTTTTCATGGTTGTTACAGCTGCTGTATACTATTCACTTCTCATCAAAACTAAAGTACGACCCTAATTACACCAATTATCCACCTCTTCTGTTAGACCTAATGTCCTCTTCCAGGTTCTACACTTAGTTCTTACAGTAAGAATGAAAATGAAATGGAGTTGTCTACTCTCAACTCCACTTGTATATATGAATCAACAAGCTATTAATTCCACATGACCCCTCATCAGTTTAGTTTTCATCTGGTGTTGCTTTCTTTAGCCTCAAGTGAGAAGCAAGGGTGTCCTGATGAAGGGTCCAGACCCGAAACTGTTTATTTCTCTCCATAAATGATATCTGACTTGCTGAGTTTCTCCAGCATTTTGCGTGTGAGTTGCTCAAGATTTCTAGCATCTGTAGAATCTCCCGTCAAAAATGACAACAGCCCTTTTTCTAAAAAAAAATCAATTAGGTATTACTACACATAGAAATACAAGAGATTCTGCAGATGTGGGAAATCCAGAATAACACATGCAAGTTTATGGAAGAATTCACCAGGTCCTAGCCCATAACATTGACTCTATTCCTTTCTCTGGATGCTGTCTGACCTGCTGAGTTCCTCTGGTATTTTGCATGTGTTACTACAAGTATAAATTTCTTCATAAGGGTTTAAGAAAATGCCGACTGGGGATCCACTGCATGGCAGGACCGGAACCTGGGAAATTTTAAGCCTCAATTAAGTTATAGAGGTTTGAATTTTTTTCAGAACAGGTATTTTTCCCTTAAGAAAGCAAAATCAACATAAGAATAAGAACGAAAATAACAGCACATACATTGGGACTATTTGGTGTCAAAATTAATTTCAAATTGCTTTCTTGTGCATCTCATTCATTGAGATAGCTTGTTATACAAACTCACCTCATTTCATTTAGAACAACATAGAATAGTACAGCACAGTACAGGCCCTTCAGCCCACAATGTTGTTCTGACCCTCCAACCATGCCTCCCATATAAGACCCCACCTTAAATTCCTCCATATACCTGCCTAGTAGTCTTTTAAACTTCACTAGTGTATCTGCCTCCACCACTGACTCAGGCAGTGCATTCCACGCACCAACCACTCTCTGAGTAAAAAATCTTCCTCTAATATCCCCCTTGAACGTCCCACCCCTTACCTTAAAGCCATGTCCTCTTGAATTGAGCAGTGGTGCCCTGGGGAAGAGGCACTGGCTATCCACTCCATCTATTCCTCTTATTATCTTGTACACTTGTATCATGTCTCCCCTCACCCTCCTTCTCTCCAATGAGTAAAGCCCTAGCTCCCTTAATCTCCGATCATAATGCATACTCTCTAAACCAGGCAGCATCTTGGTAAATCTCCTCTGTACCCTTTCCAATGCTTCCACATCCTTCCTATAGTGAGGCAACCAGAACTGGACACAGCACTCCAAGTGTGGCCTAACCAGAGTTTTATAGAGCTGCATCATTATATCGCGAACCTTAAACTCTATCCCTTGTCTTATGAAAGCTAACACCCCATAAGCTTTCTTAACTACCCTATCCACCTGTGAGACAACTTTCAGGGATCTGTGGACATGTACCCCCAGATCCCTCTGCTCCTCCACACTACCAAGTATCCTGTCATTTACTTTGTACTTTGCCTTGGAGTTTGTCCTTCCAAAGTGTACCACCTCACACTTCTCCGGGTTGAACTCCATCTGCCACTTCTCAGCCCACTTCTGCATCCTATCAATGTCTCTCTGCAATCTTTGACAATACCCTACACTATCTACAACACCACCAACCTTTGTGTCGTCTGCAAACTTGCCAACCCACCCTTCTACCCCCACATCCAGGTCGTTAATAAAAATCACGAAAAGTAGAGGTCCCAGAACAGATCCTTGTGGGACACCACTAGTCACATCCTCCAATCTGAATGTACTCCCTCCACCACGACCGTCTGCCTTCTGCAGGCAAGCCAATTCTGTATCCACCTGGCCAAACTTCCCTGGATCCCATGCCTTCTGACTTTCTAAATAAGCTTACCATGTGGAACCTTGTCAAATGCCTTTCTAAAATCCATATAGATCACATCCACTGCACTACCCTCATCTATATTCCTGGTCACCTCCTCAAAGTACTCTATCAGGCTTGTTAGACACGATCTGCCCTTCACAAAGCCATGCTGACTGTCCCTGATCAGACCATGATTCTCTAAATGCCCAGAGATCCTATCTCTAAGAATCTTTTCCAACAGCTTTCCCACCACAGACGTAAGGCTCACTGGTCTATAATTACCCGGACTATCCCTACTACCTTTCTTGAACAAGGGGACAACATTCGCCTCCCTCCAATCCTCCGGTACCATTCCCGTGGACAACGAGGACATAAAGATCCTAGCCAGAGGCTCAGCAATCTCTTCCCTCACCTCGTGGAGCAGCCTGGGGAATATTCCGTCAGGCCCCGGGGACTTATCCGTCCTAATGTATTTTAACAACTCCAACACCTCCTCTCCCTTAATATCAACATGCTCCAGAACATCAACCTCACTCATATTGTCCTCACCATCATCAAGTTCCCTCTCATTGGTGAATACCGAAGAGAAGTATTCATTGAGGACCTCACTCACTTCCACAGCCTCCAGCCACATCTTCCCACCTTTATCTCTAATCGGTCCTACCTTCACTCCTGTCATCCTTTTTTTCTTCACATAATTGAAGAATGCCTTGGGGTTTTCCTTTACCCTACTCGCCAAAGCCTTCTCATGCTCCCTTCTTGCTCTTCTCAGCCCCTTCTTAAGCTCCTTTTTTGCTTCCCTATATTCCTCAATAGACCCATCTGATCCTTGCTTCCTAAACCTCATGTATGCTGCCTTCTTCCACCTGACTAGATTTTCCACCTCACTTGTCACCCATGGTTCCTTCACCCTACCATTCTTTATCTTCCTCACCGGGACAAATTTTTCCCTAACATCCTGCAAGAGATCTCTAAACATCGACCACATGCTCATAGTACATTTCCCTGCAAAAACATCATCCCAATTCACATCTGCAAGTTCTAGCCTTATAGCCTCATAATTTGCCCTTCCCCAATTAAAAATTTTCCTGTTCTCTCTGATTCTATCCTTTTCCATGATAATGCTACTGAGATAACTTGTTCAAAGTTCTAAGTAAATTTGGTATCAAAGTGTCACCATATAGATTAGATTAGATTCAACTTTATTGTCATTGTGCTGAGTACAGATACAAAGCCAATGAAAATCATTTAGCATCTGACCAGAAATGCAAAGAATAGTGTTATTTACAAAATAACTGCGAATAAAAAAAGCGCTACAGCACACAAATAAAAAAGTACTGAGACAGTACAATATGGATGCAATACTGCTTAGTGCTGTGATGTGAGGTTCAGCAGGGTCACAGCCTCAGGGAAGAAGCTCTTCCTGTGCCTGTTGCTGTGGGAGCAGAGGCTCCTGTAGTGCCTACCGGATGGGAGGAGAGTAAAACGGGTTAGGGTGAGATGCATCCCTGATAATGCTTTTCACCCTGCCCAGGCTGCGCTTATGGTAGATGTTCTCAATCTACCATAACGTACCACCTTGATATTCAATTTCTTGCAGGCATTTACAAAGACATACAATAGAATCAATGAAAAAACTACACACAAAGCCTGACAACAAATGTGTAAAAGAAGACAAACCGTGTAAACAGATCGACAGATACTGAGAACATAAGTCCTTGGAAGTGAGTCCACAGGTTGTAGAATCATTTGTGTTGAGGTGAATGAAGTTATGTTGTTATGCTATTTGAAATACAGTTACTCTTTTGTCTCACAGGTAGCTGGATTTGCAGTTGGGGGTGTGGAGATATCATCTTATGCTCAGCACTTAACCAGGCTGGAGGAGAGAGTCCTCCTCTTGATGAGCACTGTGGCAACCTATCTTCATGACAAAGAGTGAAAGATATCAATCTCCCATATGGCCATGGGAGCAAGGAGAAGAATTAGGCCATGCAGCGTGTCCTCGTGTTGTTCTGCTGAACATTGTGGGCATACTGTGTTGGCCCCGGAGTTTACAGGAACATATGTGGGCTGCCGCATGTGTTGAGCGTTAATGCGAAAAAACAACGCACTTCACTATAATGTGATAAATAAATTTGAACCTAACAAAACACCGAGACTTCCTGTGTGTCCAATGCCGGGAAATTCAACTACTCCACTGTGCAGTAGGCGTGCTGAGCCATTGCTGTGGCGGTTCACCCATGCTGACTCATTGCCTTTGTTTGTGTTTAGATTACAATCCTACTAGATCACTGCAGGTGGATCCTCATGACGCAACACTTCCTTCTGAGGAAATTTTGCACAGCTGCCTGCACTTAGCTGCACAGGAAATACAATAAAGGAGCGAGCGATCCCGCAGCAGCATCCGAAAAATACCATGACCTCACAAGACGGATCACTTTAATACTTCAAAGTGCACCTTCTACTGCAACTCCAGACAGCTACACATCACAGACCAAAGAACACAAAGCACCCCCACTAAACAATCAGAGACAGGCAACCGGACGTACATAGATCAGAGAAGATAACCATGTCATCGGTGCCATTTGAAATACTGTTTGCATTTGGGGGTCTGGAGATATCATCTTAGGCTCACCACTTAACCAGGCTGGAGGAGAGAGTCTGCTCTTGATGGACACTGTGGCAACCTAATCTTATGACAAAGAGTGAAAGATATCAATCTCCCATAAGGCCATAGGACATAGGAACAGAATTAGGCCATTTGGCCTATCCATGTCCACTCTTTCTAGGCCTTTCAATATTTGATAGGTTTCATTGAACCCCCTTCCCCTCCATTCTTCTAAACTCCACTGAGTACAGGCCCCGAATCATCCCAGAGAATGGGATCCTTCTTCTGAACCTCCTCTCCGGTATGTTGTTACCTACATCCTCCCTCCTACATCTTGAACGACCATCCTGTCTAAATGTGCTTATCAAAAAAACCCCACAGAAACCATAGAAAAAAAACTACAGCACAGAAACAGGCCCTTTGGCCCTTCTTGGCTGTGCCGAACCATTTTCTGCCTAGTCCCACTGACCTGCACACGGACCATATCCCTCCATACACCTCCCATCCATGTATCTGTCCAATTTATTCTTAAATGTTAAAAAAGAACCCGCATTTACCACCTCGTCTGGCAGCTCATTCCATACTCCCACCACTCTCTGTGTGAAGAAGCCCCCGCTAATGTTCCCTTTAAACTTTTCCCCCCTCACCCTTAACCCATGTCCTCTGGTTTTTTTCTCCCTTTGCCTCAGTGGAAAAAGCCTGCTTGCATTCATTCTATCTATACCCATCATAATTTTATATACCTCTATCAAATCTCCCCTCATTCTTCTACGCTCCAGGGAATAAAGTCCTAACCTATTCAACCTTTCTCTGTAACTGAGTTTCTCAAGTCCCAGCAACATCCTTGTAAACCTTCTCTGCACTCTTTCAACCTTATTTATATCCTTCCTGTAATTTGGTGACCAAAACTGAACACAATACTCCAGATTCGGCCTCACCAATGCCTTAACAACCTCATCATAACATTGCAGCTCTTATACTCAATACTTTGATTAATAAAGGCCAATGTACCAAAAGCTCTCTTTACGACCCTATCTACCTGTGACGCCACTTTTAGGGAATTTTGTATCTGTATTCCCAGATCCCTCTGTCCTACTGCACTCCTCAGTGCCTTACCATTAACCTTGTATGTTCTACCTTGGTTTGTCCTTCCAATGTGCAATACCTCACACTTGTCTGTATTAAACTCCATCTGCCATTTTTCAGGCAACACACATAAAAGTTGCTGGTGAATGCAGCAGGCCAGGCAGCATCTCTAGGAAGAGGTGCAGTCGACGTTTTAGGCCGAGACCCTTCGTCAGAACTTTTATGTGTGTTGCTTGAATTTCCAGCATCTGCAGAATTCCTGTTGTTTGCCATTTTTCGGCCCATTTTTCCAGCTGGTCCAAGTCCCTCTGCAGTCTCTGAAAACCTTCCTCACTGTCTACTACACCTCCAATCTTTGTATCATCAGCAAATTTGCTGATCCAATTTATCACATTATCATCCAGATCATTGATATAAATGACAAATAACAGTGGACCCAGCACTGATCCCTGTGGCACACCACTAGTCACAGGCCTCCACTCGGAGAAGCAATTCTCTACTACCACTCTTTGTCTTCTTCCATTGAGCCAATGTCTAATCCAATGTACCACCTCTCCATGTATACCTAGCGACTGAATTTTCCTAACTAACCTCCCATGCGGGACCTTGTCAAAGGCCTTACTGAAGTCCATGTAGACAATATCCACTGCCTTCCCTTCATCCACTTTCCTGGTAACCTCCTCGAAAAACTCCAATAGTTTGGTCAAACATGACCTACCACACACAAAGCCATGTTGACTCTCCCTAATAAGTCCCCATCTATCCAAATGCTTGTAGATTCTGTCTCTTAGTACTCCCTCCAATAACTTACGTACTACCGACATTAAACTTACCAGCCTATAATTTCCCAGATTACTTTTCGATCCTTTTTTAAACAATGGAACAACATGAGCCACTCTTCAATCCTCCGGCACCTCACCTGTAGACAGCAACATTTTAAATATTTCTGCCAGGGCTCCTGCAATTTCAACACTAGTCTCCTTCAAGGTCCGAGGGAACACCCTGTCAGGTCCCGGGGATTTATCCACTTTAATTTTCATCAAGACAGCAAGCACCTCCTCCTTTTCAATCTGTACAGTTTCCAGGATCTCACTACTTGTTTCCCTCAATTCCATAGACTTCATGCCAGTTTCCTTAGTAAATACAGACGCAAAGAACCTATTTAAGATCTCCCCCATTTCCTTTGGTTCCGCACATAGCCGACCACTCTGATCTTCAAGAAGGACCAATTTTATCCCTTAAAATCCTTTTGCTCTTAATATACCTGTAAAAGCTCTTTGGATTATCCTTCACTTTGACTGCCAAGGCAACCTCATGTCTTCTTTTAGCCTTCCTGATTTCTTTCTTAAGTATTTTCTTGCACTTCTTATACTCCTCAAGCACCTTATTTACTCCGTTTCCTATACATGTCATACAACTCCCTCTTCTTCTTTATCAGAGTTGCAATATCCCTTGAGAACCAAGGTTCCTTATTCCTATTCACTTTGCCTTTAATCCTGACAGGAACATACAAACTCTGCACTCTCAAAATTTCTCCTTTGAAGGCTTCCCACCTACCAATCACATCTTTGCCGGAGAACAACCTGTCCCAATCCATGCTTTTTAGATCCTTTCTCATTTCTTCAAATTTGGCCTTCTTCCAGTTCAGAACCTCAACCCTAGGACCAGATCTATCCTTGTCCATGATCAAGTTGAAACTAATGGTGTTATGATCACTTACAAACAAAACTCATTCTCACACTTCCTTTATGTCATCGGCATAGAGAAACATCCATAATAATCGGCCTCCACCAAACCACAAAGACACCAGGGAAAGAAAGATGGCTCTATGAACAAAATACTGGAGGAGCTCAGCAGGTCAGGCAGCATCTATGGAAATGAAAAAGCTGTCGACATTTCAGGCTGATTCCCTTCATCAGGACTGAAAAGGAAAGGGAGAAGACAGTGACTAGTGGGGTACCGCAAGGCTCAGTGCTGGGACCCTAGTTGTTTACAATATATATTAATGACTTAGACGAAGGATCTCTAAGTTTGAAGATGACACGACGCTGGGCAGCGGTGTTAGCTATGAGGAGGATGCTAAGAGGATGCAGGGTGACTTGGATAGGTTAGGTGAGTGGGCAAATTCATGGCAGATGCAATTTAATGTGGATAAATGTGAGTTTATCCACTTTGGTGGTAAGAACAGGAAAACAGATTATTATCTGAATGTTGGCCGATTTGGAAAAGGGGAGGTGTAACGAGACCTGGGTGTCATTGTACACCAGTCATTGAAAGTGGGCATGCAGGTACAGCAGGCGGTGAAAAAGGCAAATGGTATGCTGGCATTCATAGCAAGAGAATTTGAGTACAGGAGCAGGGAGGTACTACTGCAGTTGTACAAGGCCTTGGTGAGACCACACCTGGAGTATTGTGTTCAGTTTTGGTCCCCTAATCTGAGGAAAGACATTCTTGCCATAGAGAGAGTACAAAGAAGGTTCACCGGATTGATTCCTGGGATGGCAGGACTTTCATATGATGAAAGACTGGATCGACTCGGCTTATACTCGCTGGAATTTAGAAGATTGAGGGGGGATCTGATTGAAACGTATAAAATTCTAAAGGGATTGGACAGGCTAGATGCAGGAAGATTGTTCCCGATGTTGGGGAAGTCCAGAACGAGGGGTCACAGTTTAAGGATAAAGGGGAAGCCTTTTAGGACCGAGATGAGGAAAAACTTCTTCACACAGAGTGGTGAATCTGTGGAATTCTCTGCCACAGGAAACAATTGAGGCCAGTTCATTGGCTATATTTAAGAGGGAGTTAGATATGGTCCTTGTGGCTAAAGGGATCAGGGGGTATGGACAGAAGGCAGGTACAGGGTTCTGAGTCGGATAATCAGCCATGATCATACTAAATGGCAGGGCAGGCTCGAAGGGCCGAATGGCCTACTCCTGCACCTATTTTCTATGTTTCTAAGACGCCAGAATAAAAAGTTGGGGGGAGGGGAAAGAGGATAGCTGGAAGGTGGTAGGTGAAACCAGATGTGTTGGAGAGGTAAAGGGCTGGAGAGGAAGGAATCTGATAGGAGAGGAGAGTGGAACAGAGAAGAAAGGGAAGGAGGGGCCCAGGGGAGGTGATAGGCAGGTCATAAGAGGTAAGAGGCCTGAGTGGAGAGTAGGGGAGGAAGTTTTTCCTACCAGAAGGAGAGATCGATATTCATGCCATCAGGTTAGAGGCTACCTAGGCAGAATATAAGATGTTGCTCCTGCAATATGAGGAGGCCATGGACCAACATGTCAGATTGGGAATGGGAATTAAAAATGTTTGGTTACTGGAAGTAATGCTTTTGGCAGATGAAGCGGGGTGGGGGTGGGGGTACCAGAAGTTAGCAGGATCTACTGACTTAAAGAGAGTGGCTTAGATGTACAGTCATATATTAAACTGATTTTAAAAAATTAATTTAGTGAGGAACATTTTTAAATGAATTAGCCACATTAGATGTGATGGTACAAGGTCTGAAATAGCCACATAAAGTAACAAGTCCAAATATGCATTCCTAATTACATTTCAGAAAATTCTCATATAGAATGCTCACAAAACATCATGGGTTTCTGCTTTGTTTGTTCAGCTTTTTGTCATCCTCTTGCATTTGAGACACACAAAATATCTTTGGGTTTTTTTTTTATGTTACCTGTCAATTTCTTTTCCATATACTTTCTATATTCCCTAGTATATAAAGTTTGATGTATGCCAAGGTCTCCTTTCCAGGGAAGACCACCGTACCAGGCCATCCTACCCTCTTTTGGAATATATTTTCCATGAACCTCTTGAATCTTTTGTGAATGCCTCTTGATATTCTGATATTGACTGACCATTAATTAGCCATTTCCAAAACACTTCCATTAAATGTATCTTGTAGAAATATTTAGAAACCAGATGAAAACTATTATGTTGTCTTTAAGCACAGCAAATCTGACCCTAACTACACTGTGATCACAAAAAAAAATGCATTGAGAAACATGCAAAATCATTTCCTGAAACTAAATTCCAAATTGCCCTCCCACCACATATGGATAGACTTACTACAACCTGGCAGAAATGAATTCTAGGTATAGATTCTACCTTTGTGGGCATAACCAAGTTGGCATAAAATCACACAAATTTCGAGAATGGAAGCATCATGCAAGCTGGGGTTGAGACCCAAAACTTGCCAGGATCAAAGTTACTCAGCAGCTTCTTAAATTCACCTTCCAATGGCCATCAGTAATTTTCTTTCTTATTTTTTTTCTTTTATATTATGTATTGCATTGAACTGCTGCTGCTAATTTCATGACACATGCCAGTGAAAATAAACCTGATTCTGATTCCCAACTAATTACCAGCGCCAAACTGCATCTGAAGGCAGAAGCAGAAATCTGCCACTTTTCACTTAATGTTTCAAGGCAAACAATGTTCTCAACGAGACCATCACCATGGTGACCAAGTAAATTACCGTTGGCATTCCTAAATTGTTTACAGGGACTCAGAATTTGTTGGAACTGTGTTTTTTTGACTGGGCACAATTAGCTTATCTCTTTTACTGCAGTTAAAAGATGGCCATATTTTTAAAATTTTCAACCAGACTAGTTTTAGAAAGACAAGCGATTTATCACTTTATTGAAAGCACACTTTGCACAGTGTTGTTTTGACTGAAGCTGTACAGGATTTTTCAATGGCTTTGTCTATAGTATTCTACAAAGATCGATCTGTAAGAACAAAATTGACTTGAACACTTGTGTAATAAAAAGCTTACTGCGTGTGAAGCAATATTTTTTTATTTTTGAAAAACCATGAAGACCTCTCCAGAATGCAAGTAAACTTATCCATGGTTCACTGGGCAAATGAAATGCACTCATCTGTTGGAAGACTAAGAGACTACAAATGGTTTACTTATTAATAAGATAAAGGACATAAGTTCAGCTTTAACTGCACTTAAGACAGACAGCACTGAGTTATTATGGTTATGATTCCAAGATGGAGAGGAAAATTCATGGGATTAAATAAATCAAAAGATAATAATGATCTCCATCATTCTTGCTCCTTCAGGGCACTTGATACTTTCCAGCCAAGGATTCCAATTCTAGTCATAAAAAAGTTTTAATCTTGTCCACGACAAATTATCCTTTTACATGGGAAGACAATGATGTCCAAAGCACTTCAAGTAAACACTTTACATTCCTCCCTAACTGGTATGAAACAGTTTTGATGTGTGTTGCATCTCCTAATTGCTTATTCCCATGGAAACAAACCATGCTTTTGATTAAGGGTAAGAATATGCTTTTTTGTTTAAAATCATCAATCTTAACTAGCATTCCTTTATGCAAACTGATGTAGGATGATTAATGCAGTGTGCCAAATCAGAACAAATTTATGGCACATAAGCATTCAAAGAAATTAATTATTCTGCTGCGTGGAGATCACTGAATGTGTAAAAACAGCAAAGAGATCGCAGAATGCTACAACTTTATGATCAATCCAGCTGATTTGTTTCAGTATCTTTCTTTCTCTCCCAACATCAGTTTTTCCCATTGACCTTGTTTAAAGAGGGAGTTAACATTCACGTAGATAGTGCAGATGGCATGTTCCCGATTCCCAAGGTTAGGCAGAACCACCTGAACGAGGACAACAGCCAGGTCTTTTGCTTTTGATTAGCCCGAAATGCTCCAGGACTGTGGAGATGCACACACAAAATGCCAGAGGAACTCAGCAGGCCAGGCAGCATCTATGGAAAAAAAAGAGTACAGTCGACATACTCGTTTTCCATTGATGCTGTCTGACCTGCTGAGTTCCTCCAGTATTTTGTGTGTGCTGCTTGGATTTCCAGCATCTGCAGATTTTCTCTTGTTTAGGACTGTGGAGATGGTGGGAATGAGTTATGAAAAGGGGCAAATAATGTTTATAAAGCATATTGGCATCAGTCAAAACCTACTGGGAACTGGGTTTACACAGATGTTGGGTAAGGGGTGTGAATGTACACTCCAGATGACATTCGCTGTTTGGGTGCACAATTCAGCAAGTCAACAATAGGGCTACAGAAATACACTTTACAAGCGCCACCAAATCAAACTTAATTGTTGTTCTTGAAATCAGCCCAGTCTTGTCAATCAAAAGCATTTTAAAACAGAAAAGGTTGCTAAAACAACTTATAACTCTTTGATTTGCATGTTCCCTTTGTATTAGCTCCAGTTACAAGCACATAGCTACTAAGTCAGTCAATGGAAGTGGATTCAGCTTCACTATAGAATTTGGAGCAACTTAAACTGCACGTTCTGCTCTAATCTGAGATTGACTCCACAGCAAAAAAAAATCCAAAAGCAGTACTACTGGTCATTATAAAATTTGTGAAACATTTTTATCACTGATTTACCCAGCAGTCAATGAACTGAATGTTATAATTATGTGAAGTTGTAAAAACACACGAGTCTAATAATTTATTCTAAACTCCCTTTGGTTTAAATGTTAAGTCCCTTCCCCCCCCCACCCCGCCCCAGACATTACATGTTTTCAAATTCTAAAAAGGCTGAATGCTAAACGCAGATGACTGAAGAAACTTGGGGAGCTGCCATGGAAACAACAGATTAGTTAAGAGTTCTCAAACGTCGCTGGAATCAATCATGCACTACTTCCCCATTCAGGATAATCAAAAACAGCCAAATCAAGCATGGCACAACTTGCAAATCAGACCTGCTCCATCTACTTCATGAAAAGTATAGATTCCTCTTCCTATTCATGCGTAAATCATACTTTGAAATCTACATCTGACTACGTGCAGCAATACCAAGAAGAATCCCACCCACACCGGTCATAGACTGTTTGTCCTACTCCCACCAGGGTGGTTATGTAGCATCCACGCCAAGACCACCACACTCAAATAGTTACTGGGCTCAAACAGTAAAGCTGATCAACATTTCCATCCACTAACCCACCCCACCACCACTTTATCATTTCCTGCCAGTCACCTTAACAGAGCCTCACTTTATGTACAAACCAATGTACAGTGTATCATAGTGAGTTACGTAAGTTTTTATGTTTATTGTGTTTTTTTATTATGTTATCTTATTTTTTTTTTGTGCTGCATCAGATCCACAGTAACAATTATTTAATTCTCCTTTACACTGGTGTTGGACCTTAATGACATTTAAGTGATCTTGAATCTTGTGTCGGGTAATGAGTTCAACAGCTCCAACAAATCTATACATTCATCCAAAATGCTCATCGATCACCTCAAATCATTTTAATTTTAGACCCACTAACATTTTTTTAAATTAAGGAAATGGTGTTTTCATATTATATTAAAATCCTTCACATCTATTTCAACCTGTGAAGGGTTTTAATATAATATGAAAACACCATTGCAGCCGTCCCTAACCACCGGGCTGCAAAGCATGTGCTACCAGGCCACGAGGAAACGATATGAGTCAGCTGCATCCTTCCTCATTCCCTGTCACGCACTGTTGAACTTGAACATAGGGTTGCCAACTGTCCCGTATTAGCCAGGACATCCCGTATATTGGGGTAAATTGGTTTGTCCCATACGGGACCGCCCTTGTCCCGTATTTCCCCTGCTAAGGTAGAGCATACCTATGAAACCTTTCATGCAGAAGTAGTGTAAAGCAAAGAAGCAATTACCATTTACTTATATGGGAAGAATTTTTGAGCGTTCCCAGACCCAAAAAATAACCTACCAAATTATACCAAATAACACATAAAACCTAAAATAACACTAACATATAGTAAAAGCAGGACTGATATGATAAATACACAAAGTATATGTATGTACAGTGTAGTCGGGAAGATGAAGGCAAAACCGATTGGAGGAGGGAAAAATCGGCACATATGCGCATGTGCACACAGGTGCCCGCGCAAGGCTTCATGGTCATGGTAGTCTTTCCTGAGGTAAAGTGTACCGGGATTTGACTACTACTTTTGTCCCGTATTTGGGAGTGAGAAAGTTGGCAAACCTAACTGTAAAAGACATGTTGAGGTGAGTTTAACCCTACTTGAACACCCCTCCCCCCCCCACCGGTCGGCCAGTCCGCAAGAATACTATTAAACCAGTCCGCGGTGCAAAAAAGGTTGGGGACCCCTGCTCCAGAGTACCGTGAATACTTAATTGCCAGATCATGCATCGTACCTCGTTAGCAACACTAATATCGCCCAGACACAGATACTGGGAATCCAAAGCATTGTGTGTGCTACTAATAATTCCAAACTGGTTCTGCATCGGACTTTGCTCAGTAACACCCCACTGACCCATCCTGGGATAATTTTGTACATTAAAAAAAGGCAATGTCAAATGGAGCAAGTTGCTTTAAAAGCTCCATAATTTTCCCATTATATCCTCCTGGAATATTTTGTTCAGTTCTGGTTGCCTCATTTTGGGATGGATGTGGAAGCTTGTGAGCGGGTGCAGAGGAGATCTACCAGGATGCCGCCTGGGTTGGAGAGCATGTCTGAGGAGCATTTCTCTTAGGGTTTTTCCTGTTTGGAGAGGAGGAGGATGCCAGGCCACTTGAAAGGTGTCCAAGGCAAGAGATTTAGATCGAATGAACAGACTTTTGCCCAGGGCGGAAACCACTAATACAAGGTGGCATGATTTAAGGTGACTGAAGTTGGGGGTGGGGGGATGGGGGTGGGGAATGTTAGAAGTTTATATTTTATTACACAGAGAGTGGTAGGTGAATAGAATGCAGATACACAAGGGATATTTAAGAAACGTGTAGATAGGCAAATGATTGAAAGCAAAATGGAGGGCTATGTGGGAGGGAAGGGTTAGATTGATCTTTGAGTGGTTGGATGTTTGGCACAACACGATGTTGTGCTGACCATTTAACCCAATCTAAGGTCAATGGTGTACTACGCTATACAGTTCTATGTTCCCTGGAGAAAACAAAGTGGAAGTGAACAAGCAAACTTTACAAAACTTGTTTATGCTGCTTACCAAGTGCCCAGCGTGCCAGGCTTGATCGTAATCTCATTTTTTTTTGGCAGTGATGCCAGTTAGCATTAACATCAGAATGAGCAGAGAAAAGTCTCCCAAGGAGGTTGGAGAAAGAAAACAATCTATTTTCTGTATTAGGTCACTATTGAGAATGTGGATGAGGGTAGCTGCCAGGACTGAAGTGAAGTGAAATGGATTGGAATGGAATGCAAGTAATCATTGTCACAGGGGAGTGAATGGAAAACACAGCAGGAAAACAAGCATAGGTTAAAGCTAAAGTAGTAACAACCCCCCCCCCCCCACACACACACACACTAAATGCTGGAGAAACTCAGCAGGCCAGGCAGAAAAGAGTAAACAGTCGATGTTTTGGGCCGAGACTCTGTATCTGACGTTTGTAACAACAAGCTCAGAAGTTTTGCCTTTGTTCCAGCAAACTGTGATATACAGTAAGTTCACTAAAATTCAAACTGAACTGCAGGTTGGATTTTACAATAGCTTCCAATCCATGGAAAATTAGGTGCTTGTAGCCTAACTGTACTTGTTTTTTGATAGCATGAACATTCCCTTTTACAAAGGCAGATACGATGGGTTAATGCATTTATTCTCGGGTTATGTTAATTTGTGCTTTGATAAAGTTTACCAAAGTATTTCCACCACTTCTGGGTAATTATAATGACTTAGTCACCATGATTTCTTCAAATGGAATTAGGAGCTCGTTTTCAGATGGGGGAACATATAAAAAAAATCCTCTTAGAAGTACATTGAGTAAATTGATGACTGAAATTGGTAACTGGTATCAAGAAACACAAATAAGAATCTCGTGTTCAGTATAGAGTATTGTAATTAGGCACTTCACAAGCCACACTGAAGTACAAATGTATAATGAAGAGGTAGGGGATAGAGATGCCAATCTGACAACTTATTCTGGAGTTCCAATTTCTGCTGCACTGGACACCGAGAGGAAAATTCATTCTGGCATGATACAAATAGCAGATCACTGATGTTTAGTGGAACAGCAGCTTATTTGAATTTTTCTCAAAAAAACAGACTGAGAAGTTTGCACATTTGGAAAGGGAAGAAAACTCAATCAGAATCATTTAGGAGACATTGTGCACAAGATTTTAAATCAACACCACAACTTGAGATAATTTTATTCCAAAGTTTAATAAACCGTACAAATAAAGAGCTTACACAGATAATTGCATAGGATAAAGTGGAATTCCAAGGACATTCATAGGGGGAAGAAACTGTTGCATCACAGACAGGCAAGTGGTTGTTAAAACACCATCTGTGCTCAAAATCTTTTATCTATGACAAAAATGTACATATTTTCACAATCCCATCTATTTATGATATAAAAGGTTTACAATGTCATGGTGGCATTTTCATCGATTTAAAAATGTAAGTCAATAGATTTTACATTAACAATATCTAGTGACATTTTAATTGTCTACTACAAGCAGTAACCGTGGGTCAGTATGATACATTAACAACATTCGCCAATAATTGCCATTGTGGTCCCGATTTCAGAAACCAGGCCCTGCCACGTCCTTACAAGCTTTGACTTTTTCCTGTGTGCTAACTGAGCACAAACCACTTTTAACAAATAACACAAGTCACGGATGTCTAAGCAGTAGGGGATTAAAACACTGGGGGTGGGGGTGGGGGGTGCTGGAGTAATAAAGTGGTGTGCATTCTTCACAACTTGTACATATGTTATCCAGCATCAGGACAGAAACTCATGAATGCACTTTTGGCAAAAATTTCAAGTCTCATCAATACATTTTACACATAAGAAAAAAAAACAAAGCTTGTCAAGAATGGAAGCCATCAAACAGAGTTGAAAGAAAAAGCAAATAAAGTTATAACTACATCTATGGAATAAGTGTCAAAGCCTGCCCATTTACTGTAGTGGAGAGGGCAGGACAAATCAAAAAGAAAAACTGATCCAACGCTGTGGTTAAAGTTTTAAAAGAAAGATTCCCCCTTGAAATTTATTGGTTTCAACACCAATGCTGAGCCTATATTATTATTTTGTTGTTCTATTCCCCATGCTGTGTTTCACACTTTGGCTGGTGGTTTTCAGTGTTTACACAGAAGATGATGTTGTACCATGGGCACTTGTGGCATGTAAAACTTTTGCTTTTTTTCCCCCAGTTAGTATTATAAGTGGCTCAGATCCACTAGAGTCTGCTCAAGCACCTGATGAATGCCCACATTCTCTTCTTTGGCCTGGGCCAGTTTTTCTATCGGTTCATGGAAAAAGAAAAAAAAATGAGAATTCAAATTTAAAATCAAAGCGTGAACAGTTTAAAACAAATGTGTACATTTTCAGAATGTTACTAAATTATACTCAATTCAACATTAGTTTAAACATTTCAAAGCAGGCAATTAGGAATCAATTAGTGTGATTATAAATCTCAATGCAACATCGGAATCTTCAAAAAAATAAAAGTTTAGTATTTCTTTACATATTTTGTTTCTTCCCCCTTTAATGCACCATAAAACATTTCCCTTTGCAAGCAGAGCATCATTTCATTGTCACCCAATTACACAATTGTGCTGCGAGCCCAAGGCCGAAACATCTTACAATTTGGGTGGCAAAACGCATAGGCCTTTATTACTCGAAGTATTTCTCAAACATAGAACAGTTTTGAACTGCTGGATTTTATACACCCACATATATACGCACATTTTACTGGACAATACAGAGTGCAGGAATGTTTTTGTTTTACAAGAACAGAAATCTGAAAGATATTGGAAGAAAGAGCAGACTCGATGGCCCAATTCTGCTATTAAATCTTTTGGTCTTATGGACCCTCCAGATAAAGGCGGCTTGTTTACCCTGCCACACTTGCATTCACTGAGCTGAACAGTCTTTCATTCAAGAGAAACCAAGTAGACAGAAAAGCAGAATCAATTCCAAACCCATTAAGTCTTTTGCTTCTAAATAAATTAGTGGTTTTTATTTGTTAAAAACAGACATGCAAAATAATGCCAAGGTTAGTTATGAAACAGAAATAGTGATCACATTCATTAAAAAAGGTTAGACAAGAACACAGAGCAAGTTTTTTTGGCAAGTCTTCAAGATAAAGTCAGTTGTTAAGTTCATTCAGGACAACCCTCAGTTCACTATTGAGAAGACGATTTCTCTCTACCTCCTGTCGGAAGCGTTCTATTGAAACAGCATCAGTGACAGCAGATGAAAGAAGAAAGAGTAGTGTTAGTCACATGGAACAGATCAGCTGTTTTTAAAATAGGTTTAAACTACTTGGTATGAAGAAAGAAAAGCACTTACACGAAGGAAAGTACCTCTAGCAAAAAGAGTAGAACCAAAAGATAAATTGAGGAAGAAAATTCTGAAAGTGACTTATTTGTCTGCAAGTAAACATGGACCAGAATCAGGCTGGCCTACAGTTTCACAAATCAGACACACTGAGAGGTGGCTGCCTGGAACATGTTGCCAGGGGCGCTGGCAGAGGAAGATACACTACAGACATTTAAGGAACTTAGACAGGCAACATGGATGATAGAAGAATGGAGGTTTATGTAGGAGGGAAGGATAAGATTGATTCTAGAGTAGGTTAAAAGGTTGGCACAGCACTGTGGGCCAAAGGGCCTGTTCTGTGCCGTAATGCTCTGAGTTTTAAAAACAAAATCCTTTAGGCAGCAATGAATATACAAGTAGATCTATAATTTCCGCAAATCACACACTCAATTCCATTTAGATAAAAACTGATTCATCTTCCTCCCACAACATAACATCTTTTGTATTGTATCGCTTTCAACAAGTTAATTACAGCTTTAACAGGAGTGGTTCTCTCCATCAGAAGAAAATACCCATTTGTTTTAAGACTTGTATTCACAAGGTTAACTCAACAGGCAACATATTTGTATATCTTACTACACTTCAAATAATTCAAGAATGAAAACTATAACAGCGCAAGCAGAAAAATGAAAATTAATCAGCCTGTTGTGCAAAGTGATTCTTTAAAACAAACAGAACATGAAACATTAATCCAGTAAAAATATTTTGATACAGTTCCAGACTCAACACCATGGATTTCTTTGTATTCAAGTTACTAAGCATATTATTCACGAGAAAAAGGAAACGAACAGGTGCAGCAATAATTATAGATTCAGATCGCTAAAGGATGTCTCATATAAGATGACCTGTGCAGAATACCATTAAATGTAATTCAAAAGGCAAATAAGTATCAAATCTGACTTGTAATCTGTTTTTTATCAATTCAAATTACTATGGCAGAGAGAAAGGAATCAGCTTTTATGCAAAAACATTGTGAGCAAGATTTTTAGTTTACCAAATAGTACTTGATTTCTAATAGCTTTTTTAAATATATATCACAACTCCTAATTTAATTAAAATTAAAAATGTGTCAAAAAACACTTCCAGTGCAAGTTTGAACTGTTTCATTCAAACCCACCACACATCCCACCTCCAAACTGTAAGCAATATTAGTACCACAAATTAACAGAACTAAACAGAATTATTATTTCACTTAGTTTTGATTTAGTTTTAGTTTCACTAATCCCTATTTCCTGAGGAGAATGAGGTCCTTTAACATCTGCCGGACGATGCTGAGGATGTTCTACGAGTCTGTGGTGGCCAGTGCTATCATGTTTGCTGTTGTGTGCTGGGGCAGCAGGCTGAGGGTAGCAGACACCAACAGAATCAACAAACTTATTCGTAAGGCCAGTGATGTTGTGGGGATGGAACTGGACTCTGATGGTGGTGTCTGAAAAGAGGATGCTGTCCAAGTTGCATGTCATCTTGGACAATGTCTCCCATCCACTACATAATGTACTGGGTGGGCACATGAGTATATTCAGCCAGAGACTCATTCCACCAAGATGCAACACAGAGCGTCGTAGGAAGTCATTCCTGCCTGTAGCCATCAAACTTTACAACTCCTTCCCTGGAGGGTCAGACACCCTGAGCCAATAGGCTGGTCCTGGACTTATTTCCTGGCATAACTTACATATTACTATTTAACTATTTATGGTTTTATTACTATTTAATTATTTGTGGTGCAACTGTAACAAAATCCAATTTCCCCTGGGATCAATAAAGTATGACTACGACTAATTACTATGAGACTGCTCTGCTTCTCAAGAAGTTTGTGGCAGATTTTAAATTCAAGTCCACTCCTTCCCAATGCTAATATTCCTTGACAGCCCAACGATGTGAAAAATCTCTCTGCTTTCACTAACTGGGTTACCAGGCCTTTCGGACAATACATTTTCATCAGGGTTTTCTGACCAACTGTATTTTCTTCGTCACTTTTGTACATGCAACTGTGGCTTCAAATTTCAAAGGTTACTGTAAGCATTTAGAAATGGGTTTAAAATTCTGCATAAGTGATCACACTTGCATTCCACAAGTCCTAAAAACTTAACACCCTCTCAAATAAAAAAATCTAATTACTTAGAAGTCAAAACATGCAAAACTAAGTGCAACATTGAAGAGATATATTGAGTAAATATTGTATAAATTACCCAGGTCTGCAATTAAGAGATATGTACTTTACATACCATCATATCCACCAATGCAACTACCTGAGCATGTTTCATGAAAAATAAACATTCAAAACGTCTCAATAATGATGCCCCCCCCCAAAAAAAAATGCTTTGGGAAGGAAATATGTTGCCCTTGTACATAATTCTAAAGGTGTTCTCAACAGCTCTCTGAAATGGTCTGGCAAACCATTCAACTGTATTGTAACCATGAGGTTAAAGCAGACTTGGAAAGGTGCAACTCAAGACTATACTGTAGGCACAGCAATTGCAAAAGAAGCATGCAAAAGACAGAGCTACATAATCGCATAACATCAGAGTCCTCCCACAACTAGTTGTGAAGGGTGGCAGCAGGAAAGATGCTCCCATTTCAACGATGGGGTCCTGAGCATGCAAATGCCAAAAGCAAGGGTGAGGCCTTTGAAACCAGAGGGAGTGGCTAATCCAATTCTGCATCCCTCCGAGATCTCATCACAGATGTCAGGATATAACCAATTCTATCCACTCTGTATGATGTCAAGAAATGGCCAACACCGAGTACAGCAAATCTATGGGATCAGTCAACATACTGTTGCAGTAATGAACACTGCGCTCACAACCAGTTTCACGACTGGCACAATACTGGTATCTCCCTGACCATGTGGAAAATCATTTACAAAAACAGAACACCACCAATCTGGTTAATTACCATCCAATCCATTTTACCTAGGTTAATTACATTTGAAAGCAAGGATGAAGTGATGAGGCTTTATAAGGCATTAGTCAGACAGAATTGGAGCAGTTTTGGGAAAGATGTGCTGTCATTGGGGAGGGTCACGAGGAGGGCTCACAACAACGATCCCAGGAATGAAAGCCTTAATGAGCGAGGATTGTTTGATGCTACTAGGCCTGAACTTGCTGGAGTTTAGAAATAATGAGGGAGCTATCAGTGTAACCTATCAAAGATTAAAAGGCCTAGACAACAGGGATATGGAGAGGATGTTTCTTATAATGGATGAGTCTAGGAAGGCCAAGTCATTGGGTATATTTAAAGCAGAGGTTTATAGGTTCTTGATTAGTAACGGCATCAAAGGTTATGGGAAGAAGGTAGGTGAAACAGGAACAAAAAAAAAATCAGCTGTGATGGTATGGCAGAGCAAACTTAATTGACAATGTAAAACACAAGAGCAGAATTAGAACAACCTTTATCAATTACCATCCTTTCATCACTAGAACAAGTGGAGAAGCGGATTGGGACTAGAATTAGAAGTTATAAATTAAGGATAACACCTCCACTCAGCATGTTGAGAGTATGGAAGGAGCTGCCAACAGTTGGATGTGACTTTGATTGCAACATTTAAGAGAAGTTTGGAGATGGGAGGGGCATGACATCTCTACCAATGGGACAAGGAAGAATAACTGTTTGGTGCAGACTGACTGGGCAAAGGGCACGTTTCTGGGCTGTAGTGTTCTATGACACTATTATTTGCTCACTGTAGATGTGTAAATGAAGGAACTTATGCTAACATTTAGCAAGATCTCAACAACATTCAGGGCATGGATAGATGCGACAAGTAACATTCATACCAGAAAGATACTAGGCAGTGACCATTTCCAACAGGAAAGTCTAACTCCTATTCTTGAAGTTTAATAGTCATCCATCAATGCCCTGGTGGTTACCACTGACCAGCATTTCAGAGCCTCAAATATTGAGGCCAGAGGCTGTATATCCTGTGGTACATGATTCACTCCTTACACCTTTAGGTATTTTGGGGGCTCTCAATTCACCTCATCTTGGACACGTATACCAGGAGCCTGGGTGGCGAGGAGGAGATATGTCCCTACCAAACGAGGCACAAGGCGCTTCTTCCCTCTACTAGCCTGAAGGTCACTCTTGGGCAAGGTGTAGCACCTGTTTAGCCCCACAATCAGGGTCAAGTGAAGCCATGGCAGCAGGTGGTGGATGGTTGTATGAGCAGTTGCTGCATATCACAAGTCCTGGTTATGCCACCACTGATGCCAGGCAGACAATCTCTGAAGAGCATGGATAATGGCTGGGATCACCTGTCTTGTAAAGACACTGCCCTGAAGTCAATGGCAAACCACTTCTGTAGAAAAATTTGCCTATAACAATCATGGTCATGGGACCATGATCGTCTACATCATACAACTTGGCACATAATGATTATGATACTACCAGGAGTGCAAAGGCCCATGGAGTATTGAAGAACTAAATCAGGTCTGGTTGCTGCATTGTAGGAATAAGTGATGGCATGAGTATGGACATGGTGAGCTCAGGGGCTAGTTTTGTGCTGCACTACTATGCTTCCTATGACCCTAAAGCCACTTTCTCAAGGCCAATTAAGGATGAATTAATGCCAACCAGACCAGCAACATCCAGAAGAGACAATCACAGAGAAAGGAATAAAACAGAAGTCTTTCTTCTGAATTCTGCCAATTTAATAAAAAAAAAAGGACTATTCGCTAAAACACCCAATAAGCAGTTGTTAGATTGCAAAATAAACATTAGAAGAATCTTAAAGGTAGCACAAATAAGAGTTTGAAATGAAAGATTACCTTCCAATTCGTCAATTGATTTCTCCAATTTTGCTACAGACCTTTCTGCAAACTCAGCTCTAGTTTCAGCCTGTAAGAGAGGAGGTTATTTGAAACACCACTTTGCTTTAAGGCACTCATTACCACCCCACCACTGAGTAATCCCAACAGAACCTATTCACTCCTGAATGAAATTTCTCAATGTTCTCCCCACCACTGAGCACATCTACAAGGCGTGCAGCCACAAGTGCGTCCATTATCCTGGACCTCCACCATCCTACCCAAGCTTTCTCTGGCTACTGACATCGGGAAGGAGTTACAGAAGCGCAAGGGCTCCACACTACCAGGATTAGACACAGTTATTATCATTCAATCATCAGATTCCTGACCAGCTTGGATAACTTCGCTCACCTCAAACTGAACGGAGTCCACAACTTACGGACTCACTTTCACGAACTCTACAACTCATGTTCTTAGTACTATTTATTTATTTACCTATTTTATGTTTGCACAGTGGTTTGTCAGCCATGGTTTGTGTGTAGTATTTCATTGATACTATTGTATTTCTTTGTTTTACTGAGAGTGCCTGCAAGAAAACAAATTCCAGGGCAGGATATGGTGACATGCACCTACTTTGATAATGAATTTCCTCTGAACTCTGATCTTTGAACTGTGTTGAAATGTGCAAAGTGACACTATTTTGAAATGACTTTGAAAATTAAATCTGCATTTAATAGAAAACTTCATCCTACAGATTTACACCCATGTTCGAGAATTTATGCACAAGTTTTCTGAATTCTAACTCCTTCATCCACTAAAATCATTGGTGCAAATCCCAGGTCTTATCACTTTGTCAAGACACTAACCTATCACTCTGTATACATTCTGTAACATTCATGGTTAGATCCTCAATCCAAGCTGCCAGTAGATTTTGGACAAGCCGGCAGTTGGCTGGGAGAAGTCACTGTGTTTCTGAAAGAAACTCGCAGTGTCCCATGGGTGAATTTGGATGAAAATGCACATCACTCACCTCTTTTAGTTTGTCTGTTAACAGCCTGATTTCTTCTTCATATTTATCTTCTTTTGAGGCATACTGGTAGATAAACATGCATTACGTTAAAAAAAGATAAGTCTGCCACAGGTAACATTTCCTTTTTACATGATGTGTAACAGCACAGAAGTTCAAATACACAGTCCACCAAATCCCATTGAAATAAATGGACCTTTTTTTTTTGCTTTACAGCCTCACTTTATATTCACCATGTTAAGGGTGCAGGAATTTAAGAATAACCTACATCAACAGGTGAACAACATTATTGTGTTAAGAGCATTTTAACAGCTCTGCGCCACTCTGAACAAGAAAATTGATAGTATTGCATCTGGTTGGAAAGTTAAACCAAAAGTCCCAAATGTATTCAAATAAAAGCAATTAGGTGTAAAACAGCTGTCGGTGCAATTCATTTTGTGCACAGAGTAAAAAAGTAGATGTTGGTGGCTGACCTCGAGTGCCACCAACATATTGGCATCAAAAAGCAATATTTTTATGATTGACAACTTCGGCAACTTCCCTGTCTACATTTCAGCCAAATAGCTTACTTGAGAGCCCTTTACTACTGAATTGTTACGAAAGAGTGGCACTAGGTTTAGAAAAAGGCAATGACCAGTAGTATCAGGTGGTGGTAGAGTGCAGGAACAAATTAACCTGAAAGTGGTTGTCAAAGATACTCCTTACTGAATAATTGCTTCATCTAGCTTACACCTCTCTTGGCAGTTAAAATATCTACAGGCAAGGAAAAGATCTGATCTTAACTGCAGAGTTCCTGATTTATAATTAATGGTTATTGCCAATGCAGGGAGCAGAAATTTTTTTTTTAAATCTAAAATTCTCGATTAGGCCTGTGAACAGTTTATTTCACTAGCTATTGAAAAACAGGCTTAGGTTTGGTTAAAAAAAAATTATGATATGTGGTTTTATTATCCATTGCAGAGAGGTAAATTCTGGGGGTAAAACCCAAAGCCTGGGTCATTCGATATTGCCAAAGGACACAGGAATCAGCACAAAGTTCAGTTCTATATTGCTTCATCAGTCTGAAATTAAGTTTCAAACAGATAAACATCACACAGAAGAATAAAAAAGAGAAGAAATAAGAAAGGGCAATGATAACTTGAGAAATGTCCAGAGCATTCCAATAAGCATCAGCATCAAATCAAGCAGCCCCCAAAAACTAGGATACATATAAAATGGCAGAGCTCCAGAATACAAGCATAGTTATGTCCAATTCAGCCCTGTACCATATCCCAAGCCAAAGGAAATGCTGCAGCTAGATGGACTGGAGTCAAAAGCCAACTTGAATATTTCTTCATTGCTCATCAGCTGCAAAATAACTGAAGCAAAGATACCCCCATTTCTTAAGTTACACTTAGCATATCAACCCAAGCTTCAACTTTTCAAAAGAGGAACACATTTTAGACTGGCAATACAGCAATTATTTAGATGAATGGCATGGTATGTCCACTGCTGAAGCATTATGCATTATTTAAATTATGGAAATCTAAAAGCATTTGGACAGCAGTTTACTAGCTGACTGCGTTGCACCAAAGATGTTACACGATATACAAATTGCTTTTTTGGTTCCAGCTGCTCTGGAATTTAGAATAAACACATTCATTGCATAGAGCACAGTCAGTAGATCATAAATTGAATATGAGAATTTTGCTTATGAACATTAGAACCTCCCTTGCATCAAGGGAATTCTCTTTTGGATAACAAGTGGAAAATGGCAATGCTGGCAAGTCAATTGTATTACTGCTTCAGTTTGCAGATGGTGATTATAACTTGTCATTTCAAAGTCATTCTTCACATCTCTGTGCTGTTGTAAACAGCAAATCTCAGTACCTTGCAGTACTTCTACTGAAGTTTAAGGCCTTAAGACTGAGTAAGGAGCATTAAACAAAACAGTATTGTGAATATCTAAAATTATATTGCAACCTTCGTAACCATTCTAGTGGATATAAAATGTAAAATTTAGTTGGCTTTTGACTCAGCTTTTCGAACCAGCAGCCTAGCCAATGTAAACTCCACCTACCAGTACACTCAGCATCATGGTACAAGCAGGTATGAAGGGTTTACGATAGATTATCATTTCAATGTCGGACCAAGAGTTCTTTGCTTAACTTTGTCGACATTTTTGAAACCAGTGTAGGAACATCCTTATGGGGATGCCATGACTTTAAAAGCAGTTACGTTCAGAATGCTCCTACCTTTTCAGTTTGTGCTTCCAAAGACTTCAGGCTGTTGGTAACATTTTTCAATTCTTCTTCAATCTCAGCACATTTACTGTTCAGAACAAGATAGTTTGGTTTGGGAAAGAAGGAGGTTGAGAATATGCAGAAAAGTAGTAAGAAACCCATAGCAACTAAACATGTCTGGCTCTCAGAATTTGGGCTCCAACACACAAAGAATGTTCAAAAAACAACTTTCCGATCTTAAATCAGAACACTGATTGATTGGGTACTTACCTGGCATCTGTAAACTAATTCAAAGTTTTGATTTACATTTAACCTCCGAAGAAATGGAGAGCTACCAACCCCAATGAGTAGTAAAGGCCCAAGGCCACAGAAACTATTGAAGCCACACCTTGATTCCAGAATTCAGCTGCTATGGGTCTCCACTGGGGGGAAAATCCAATTACACACAAACTACCAGGAAGCAGAACAGCAGCAGCAGAAGTTGCAGGGAATGTAGCTTTAATATTTTCTCAGAGAGAAAACAAAGATGGAGAGAGGAAACAGGAAGTAATTAGTGGATTTCTGGGAGTAATACCTCTTCCTCTGAGGCCATTAACGATTTCAAGCTCTGGTCCATTACTTTAAGCTCTTCTTCCAATTGCCGGACCCGACTGAGTTAATCCAAGTATAGGAGGAGAACAGGGACAAATCCCAGGGAGAATTCAGCATGCAATTCAACAGGGGAAAAGAAAACCATGTGCCCGCTATCGTTAGTGCATTCACCAAATTTTACAAAATAACATGGGAATTTAAATAACTACAGTCACAGTTCCAACTTTTGAAATTAACAAAATGATGATTGTTTACTAATTCTCTATAATTTAAAGACACTTTAATTGCACAGGAGTAGTTTAAGAATCACCCTCACCCACCATAAAGACTGAGCTAATTTTAAATTTAAAGCAGCATGCAGCACAGGGACGATCATGTTTCTCAAGAATAATTTAAAAAATACTCAAGATATTAAATTTTATTTTCCAATAACTTAGCCAATTAATGGGGAGAAGGCACCATGTTTGATCTGGATTTTTAGTGGAGTTAGCCAGTCAACAGATGTAAACATTGAAAAATGGCAAAGCTTAGCCATCTGGACCAGCCCAAGAAAAAATACTTTGACAATATTTCAGAATGTTGCTATGACTAGTTTGGGGAGACACCAACTAGTTTGCATCTTGAGATGTGGATCTGGCTATCAAAAAAAAACTGGTTCCAACACAAAACCTACAGTTTGGAAGTAAAAAAATTTAGCCATCTCTTGAAGAATAGTAATAAGGCTGAATGGCCTCTTCCAATTTACTAAGTGTTTATTATTCAAGGATCAATACTCCTTTCCTCCCAAAGCATCGCAAGCAGAAATAGCTTATAAAAAGACTCCCAAGTCGGATTAATGTATAATCAATTAGTTTGAAATGTGATGGAATTTTAATTCCCAATTTAAGTTAGTAAACTTCAGTGGCCAAAACAAAAGCAAGAATTTATCTACAATTTGGGTTGCGATAACAACTAGTTTTCTTATTCATGGAAGATTTCAGATATAATAGTCCCAGACCCTCTCTAGGAATTGAGGCAATCATTAATCCTATAAAACTCGTCTCATTTCAAAAGTGGAACTGACACAAGAATTACACTCCTGTGTTTCAATAAATCCTATGCAAACACCAATTCAAATCCCAGGAACTACTACATAGTTATTGCTTTTTTTTTTGCACTGTTTATTTTTGAAATATATAGATTAAATTTTTGCACTGTACTGCTGCCAGAAAACAAATTTTAGGTCATTTTCAGTAACAATAAATCTGGTTCAGCAAAATAAAATCTTGCTAACTTCTCTCCCCACCAGAGATCAACTGGAGCATGTTTCAAGATGTGGATCTATTTTCATAAAAAGATAGTCAAGTCAATTTTAATTTATTTTCCAATAACTCAGCCAATCAGTGGGGAGAAGGCACCAAGTAACACAAGGCACAGGAGCAGAATTTGGCCAAGGGAGTCTGCTTCTGAGTTTTCACAGAACGTCGAACACCCACTTCAAATTTTGTGCACCAGTGTCCACTCCATTTAACCTCTTGTAACATTCTCTAGTTGATTTATCATTCAGCCCAGGATAGGCCGAGAGAAAAAGAAGCAGAAATGCCGCGCCAAGTTACATGATAATCCATAAATACACAATGTTTAAATGTACTTATCTAGCATGGAGCTGAACCACACTGATCAGGAAGGAGGGTCCTAAGTGTAATAGATTTCAGGACACTCAGGATCAAGGGTTAATGATCCATTATGATTTCATTAGATGATGAAGCCAACTCAAAAGTTACGTCTTCCATTCTGTTACGTTCTGAGCAAATTTGGTGACTAGGGTATTGTCGTGATGGGGCTGGGTGGGAGGGGGTGAAAATTCAATGAGAAAATCAAATAAAGTCAACCAGGGCTTTTGACCTTGACTGCGATTTACAAACTCACTTAAGCAGCAGCATTAGGTGCTGTTCATGCCGATACCATAAGTCAAAGATACATCGGCTTGGTTATAGCAATTACTTTGGGGTGGAGCAAAAGTGTGTGGATAATTACCTATTCTGTGCATGGGGAGGGGCAGAGTGGGAGAAGTAGTAAGGGAAAGAGACAAGATGTTGTACTCAAGTACAACAAATCTGTGTGTTTCTCGCGAGATAGTTAAGGAATTAAACAATCCATTGGCTTTGATTGACCTAGCACAAAAACTGGTGTCATAGTCTATCAGGCCCACGTTAATTACCAAACATCCACATTCTCAGATTCGGAGAACTCAGTGGACTAGATCACTGGTTTTATATCAAAAGCCATCACCTTCCTGCTTGTGCTCTTTCTAGTAACTGAAAAGAATTACCTTTCTGACTGTTCAGCACGCTCCTCGGTCCGTTCCTGCTCGCCTTCAAGGATGACAAGTTTACGTGCTACCTGTAAGCAGAACCTCAATATGACTCAAAACTTTATATCACATTTGGTCCAACTTACCGCTACACTATTAAAACTAATACCACTGACAGCAATTAGACCCGCCGGCCATAGCCCAAATAAGACAAATCATATAAAACAAAATGCTGAACATTCAGTTGCGTTTATGAAAATTTAAAAAAAAACAATATCCTCAGTTAATAGATCCCAGTGCTGAGGCAAATGCAACACAATGAGCAGGAAGGATAAAATACATTTGACACAGATCCTCAAAAGATGCTATAGCTACCTGTAATGACTCAGTAAGATCTTCTCCACTAGCTCCAGAACAAGCAGCAGGCAGAAAACTGGATTAATCCTTTATACTATAGGAAGTGGAGCATAATTTGGCCATTCAGCCCATCGATTCTGCTCCACCATTCAATCACGGTTGATTTATTTCCCTCTCAACCCCATTCTCCTGCTTTCTGACTCCCATACTGATTGAGAACCTATCCATCTCCACTTTAAATATACTCAATGACCTAGCCCCCGTAGATGTTTGTGGAAATAAATTCCCACAGATTCACCAACCTCTGGCTAAAGTAGTTCTTCCTCATCTCTGTTCTAAAGGCACATTTGTGTTCTGAGGCTGTGCCATCTGGTCTTAGACTCTCCCATTATCAGAAGCATCCTCTCCATGTCCACTCTACCTTTATCAGCATATTGATGCAATTACAATGAAGGCTGCCAATAGCTATATTTCATTAGGAGTTTGAGGAGACTTAATATGCCAGCAAAGACTCTCGCAAACTTAAACAGATGTGCTGTTCTAACTGTCACAGTCTAATTTGGAGGTGCCGCTGCACAAGATTGCAAAATGTTGAAGGAAGTTACAAACTCAGCCAGCTCCACCATGGGCACTAGCCTCAGGCCAGCACAGAGGCAGCAGTCGTCATTAAGGACCCCCATCACCCAGGATGTCCCCTCCTCTCATTGCTATGATCAGGGATCAGGGAGGAGGTACAGGAGCCTGAAGACACACACAGCATTTTACGAACAGCTTCTTCCCCTCCGCCACCAGGTTTCTAAATAGACAATGAAACCAGGCACACTATCTCGCTCTTTTCTTTTCTTGTTTTGCTCTTTTTGTACTACTAATTTAATTAAAAACTATAAACTACATATATCTATTGTAATCTAGTTTTTTTTTAAATTATGCTTTGCAATGTACTGCAGCTGCAAAACAGCACACTTCACTACATATGCTAATGTTATTAAACCTGATTCTTAGGTGTTCCAACAGGTTTCAATAAGATCCTTCTCCCCACCCCCACATCCATTCTTCTAAATTCCAATGACTAAAGGGCCAGTCATCAAAAGCTTCACATACATTAATTGTTCCATTCCCATGATCATTCTCCTGAACCCTCTCCAAAGCCTGCATATCTTCAATATAAATCACTGCAATATTTCATGTACGACTTGCCAAATGTGAGAATAATCCACCCTTTTATGACTGCACATTAAGAACATTCATTCAGATGTCACTTCAGAGGAGAGACAAGGCCGGGGAAAAACTTCACCTCTTCATATTTGCGGTCCGCTTCCTCAGCAATATGTTTAGCTTCCTTCAGCTGCATCTCTTGCATTTCCATTATCTCTTCAGCCTTTAGGACTTTGCTCTCCACAACCTTCATTCCTCTGTAGGGAGGCAAAATAAGTGCATCCTATTATTACAGCTGAGGGACAGGCTAGTTCAGACTACTGCACCATGATTTGGCTCTGCACTGAACTATGGGACTCAATTTGCGGACTTCTGTTCAGAATTCTATTTGCTTGTGGTTATTGTTTGCATGTGGTTCCCCCCCCACCGTGCACACTGGGTGTTTGAAAGTTTTTTTTAAATATGTGGTTCTTTCACATTTCTTTGTTTTGTGGTTGCCTGTAAGGAGACAAATCTAAAGGTTGTAGAATCTATACATACTTTGATGATAAATGTACTTTTAGCTTTGTAGATGACACACAAAGAAAACCAATGCAAAAATATTCAGGTCTATTTGCAGACTAGTGAATACACACTTAAAACACTGACTTGTATAACTTTTTGTTCAGCAGCTGTATTAGAGATTCCTCCGCAGCTGCACAATGCGGAATAGTAAATATTATACTGATCAAATCATATAAGCAATAGATCACTTATAACTTGTCAAGAGTTGCAGGTGAACAGAGAAGGAAAAAAATCGTTCATCTTTTCATCTGACATTTTGGACTCCTGTTTGCTCCCTCTCTTACAATCCAGCAACAAAAAAAAACATTTGGCAGCACAGAAACTTTTTGGAAACTTAATTCCCACAGCCCTTCAAAGAGAAGATCGCTGACAGAATTGAATTCCGTATTCCCATCTCTTAAGTCTCTTAGGCAAACATTGGTTAGCCAACTCAGGTTTTCATTAACTGAACTAACATCTATTGCCATTTAGAAGAAAAGAAATTCAATTTTGTTCACTTTGACCCTTAAGAGAATAGGCTTTACATTCCAAATCAGACACTTCTATAGTGGCCCAAGAGCCTCACTTATTTCAGCTACCCAAATCTGACAATTGCTTAGAGCCCACAAGAAAAGCCAACAACCCTTTTCACAGCTGGCTTGCTGAGTTCCTCTAGCATCTTATGGTTCCAATACAAGTAAAACGTTGCTTTACAGGGACCTACACTCAGTAGTCACTTTATTAGGTAGAATGGTCTTCTGCTTCTGTAGCCCATCTGCTTCAAGATTCTACATGCTGTGCATTCAGAGATGCTCTTCTGCACACCACTGTTGTAACATGTAGTGAAGTGAGGTATCATCACTTCCTGTCAGCTTGAACCAGTCTGGCTATTCTCCTATAACCTCTCTCATTAACAAGGCATTTTCATTCACAGAACTGCCATTCACTGTTTGATTTTTTTTTTATTTTGCACACCGTTCTCTTTAAACTCTAGAGACTGCTGTGCATGAAAATACAAGGAGATCAGCAGTTTCTGAAATACTCAATCCACCTGTCTGGCGCCAACAATCAAGGTCAAAGTCACATAGATCACATTCTTCTCCATTCTGATGTTAGGTCTGAACAACAAATGAACCTCTTGATCATGTCTGCCTGCTTTTATGTATTGTGTCAGTGTCACATGATTGGCTGATTAAATATTTGCATTAATGACCAAGTGTAAAAGTGAAATAAAATGGTCCGAGAGTATTCCTTAGCTATCAAATGGAGCACAACTGGCCCATAAAAGACCATATAGTGTGCCAAGTAGTTACATCTCTTCATTACATCTACAAAACAATGAGTATTTACATCAGATTGTCCTAGGACAAGGAGTCAGAAAAAAAGTAATTTCTTTGGACCCTCTTCCCAGATTCATAGAACACCTATCAAGGTATTAGCATTTATTTCTTACCGCTCACTCTCATCCGCCGACTTTTCAGCTTCCTCTAGTTTCTGCAGGGCACTAGCCAGACGTTCCTGAGCACGATCCAACTCCTCCTCAACCAGCTGGATACGCCTATTCAAGGAGGATACATCAGCTTCCGCCTAGACAAAATAAACACAACTGAGTAACTACTCTCAAAACAGGAGTTATCTATATAAAGAAAATAAAACCATTGAAAAAGCAACTAAATTGGACAAGTCAAATTAATAGCTGGAATATACTGTATTAAATTAAAAGACATTATTAATAATAATCCAAGGATTAAGTGTTTGTCAACAGGTTTGAAAATAGATGAAATTACAAATGACGATACTCTAAGCAAAAGTATTATTCTAATTTCCCCTGAAAAGTCCAGAAAAATACAATTTTGAACGTAACCAGAAAGAATTTGGCAAATCTAATCCTTCAGTGAGCAGACAGAGCAGAAAGGTCAACAAAAGGACAGGACATCTGCAGTTCATATGTGCAGAAATGCGTACTTTATTAAGGTGTTGGGGAAAATGCCAAGGGAGACAACATACCCATGCATTTACAGAAGGTGGATCTAAGCTTGTGACTCTCAATTAGAAAGAAGAGCAGACATCCGGTTTAAAACAGAATTTTCCAAATGTCAAGATGTTAGACGTAGCGAAGATCTTGGTGCCAATGTACAAAGCATTAAGTAGATCAGGAAATAATGCAAACTGGACTTTATATCCAGAAAGTTATAAAAGCAGTACCTAGAACAGACAAAATAATTGAACAAAACTCTGGTTGGACCAGATCTGGTGTTCTGAGAGCACTTCCATACATTACACCTCCAGGAAGATCTACTGACCTTAAAGACTATGCACAAAAGGTTTGCTATAATACCTATAGTGTGAAAACTTAATGTTATGAGAGGTTATATAAAAAAAACACAATGATTGCCTATCACAGGATTTAGAAGATTGGGAAGGGAAAAAGCGCATGAAATTCCATTGGTGAGGAATCTAGAAATTGAAAAATTAGGATTGGGCAACTTCAAAAGGCAAATTTAGGGTAGTTGTTGACTTATTGCAAAAAAAAGTGATTGGGAGCTCATACACAGATGACACAGATAACATGAAATTTTAACGTCAGATTCAAGATCTAACTGTTAACTGCAAGATAACAATGGATACTAGAGGGGGAAAAATGAGGGTATAAAGATTCGGACAGATCAACCATCTTCTCATAGAATGGCAAACAGGCTTAAGGAATAAATTACCCCTCTCATGTCCTAGGCTGCTGCAAGTGGGAGAAATAATAAATAAATAAATCTGCTCACATGAAAAATATGGTAAGGCCGAATGACAGGAAGAAGTCAACCATGAAGAGAACCAGAAAAACAGGCACAAAAAAAAATTAAGTACAGCCTTACTACTTTTAAGCCATATTCTGCAAAGACAGTTTCCACTGCCAGACTCCCTTTGCCATTAAAATGTGGCTTATTGGCTGATGCAGCCTCCACTGAGTTTATGTTAACTTAAAAGCGCAGAGAAGAATGCTGATAGGAGAAAACAACAGGAGTTAAGGCAGAGCTTAAATTTTGTTAAATGTTGCATCTTTGGAATGGATTCCTTTGATCCTTAAAGTTGCAGCATCTCTGCACATAACTATTGCTTAATATGAGTAAGCATAAATGGCATATATGGTGGTGAATGCAATAGGCATGTTTTGTTTTAGCACTGCTGAGGAATTCATACAGAACGCGTCTTCTAAATGTAGAACACTGTCTCTGCTGGATTATCTTCTAAAATAGGGGCTCCCAACCTTTTTTATGCCATGGACCCTTAACATTAACCAAGGGGCCTGTGGAACCCCTATTCTACAGCAATCCCTCAGGGACAAGGATGACATACTTCCACCACTGCTATGCAAAGGACAAGATGACTCCAAGTTCTTTAACTTGGGGTGGGTGTTGCAAACCTGTGACAATGTAGTCTTGACAGAGGAAGATTTTGATTCTTGGCACGGGGACTTAAAATGATCAACCGGAATCTGCCTCGTACCATCATATAAAATCATGGCTGCACCTTTATCCGCTTTCTCTCTCTGTGCCTCCTCCATCCCCCGCCCCCCCCCGCTGCAATTTTTTTATTTGGGCAGAATGTAGGCATTCTCCTACGAAGTGTTTATATCCAGAAAGCAGAAGTTAGTCAGCTGCTAAACCAAGGAGATGCATTTTAAATTGACCAAGAAACATGCCAATAGAGTTCCAGAAGTCAATGCGGGAACTTTGAATTTGCAGCTAGATGGTACCAAATCTCACCCCCTATAACATGTGAAACTGGAAAAGACTTTCAAAAGAAGAATAAATGGTCAGTCATCAACTGACTAATTCCCGAGATCATGAGCTGAGTACAGGAACAAAATAGTCCTTCCACTTACGGGCTGAAATTCATAACAGCAACGCTTTCAGTTCAGACATCCTGACGATCTGGAGCTCATCATGTTGATTAATGTCTTGTTTTAAAATACATGCTTTATCCAATTATCTGGCATTATTTATAGCATTTCCTCTTCCTTCAAGATGAAAAAAACCCATGGAAACAAGTTCCATTCATGAGAAATTTCAAGTCAACTGTTTGAGGTTCCAGCGCCAGAACAGCTTTGGCTTGAGACAGAAGCACAAGTATTTCAGCAGAACTCTGGACACCAAGGGGATTACACACAATTTGTAAGGAATTATCCAGAATTTTCCACAAGATTTAATTGAATTAAACAGACGTTTGTACCAACTAATGTGATGAAAAGGGCATTACTTTAAATATAAGTTGGCACTGTGAGGAATACTTTGATGTCCGGAAGTATCAATATAATGTATTCACTGTTAGCTGTGATACTCAACTGGCTTCTTCTTTCTCTGCAGTAGTGTGGTTTCTGTATTTGCACACAGCATTTAAAATACTAAATACAGCTGATTAACTATTTCCCTTAATTTTCAGCATAATGGAACACTACAAGATGCCATCATCTGCACCAGCATCACACCCTCCACCAGTAGAGTGTTCTATCGCCCACATCAGCAATGGCTTTCTTAAATAGGAAGCCCATAGAAGTTCATTATTACAGATGTAGAGTGTGTTTTCCAAAGTAGCAAAGTGATTGGAAAACTCAAAAACTGCAGATACTGGAAATCTTAATTAAAATCAGGAAATGCTGGAAACACTCAACAGGTCAGGCGGCTTCTGTGTAAAGAGAAAGTTAGCACTTCCGGTGGAAGATCCCTCATCTGGAACTGAAAACATTAACTTTGTCTTTCTGCAGAAGCTGCCTGACCTGCTAAGTGTTACAAATATATTCTGCTTTAATTAAAAGATACAGAAGATTCTGCTCACTCTTACTTTTAGACTAGCTGCTGTTAAGACTCTGCCATCATTTTTGCATTCATTGTTAAAAAGCATCTTACTCTATGGCCATCAGCTATCAGAAACACAATGAGTAACTTAATTAAAAAGTGCCAGATGTCAATTTTTTTTGTCTTGTACACAAATTATGAAACAGATAGAGATACAGATTCTGACACTTCCCACTTCCCCAATATAAATTTGGAGAAGTAAGTAAATCTGTGTCGAGTTTCACTCTCTATATTAACATGCTAGCTGCAGCACATAACCAATTGAATAGGATATAAATCACTGCTGGCCTATTTAGCACTTCACTTGCTATGCCACATCCCAAACTGAATGGAATTCTTCCAACTTGTTTAAAATGGCTTATTTCCAAACAGACTTCAAAAATCCCAATGCAAAAAACACACAAAAAACATTTTTATTGCAACTTGGAGCATGGTTGCACAAATTCAATTTTTATAATTATTTTCAGAGTGACTAATTTACAGCTGTTATGATAACACTGTATTGCAGTAGTACTGAGAAATTAAACGACAAGAGGAAAATAAATACTGGTTATTTCTAGGCTTGACAGTGCTCCCAGAGACGATGTCAAGAATGGAAGATGGATGACAGCAACTAGCAAACTCCGTATTTGCGCTCTGGTAAATGTCGCCAGACTGAAAGAGAATAGTCGATTTCCTTTCATGAAGAATGGAAGTAAACCAGTTGAATTTTTTAATTCAATCCACAAGTTTCATGGTTATCAGCCTTTTTAATACCAAATGATTTAATTATTTGCTTCAAAATCCCCCAGCTGTTCTTGCGGGATTCAGACCATTGCTGGGATCAGTGGGGCAGACTTCTTGATTACTCCTCTGCTGTCTTAATTGCCATGGAATTCCAAAACACAAAATGCTGGACGTACTCAAATAAAGCAGCACTTGGGATAGCCCAGATAATTACATGGCACATAACTTGTATTATAAAAGTACAATTAAATTTGCAAACTTATAAATATGTCAACAGTTCAAAACATAACCTGCAAGTTTTGTTGTGTGAATAAGTATAAAATGCGCATACTGTTTTTACTTTACAAAGAAATTACCCAAGATCCTGGAGAGTAAATGAGGGGGTCTGAAGCAACCAGCATAAACCAAAAGACAAATCTAGCTCAGTACTGTATCACTGCTTGTTTACTTTGGAAACCATCCATCTTCCATTCATATAAATTTCAAAAAGGCAACTGCACAATCAATGCAACCGTTCAGGGTAAGGAACCGATTCAAGCAAACACATCTATTGGCTTGAATTCCAGGGAAGACTTCACTCATTTCAGCCTTCCTTAAACCACAAAGATTACACAATAGGACCCTTTCATGTGAAATCCTGTAAAACAAGGGAAAAATCCAAACATTCTTACATTACAGGACAGAGCAGCCAAACTGGTTTCCCTTGATAATTTCACATTCAGACAGTATACAGGTTCAAACAGTCTATTAAATTAGCATACTCACTTCACTCCCCACACATGCCATTAGCCGAACCATTGAGTGAATGGGCTCTAAAAATGTCAAAGGTATGATTGTCATTTAAATTGCTCTGATAATACAACACCCCATCCTTGATGACAATGACGACAAGGCTTGTAAAATGTGGACAACTCAGGGCCACCTCTCATCAGCAAAATTTGTTATCTCCTTTAGTGCACTGGAAAAGTTTCTGGCCACCTAAGGAAAGAATGCTTAAGGACCAAGACCAGAAACTAAAGCACAGCTCAAGAGTACCTATCCGAAAGAATCTTGCATTCATGCACAATTTGGAAACAAACACTACCACCTACAGCAGGCACCTTAAAGCATCTACCACAGTCTCCAGGAGATCTGTTAAATCCAACAACAGCATAAGCAAAACATCAGCATCATGTTCTCACGCCAACAGAGGATGTATTTACATTCAGTCTGCACCGAGGCCCAGGTCATGTCATTCACATGCCCTACCAATGCTCAAAACTGGCATCATACCCAGACTTCTGATTATAGCAGAAGCCTGTCCCAGGGAAGGAGGGTGGTGCAACCTGTCCATCACAGGTAAGAATGAGGGGGGGGGGCAGAGAGAGGATTTGGAAGAGCAGGAAGAATCTCAGTTCCCTTGATCAAATGCACCCAGAGGCCCAGCGCAAAACAGCAGGGAGTACTCCACTTCCCACATGTCCCTTGCCCACTCAATCAACCTTCTCCTTCCCAATCTATGGCAGAAATAACAACATCAGCCCCCTCGGACTGGTAGCGGAAGTAAGTAATCTTTGGCTACAAGGAGTGGCCCAACAAAATCAGTTGCAAGCTGCTGTGCAAAATTTTCGCCAAATGAGAAAGCATTTTATTAAAAGCAAGGTAACTATTTTGTCAGTACTCAGCCACTATGATAACCTCCCTGGTGTGTCTAGAACCCCATTAGTCCTTTTGACCCATGAAATTCAGGAGCCTTATTCATTAAAATTGCCTTTACGATCCAAGTGACTGCTTAGTGTCAAAAGAAAAAATGTATTACATGAAACAAATTAAGAGTCACTTAATTGAGGAGAAATAAAAACATTGCCCTTCCCCAACCTATTTACAACACTCAGTACTGCAAAAGACTCAGTACAGAGGTCAAACACCATTGTGACTTGGCATAAACCCAAGATGTTATCTGCACATTCTGAACCCATTTCTGATAGTGGCTTTACTGTTCCAATGAAAATCATCAGAACCTTGAGGAACAGCATCTCATCTTTTTATGAACCACCTTACAGCTCCTCAGCACGTCAGGCAGCGTCTATGGAGGGGAATAATGTATGGGTTTTAATTCATGTTCTGTCAATAAAGCCACAAACATCCACACAAAAAAAAACAATGGAGAGGTAGTATCACCACTTAGACCACTGGATCACAGAAGGAAAAGTTTGATATAAAACGAAGTCGGAATTCTTTTTATACTAAAAGATGCCTTGTTGTTTCAGTGGTTCATATGAAGCTACCCATTTTAGTACTTTCAGTGGAAGAACAACTAAATTTGGTCACAAAATTCACAAAGGACAAATGTAAACACTAACTTCATTTGTAAATACAATTCAGACTTGGAACAAGCTTTAATCACCCATCACCACTCCATCCCATGAGCTAGAAGGTTCTGTCCTCTTGGTTGTGAAGTTTGCAAAATGGACAAAACGATTCAACTGGATTTGAAACCAAGCCATCCAAATTATGAGTCAATCTCTATTCTCTGCTAATTCAGCATTCTTTTAGCTGGGGAGGAAAAGCAGGAGGCAATCCAATTCTCAGGGGGAAAAATGGGATTAACATTATTTTTGTAATTATTAAACATCTGGAAACTAAGTACATACAAAAACAAATTTCCACCTGAACTCTGGATAACCTGTAGATAATTGATGACCACAATCACTGATTACCATACGTGACCTAGCAGAGAATCTATACCATGCCCTATCCATTTTAAGAGCTTATTTAAAGTGTGGTTCAATAAGAAAACATATGAATTCATCAACACGAGATGTAAATAAAAATGTTTCTTCTCAAGTTTGACTTGATACCAGGAGACTACATCGTATCCGTGTTCAATCCCCAAGGACTCCCAGGGTCACTCAACCCAAATGTATATCAGGGTGACTCCAGCACTGTTTGTCTCTCCTGGTAGTTCATAAGCACCAGCCAGGGATTGTAATGGAGCCAACATTTTAAACCCTTCCAAATTACAAATCTCTAAGTATGATGAGATCAGACTAGTCAGAGGGAACTCTTCCAACTGAGATGGCAATCATTAGATATTTACACCGAAGGCAGTGCAAAGTCAACAAAATAATAACAATTAGTCTAATGGGTTCACATTAGTTTATAAATCTGCAACAGAAATGATTAAATGAACCAGATTGTTAAATATGGACATAATTCAGCCAACTTTTTTTCTAGGAAAACAGCTTACTGCCATTTACCCATGGCAAACCTTAACAAGACCATTCTTCTACTAGAGAATTTTTACACTAGCTAAACCATAGACCATTGTTCCCGTCCCTACCAGGCATCTCAATTTAAAAGTGCAATTCAGAAAAAGTTAGAAGAAAAATGTAAGTGTAAACATTAATACATTTGTTAAGATTCCACATGAAGCTATCTATTTCTGTATTCTATTGTAGCTTTCAGATATCTCTTTCCCCACTATGGCAGAAACAGATGCTAATTTATCCTATAATGCACAAAACCAGAGCACATTAGCATTGCAGACACCCAACCACACATCAACTCTTCCACATACTAAAGATTAAGCGCAAATGTCCGATTTCCTTGCTTATGGCCACAAACCTGTGCCAAAAATACACTCATGCAACATTCATTTAGCAATTGAATCCACAAATTCCAAAAGGCTGAAATTCCAAACCAAAGATTGTTAGATCAAAGATCTCTTTGATTTCATGACTGCAAAATAAATTTTCTGCAGATATGAAGATTTGAAAGCCAGCCAGTGACCACTGAAAATCTATAACAAAGTAAACGATTTGGCCCATTATTCTTTGTCAGTAAAACCACCCAACTTAATGCTATTTTTCAGCACTAAGTTCACAGCCCTGCAGATTCTAGTGCGCTGTGTATATATGGCAAAGGTTCCTATCTCTACCATCCCTTCAGATACTGAGTTTCAGAACACCAACACCCTCTGAACAGATGTTCTTTTCCTCATCATCCTCCCCTCCTCCCCCCCCCCACCAATCCCTCTCCATGGATTTTTGACCCATGCCAAAGGGAATGTCCTTCCTAGTGACACTAGCCTCTCAATTTTATCCATTAGCCTCCACTATTTCAAATTAAATAACAAAGCATATCTAAATCTTCACACAACATACATAAAAGTTGCTGGTGAACGCAGCAGGCCAGGCAGCATCTATAGGAAGAGGCGCAGTCGACGTTTCAGGCCGAGACCCTTCGTCAGGACTAACTGAACGAAGAGTGAGTAAGGGATTTGAAAGTTGGAGGGGGAGGGGGAGATGCAAAATGATAGGAGAAGACAGGAGGGGGAGGGATAGAGCCAAGAGCTGGACAGGTAATAGGCAAAAGGGGATACGAGAGGATCATGGGACAGGAGGTCCGGGAAGAAAGACAAGGGGGGGGTGACCCAGAGGATGGGCAAGAGGTATATTCAGAGGGACAGAGGGATAAAAAGGAGAGTGAGAGAAAGAATGTGTGCATAAAAATGAGTAACAGATGGGGTACGAGGGGGAGTTGGGGCCTTAGCGGAAGTTAGAGAAGTCGATGTTCATGCCATCAGGTTGGAGGCTACCCAGACGGAACATAAGTTGTTCCTCCAACCTGAGTGGCCTCATTTTTATGCACACATTCTTTCTCTCACTCTCCTTTTTCTCCCTCTGTCCCTCTGAATATACCTCTTGCCCATCCTCTGGGTCACCCCCCCCTGTCTTTCTTCCCGGACCTCCTGTCCCATGATCCTCTCGTATCCCCTTTTGCCTATCACCTGTCCAGCTCTCGGCTCTATCCCTCCCCCTCCTGTCTTCTCCTATCATTTTGCATCTCCCCTTCCCCCTCCAACTTTCAAATTCCTTACTCACTCTTCCTTCAGTTAGTCCTGACGAAGGGTCTCGGCCTGAAACGTCGACTGCGCCTCTTCCTATAGATGCTGCTTGGCCTGCTGCGTTCACCAGCAACTTTGATGTATGTTGCTTGAATTTCCAGCATCTGCAGAATTCCTGTTGTTTGCGTCTAAATCTTCACAGTTCCCTCACTCCAAATATCCCTTCCCACCACCCACCAGTACATCACGATTGCAGTGTGTATCATCTGTAGTGTAAACATAAGAAAATCTGCAGATGCTGGAAATCCAAGCAAAAGAAACAAAATGTTGGAGGAACTCAGTAGGTCAGGCAGCATCTATGGAAAAGAGTAAGCAATCGACATTTCGGGCCAAGACCCTTCATCAGTACTGGGAAAAAAAAAGATGAGAAGTCGGAGTAAGAAAGTGGGGGGAGGGGCAGAAGTACAAGGTGGTAGATGAAACCAGAAGAGGGGGAAGGGTGAAGTGAAGATTGGTGAAAAAGATAAAGGGCTGGAGAAGAGGGTATCTGATAGGAGAGGATTGAGACCATGGAAGAAAGGGGAGGAGCACCAGAGGGAGATGATGGGCAGGCAAGAAAATGAGGTGAGAGGGGGAAAAGAACTGGGGGGCGGGGGAAAGAAGAGAAACAATTACCAAAAGTTTGAGAAATCGATGTTCATGCCATCAGGCCGGAGGCTACCCAGATGGAATACAAGTTGCTGCTCCTCCAACCCAAGTGTGGCCTCGTCACGGCAGTAGAGAAGACCATGGACTGACATGTTGAAATGGGAATGGGAAATAGAATTGGACATCAGGAAATCCCGCATTTTCTGGCAGACAGAGTGTAGGTGCTCCGTGAAGCAGTTTCCCAATCTACATTGGGGCTCACTGATATACTGGACAATGTTGCCTCACCTGTAAGCACTGTTTGAGACCTGAATGGTAGTGAGGGAGAAGTGTAGGGGCAGGTATGGCACTTGTAGCATGCACTGTGCTTTTTCCACCTTGGCTATAATTTCAAACCAGAGCAAGCAAGCCATCTAACCCTGATATTTAGTGGTATTACCACTGCCAAGTCCTGCACCAACATTTATATATATATAAAAAAATCAACAAGACCAGCTACAGAAACTGGTCAGAGGCTGGATATTGCACAGTGACTAATTTCACCTCCCGACATCCCATGGCTTATTTATTATCTGCAAAGGCACAAGTTAGGAGATTGATGGGATGCTTTCCTCTATTCGGTATGAGTACAGCCCTGAACATTCAATTTCCAACAATATCAAAAGCAAAGCCGCTCACTTGACTGGCATCTAATCCACCTACTTAAAACTCATCTTTCCTCCACTACAAGTACATGGTGATGGCAACATGCTAAGTGAGTAATGTCAGAATAACTTCAACAGCACTTCCCAAGCCAACAAACAAAAACGAACAGAGGCTGCAAGCACCAACACACGAGGGTCCTCTTCCAAGCTGAACCTCATGCCAACTTGTAACTAGGCCCTGGCTACACCCGTCGTTGGCTACATGGAACACTCCGTGTTCCAAGCCTTCATTGGTGATGCACCCCAACTCTTTCTTCACTACTGTTGATGACTGCATTGGTGCTGCTTCCTGGATCCATGCTGAGCTAATGAATTTCATCAACTTTGCCTACAACTTCCACCCTGCCCTTAAATTCACTTGGTCCATTTCTGACATCTCTCTCCCCTTTCTCGACCTCTCTGCCTCCAGCTCTGGAGACAAACTCTCTATCAATATCTTGTATAAATCTACCGATTCCCAAGTCTATTTTGACACAACCTCTTCTCACCCAGTCCACTGTAAAAATGCCATTCCTTTTCTGTTCTTTTCTCCACAGCATCTATTCACAGGATGAGGCCTACCTGTTCAGGGCTTCACAGATATCCTCCTTCTTCAAAGAATTGTGTTTCACTTCCTCGACTACTGATGCTGACCTCACTCACATCTCCTCCATTTCCCAGATATGGCCTACTCACCCAGTCTTCCTGCCGCCATAACAGGGATAGGGTTCCTCTTCTCCTCACCTACCATCCCATGAGCCTCCACATCCAACACATCTTCTGTCATCTTCAATAGGACTTATCACCAAACACATCTTCACCTCCCCCGACACTCCGCTTTCTGCAGGGATCACTCCCTCCATGACTCCCTTGTCATTCGTTGCACTCCACTAATCTCCCTTGTGGCAATTATCCCTGCAAATGCCTGAAGTGCTACACCTGCCTACTCTTCTCCTTCCTCACCTCCATTCAGGGCCCCTAAACAATCCTTCCAGGTGAGGCAACACTTCATTTGTGAACCTGTTGCAGCTCCCCACTGTAGCTGGCGCTCCCGACGTGGCTTCCTCTACATTGGTGAGACCTGGGGGACTGCTTTGCCGAGCCCTTCGCTCCATCCAGTAACCATTCCAATTCCTAACCCCACTCCCGTTCCGACATATCAGCCCACGGCATTCTCTTCTGCCACGATGAGGCTCCTCCAAGCTGAGAGTAGCAACACCTCATATTCTGTCTAGGTGGCCTCCAACCTGGTGGCATGAACATCGATTTCTCCAGCTTCCGGTAATTTTCCCCTCCTCCCCCTTATTCAATTCCCTACTCTGGCCTCTTACCTCTTTTCACCTGCCTATCAACCCCCCCCCCACACCCTCCTTCCCTTTCACACATGATCCACTCTCCTCTCCTATCAGATTCCTTCTTCTTTGGCCCTTTGCCTTTTCCACCTATCACCTCCCAGCTTCTTACTTCATCACCCACCTGGCATCACCTATCATCTTCTAGCTTGCCTTCCTTCCTTCCCCTACCTTCTTACTTTCCAGTCCTCATGAAGAGCCTCTGGCCTAAAACACCGACAGTTTAATATTCTCCTCTGTTGATGCTGCCTGACCTGCTGAGTTCCTCCAGCATTTTGTGCGTGCTGCTCTGGATTTCCAGCATCTGCAGAATCTCCTGTTTATGATTTTGAAATAGTATTTGGGAAGAGTTTCAATAGATTCCAAGTTCTGAATAATAATCCAAATCAACTCGTTAGCAGTCATACAGATACAGATGGCCATCAGCTCTGCATTCAATCAGAGCAAAAAGCCCTCTCATCTCTGGAGTTTAAATCAAAATGCTAATGAAAAAACAGACAATTGAAGCATTGATTAGCAGATCCTGGACTGAAATGGGATCTTTTGTTTACTGTAATGGCAGCAGTCAGACATTAGGCAATTTCTTGGCTGTAGGCCAGCAGTTTGAAGCCTATAACTTTTAGGAGAGTTAATGCGTCATAACCATGTGGAAAAATTCTTTCAGCCATTGAGCAACACACCCCAAGTCTCTGTGGTGGCACAAATTCCCTTGATCCAATTCACTGAGAAAAAATAATTTTGCACTTTCAAATGTCCTTTTCTATCACTAAATCAGTGAATGAAGGAAGGTGCAACATTCTACACAACTCTCTACATTTTGAAAAATGAATGTATCTTTGTTATGACACAGGAGGCAGCCATTCAGCCCACCGGGATCCTCCTAGCTCTCTAGCAAGCAACCCTGATCCAAGTATTTCCCCTTAGCTCTGTTTATTCTCTCACATGACCACCCATTTCACTTTGAAAGTAACACTCATCTGCAAAGACCATAAGATACAAGAGCAGAATTAGGCCATTTGGCCCATCGAGTCTGCTCCGCCATTTCATCATGGCTGATTCAGTTTTCCTCTCAGTCCCATTCTCCTGCCTTCTCTCCTTATCCCTTCATGCTTTGTCTAATCAAACAACCTCCGCCTTAAATATACATAAAGACTTGGCCTCCAGTAAGGGATGAATTACAGGAGCCAATTTAGGATGTGGAAGTAAGCCAGAGCACCGGGGGGAAAAGCATAGGGTCACAGGATGATGTCAAAACTCTAAACAGCAAATGTCACTCAAGTTTACGGCTGAACCTGACTCCCCAACACTACGAGGTCATGGCATTAACTGCAGTAACATCAGGCCACCCACATCAAATATCTTAGCAGTTATTCACAAAATGTGCAAGACCAGTATGAAACATGGGAAAGAATAAACCATCACACATGGTTATGCAACCCAGCTCAAGGGCATTACCTTAAAGTCCGATCATTAAATAGATGCCTTATTAATAGACGGTAAAAGGTACCTTAGATCTAATTTCAAAACTTCAATAATTGTGCAGAAAACAAGGAAACCTAATAAAGTGGCCATTGAGTGTATGCTCGTGGTCTTCTGCTGCTGTACCCCATCCACTTCAAGGTTTGATGTGTTGTGCATTCAGAAACGCTCTTCTTCACACCACTGTTGTAATGAGTGGTTACTTGAGTTACTGTCCCCTTCCTGTCGGCTTGAACCAGTCAGGTCATTCTCCTCCAACCTCTCTCATTAATAATGTGTTTCTGCCCACAGAACTGTTGTCACAGGATGTTCTTTTGCACCATTGTCTGTAAACTCTAGATATTATTGTGTGTAAAAGTCCCAGGAGATCCGCAGTTTCTGATATACTCAGAACACCAACAATGTAAGTCACTTAGATCACATTTCTTCACCATTCTGATATTTGGTCTGAACAACAAATGAACCTCTTGACCATGTCTGCATGCTTGCATGCATTGGTTACTGCTACATGATTGGTTGATTAGATATTTGCATTAAAGAGGTGTATAGGTATACCTAATAAAGATACACCGAATGTGTGTGTTGTGAAATTTGTTTTTGTGGTAGCAGTATAGTGAAAGAAAAAATATGCTACAAATTACAGCAAGAAATAAAATGTTGCAAAAAAAAAGCAAAACAGGTAGAGATCACAGACCATTCAGAAATCTGATGGCAGAGGGGAAGTAGCTCTTTCTAAAACATTGAGTACGTGTCTTCAGTATCTTCTATGCCCTGTCTGATGGTAGTAATAAGAAAAAGGCGTGGCCTGGGTGATTCACTACTCTCAGTCCACGAAAGAGCACAATGCACAGCTTCCTTTAATTAGTGAAATTCACTGGACGGAGATAGTTCATTGAGAAATATCTTTAAAACTTATTTGTTGAAAGCCATTCACCGCTCACACCAGCACAGACCACAGGATTAATGAAATGACTGTTCAAAATGCAAACTCACCTGTAATTAAACTGAATTATTATAGTCTTTTCTGTAAACATTCATCAAAACCAATAGTACCACATGACCACCACAATGCAATTAATTAGATGTGATCGACTTGGACAGTAGGACCAGTGATTACATAACTAATTCAATAACAAAAGGCTATTAAAGTTCCACTTTTAAATGTGTTCTGTGATCGTGTTTCAGGAATGAGTATCAAGGTGAGCTACGACTTGCCAGTAGTTGTTTTCATGGCCTTAATATAACAGTCATTTATATTTAGCAACAAAACTACGGCTGGAGAAGGAATCAGCTGACTGTGTTAGGTTCTTAGTCCTACAGGGCAGACAGATGGACTGGCTCATAACATTCAGCTTGAACCATATTTGTTTGCCCCAATTTAAGCAGTGTACTGAAGCGCACAGTTTGAGCTAAAAAAAAAATCAACTGTTGCAAAACTACAAGAATGAAGGACCAAAAAAACATGGATAAATCTTTGAAAAGCAGCTCACAAGTCAAATAAAGACATTTCTGTGCTGCAATGTTCTATTATAAACCTCAAAGCTCTTGGAAGAAGGAGCAAAAAAATTCCACATTGCCAACTAAAATTACTGAACGCAGCTAGAAAACGCAGAGGTTAGTTGATACCTGTAGCAAATTTGTCAGTGACAGATATCTTCCTCAGCACTATTGAATTAACCAACTCTATAATACCATGATCAGTGCCTTCTATTATCTTCAACAGAAACACTAAAGATGTGCTATTCTTTTCTCCTGTTGATGGAAATACAAACTACAGCAGTCACATGTCCAATCTTTTGTGGCTAACTTGCTCACAGATTGTAGAGTAATTGATAACCTTGCAGGCCAACAAGGTATTGAAATCTTGGGAACAAAATTTGTATTGAGGCAAGGAAATGGACACATTTGCCATTACCGGTCACTTGATGGGGAAGAAATGCATGCTCCAATGAAAAATAACGTGTTGAAATCTATCCTTATTTTCTCAGACTTTTTAATACTTCAGTTACTTTAGAAACAGCTGCAAAAATGATACCACTCAATGATCCCAGGACCACAGGCCCCCATACCCCTGCCATCCATGTACCTATCCAAACTTCTCTTACATGTTGAAATCGAGCTTACATGCACCACTTGCGCCATGTGCATGCTACATTCTGATGTTCCAGAGGACTAACTTTGTCCCTTACAATCCTTTTGCTCTTAACATATTTGCAGAATCCCTTAGGATTCTCCTTCACTTTGCTAGGGCAGCCCTTATGCCTTCTTTTAGCCCTCTTGATTTCTTTGCTGAAGTGTTGTGTTCTCTTGCATTTCTATACTCCAAAAGTACCTCATTTGTTCCTACCTGCCTATACCTATTATGCACCTTTTTTCAAAACCATGGCCTCAACACCTCTTGAAAATCAAGCGCCTGTTATCTTTACCTTTTATTCAGAAAGGCATATACAAGCCTTGTAATCTCAAAATTTCACTTTTGAAGGCCTCCCACTTACTAAGTACACTTCTACAGATCCTTTCTCATACCATAAAAATTAGCCTATCTCCAATTTAGAATCTCAACCTGCGGACCAGACATATTTTTTGCATATTTACCCTGAAGCTGATGACAGTGATCAGTAGATGAAAACTGTTTCCCTACACAAACTTTTGTCACGTGCCCTGTCTCATTCCAATAGGAGATCAAGTATTACACCTTCTCATTGCTTCTAAGTACTGACTAAGGAAACTTCCCTGAACACATTGAACAAACTTTATAGTATGGAAGTCCCAGTCAATATGTGGAAAGTTAAAATCCCTACTATAACAACCTTAAGTTTCTTGCAAAAGTCAGCCATCCCTCTACAAATTTGTTCCTCTAAATCCTGCGGACTGTTAGGTTGTCTATAATATAGCCCTATTAACATGGTCATACCCCTCTTATTCCTCAGTTCCAACCCATAAATCCTCACTAGGCCAGTTCTCCAGTTTGTCCTGACTGTAGACTGCCTGGCTTGTAATGCTACCTCTCCCCTTTGATCCTTCCCACTGTCATATCGGAAGCAATGGAACCCCGCAATATTGAGCTGCCAGTCCAGCCCCTCCTGCAACCAAGTCTCATTAATGGCCGCAAAACCACAATTCCATGTGTTGCTCCATGCCGTGCTCATCCGCCTTTCCAACAATACTTCATGCATCAAAATATACGCAGCTCAAAAATGTACTTGTACCATGTTCAACATCTGACATCGCCCCCTATACTTTCCTTTAATCACCTTAAAATTATGCCCTCTATTATTAGCCATTTCCATCCTGGGAAAAAGGCGCTTGCTGTCCACTTTATCTTTGCCTCTTATCATCTAGACGTCTATCAAGTCACCTCTCATCCTCATTCATCCCAAAGAGAAAAGCTCTAGCTCTCTCTATCCTTTCATCAGAAGACTTACTTGCTCATCCAGGCAGCATCCTGGTAAATCTCTGCACCCTCACTAAAGCTATGAGTCAACCACAACTGAATACTCAAATGTGTGGTCTGACTAGAGATTTATTGAACTGCAACATTACCTCATGGCTCTTGAACTCAATCCCCTAACTAATGAAGGCCTATGTAATGAAGAATCTGTAGAACAACCCCATCCACCGCCCCCTCCCCCCCTAGAAAAGTTAGTACTAGTAATACATAAAAGTTGAGGTACCCAACCTCTGGAGGTCAATTTCAAGGTCAGACTATAAACATGCCATTGACTCCAGCTGATGAAACAGAGATAAAGAATATGCTTTGATACAGGTTATCAAACCATTATCTCACGCACTATGCTCGTGTTAATAAAAAACTTCAGCTAAAGTAGTTAAGAGCCAGATGAAAGGGAGAAAATTCAAGTATATAAAAATACAGTTAAACTTTAAAAATATAATTTCTATGAGATTGTATAGGTAGGTGCTTCTTTTCCTCTGGGGTACAGGAGATTAAAGGTCAACTTTAGAGGAATACAAAATTAGCTAGGTTAGTCACATGATTTTTCTAGTGGGGTATGGAAGTCTAGAACATTGTTTTGAGGTGGGCAGGGAAAGGTTTAAAATGGACCCTTGAGGGCAACATCCCCTCCCCCTTCCGCGGGAAGTGGTAGGTATACGGAATAAGCTGACAGAGGTGGGTACAATTACAACTTTTAAAAAGACACTTAGACAGGCACAAAGAAAGGAAAGGTTGTGTAATATGCAAACAAATGGGACTCAAACAGGTAATTAACTTGATCAGCATAGACAAGTTGGGTCAAAGGGCTGTTTTTGTGCTGAATAACTATTTCGCTCATAAATAGTAATAAAACATAGTTCATTTTTAAAGCAAATTATGGTGGATACTAAAAGATTACAGTTTGAGACTGTAACTTTTAGAAAGAATTTGTTGCTGACTGGTTAACTACAGATGCATCACTTTCATTCATATCTCAAGAAATATGCCCTTGTAATGTTTACTGCTCTGACTGTGGCTTCGACTATATCCTCACTGAAAACCACTTCCACAAACCACATGAAGTCCCCACACCTGTTCCAACCCACAGCAGCTCTACGCAAGAGAAAACGTGTTAACCTATGCAGCAACTAATACGGGCAACAATTCCAAAAAACTGTTTAAACTTAAAATACTCATTTTAAATTTGGATTAAGCCCATGTAAAAACCAGTAAATATATTGAAGATGAGAGGCTCAAAGTTGAAGGAGGATATAACTTCTTGGTTTATACAGACACTGGTAGGTGCTTGGAACAGGTTGCCAGTGATAGTGGTGGAACAGATTAAACAGATGTGCTTAAGAAGATATACGACATATGAATATGTGGGGAAAGGAGAGATATGCATCAAATGCAGGGAGAATAAATATAGATTAATTTGACATCATAACTGGCTCATGTTTGGCCCAATGGTGCAGTACCATTCTAAGCTCTAATCAAAGATTACCACAAAGTATAAGGGTACCTCTGAAAGATGGCAACAATCACTTTTCAGATCAGTATAATCGAAACAACCAAATAAACAGGTTGCAAGGATCAAGATAATTTGCTGCTGTGCTCTACAAATATCACAAAAATGATAATGATCTTAACGATTAGCTTTATTTATCACATATGCATCGAAACATACAGTGAAATGAGTTATTTGTGTCTAATCAAAAATGGGTGAGGTTTAGGCTGAGCAACTCACAAGCGTCACAGTGCTTCCGGCGCCAACATGGGAACTCACTAACACTAACTACACGCCTTTGGAATGTGGGAGTAAACTGGCGCACTCGGAGGAAATCCACATGATCACGGGTAAACCTAAAATACAAGGAATAGTAGCGGCACTTGCCGGCTGCCCTCGTACTGTGCTGCTGGCTGAAACAAATGACACATTTCACTGTATTTCAATGTACGTGACAAATAAAACTAATTTCGTAGTGTATCAGCTTCCTCTACCTGCTGAGAGCAACAACCAGCTTCTACTGTGAAATAGGTTAGTCAACTTGAATGAATCTGTGCGCTCCGCTATAGAATGCCAAATGTAGCCAGTACACTGGCCTCATTTCTTTTATTTCCCAGAAGAACTGAGGAATTTGTGGAATGTAAGGTATTCCTAATTCATTGACTAGTTTTAGTGAACTTAAATCTGAATTTATCATTCTTCCTTCTCACCTCTCACATCCCCAGCAAAATTAAGCCCACTACAGCTGTGACCAATTAAACAAAACAGTTGATAGCAAAAAGGTGTCAAATAAAACAGTTCAATCCCTAGAGAAAGCAAATACCATTAACAAGGCTCAGTGAAACAAAAAGAAGCAGCTGTCATATTTTTTTAATGGAAGGAATATATAGGAAAACACTTCTCTATGCTGTTACAGTATCATCCAATTTTTGCCAAGTTCTAAGATTGAAAGAATTGAACAGTCGAACAGATGGCAAACTGAGACAAACGAAAGATAAACAAGGATTGTTTTAAAAACTAAACACCAGAGATTCTGCAGATGTTTGAAATCCAGAGCAACAAACAAAATGTTGGAGGAGCTCTGCAGGTTGAGCAGCATCAATGGAGGAAAATAAACAGTCAATATTGGGGGCCAAGTCCCTTCATCAGGACTGGAATGAAAGGGGCAGAGCCAGAATAAGCTGGGGATGTGATGCGGCGGGGCGGGGGGGGGGGGATGGAGGAAAGGAGGAAGGAGTACAAGCTTGTAGAAGATAGGTGAAACCGGGTGAGGGGGAAGCTGAGTGGGGGAGGGAGTTGAAGTGAGAAGCTGGGAGGTGATAGTGTGCAATGGTAAAGGGCTAAAGAAGGAATATGATAGGAGAGGAGAGTGGACCAGGGGAGAAAGGGAAGGGGGAGAGGCTCCAGAAGGTGACAGGCAGGTGAGCAGAAGGGAATGTGTAACAGGATAGCCACAATTATGACCTGAAAAAGACGTGAAGGAAGGGTAAGAAATTAGATGCTCATGCTTTCAGGTTCGAGGCAACCCAGAGCTTTTTCCGTTCTAAAAACTTCACATCAACTGCAGTGTATGACATATTTATTGGTGTTGCAGCCAAGGATGCATTTTATAAATGTTCCAGATGGAAATATAAAGCAGTGTGTACTTCGTGGATCATTGGCCAGATTGCACCCGACCTCTCAGTTTTGTTCCTGGTCTGAATGAGTGGCCCGGTAGTTTAGTTGCATGGTGTCACGTACTTTAACTTAAAAGCCATGCTTTTTAAGAAAATTGTTTATTTTTATAACTTTCACAATAGGATGCCATTTTAATGATTTTAAAATGTTATTTTTAAACTAATTAAGCAGGGTACCAAGCCCTGCTTAATCAAAACTAAGCCACACTAGAACCAGTCTTAGAAGGAGCCATGATCTCTCCGAGTTTCTCAGTACTTTCATGAACTTTCCCAAAATGATTTTGCATTCAAGAAAACATCACAAACAGACACCCATATTAAATGGGAGAATATGTTCTCTTCAGTGCTGGGAGATTTTCCCCAGAGTATTACAATTTGTTCACTTATCAAAAACCAAATAAAATTGAGTACTTTGCTTTTCTGCAATACATACTGCTGTGAAAATTCATTTATAAACATCAACAATTAAGGAAACCACCCACATGACTTTACTGAAGATCAGTATGCCCTTGCAGCTGAATGGACACACAAGAGCAGTGCAGCTTGGCATAAGCCTGTGAGTACAGGATTCTCAAGACCCACACCACCATGTTCAGGAAAAGTTGTTATCCCTCAACCATCAGGTTTTTGAACCAGAGGATAACTTCACTCGCCCTGTTACTGAACTGTACCCACAACCTATGGACTTACTTTCAAGGACTCTTCAACTCATGTTCTCATAGTTATTTATTAATTTTTTTTTGGTATTTTGAGAGTTTGTTGTGTTTTGCACACTGGGTGTCCATCCTATCGGTACAATCTTTCATTGATTTTATTATGGTTATTAGATTTATGGAGTGTGCCCACAAAGAAATTAATCTCAGGGTTGTAGTGACAAATATGTACTTTGATAATAAATTTACTTTGAACAAGCAGTTTGTATGTTACTGGAAGAAAGATTCCAACAATTTGTACGTATTTTGACAAAAACCCAGATTATTTAATACAAGTACATGTAAATGGCTCCTCTTACAATCTTGGGATGCTCCAAAACATCTTACTGACAATTAATAAACACAAGAGATTCTGCAGCTGCTGGAAATCCAGACCACCACATACAAAATGCTGAAAAGAAAGGGGGAAGGAGGCAGAATAAGGTGGTGGGGGGGGGGAGGGGAAGGAGTACAAGTTGGCACGCGATAAATGAGACAAGGCGAGGGGAAAGGTACATGCATGGAGGGGTAGAGGAGATGAAATGAGAAGCTGGGATGTGATAGGTGGAATTAAATGCGAATTAAGCATTTATGTCATAGTCAGTGTTGCAATGAGAGATTACCCAGCAGTCAAATTGCACAGCAAGCTATGCAGATAACTGCAATTTAATGCATTATCCGAATAACAATACAACCAAACAATGCAGGATTCCCACTCTACTGTAAAATGTGTCTGCTTGATCATGTGCTGAAGATTCTGGGATAGAACTTAAACCCCTACATAGTATTTTCAGATGTCACCTAATACCTGGCCAATTATTTCAATGGCATAATATGGTTACAGCTTCGTAACCCAGGTGCAACTCCAGCTCTACTTCCGATCAGGTGCAGAGTTAACACATCCCAATTTACAGTTTGCTTCAGTGCCTCACGGTGAGGCATGAGAATTGGGAGACAAAGATGGCACCAGCGAACAGCACTACCTCGAGTGGCATCTTTCAGATGGCCCACAGAACTGTTTCTTTCACTACTTTTACATTTTTTTCCTTTTAAATGTGGTTCTAGTACTGCTGGAGCTGTTATTTACAGTTTGATGGTGTGTTTTTTGGCTGACTGAGCAATCTGGCTCTTTGCTATCTCTCAAAAGGTTCCAGGAGGTGAGTGTCCTTGAGGCCAAGAAGCTCAGAGACCAAGTGCTAGACCATGACAAACCCCATTTCTCACCAATTAAAGCATCAAGGAAGACGGAAACTTCGAGACCAGTGTTCAGTGGCGTCTACTAGCCTCTTGCTTGCTGCTGCCAGAGAAAGGTGCCTGCGTGTGATGGTCTCTCTCTCCCACCCCCGCCCGCTGCTCCGAGGGACAGCCCCTGCCTTCGAATGATCTCCCTCATCTCCCTCTCCTTGACACTGGCCAATGATAATACCAAAGGTCTGGGTCTGCAGTTTGTCGATTGGACTGTAGTTCCACAGGACTCTTTCCATTTAGTGTTTTTATATTCTGTGTTTTCATTCCTTCTTTCCTGTTGTCATTTGCACGATTTGCTTTTTTTTTTGCACGTCTGCGGGGGGGGGTGAAGTTTTTCTTTGAACGTTGTATACTATAATCTTAAGTGTTGTATACTACATTCACACTTTGATAATAAAGGTACTTTGAACAAGTTAATTAATCTGCAATTATTCACTTTAAAAGTGTGCTGGGAGACCACATGATGGCCAGCATGGCAGGCTGAGGGGCCAGTATCTGTGCCTTTGACTCTAAGATGGTGTTACAGGCTAGCCTCATCTCAGCTGAATATCATACCACCACTGACGATACCAGAGGGCAGGCGGAGTGCTCTGGCCTGTTTATTTTTCCAAAGGGAGATTGGGAAGAAATGAAAGGGGCACAGCAGGACTAGGAAATATAATTCCATATATATCCCCAGGGTTAGTATCTTCACAGACAAGGAAAATTGATGACTAGCCAAAAGAAGTTGACACATTGCTCTTCAGCTGAAAAAATATCAGAACACTTCTAAGCCATCCACAAGCTCTTAAATGTTGAAACAGAGTAGGGGAGGGAGTAGTAACACACATATAGGAAAATTGAAGACTTCTGGCATTTACGCTTTGCTTCAGCAATCAGCTTGGGAGCTCAAAGATAAAGGTATGCAGATTAAAAAAAGAATAAATTACAGAGTTAAAGTCATTCAGCAGCATCACTTTGTGATTTAACTCAATATGGTCATTAAGCAGACTCTCCCAGAGCATGCCCAATAAAACTAAATACCTTAAGTATTAAGTCAGCTGTTGCAACATAGAGAGTAAACCACACACACCCACCAGTACCGAAACTACTGCAGGCAAAGTTCTATAAGACAACTCTCCTGGGGGACAAAGTTCTTTTTCTGTTTCCTCCCTTTTAAGTGCACCTGAAAAAAAAAGACTGGGGAGTTGAAAAGAGGGTTCAAAATATATTAAAACTAAACAGAATCCACAAAGAAATTTTGAGGGCAGCACAGTAACATAGCTATTAGAATGCCAGCAACCCAGGGTTCCAAAGACGTATAGGTTAATAGGTCACATTAAGGTAATTGGGTGGCGCAGGCTTGTTGGGCCAGATAACCTGCTACCGCACGTTATCTCTATTACTATTTATTATTTAAGGTGCAACTGTAACGACAACCAATTTCCCCCAGGATCAATAAAGTATGACTATGACTAAATACGTTGAAAGTACTTACAACACACCCAATGCTACCCTTCAGTTTTTGACATAAACTTCAAATCCACCTCAACACTGTCTCTAAATCCTCAAATTTGCACTGTAAAAATGAAACATTTCAACCATGCTTGTGTCCTTAATCTATTCAAACCATTCTTCACTGCAATTAAATATTTAATTTGGATTTACTTCAGCCAAAATATTCTCATGAAGGGTTCAATCATACAAAGTCTATGAGAATAAGAGTCATTTCAGAAGATGAAACTCCAATTTGAGGACACAAATTTTATCTTTCACTTAGAGATACAGCAGAGTAACAGATCCTTCTGGACCAGTGAGCCCGTGAATCCCAGTGTAACCAATTAACCTACTAACCTCTAGGGCTTTGGTGCGTGGTAGGAAACCAGGACACCTGGAGGAAACCCATGTGGTCACAAGAAGAATGTCCAAACTTCTATTAGATTAATGGTGAAGTTGGACCTGGATCACTGGAGCTGTAATCATTCTATTGTTGTTGTACCATATATGATTTTCTTTGAAAATCACTTGGGGGGGGGTGGAATTTCTTCAAAAAACTTGTAATTACTCAATTTATTTAGTTTCTTGTAATGGCTTTAGGATTAATTGTTCACATAGTATAATTTACAAATTCCGGTCCACCCTGTTGCTTGATAACAAAAACCACAAGTATGTTTCAATGTTCCACATTCCTAACAAAGAAGCCTATAAATACTCAACTAGTCGGAGGAGAACTTGAGACAGCTGTGACAGAGCAAAACTAAGGGCAACCGTTTCGTCCCCTCATTCTCCACAAATGCGGGCAGACACTACAAATCCACACACCAATTATCCAATAGTAAATTCAGGAAAAATCTTTATCTGCAGCAAAAACAAGAGCTAGGTGATAGTGAATGTACTAAATATGACTGCCAAGAGAAATGGAGGAAGTCAACACCCAAGAAATACGCCAAATGAGACAAGTGATATTCAATAGAAAACGTTGCATACAGTTGGTTCAAAATACTTTATCTGCTGAACACTTGCACACTATTTTAAAGTAAGCTAATCTAATAATAGCACAATAAAATGAAAATCATGTTACAAAATCAAACTCAATAAAAAGGCGCCCCCACTACAAGTCCAAATGCTGAAAAGGGGAAGTTGCCAACAGCCCAACCAGCTCATCTAAGTACACAGCTGAGAGTATGACTAGAGTGCCAATGAGCATAGCAAGAAAACCACCACACCCTGCAAATGGAGATAGCAAAAAAAAAGTAACATTATCAATCACAGCCCAACAGTGCACACTGCTTCCTGTCTCCCATTCTAGAAAAAGTCTTGTATTAATTTGTTACTTTAGAAGGGATAAACCGTTGCTGGAAAAGAATGAAAGAAAAATAACTATAGGTACAATGTCAAATTTAAGCTCAAGAAAGGAAGATTCTAATATCTATCAATTTCACGATTCACAAATAAAACCTAGCTTCATTTTCAAACCAAACACCGAGCAGAAAAAAAATTGCAATTGTGTTGGAAGGCGAAATATTTAAGGGGAGTCTGAGAAGGAACTTCTTCACTCGGAGGGCAAAGCAAGTGTGGAATGAGCTGTCAGTGGAAGAGGTGGATGCAGGTTCATTTGCAACATTTTCATTTGGATAGGTCCACGGACGAGAAGGGTATGGAGGACTATCGTCCCGGTGTAGGTAGTTGGGAATAGGAAGACCAGACTGGCATGGAGTAAATGGCTGAGGGCCTGTTTCTATGCTGTAGTACTCCACGACTCTATATACAGTTGAAAGATACATTATTAAAACTTCTGACTATTCTTTTGTTAGAAATATACATTGGAATGGGCACCAAAGAACACAAGGAAAGATTAAAAGTCGTGACTGTGATGATGTTAATACAATGTCATTAAAAGGGCCCTACAAGTATCCTTGTAAAGATGTGCACGTTTGTCTCAATGCAAGTAACTGCGACAAATGCCTATCACTTTCGCCTGATGCCCCCCCTTCCCTTTCTACTATAGCCCACTCTCCTTCCTCTCTAGCCCTTTACCTTCCCTACCCACCTGGCTTCACCTTCTAGTTTGTCCTCCTCCTCCCCACCTTCTTATTCTGGCATCTTCCCCCTTTCCTTCCAGTCCAGAAGTAGAGTGTCAGCACAAAACACCGACTGTTTATTCATTTCCTTCGACGCTGCCTGATGTGCTGAGCTCCTCCAGCATTTTGTGCGTGTTGCCCTGGATTTCCTGTATTTGTAGAATCGTTGTTTACAATTTGCTTTTGGACTGAAAGTTAAGGATTGCTACCAGCAAAAAGGATCCTAATAAACAGGTCTTTTTACTGATGAAGAAAAATTAGCTGAATGGTTACCTCCAGCACATGCAATTATTTTATATTTTTAGCATCTGTAATTTTATTTAAAAATTTTGCAATGCATGGTGTGAAGAGATACGACTACTGAACGAAATTAGATCAAGTCACTTTTGATTAAACACTACTTCCTGCTCTGTAACTAGCTCCAACCGAACCACAACTACTCAAATGATCAAAACGTGTTAAAAATGTAAATTAACTCTATTTGAGAAAATGAAATACATCTTGTACCACAGCCCCTCAGTTTCAGCCAAAAAAAAACAGATTTCAAGATGAACCGTCTGCCAAAATACAGTATGTCCAGTCTGCAGTGAAATTGAGATGCTGGTCCAATGCACACTGCAGTACTAGAATTGCAGAGTGAACATAAGCTCTATAATCTCTTTGCTCTGCCAATCCTTTCTGATTCACCCTCCATGTAATTTTATGCTGATGTTGCACTCACAACCTCTCCGATGTCCTCAGCATTGGTTTCATTTAATGTTACGCTCACCAAGGTGAAAGAATGGCAAAAATTCTTTTGACATCCTGAATGTACCTGTCTTCTTAGAGAACCTTCCTTAACACCTTCATGGTCTATTTTCTCAGAATCAGAATCACAAGTATTATCACTTAATGGAATTTGTTGTTTTGAGGTAGCAGTGGTGTGTGGGGTGTGTATGTGTGTGTGGGGGCTGTGTGTGGGTGTGCATGTGCATGAGTGTGTGTGTAAAAATCATACATAGTACAAAAAGAGAGCAAAAATGATGATGCGATGTTCCTGGAGCAATCAAACATCTGATGGTGGAGGGAAAGAAGCTGCTCCTAAAACATTGAGTGAATGTCTTCAAGCTCCCACATCTCCTCCCTGACGGGAGTAATGCAAGGAGGGCCTATCCTGGAAGGCGAGGGTCCTTAATGACGGATGCCACCTTTTTGAGGCACCACCTTTTGAAGATGTCCTCAAAAGGTGGGGAGATAAGTTCCCATGGTTGAGCTGGCTAAGCTTACAACCCTCTGCAGCTTTCTATGATCCGGTGTGGTGGCTCCTCCACACCATACGATGATACAACCAATTAGAATGCTCTCCACAGTCCACCTGGAGACGTTGGCCAGCGGGTCGCACACGCTCTTGTCAGGCTGAAGGCATTCTGTAATCAAATATGTTCGTTTTACCCACACTAAGTTTGTCTTTCATCAAGAACAAACATAACATGCTTTTTGTTGGGAGTCTTTGGTGACATACCAAATCGCCTTAAACGCCTAATAAAATACAGCCACTGGTGTGCTTTCTTTGTAATTGCATCAATATGTTGGGCCAGGAAAGATCTTCAAAGGTGGTGAACTTGAAACTGCTCCACCACTGACCCTGCAATGAGAACTGAAACAGCGTTATTTTACATCCAGCTCCAAGGGCTTCACTACAGGTTATACTGGCTGAGAAATACAAATCAAATGATCTTCAATCAAATGAATGCTCCAGGGAGTATGTTCAAGCCTGAAATCAATAAATGTCTATGCTGAGGGAACATTTGGATAAGGGAGCAGCCAGGATCTTAATAACCATAATGCAGGCATAATGTTTACCTATTGTACCCTGGCTTCCGTTTATAAATTGTTACAACAATAAACATGGAATACTGCGACTTGACAGTAGTTAGGAAGCTTGTATGTAAGATCGCATCTTAACAAAAGTACAAACAATTGCTAAGCCCACTAATGCACAAATAATGTGCAGCTGTAATGATGAAGGAAGTGATGAGTTATTTCCGGAAAATTTAAACCATTTCCACAGTGTAAACATTCACTATCCAGTGACCACATCTGAAAAGTGCAAGTGCAGACCATGGTCACTTAGGACATCTTTAGCTGAATACCTTACTACCATGCTACAACTGCCCACATAAGAAAAGACCTCCAGGCTGCCAGCTTCCTTGGTTTTCATGCAAGGGCAGAAAACAAACAATTCTTCAGTGGCATCTATTTTACTTCATGTGTTAGAGAATCATACATTTTATTCATAAAATGCGCCAAACACACGTTTGGTTGAAGAAATTAATCCAGTCTTCTGTTAGCACTCACCAAATGCATGTTGCAAGTGTTAAAATAACTCTTGCATTGTGAAAGAAAAATTAGCTTTTGAACCAATTCTGTAGCACTGCAATTATTTCAGTAACAGAAAATCAAAGGCAAGTTGTATTCAGCATTTGAGACCAAACTCAAGGCAGGCCTCCTAAAAGTCACAATTCAAGCAACAGACACTTCACAAGTACTGATGTAGGGTCTCGGCCCAAAACATCAGCAGTTTACTCTTTTCCCATAGATGCTACCTGGCCTGCTGAGTTCCTCAGCATTTTGTGTCTGTCGCTTGGCTTTCCCCCTCTGCAGATTTTCTCGTTTTTGTGAGTCGCAATGCAAATTGGCAATGAAAATGCCTCACTCCAAGAACTGCCAACAGTAGGATAAAATATGCAGGGTGAAGTAGTTACTAACGAATGTGGCCCAGGGTGGGGGGGGGGAAGCGTGGTGGATAGGGTTACATTTACGAAGTTATTCAACTAGTTGCTGTTCCTCCTACTCGACCACCCCCCCCCCCGAGGTTCTGTGAAGGGTTACAGGGCAAACTGCTGGTTGAAAATATGAACATTGGAACAAATATTATCTTAAAATTAAAAACACAAGAAAAATCTTTAGCAAGCAGCTTCATTACAAAATGTTCTGTTCCCAACATTTAGAACTACAGAGGGATCGCAGCCAAATCCCTCAACTGCTGCTTATTGAGAATTTAAAAAGAATCATCCGCCCTCTCTTTATTGTAGAAGAATAGTCTAAGTTTCTATCCAACCAAAGGCAGACCATGGCAAGCAAGTAGCATCCTATAATTATAACTAAGCATTCCATCCCTTGAAATGACAGATAAGAAACTGATAAAATTGATGAAGTTTAATGTCAAGTAGGCGCAGACATTTGGCCATCAAGTCAATCAATACAAATATAATCTTCTGCTAAAAATCCACCTTCTATGACATCCCTTTTGCCCCTCAAATATCCACAAACCTATTAATTTTGGCTTTGAATACACTTCAAGTGACTCACATTCACAATCCTTTGAAGAATTTTTCCATCTCAATTCTAAAAGACTGATTATTTTAATATTGATTATTTCAAATCAACAGCCTTGGAAAATACACCCCACCCCACCCCGGATTTATCACTTTCAGTAGATCAGATTCTTTGCAATGGATTTCTTTTTAATAAATTTTTACGTATTCTCTCAAGAAGCTAGGTTCCATTGGTACAGTCTCTCTCCTTTTAAATTAAAACCTGATAGAAGTATTTACTTCCTCACTGTTTCATCTGCTGCAAGATCTTCTTTACAAGTTTTTCCAGAAAAATCAAGTTGAAAAAAAGAGCTGCTAGAGAAAGTGGTCAGGGGTAGAATTGCAATATTTAAGGGACACGGATCGGAGAGGATTGGAGGGTCAAGGGCCAAACCCAGGAAACTGGAACTAGCAGGAAGGATGTTGTATTCAGCATGGACCAGTAGGATCAAAAAGTCTGTTTCCAATGCTGTATTACTCTTTAAGTTTCAGATACTTTACTGGAGCCCTTTTGATGCGAGCAATGATGCATATTCATGGCAAGCAAACACTTAACAAACTCTTTGCTGATATTTTTACCTTGAATATTACAAGTTAGATTTTAAAAAAGTATACAATTGACAATGCAATAGAGAGAAAGACTCAAACTGACCAACATCAGTCAAAATAATACAGTTTAAACTGGATTTTGAAGGCCCCGTACTCGGCTGGTTGAACATGCCCTACTAGAGTTCAGGTCCCCTTCTGCAAAACAGATCACAAAAATCTAAGTTAACAATCCAGCAGTGAGGGAGTGTCTCAGTCAGACTGGATCGTTCAAAGATACACTCTAAACCTCTTAAGACTTCAAATCTCCAGTTTTGAAGCGCAGGGAGGTATTGTAAAAAATATTCTCCTAGCAACCCACATCATTTACAATTACATCACACTGCTCATGACTGAAGACATAGAGTTTAGTGAGATGGAGAGAGTGGAATAGTGTCCTCACAGCTGGTCTTAAATTAGTGAGATGGAGAGAAAGGAATAGTGTCCCCATCAGCTGGTCTTAAACAGGCTTTATAGTTTTGCTATTGATTAGGCAAGGTCATGTCTGCCTTCAAAAAAGTCAAAGCAATTTTGCTAGCACACACCCTCCCCAGCTAATGAAAGCCTAGCTTATATACAGCCATTACAAACAAGCAAGCATTTGGAAGCATTTCCCAGCCACAATTCTGACTTGTAAAATGTTTGGATTACCAACAGTTCACAAGAATGGAACCCTGATGGAACCTGGAAAGGACCTGCATGCATTTTGGAGAAGAAATTCTCCGACAAGTTTTGAAGAAAAGTCACCTCTCACCCAAAAAACAGGGCAGCACGGTAGCGTAACAATATTACAGCACCAGAGCCCCACACTCACACCCGCCACTGTCTGTAAAGAGCTTGCATGTTCACCCCGTGACTGCGTAGGTTTCCTCCGGGCACTCTGGTTCTCCAACACCCACATTCCAAAGGTTAATTGATCACATCAGCTGGTGCTGGCTCGTTGAACCGGAACAGCCTCTTACTGTGCTACATCCACAAATAATAGCACTCTAGCAACACCAGAAAGTAGTGACCAGACTGCGTGATCTAGTGTGCCTACTTGAAGATCACAAGGTCAGCAGAAAAACTCCTGTGCTTTTCAATTAAGGCCATGAAATCCTGTACTTCCTGTAAGGACAGTGACTTGATTAAATGTCATATCTGAGAGATCACATGGCACCTCTATGATGCAACATTCCCTTGCACCATTCATAATGGTAGCATGCATGCTCTGGAACAGAACTCACACATCACAACTGAAGAGAAAAACTTGCTACCAACGCTAGTATTACAGAAGACAAACATGCATTCTTTAGAACTTTCAACTTCCATATGAATGATAATGCCACTGTAGTGCAGCACCAGTCTATCTAAGGCACTCAATGTACAATGGAAGAGCAGATTACAAAGCAGACTACAAATGACTTACAATGACTGCACTTGAGATTGTTAACTAAACCAGTCTAAATATAGTTGCTCTAGTTCTCTTTGAACACAGATTCTAATTCTGCAATTAAATTTGAAGACAAATTCAATTCCTAACCTCCGCCCTCAAAACAACCACTAATATAAAGATTAGCCTTATTTGTCACACGTACATTGAAACATACCATTCGCATCAAGTCATCGAGGATTGTGCTAGGAAGCCCGCAAGTGTTGCTCTGTTTCTGGCAGCAATGCAGCATGCCCCCAACTCACCAACCCTAATCTGCACGGCTTCGGAATGTAAGAGTAAACCACAGCATCTAAAAGAAAGCCCTGCAGCAACAAGGAGAACTAGTCATAGAAAAACACAGCCATTCAGCCCATCTAGTCCATACCAAAACCCATTTAAACTGCCTACTCCCATCGATCTGCACCATGACCATAGCCCTCCACACCCCTACTTACAGAGAGCAGCCAGAATTGAATTCCAATCTGTGAGCACTGGCTCTGTAAGGCAATTATGCTAACCACTACTCTACTGTGCATAACTATAAAGTTAGAATAGCAAAAACATGTAAATTCGTGCTGTTTGACAAGAGGATAGTGGAAAAGAAAGAGGGGTGTGCCCCTGCAGGAGGACCCACTGCTTGAACCACAGATCCTCCAGCAGATTGAAATACCACATCATGATCAACTCACCCTTCAGAAAACAGTGCAAGATAATAAATTATAACATTGTAGCCTGACCCTGCAATGAATGACTGCAAAACTCACATGAAAAACAACTAGAAGATAAAAGGAAAGCTTCCACACCAATATAAACAGTAACAAAAACAGCAATGAAAAAATCTTAAAATGCTTCTTAGGAGTTAGCAATAGGAGCTCTTTTTTAAAAAAATGGGGAAGAAAATGACTAAACCAAATACAATGGACTCCAATTAATTAAGCCATTGGTTAACCTGGACAGCTGCTTATTTGGGACAACTTTTAAAGAACAAAAACTAATCGTGAAAATAGACAGGAGTCCCTTGGTTTATTTGGGACACTATGCCACTTAGTTGGGGCAAGAGATGTGCCAAACAGTTTCTAACTAGTGTCAGTCACATGCACTTGTGCAGTCATTAGACACCATACCATGCTGAGAGCAAGAAGTTTTTTAAAAAAACAGCACCAGTTACTGGTGTTTGTATTCAAGCAGTAATTTTTGTCACCAATAGTTGGTGAGAAATAAGCAGGAAGACAATTCGGCACTGTTTTGCTTACTGCAGCTTCAAGCATTCAGGCTTGGAAATGCCAGAAACAGCAAAGAGTTGGAGGAATAATATATTGAACATTGATTGAGAATTATTTGTAGGAGAGACATCAATAGGAATGAACTGCCACCCCAAAATCATAAGGCCACTGCTATGGCTTAACCCAAGATCAGTGCAGGGCTCCTAACAATTTATAATCAACATCGATGATCTAGATGAAGAAAATGACTACACTGCATCCTGTTTTGCAAGCAATAGGAAGCAAAGTGGGAATATTAGGTGGCAGTAAATTGAGAGGGTAAGACAACTGCCGCTGGGAATAGAACTTGCAAGAATAAAACTATTGATTTAGTTTTTTAAAAATGAGGTTATTTTGGTTTTAATGGTAAGCAATACACAAATGATGACGTGCAGAGGCATTTAGGAGATGCAGAAAGTGGACAGTCAAATGAGAAATTTCTTCACCTGGTGGAGTACTGTCACCCCAATGAGTTCTGGGTGCTTATGAAACTGAGCATATTGAATCAATAGATGTTTTGGAGATAAAGTGAGCATAGCCATCAGAAGTTGACAAAGAACAAGAAGAAACATGGTGAACTGAATGGCTCAAGGCATTAAGTGGATAATTCATGCTTTCACACATGTTCTTGAACATTTAAAGACACAAAAAGAAGATTGCAATGATATTCCACAACTCCGTTGGGTACTATACAATGTACAAAGTGACACCTTGGTGAAGATGGAAAATAATTCTTTAGGCAAGGCAAAAATTTCTCTCAAACTGATCCTAGAAAGATCACAAGAGACAGAAACCATGTAACTTTGTTTTTAAGATACTATCAAAATAAAAGGCATGCAACAGATGTGGTTAAACAATACAGTAATGCCAGAGTAGAGATGCAGAGGCAAATCCAAATGATGCCCTGTCCTCTATAAGGCTTCTTCTAGGTCAGTTTGCAAATACACGTGCTTCTCCATCAGTGTACCTGCAGCTTTTAGACTGCACAAAATCTTCCAAAAGGTCATGAATAACAGTGTTAAACTACTGATATAGCTCAGGGTGATAAACTTGATGCCCAAGTATGAATAGCTTGATATTAAAGAGTTTAAGCACCTCATAGGAAACGAAAATGTAGAGAACTTGAGTGAGGAATTACTGTTTCAGCAAGTTGCTTGTCAGTGTCCATGTTCGCAGTTTGGAATAAATAAACAACAAGCCCCACCCTTCAGAGAAAAAGAATTAGGAATATGGGGACAAAATGCACAACAGAAATTCAATTGACTTTGCTTAGCAAAAGGTCTTAATCTGCACATTTCAAAAAACATTTCTGACATATAGCTACCATAGTAGCCAGTTATCTGTAGATACCCCAGCTTTAGAACAAGATAGGTATAATACAAATTTCCAGAAGATGGAGACACAAACACCAGTAAATTGAACACAAGAACCTACAAGCAAAACAGGCAACTCTATACTATAAACCTTCATGAACAGCAATGTCTGCAACCAACAGTTGTGCAGAAACAAATTTACAAGATTTGGTGATACCCAGAATGTTGCCACAGATGTCTAAAATCAGACAGCTCACTGATCACTTACCTCAACAGTGAACCCACAGCCTATGGACTCACTTTCAAGGACTCTATAACTCATGTTCTCAATGTTATTCAAAATTTATCCATTATTAGTTTTTCTTTTCATATTTGCACAATTTGTAAACTTTTGCACCTTGGTTGTTTGTCTGTCTTTGTGTATAGTTCTTCATTAATTCTATTCTGTTTCCTTGTATCTACTGTGAATGCCTACAAGAAAATGAATCTCAGGGTAGGATGCAGTGAGAGCAGAGTGGTAGTCTCATCATGTTTGCTGGTGCCTTACTACACAAATCAACTTCAATGAAGACCCCGCTTTTACCACACCATCTGTTCTTTCAAAATATAGTAATCACTACCAATGGAGCACTGCCTCTGTAGACGGCATGAAACTCAAGTATGATGGCCACACCCTGATCTGCTGGAGATTAGACTGAGTTTCAGTAATCTGATAAAAGCAGAACCAAACCTTTAAGGTCACTTTTGACCTCCAGGTCCACTTCTGAACCAACAGATTTCCCTACTAGAACTATTACACTAAAAACATATCATTATCAAAAAACAAATGTATGTAACACACCAACTTCTAATGTCCTAATCCATCAAACCTACAATCACAAACCATATATATTAAAACACTAACTATCTGACACTTCTAGAATGAATTTTGCCAGAAACTTATCCAGACAAACTCACCTCTTCAAAGTCAATGCTTTTCATTCATGCAAAGTACCAACCTACAATTTTGCCAGACAGCTGAAACTGCATTTTGCACAAAAGTCATTGAATAGGTTATGTGCAGCACTACATTGTGGGCCAAAGGGCCTGTACTATGCTGCAGTGTTCTAGTTCCATGTTCTAAAAGCATGCAACTGCAAGTCCAGGGGTACTGACTATGACCCAGAACCATCTGAATGCATGGCAGATATCAGCAAGTTCACATGAATGGCAAATGTGTTATTAAAAGACAAGTAAGGGGTTAAGAAACTGCAGATGCTGGAATCTGGAGAAGAGAAAGTGCTGGAAAAGCTGAAGCAACAGCTGTTCAGGCAAAGGGATGGCTGATGTCTTGCGTCCAGATACTGCAACAGGACAATGATAAGGAAAGGTTGGATGCAACTTCTCAACAGTTCCTGAACAAAATACAAATGAAGCAAACATCCATTGGTATTCTCAGTTGTTAAGATGTATCAACCTTGACTACTTTAACTCACTCATCATGAGACCAATCTACTTTAGTGGGCAGCACCGTCCCACCTGCTAAGCAGGAACCAATACCCCATGAAAATATGTGTGTAATATTAACAATTACAGAACAGGTTATAAATAAGACTACTCAAGCTTTATATGCAAAAAGTACATTGATAGACCTGCTTACTGAACCGATTCAAACACTGTAACGAATGACACAATTACTATTTTCATTGTGTCCCAATGAACAATCTTTCCTTATACATTGAATTCTACTAAATACTGAATCATTTCATACTGAATCATTTCATAAATAATTGCTATCTGAAGCGAAAAACTGAAAAAATACGCCTTGTTGCTGCTTCAGAGACCATTCAATCCAGCTGTGTTCAGAAGATTTAACACTTGATCATGCATACTCATGAGGCCAAGCTAAAGTACTGTACATAAGCAAGAATTTCATGTTATTAGCATGTCATAATGTAATAAAGTACAAAGTTTATGAACTTAATTGGCAGTCCCTGGTTTTCATATATACAGGGAAACAGTTATCTTGTCTAATAAGGGGTCAAGTGAATACGCCTATTCCCAAAGCAATGATACACACCCACTCCAAACCTCCTGCCAAAATGCAAACAGATTGGAGTCCTTGACAATTGCTATTCAAAGTAACTGGGTGAAAAACTTTCTTGCATTTCCTCTCTAATCCTTCTACTGATTCCTTCAAATTTATGCCACTCTACCAAGAGAAATAAGCAGTTTCCATGTACTCTATCTGAGCTCCCTAGTTTTATCCATCTCAATTAAGTCCCCTCTAAGTTCCTGTTACAAGCAATACAATTTGTGTTTATCCAAGCCTTCTTCATAGCCAAGAGTACTCTTGGCAAGAGAGTCATCGCAAAAAATGTTTATAATATCCTCCACTGTATGTCTATATGTGGACTTGCAATAATTATTAAATAAAGTTTATTTAAACACCATCACTTGTACTCCGGCTCTGTTCAACTGATTAGTATATAGGGAATTCTGATGAAGACTGGTCATCCATCATCAAATTTGGAATTAACTAGTTCAACTTATTTCACTATAATCACATTGACTTAGTTTTAAATAAGCCACAAACTTTACATGTAAAAAGTGAATCATAAATCACTACTAAAATTCTTTTGGAAAGTAATGGAATCTTTGTAATTGATATCAATTTGGATTTGACCACCATATTAAACAGCGTCCAAATCAGATCCACCAAATTAATGATTTGTGATTATTTCAGGCCATTTACATACAACTGAAAAAATTAGCACAGAATTTCCATCTTTCATTCAAGTCAGTGAGTTCTCAGTAAAATTGGTCACATTAGCATTCAAGCTCCTTTTTAGCTATATTCGAATTTATTCTGAGGATGGTCATTCTTGTAGGGGAATGGCTGATTCTCAGCTAGTGCCTCACTCCACGGTCCAAAACACTGAAACTTTTAGATCATAAGGCAAATTATCAGATACAAATCCTATTTGACACATTTGCCCTTTTCCATGAAGGGTACTAAACTGTAATCTTGAGCAGTAATTATCCCAATTTCTCTCTGCTCAAGATTACAACTTACAACCAGAACACTGAAACCAGATGAAGACAAGAAACCAGCCTTGTATCAGGTGACACAGCATCAAATAATCAATCCCCACTTACAAAGACAGGGAACATCAGCCTCAGCAACAGTGGGGAATTTATAATCACCCATAGTGATCTCCAAAACAAAGCTAGGGCAGGGGATGTTGTGAAACAAAATCATGGTTGCTTTTCCCAACTAATTTGGTGAGTCCTACATGAGCATTCTGAGATGGCAACATGGGTCGGCTACAACAGCACACCCCAAAAGTCCAAGTTCAAACCCAGGGTCCAAATGGACAGTGACCTACCACCTTCAACATAGAAGAAAAGAGATGCAAGACAAGGCCAGCTTAGATTTACACTTGGCAAACATGAGATCTGCAATTTCAACAGAAGATCACAACTGTCCTGAGCTGTTAGCTTTGGTAAGCAGATAAAGAACCACGTTAAGCTTGACCCAAATGCAATCAATCATGATTAAGGCTACAATATATAAAAACAAGCTAAGTAAGTCGTACAGTACAAAATGGATTAATAGAATAGTGGTTCCCAGCCTGGGATCCACAGACTACTTGCTTAATGGTGTTGGTCCATGGCAAAAAAAAAAGCTGTGAAGCCCCTGCATTAGAACAACCAGTTTCTGGATAAGGATTGGAACAAAAGCTGGAACCAGTTAACTTTCATTTTAAAATGTATTGCACAATGATCATGAAATTTGGGAGGGTTCTGGCTTTAGTTGATAGAATGGGAATAAAGCTGAGTGTCAGTCATATTGGTTTGTGCACTGCCCAAACAACCCTTAAAAGTTTAGTTATTGGGCTCTTGACCTCAAGATCTACCTGGTTGCACTTTATGGTTGCCTTGAATGCACTGTCTCTGTAGCTCTCAACACACTATTCTGCATTGTTATTGTTTTACCTCAAAACACTATGTAATGACTCGATCTGTATGAACAGTATCAAAACAAGTTTTTCACTGTATTCTGATACATGTGACAATAATAAGCCAATGCCAAAAGGATAGGTGGTTATCCAAACTATGGTGAGATCATCTTTAAGGAAGAATTCTTTTGTACTATGAGAAGAGAAGGCCACTTTAGATCTGATGCAATTAGGTCACTTAAACGAGATGGTGGCTTATATGTCTCATATTTCCATTTACCCACTTCATCTCCACATCCCTTTGCTGGGGGAAAAACCACATCAACTAATTGGAAAATGAATACAGCAGGCTAGAAATGTCATAGATATACACTTACATTTAGCAAAATAGTTTTAATTCCAGTAACCACATTCACCATCTCCATCACCGCAAAAGAGAAACTAATCAAAGTACTGAAATTTTTGTTTGCTACATTAATAAAACTACAAGTATCCTTGGCATTTCACTTCATCATGTAACAATTTCTGAATACTCACTTTCTAACTGTATGTTTGCACAAAGAAACAAGAAATGCACGTCAAGAATAGTCAAGTACGGTGACTCAAATAGGATGAAGCAGTTTTATATGAATGGGTATCCCTTTGCATATTTTGTTGAGTACACCTGCAAGGCATTCATAATGGTCAGTCAACAACTGCACCAAGTATTCTCCAGTATGGCTCAATTTAGTAAACTGATCTTAAGGAGTGTGTCAAGTCTCCCCTTCCCATTTTCAAACGTCTATATGGAAGTACATGGCAATAATATCTACCAAGGGGGACTGCGCTACAGACCATCAAAATATAATCCTGGAAAATACATTAAAGTATCTAAAAATGGTGCACGTGGATGAATACAAGCACATTTGCAGACCTGGAGGTTTTATATTAAAAGCGTAGCCCAGAGATCACAACTGCAATATGAAAACTCCGACAAAAATGTTGGCGAAGCCAACAGCTAAGAGCACGAAAAGGCTGGAATGTTCTCTTACAAAGTCAAACCCGGACCCCGCCCATTCACTGAAGAGTGCATAAAGTGAATTTGTGCATGTTGCGAAGTGCCCGGTCAGAGGAAAAGCCCGGTCGGTGCCGGCGATCGGCAGGTAACTCCTCCCGGGGCCGCTCTGAGGCAGCCAGATTTCGCTGCATTCCCCCTGACTCCAACTTCAATGGGGCGAGAGGAGGAGGAGGGCGGCGGAATTAAACCCGCACAAAATTCTTTGGGGCTGCGTTAAGTTTGCCGGGCAATAAAAAAAATATACAAAATAAATCAATGTCTAAAGCACCGAGCCGTCCTTATCATAAAGTCCAGTCACGTCCCGGCACACTAGGAAGAAAGGATGTCATAGATCAGAGGTAAGACTTGTCTTACATCAGGTAACCTCGTTCTAAAAGACCAAAATTTACTGCCTTGCAATGAAATAAAGAACAATTTGGTGATGGCAACAGTGATCTGAAGCCGAGATTTCGATCCCGAGCTTAAGTTGTGCCGACTCCATAACCCCTTGGCCAACACCCAGCCTCCCTCCACCATTTTGAATGAATACTCAGAGCCACATTCAACCTTTGTTTCCGTGCAATGCGGCAACAGCTTAGTTTTAGACATCTCCTTACAATAAATCTCAGGAGGTCAGAGGAAGCTTTGAGCTAGTCCTCGCCACTTTACATGGGGGGGGTGGTAGAAGGGTCTGACTCGGTGGTTAAACTAATGCAGCGCCAAGATTTGCGGAGATTTGCCATGGGGAGCTGAGGATGCCGCAAACACCCAACACCACGTTAAGACTGTCCGTTGCTCACCCTCTCTCTCGCCTGCCGCTCGGTGTCGAGCTCCCTCTGTAGCTGCTCAGCCTTTTCCTCTGCCACGTCCGCCTGCTGTTGCAAAAACTGGATTTTTCTCTTCACGGTATCAATCGTGGCCGAATTGCTACCAGACATGATTCTTGCTTTGCTTTTGACTTCGGCGAGGAATCGCGAGCGGAACTCGAAACGAAGTCTCCGGTACCAACAGAAGCCGGGCGAAACCTCCGGCAGCTAATGCGGAGGAACGAGTACTCGACTCCTGGCAGGTAACAAAAATCACCCAGCGCTTGTAATTCCACCAAGGGCGTAAACCGCCGGAAATTCCTGCGCAATGCTCTTAACCAGGCAGCCCTTTGGAGAGGAGGGACTGGGAGTTGAGTGCTTAGGATCCGGCTGCCGGACACCCGCCTCCTTAAGCGTCCCAGCGAAGAGCTGGAGGTGGAGAGAGGAAGCGCTCAAAATAAATGAGGTCATCCGAGGAGGTGGACATACGGCGCTGCTACAGGATTAAGTTAAACTAAAGGAAATACACTATCTCGTACCTTTCCCCGTTGATATTCAATCAACTTTTTAAAAGATTCCGTATTTTTGTGTGCATCGAAAGGAAATGTTTTGATCATCGTTTGGAGAACGAATTATAAAAACTTACAATAGTCAATGCGAAGGATTCTTCCACATCCCTCTCCCACCTCCATCCCCCTTTCCTACAAATATTTACTCTCATATGTAAATATAGTTAAAAAAACTCAAACTGCTTCGATCACATTTTCGAGTAATGTAACTGATTTTTCAAACCAAATCTGTTCGATCTATTCCGCAAGTCTGGTTATCTTAAAATCCGTTTACAGGCCTATCTTCAGTGAAGACAATTGTTTTAATTCACCGAGTTTTGCGTTAAGAATGGGTTGACCTGTTATCTTAAACCTCTCAGTTTACTTTGCTGGTACATTGTGAAATTATTTTCCCCTGTAGTTAAGAACAATGCTTGGTGGCCTTGTTGTTTATAATGGAGTTGATCTTTGATGCTGTTCTAAGCGAGAAGTCAGAGAAAAATAATCCTGTTCTGAAGTATTTATTCCGAAATACCTGTCGGAATATGTGTGCATGCTTATATAGTTCGGCCTCGAAATAAGCATCGTCACAGTACACAATATTAGCCACAAATCCAAATTGTGATATTTCTGCTTGCTTCACAAACTGTCCTACAGGGGGAGCACGTTAGAGGAATAGAAGTGTGGTTAAGTTATTGGAGATGACCCAGAGACACATATTCAAATCATAGTCTGTTGAATTTACACTTCTGTAATCATTTGATTTTTGTCTTTATAGTGATGACTACAAAACTACCTTAAAAGTTCATTTTGGTTTATAAATATCTTGCATTTATACTTGGTACATGTGTGATTCTTAATTTACTGCTGAAATCACCTTCTGCCAGCAGTTAGACCACCCCCCACCCCCCACCCCCGCCCAAAGAGAGACCAAGGAAAGCGAGGTTAGCCCTGCAAGTCCTCAACATTCAGATTTCCGAATGGTCCAGTAGCACCAACACTGACTGAAGATATGGCTACTAAAATTGTCTCTGGCATGTATTGAACAAAACAACACCAGGGAAGCACATATCTGACCTTCTTCTCACTAATTTCCCTGCCACAGATGTGTCCATTACAAAAATTGGTAGAAGTGACTACCACTGATCCTTCTGAGTACCACCTTCATATCAAGGATACCCATAATTTTCTTGTTTGACAATAGTGTTAAATAGGATAGACTTGGGATAGATTTATTAACTCAAAACTAACAAACCAGAAAGCACCATGTGGCAGCAGAAATATATAGTAGCACAAATTATAACCTCAACGTCTAACACTGTTCTAAAGATTTGCTAAGTATGCCAGCAGAAAAAGAATCTCAGGGTTGTAAGTGATGACATGTATGTTCTCTGATAATAACTTTTACTTTGATTTTGAGCATATCCCCTGCTCTTCCAAAAGAAACAGAACAGTGAGTGGATCCACCCTGGTTAGGAGCAGGGTGAAGGGAAGCACCAACAAAAGTCTTTGTATGTGTGTGTGTTCACATGTCCTCAAAGGAGCATAGGATAACTTAAGCTATGTGATCCCAGAACCACTGGATAGGTTGAAAGCCCTGGACTTCTACCAGATTTAGTTACGAATGGGAGGAAAAGGGTCCGGCAAAAAAAAAATCATCCTCAATAATGACAGGGCCCAGCATATGACTGTTGAAGATAAAACTGAAGCTTTCACAACCATATTCAGCCATAAGTGGCTAGTAGATGATCCATTTCAGCTTTCTCCTGAAATTTGTCACTGTCACAGAAGCCAATTTCCACTCACTCCAAATGGTATCCAGATGTAGCTAACTCCAGTGCTATATAAAAGGCTATGAGACCAATAAGGCCTGGCTGTACCAATGAAGATAGGGCCAGTTGGTTCCAGACTTCATCAAACCCCTTGGATGAAACATGAAGCAAAGAGCTGAGGTAAGGGTAATCTGATTGCTTTTGTTTTATTTTATAAATGACCTGGATGAGGAAGTGGAGGGATGGGTTAGTAAATTTGCTGATGACACAAAGGTTGGGGATGTTGTGGATAGTGTGGAGGGCTGTCAGAGGTTACAGCGGGACATTGATAGGATGCAAAACTGGGCTGAGAAGTGACAGATGGAGTTCAACCCAGATAAGTGTGAGGTGGTTCATTTTGGTAGGTCAAATATGATGGAAGAATATAGTATTAATGGTAAGACTCTTGGCAGTGTGGAGATCAGAGGGATCTTGGGGTACTAGTCCATAGGACACTAAAGCTGCTGTGCAGGTTGACTCTATGGTTAAGAAGGCATACGGTGCATAGGCCTTCATCAATCGTGGGATTGAGTTTAAGAGCTGAGAGGTAATGTTGCAGCTATATGATCCTGGTCAGACTCCACTTGGAGTACTGTGCTCAGTTCTGGTCACCTCACTACAGGAAGAACATGGAAACCATAGACAGGGAGCAGAGGAGATTTACAAGGATGTTGCCTGGATTGGGGAGCATGCCTTATGAGAATAGGTCGAGTGAACTTGGCCTTTTCTCCTTGGAGCGAAAGAGGAAGAGAAGTGACCTGATAGAGGTGTATAAGATGATGAGTGGCATTGATAGTGCGGATAGTCAAGAGGCTTATTCTCAGGGCTGAAATGGCTGGCACGAGAGGGCACAGATTTAAGCTGCTTGGAAGTAGGTACAGAGGAGTTTCAGGGGTAAGTTTTTTACTCAGAGAGTGGTGAGTGCGTGGAATGGGCTGCCGGCGGCGGTGGTGGAGGCAAATATGATAGGGTCTTTTAAGAGACTCCTGGATAGGTACATGGAGCTCAGAAAAATAGAGGGCTACGGGTAACCCCCAAGGTAAGGACATGCTCGGCACAGCTTTGTGGGCCAAAGGACCTGAATTGTGCTGTACGTTTTTTCTATGATATCAAAGTAGCTTTGTGTGTCATTAATGAGTAAGATAAAACTGAAGCCACTGGGGAAAATATTCAATAACCTTTCTTTATTCATAAAGAAAGACGGCTTTGATTATTTAAAGCCAATCCCACCAGCCACAGGACCTCACTACAGACATTCCTCAGTTCCAAGCTTGTCCATCTTCAAATGGCAGGTCAGTGACTTTCATTCCAATATTAGGTTTAAGGAAATACTTGCTGTTAGTTGCATGATGTTCAATTCATTTTGCAACTCTCAGCAAATGACTGAGTCCGTGCCTGCATTTTATAAAACCTAGATAATACTCAGGGTATTCATACCACGAAAGTCCAGGCAATGATCATCTCCAATGAGGGAGAATCTAATTGCCCACCCTTGATATTCAATGGCATTATCATTGTGGGGGATAATATTTACCAAATTTCAACCGGACCAGCCGAAGATGTAGGTCAGAGGCTGTATATTCCAAAGTGAGTAGCTTGCTTGCTGACACCCCAGAGTCTTCCCATTATCTACAATCTGATGGAATACACTCTACTTGCTTGGATGAGTTCAGGCCCAACACTCCAAAGAAGCTTAACATAATTCAGGAAGTAGTAGTCTGCTTGCTTAGCACCCCATATACAACCCTAAATAAGCCTGAACTATAAAAAGTGCTGTGGTTAGAGTGTGTATCATCTACAAAATGCTCATCTAGATACTCTGACAGAACCTACAAAACTTATAGCTTCTAGCCCCAAGATAATAAAAGGAACAGCAGATGCTTGGGGAGACTATCAACTGTAGGTTCCACTTTAGATTGCACATATACTGGCTTAGAACTTTATCGCCAATCCTTCATCATTAGATTATCTAAATCCTGGAATACCTTAGCTAACCCTATTATTGGAATATCTACATGAAGTAGATTCTGGAAGGCTATTAGGATGAGCTGACCTTGTCAGCGGCAACAATTTCCTTAATGAATAAATCACAGACTGCACACACATTGAAGAACGTCATGGGTGACTATGGAGTGACATTCCAGCATGAATTAGAACTCTGCATGTGAAGAGTCAGCATGAGAAGTACAAAACACATGACATTGAACACTAATTGTTTTACTTACTACTTGCGTAAGTGCAATCACAAAGAAGGCACAGCAGTGCCTCTACTTTCTTAGAAGTTTACACAGATTCAGCACGTCATCCAAAACTTTGAGAGACTTCGATAGATACACAGTGGAGAGCATCCTGACCCTGGCTGCATCACGGTTTGGTATGGAAACACCAATGCCCAAGAATGGAAAAGCCTACAAAAAAAAAGTGGTGGATATGGCCAACCATTACATGGAAAGTCCTCCCCACCACTGAGCAGATTGACAAGTGCGCTGCCACAAAAAGTAGCATCCATTGTCAAGGACCCTCACCATGCAGGCCACGCTCTCTTATCGCTGCCGCCACCGGGGAAAAGCTACAGGGAGCTTAGTTCCCCCTCCACCAAGTTCAGGAACCATTATCGCCCTTCAACCATCAGGCTCCTGAACCTGCGTGGATAACTCTGAACTGATTCCACAACCCTTCTAGTCACTCTCAAGGACTCTACAAAACATGTTCTCAATACTATCTGTTTAATTTATTTATTTTTATTTGCACATTGTTTGTTTGTCAGTCTTTGTGCGTAGTTGTCCATTGATTCTATTGTATTTCTTTTGCTCTACTGTGAATGCCTACAAGAAAATTAATCTCAGGGTAGTATATGGTGTTATATATGTACCTTGATAATAAATGTACTTTGAACTTTGAACTTGTACTTCTTTTGAACCATAACTACGTGCAGGTTTCACTTAATTTGTTGTTCAGCTGAAAGCTTGACAAAGAACATGCACCACTGAGTTAAAGAAAAGCAACAATTATCACTGATAGAGCATTTAAAGTGCTTCAAACACATGAGGAAAATATGGATTTTCAGATGAAGAAAATGTGTGGAATAGTAACCAAACAGCTGTTTAAACATTTTGAGTTATGTGTAGTTTTAAAGGGTTTGGCCAAACTGAGGGTTTAGACAAGGAAATGCAGAAGTTTGGAAGAGGGTATAGGTTAATTTGTGAGTTGAGTCAGTACTAAGGAAGGCAAATACAATGTTAACATTTCAAGAGGACTGGAATATAAGAGCAAGAATGTAATGCTGAAGCATTATAAGGTATTTGCCTAACTGCATTTGAAGTATTGTGGGCAGTTTTGGGCCCCTTATCTAAGAAAAGATGTGCTGATATTGTAAAGGGTCCAGAGAAGGTTCACGGAAATGATTCTGAGGATGAAAGAGCTTACGTACAAGGAGCGTTTCATGGCTCTGTGCCTGTACTCACTGGAGTTTAGAAGAATGAAGGGGAGATGCCACTGAAACCTATTGAATATTAAAAGGTCTAAATAGAGTGGATGTGGAACGGATGGTTCCTATTGTGGGTGGGTCTAACACCAGATGGCACAGCCTCAGAATGGAGGAGTGTCCACTTAGAACTGAGATGAGGAATTTCTTTAGCTGGACAGTGGTGAACCTGTGGAATTAATTTCTATGGATGGTTGTGGAGGCCGAGTGATTGAGTATATTTAAAGTGGAGGTTGATCGGTTCTTGATTAGTCAGGGCGTCAAAGGTTAAAGACAGAAGGCAGAAGAATAGGGTTGAGAGAGATAATAAATTAGTCATAATGGAACGGCAGAGCAGACTTGATGGGTGACCGGCCTAATTCTGCTCCCATGTCTTATGGTCTTATAGCTGGTAGATAGGATGGAAAACAAAAGATGCGTAATGGGATGGAATTAGACAAACAGAAAGTGGTTGTAAACATCAGTAAAGCTGAATTCAAAGTCAGAAACTATCACGACACTGACTGTATGTTGTATTTGCAAATTATTTATGATTTGCATGAAGGAGAGTGGTGTCAGTGATGAGGGTATAAAGTTAGCTGGAATCGAGGTTGGCAGTTCTGTTTTTTCTTATTTTAGCTATGATTCGTCCAAAAATAGATGTCTGAAAAAGTCTAATAGCACATAAGCAAAAGAAGAGTTAGAGAAAGCCAGCTGTGGGAACAGAAAGCAAAGATTTGAAGACATTTGTTCAGTTGGAGAAAACAAGATCAAAGTATGCAGAACCATGATGGCATAAAACACAATGGGACACAGATGTGGGCACCAACATACAAGGTGCGACTAGAGGAAGTTTCATTTTCAAAAGAAATAGCACTGGCAAAATCATCTTAGCTTTCAGTTGTGCTTCGGGGAAATTTATTCAAATATGTTCTACATTAATGCAAAGTACGTTATCACTGTGTCTTACTTTTCCAATTAAATAGCTTGCTAGGGCAACTTCAAAAGCAATGCCTATCCATAACTTGCCAGATTTATTAAATTCATTTAATAATTAATATGAGTTGTGTTTTTTTATTAGTGGTTTAATATCATATCCCTTTACTGAGTTTGGGTCAAGTAGGCCTTTGGGAAATTTGTCAATATGGATGGATGACTTAGAGTCTTACTTTGGTGGACGAAAGTCAGTGAAGATCATCATGATGGATGAAAAGTCAATGGATGCTGGCAGCAGAACTCTATTTGTGGTGAAGCTTATTATTATTATATATACTTAAAGGTTAAAGATTGTTTAATGTCATCCACAAATGTAAAGAAGAATGAAATAATTGATACAGCACAGTGACAGCCCTTCTCACTCAGTGAGCCGGGGCCACCCAGTTCACCCATGTGACCAATTAACCTATGAACCCAAACAACAGGAATTCTGCAGATGCTGGAAATTCAAGCAACACACATCAAAGTTGCTGGTGAACGCAGCAGGCCAAGCAGCATCTCTAGGAAGAGGTGCAGTCGACGTTTCAGGCCGAGACCCTTCGTCAGGACTTATGAACCCATATGTTTCTGTGGGGCGGCAAGGTAGCATTGTGGCTAGCAGAACACTATTACAGTAGCAGGCACCTGGGTTCAATTCCGCTGCTGTCTGTGATGAGTTTGTACGTTCTCCCCACAGCCACGTGGGCTTCTTTGGGTTGCTCCAGTTTTCTCCCGCATTCCAAAGTTTACAAGAACAAATAGCAGGAGTTACTAGAAGGTGATCATCAAGAGGCTGAATCTTTCCCTTTAACCCAAAATCAATTGTTGCTACATTGGTTAAATTCAGTAAAGTCAAGAGCAATTTCTTTGGAACTGTATGTAATGTAGGACTGCAATTCACCAGAAATGCAACAAATGAAAACTATGATTCGATGACTAAATTATAATAATAATAATAATAGAAGAAAATGAAATACTGATGTAGAGATTTATGTATATCAGCAGCTTTCTTTTTTACGGTTATCCATGAGAACCCAAAGCAATTTGGAGAAGAAACAGCCTGACTCAAATGTTCATGCACGATGAAATACTCTCCACTTATCTGGATGAGTTCAGGCCCAACAGTATAAGGAGGCTTGACAACATCTTTAAAAGGATTCTTCTGTTACAGCACTCCTTTTTAACTTCCTTTGCCAAATTAATTATACTAAGTCACTCAGAGGAGTGCATGGTAACCAGTAAAAAAACCTGTTCATCCACTTTGCCTTATATCTTTGAGGAATTTGATGCCATAAATCCAAGACTTGAGTCCCTTTCCTACGCCCAAGGCACAGGAGCCGTTCTGCTGCGTTCCCAGAGAAGCTTTTAATAATGGCCTGGTGTGATTGCTAAGACTATCCTTATGCAATGGGCCACCCAGGGCCACTCTCAGTGAGATCAGTGTATAATCAGTTTCATGAGCTTCTTCTGCAATGAAAAAAAAAACACAAATTTAGCATTACTGAGAGCACTATATTGAAAAGTTCAAGAAGGAAGAGCAAACATGTACCTGAAACAATTTTTCATTCTTTCACTGAAATGGCACATTTGAGTGATGGAAGATACTGAGACTGGAAGTGAGATTGTATTATAAAGATCGTCATTCGTGGAACAATAAGGGCAGGCTGTATACTACGTACTGTTGTATCATATCTCAGAAATTTACTAAGGTGCTTCAAGCAATACTTATTTTGGAGTGCTGCATGTTGTCATTTAAATAAACAATGTCTCTCACAGCAATGTAATAAAAAAGAATCAGGTTTAATATCACCAGAATATGTTGCGAAATTTGATAAATTTTAAGTTGTTTCAGATTCGGATTCATTTATGACCCGGACAATGAAACATACAGTGACGCTCACAACACACTGGAGGAACTCAGCAGGTCAGGCAGCATCCACGGAACCCTTGGCCCAAAACGTTGACTCATCGTTTCCATGGATGCTGCCCGACCTGCTGAGTTCCTCCAGCATGTTGTGAGTGTTGCTTTGACCCCAGCATCTGCAGATTATTTTGTGTTTAATAAACATACATTGAAATGTGTAATTTACGTTAACAAAAAAACACACCCAAGAATGAGCAGGTGTCACCACACTTTCTGGTGCCAATATAGCATGCCCACAATATTCAGCAAAAGAAGCCCATTTCACAATTTCATACATAAACTGGCCTCCAACCTTAGGACAGGCTGCCTCTGGGCCTGCAGTCTCGGCTCCTGTAACGTGAAATAAGTCTGTTTCGAGGATTCAGCACAATGAGGGAGAAAGAACACCAGAGTTGCTACAGGGTATATACTTAAAGTGTGTATATATATACACACACACGCACACACGCACACACATATTATATATATATATATATATATATAAATTTGATTCAGAATTTAGTGTTTTGTTTGGGAGATTAATCAAATACAAGCATGGAGAATGGGTTTAATTAGTAGAGGATTACAGAGGACATGTGGAAAGTCTATTCACCCAGGAGATGGAACTCACCATTGAAAATCTGGTTAAGGCATAAAACCTTACCCCAATTAAATAGCGATAGGAATTGCCAATGAAGCACCTCAACCCGCAGGGCTACAGATCGAGTGCTGAAAGGTGGGAATAGTTTCATCTGGTTTTTCCAACAATGGTCCAACAGCCTCCTTCCATGTCATAGATGTGCTATTATTCTATTCTAGTCAACTCCTGAGAGAGAAAATGCATGGATTAGGATTTCGGCACCACATGAATTGAAGGAGGGTGCCAATCAGGCAGTGATGGATGTATTGAAATAGGTAGTTTTGGTGATTGAATGAGTAGAACAGGAGGTTCATCTTAGGTTCAGACATGTTTAGGGTAAAGATACGTTTGTAGTTCAACTTAGCTTTAAATTTACCAGTGGATTCAAAGATTCAAAGTACATTTATCACAGTATGTATACAGTATATACATCATTGAGAATTGTCCTCCTGCAGGCAGCCACAAAACAAAGAAACACCATGTAACCCATTCAAAGAAAACATCAAACATCCAACGTACAAACAAAGAACAAATCACGCAAATGGCAAAATACAAGTGAATTACACACAGAATATTAAACATCAAACCACAGAGTCCTTGAAACAGTTTAGGAATGTTTAGTTCAGTTCAGTTTAGTGCTGCGTCGTTCATTAATTGCAGGCTGCACAGCCAATCTGCATTGAAGTGCCCTGGTCAAAATTGTGCAAAATAACAATGATAGGTGTAGCCAGAAACCAGAAACACATAGAACATGAACTACATGTCCTCTAAAATGAGTCGCATATTGTGCCCGGGTAATGGAGTATGTGATAGGAACCAAAAAAATTTTAATGAAGGGATAAAATTAATTTGGGGGTCTGGGGTTGGAGGATCTAAATAGAATAATTGAGGAGGATCCATTTGTCTTAGAAAATGGTTGCAAGCCAAGAAGCAAAGAATAGAGGGCAGAAGAGAAAAAAAGCTTGCCAGCCACAGATTGACAGGGATTTTTCTAAAGGCTGGTTGGAAGAAATTTCTACTGACATTAGGGAAATAACATGAAAAATCAGAGACACATGAGGGTCCAAGAAGAGTGGGCGTGAGAGAGCTAAGTGTTATCATATACACAAGGAACTTGCATCGTGGTCTCTCTTCCCGCTGTTACAGACATTTACACCACACGCTGCACCTGCAAAGCTAACAGTATTGTGAAGGACCCCACGCACCCCTCACACAAACTCTTCTCCCTCCTGCCATCCGGCAAAAGGTGCCAAAGCATTCGGGCTCTCACGACCAGACTGTGCAACAGTTTCTTCCCCCAAGGCATCAGACTCCTTAATACCCAGAGTCCAGACTGACATCTACATCATTTATTATTATATTGTAATTTGTCCTCTACTGTGCCTATTGTCTTGTTTATTAATTATTGTACTGCCCTGCACTGTTTTGTGCACTTTATGTAGTCCTGTGTAGGTCTGTAGTCTAGTGTAGATTTTGTGTTGTTTTACGTAGTCTAGTGTAGCCTTGCGTTGTCTCACTTAGTCTAGTGTAGTTTTGTGTTGTTTCATGTAGCACCATGGTCCTGGAGGAACGTTGTTTCATTTTTACTGTGTACTGTACCAGCAGTTTATGGTCGAAATGCCAGTAAACTTGACTTGACTTGACTTGGGTGATGTTCCTGAAGGGCTACCTGTGGCTGAGAAACAAGTTTAGATCCTTGGAGTCTTCAAAATTCATGTTGTAGAGGGAGAAAAAAAATTGCAGAGAGAGTAAAGAAAAACGAGTGATGGTAAATATGGAACAAGGAAGAGACAGTTCCAATCTATTGAACTGGTGTTTAAAAGAATGAGGGTTGGTTTTATTGAAACATCTTAGTTCCTAAGGGGCCATGACAAGGTAGCTGTTGATATGTGCTCAAAAATGGGAGTCTTAAACAAGGGAACATAGGTACAAGGTGGTCATGTAAACATTAGGAAAGTGGAAGCCTTTCTTCTTACACAACATGGTGAATCCCTGCAATTTCTTAACCAGGAGGGTTATGGAGACTAGATTAGTGGAGGTATTCAAAGAAGAGATAGATTTTTTTTGAATGATTTGGGTATTGAGACTTACAGGAAATTTACAAAGAACAGGATTTGAAGTCTGGGGCTGATCAACTGTTATGATATTTAATGGCAGGGTATGTATGTGGAGCCAGGTAGCTGGCTGTTAACTCTATTTCTTTCACATTTTTGTGAATTATGGAGGAAAGGCAATGGAGAAGGATGGTGAGATCAACTGGTTTGGAGAATGAGGTGGGATAATCATGTTATCAAACAATTTTATGTAACTGGTGGGAGGGGAAATAAGATTGGAACTGTTAAAAAGATGAGCACATATTTCGTCAATGACAACATATTGAAGGGGGGTAGGAAATGTCGACTCAGACCATGAGAGGCCTGCATTGGGCATTTTCATGCCTTAAAAGGCGCAGATTGGAAGTCTGTGTGGGGCGCCACTCCTCGCACAAACTAGAGCAGTGTGTGATCAAGTGCCTTGCTCAAGGGCACAAACACGCTGCCACAGCTGAGGCTTGAACTAGCAACCTCGAGGTAACAAGACAAACGCCTTAACCACTTGGCCACATACCCAACACAGTTGAAATGATTCTAGTCAAAGATAGAGTTTGATTAAGAGTTTGGCAAAGCTCACAGTTCTAAAGATAGTCAAAAAGCTTTGGAGGCAAGGAAAAAAATAACAAAATTGGCTAAAATAGGAGGGAGATACAGAAGGTGGAAGTCAGACAATTTGGTGGAAATATATTGAGTTTGAAGGTGGCAAGTCCCCGTAAAGAAATGACATTAAGTGATGAATAGTAGGGAAAAAATGGAAACATGGCTGGAGCAGCAGGGTAAGTCAGGGAACACTGAATGGATGGCTTCTGTCTTGACACCAAAAAAAAATCCATGAAGTTCTTTTCATTAGGAATGATAGAAGAGACACAGGAGGATGGTTCCAGTAGATATGACAGAAAAGAGAGGTCAAAAGTTATATTTACATCCACTTTTGAAAAGAGAACTGTTTCAGCAAAGGAAGGCAAACCTAATAATCTTTCTATGTTTTTCAAACAGATCTTGCCGGGGATGGTTCTTTTATTCTCCATCGCAGATATTCAAATCTGTACTTGCAGCCTGTCCCTCGAACTGGTTGTTGGTCACTGATGCAAGTGACTTATTTCACTGACTGTTTCAATGTACAAGTAACAAATAAAGCTAATCTTCCATCTAATGGGGCAGAAATAGGGGCCTTAACAGGGGAAATGAGCAGGATAAAGAGATTTTGAATGAAGTCAAGGGCATCAGAGAAAGAGGATATTGTGTAATTGAGCAAAAATGTCATTATGAATAGCCAATCTATAAATTTGCAGCTTGGATGAACATTATGGGGTGATTTGAGACTTCTACTATAATTATCAGAATAAGGCATGCTTCTTCCAAATGTTGAACTCCAGATATAAAACATCTTACCCTCTCCATTCACTCCATTATTTTAGACTAAAACAATCCAAAATCAATACTACTTCCATCATTTAATGTTGTAATTTTTATAATCTTGCACATAGCAACTTCTTACAAATTTTGTCTATCAATTTTCCACACATTAGAAGTTAAAGTTCAAAGTATATATGTTACCATATACTACCATCAGAACCATTTTCTTGCAGACATTTATAAGAATAATAAAATACAATGGAATCTATGAAAAAACATATACAAAGAATGGCAAGCAACCAAAAAATACTGGACTTGTAAAGTCTATCCTGATGTCAAGAACATAAATCAAAAATTCTCATGGAGATATCCATCAATGGAAATGATTTAAAAATTGCTCCCATCACCTCTTCAGTGTTGGTTGACTTTCGGTTGGAAATGGAGTACTGTACTGTACTGTACTGTAGTTAATTTTACACCCAGGATCTCAGAGCAACAGCACTACCAACTTAAATATCTACAATGTCTTAAAGATTATCAAGTAAAAAACCATGCCAAGATGCATATTGTAGCGGGCATGAGGGAACACACATTAAATTAAAGAAAAACTGAAATTTATGGCAGGGCTATGTGGCAGCATTGTACGGTGTGGGCGAAGATTGGGAGGTGCATGAGGGGAGACTAAGAGTGAAGTGACAGGGAAACCAATTGGATGGTCCTATAATTACATGTAGTAACAAAGAAGACCACAGACTCCTTTGTTACTAGAGCTGAAGGACAAGTAAGTGAGCTTTAAGAAGTTCAATAAAATGCCTCTGTGAATGAAGGAAATAATAGAAGTGATTTAATTTCTTTGTGTGTGTAGCAAAACCATAAATAATATAAACAGATTTGATATCTCACTGTATACGGTATACTGAGATTCATGAAAATATTAGTGTGAAGTTAGCAACAGCAAATTAATTAAATAGACTGAGTTATAAAATGGTTCCCATTTTGTAAGCAGCTTGCATTAATTCAGTTGTATGGACTCTTGGCCAAGTCATTGGATATTAATCAGGACTTTATTTTTAGCATGCCAGTGGAAACAATGGAAATTCCAGAAAAGTTTAACTGGTTCAGCATTGGAGCTTGAGATTCTCATTTAACATCTGATTATTTAGTGATATTATGAATGATTTATTTTTTAGCTTTTGTGGAGTTGCATGTTTGCTTCTGCATAAACTATATCCCTCTCTATCAGACTGCCTAAAGTTGCTTTTACAAATGGCTCTTATCCGCCTTATCTCATCATTCCAATGCATAAATTATGTGTTAGCAGCTTACAAAAAAATTTGCAATGTGCTCTTTTGAACCAATAAATTACAATTATTAAATCTGGTCCTATAAACTGTGGTGCCAATTAGGAAAAGTGGTCAATCCATGACTATCAGGAGGATAAACATTAAATTAAAGGGAAAAGGCTTACAATGTTGCTAAAAAAAAAAAACAATAAGGCTGAGGATTGGGAAACTTTTAGAATTCAGCAAAGAAGACCCAAGGTATTAATAAGGAAAAAGAAAGCAGAAAATGAGCCCAGGCTAACTGAAGCATATAAGTTGAGTTTCTAAAGACATATGAAAAGAAAATTATAAACAAATGTTAATGTGAGTTCCCTACAGACAGAGACAGGAGAAATTATAGTGGGAATAAGGAAAGGAAATGGCAGAGAAATAAAACAAACACATTTCATTCAGCTGGTCAAACACCATCTGGGTGGGAAGAGTGAGAGAGGGAAGAGGGAGAGAGGGAGAGGGAAAGAGGGGGAGGGAGAGGGAGGGAAAGAGGGGGAGGGAGAGGGAGGGAAGGAGGGGGAGGGAGAGGGAGGGAAAGAGAGAGGGAGGGAGAGAAAGAGAGAGGGAGGGAGAGAGAGGGAGAGGGAGGGAAAGAAAGAGGGAGAGGGAGAGAAAGAGGGGGAGGGAGGGAAAGGGGAGAGGGAGGGAAAGAGAGAGAGGGAGGGAAAGAGAGAGGGAGGGAAAGAGAGAGAAGGAGGGAGTAAAAAGAGAGAGGGAGAGGGAGGGAAAGAGAGAGAGGGAGGGAGGGAAAGAGAGAGAGGGAGGGAGGGAAAGAGAGAGGGAGGGAGGGAAAGAGAGAGAGCGATATATAGATACAGAATGAATGATTAGGTGATCTGTTAAGAATCATTAGATGATCTGCTAAGAATCTGTAGCATTTTCTGTATTTTTTATTTCTGATTTGCAGGATCTACATTTATTTGCTTTTCATAGAAATACGTACATTGTGTTGGCCTTTACAGAGGAGGAAAACCTCCAAGAAATAGGGGAAGACTACAGATAGAGAGTAAACAGGAATCTCAAAGAAATTAGCATTAATGAAAAAAAAACTAAAATTAGAGAAGTTAATGAGATATTGAAAGGTGATTGTGTTCACCAAATGATTCCTGCGCTGCACGGCTTGCCGTAGGAACAGACATCAAGCAGACTGGGTCTATACTTCAGATTAATGAAGGGTGATCTGACAGAAAAGTACAAAATTATTAAGGGCTTGAAAGAGCATTGAACATAAAACAGTGCAGCATGATGTGGGCTCTTTAACTCACAACGTTACATCAACCTATGTAAACCTACTCCACCATCAATCACACCCTTCCATCCTACACAGCCGATAACCCTCCTTTTTCTAACATCCTTGTGCCTATCTAGAACCAAAACAATGTCCCTATTGTATGAGGATACAGTGCCTATAAAAAGTATTCACCCCGCTTGGGAGTTTTCACGTTTTATTATTTTACAACATTGAATCACAGTGGATTTAATTTGGCTTATTTTGACACTGATTAACAGAGAAGGACTCTTTCGTGTCAAGGTGAAAACGGATCTCTACAAAGTGATCTAACTTAATACCTTACACCTGTCTCTGTCTTTTGTTGTCTTGGGAGAAGGTATTCCACCGAAATATCACCATGCTGTTTTAATGTCCTGTCCCCTGGATCTGATAGAGCTACCCTACCTAGAACACTATCCAGGAGCCTTCCCAGAGACAGTGTATGTGCACTGCCATTGGGTAGCTTCCAACAGATGTTGAGATTACACCAGATAAAACTTGCTGTTTGACATATCCTCTGTAAGTTAAACACTTTCATCAAGTTTTCATTGTGGTTGAATGAATGTGCAGGAAAAGGTAGTACAGAAGTGAGATTGACAAAACAAGGAACGTCATATACAGCACCTAAAAAAGTGGCCACTAAACGTATGTTCGTGATCTTCTGCAGCTGTAGCCCATCCACTTCAAGGTTCAATGTGTTGTACATTCAACGATAGTCTTGTGCACGTCACTGTTGCAGCGTGTGGTTACTTGAACTGCAGTCAATTTGAACCAGTCTGGCCATTCTCCTCTGACCTCACGCATCAACAAGGCTTTTTTGTCCACAAACCTGCTGCTCATGGCATGTTTTTTTGTTTCTCGCACCATTCTCTGTAAACACTAAACATTCTTGTGCATGAAAATCCCAGGAGATCGGCAGTTTCAGAGACAAGTCAAACCATCCCATATAGCACCAACAATCATTCCACAGCCAAAGTCACTTAGATCGCACGTTTTCATCATCCTGATGTTTGGTTTGAACAACAACTGAACTTCTTGACCATGTCTGCATGCCTTTAAGCATTGAGTTGCTGCCACATGATTGACTGATTAGATAGCTCCAATAACAAGCAGGTGTACAGGTGTACTTAATAAAGTGGCCACTGAGTATATATGTCACACTGATGTACTGTACTACTGGAAAACATCAGTCAACAGAATGGCAAACACTGTAGGAGGAAACAATTAATATTTATATATGATGACTCACTTTTTAAAAAAACTTTCTTAGATTATTACTTCAGCATTTATAAATTACTGTTCCACCTATCATCTCCCAGCTTCTCAGTTTATCCCACATCACATCCCACCTACTTTCCCCATCACCTGCCAGCTTGTATTCCCTCAGAACCCCCCATCTTCTTATTCTGTATTCTTGCCCCTTCCTTTCCAGCCCTAACGAAGAGCCTCAGCACAAAACATCAACTGTTTATACCGCTCTATAGATGCTGCCTGACCTGTTGAGTTCCTCCAGCATTTTGTGTGTGTTGATAGCTCTGTCTGCCTTTCTGTTCTTCTTAACAGAGATTGCTGGGAAACAATTCCTTGTCATTTTCTGTTGCTTATATTCATCTTCCTGTTGGAGTAGGAGCAGGGCATAACGCCACAAAAGCAGGCCGAGAATGGTTTTTGAAGAGTATAGAGAGCGGGCAGGCGATGCTGAGGTAGGTATGGAATAGCAGGAATGGAAGAACAGGTTAGCTTTGTTTAACCTGGCAAGAAGGTAGACATGAATTGAAATGTTTGTTCAGATCCAGCCAAAGGCACTCCAACTGAACTTCAGTTTCATCTGCCTAGAATGAATGAATGAATGAATGAATTTATTTAAATCTTACATCCATCCCACAACGTGAGGGAGTAAAAATCTTTGTATTATGACTCCATCGCAATGTACAGACATGTGAATTTATAAGTCTAGTGGTTTGGAGAAAGGAGCTGTCCTGTAGCCTGTTGGTCCTGGCTTTAATGCTGTGGTACAGTTTGCCAAACGGAAGCAACTATAACAGTTTATGGTTGGGGTGACTGGTGACCCCGATGATTTTCCAGGCCTTCTTTATGCACCTGCAGCTGTAAATACCCTCAATGGAGGGAAATTAATATCCACAGATGTGCTGGGCTATCCATACCAGTCTGTGCAGTGCCCAGCAAGTTGGTCTAGTTCCCGAATCAGGCAGTGATACAGCCAGTCAGGATGCTCTCAATGTTGTCCTTGTAGAAGGGCTTGAGGATTTGGAGGTTCATGCCGCACTTCTGCAGTCGCCTGAGGTGGAAGAGATGCTGTTGTGCTTTTTTTGCCACACAGCTGGTGTGTACAGTCCAGGTGAGATCTTCGGTGATGTGTATACCAAGGAACTTGAAGATACTCGCCCTCTCAACTGCGGTCCCATTGATGTTGATCGGGGCGAACCTGTCTCACGGAATAATATCTAGTGCTGGATAATCTCAGCTTTCTGCAAGACTGAATCAAACTTCAGACCAATATCCTATCTATCAGACTGTATAGCTCGCTTTTACAAATAACACTCATCTCCCTTATCTCAATGTCACCGCCATAGAAATTTCATTGTTACCTTGATCACGTCAGACTTGATTTCTGGCACCTACCACACTTCACTTTATCTAAAATGCAGCTCACCCACTTTGCCACAAGAATCCTGTTTCATAGTAAGCCCCATTCCCCTTTGTCAACACCCTTGTATTGACCGCCTACTTGCCTTTCCCTCCCCTCATCTCTGGCACTATCCTCCCCAGCATCGAGGACAGCGATGCCTCAGAAAGACAGCATCCATCATTAAGCCTGCTATCACCCAGGATATGCCCTCTTCTCATTGTTACTATTAAGGAGGAGGTCCACGGTGAAACAATGCACACTCGGCCTGACAAACGGTCCCGGCCTGAAACGTCGACTGTACCTCTTCCTAGAGATGCTGCCTGGCCTGCTGCGTTCACCAGCAACTTTGATGTGTGTTGCTTGAATTTCCAGCATCTGCAGAATTCCTCGTGTTCTCGGCCTTTTAGGAACAGCTTCTTCCCTTCTGCCATTAGATTTTGTGAATAGACAATGAACCCATGTACACTACCTCATTATTTTTTCCCTCTTTGTTTGTCATAATTACTTAATTTAATTTTATATATATGTAGTATTTTCTTATTATGTATTGTACAAGCTGCTTCCACAAAACAAATCCCACAGCAGTGATACTAAACCTGATTCTGATGTTGAGGTGAAAGAAGTTGTTAGGATCCTGTATCAGGACTTAGAGTGGAGAGGGAAGATAAACAGTATAAAGAGGAGGAGGGGAGGGATAAGATTAGGGCGAGTAGGTGATGGATGACAGGATGACTGGCAGATGGAGAAAGATGGGGGAGGGGGACTGAGACAGATGGGTGATAGATTGAAGCAGACAAGGAAAAGACAAGGGCAAGATGAAGCCAGGATTGCGGGGAGAGCTCCTGCGGAAGGGTATCGGCCCAAATTATCGACTGTACTCTTTTTCCATAGATGCTGCCTGGCCTGCTGAGTTCCTCCAGCATTTTGTGTGTGTTGCTTGGATTTCCAGCACTTGCGCGTTTTCTCTTGTTTGTGTTGCGGGGAGATGAGTGTGTACGTGGAGACAACTGCTGGAGACTGAGCAGCAGGGACGTGAAGGGACCGAAATCAGCACTGCGGTGTATCACATTGCTTTACAGCGTCAGCAGTCCGGGATCAATTCTCACCGCTCTCTGTAAGAAGTTTGCACATTTCCCCTGTGACTGCCTGGGGTTCCTCTGGGTGCTCCAGTTCCCTCCCATGTTCCAAAGACAGAAGGGTTAGGGTTAATAAATCATGGTCATGCTATGTTGGTGCCAGAAGCACACTGACACTCACAGCACATTCTCAGACTGCGTTGGTCGTTATGCATTTCACTATATTCTTCAACGTCCAGAAGACAAATAAAGTTAATCTTTAAGCATCATTGCTTTAAGGATAGCAATTCCTTCTATTCCAGAGTAACAAGCAAACTGTAATTCCTCAATCTTAATGAATCTCTTAATAACTGTGTCTAAAGTCCTCACATCCTCTCTCTGACATGGAGCACAGGATTCGCACAATACTCTGAGCTAAGGCTAAACTACAGATGTAGTACAACTTCCTGTAGGAAGTAAGTTTGTCCATAGTTACCCATTTGCAATATCATAGTGGTTGCATTAAAGGAAGTATGAATGTACGATATGGGAGCTGGAGTAGAAAATCTAGTCCTCTGTGCTTGCTCTGCTATTTGTCATTTTCCACCTCATATCATTTTCTACCACAATCCCCATAACCCTCAGTTCCTGAATACTTTATATGCAAACTTTATTACCATTGAAATCCATCTCTTTCACAGGAATATTCAGCCTCAGTCTGTAGAATGGTATTGGCAAATCCCAAATAGGAAACAAAATTTTGAGAGACAGCTCCCTGCGAGTCAGGGTTAGATACCTCATGGTTCAGCACAGAGCCTGGGAAAAGGTCACCAGCTGCAATTATTCCTTATATGGAGCTTGAGAGTAAAGAAACATTTTCATTAAGTTTTGAAGAGATGAACTGCCAGAGAATGAGACACAGGGAGTTGCAGTGAACTGCATCTTTGGGCTGTTGTAGTGATTATTTGTCTCAATTACAGGGAACTCTACGATTATAGTGAGTTAACTGAGAGCTGACGGATTGGCATTAAAACTTGCTGAATATAATTGATAGTAATCATCTGTTTCCACGTGTTACTATGTGTGCTCTTTGTACATACAAACAATTCAGGAAGCTTAATGGCTTTTTTCCTGTTTTGAAATACTTGATATATCTAGGTCAGTGTAGGTTTGGAGAGGTCCCTGCACTATTTATAGGCCCAGTATGGAGAAGGATGGGAAATAAACCAGAAAACTGTTTAAAGTTTATTTGGAAGTGTTTTTGCTGCCAGTTTTGTAAGGTGGTACAGGCTGGAACATACATAGAACATAGAAAACCTACAGCACAATACCGACCCTTCAGCCCACAATGCTGTGCCGAACATGTACCTACTTTAGAAATTACCCGGGGTTACCCATAGCCCTCTATTTTCCTAAGCTCCATGCACCTATCAGGGAACCTCTTAAAAGACCCTGTTGTATTCGTCACCACCACTGTTGCCAGCAGCCCATACCACACATCACCACACTCTCTGCGTAAAAAATTTACCCCTGACATCTCCTCCTTCCTATCTACTTCCAAGCACCTTAAAACTGTGCCTTCTCGTATTAGACATTCCAGCTCTGGGAAAAAGCCTCTGACTATCCACACAATCGATGCCTCTCATCATCTTATACACCCCTGTTAGGTCACCTCTCATCCTCCGCACTCCAAGCAGAAAAGGCCAAGTTCACTCAACCTATTCTCATAAGGCATGCTCCCCAATCCAGGCAACATCCTTGTAAATCTCCTCTGCACCCTGTCTATGGTTCTCACATCCTTCCTGCAGTGAGGTGACCAGAACTGAGCGCAGTACTCCATGTGGGGTCTGACCAGGGTCCTGTATAACTGTAACATTACCTCCTGGCTCTTGAATTCAATTCCATGATTGATGAAGGCCAATACACCGTATGCCTTCTTAACCACACAGTCAACCTGCACAGCAGCTTTGAGTGTACTATGGACTCGGGCCCCAAGATCCCTCTGATCCTCCACACTGCCAAGAGCCTTACCATTAATACTATATTCTGCCATCATATTTGACTTAGCAAAATGAACCACTTCACACTTATCTGGGTTGAACTCCATCTGCCACTACTCAGCCCAGTTTGGCATCCTATCAATGTCCTGCTGTAACCTCTGACAGCTCTCCACACTATCCACAACACACCCAACCTGTACATACTTAAAACATAAGACCATTAAGACAAAGGAGCTGAATTAAGTCATTCTGCCCTTGGGCCATGGCTGATTAATTTCCCTCTCAACTCCATTCTCCTGCCCTCTCCCTGTAATTTCTTATGCCCTTACTAATCAAGAACCTATCAACCACCAAAAACCTACATAACTGGCATTCTCAGGTGGTCTCCTATTGAGGTCTGAGCCTGCTTAGCATCCAAGATCAGACAAGATGGGGCATTTTTAGGCTAGTTTGGCCGTAGGCAAGATACTTCAAGGATGTAACTGCCAATATCTTACCAGATTTCTAATGAATAAAGGCATTGAACTGAAATCCGTTCCTCACAACTTGCCCAAGTTACATAAATATATTGGGAAGGATATACTAGAATTCCCTTCTTAACACCATTCTGTGAGTAATGTCAATGCAAGGACTTCAAAAGGATGAAGGCTTTGGTAAGGTGGTAAGAGTGGGCTCCCTCACCTCTGCCCCTCTGACCCTCAATGCAGGAGCCCCTCAGGCCTGTGTCCTAAGTCCCCTCCTTTACTCTCTGTATACCCATGACTGTGTCGCCCCCATAGCTCCAATCTGCTATTTAAATTTGCTGATAATACCACGTCGATTGTCCTTATTTCAAATAATAATGAGGTAGCCCACAGAGAAGAAGTCATCATCCTGACATAGTGGTTTCAAGAAAACAACTTCTCCCTCAATGTCGCAAAATCAAAGGAGCTGGTTGTGGTTTACAGGAGAAATGGAGTCAGGCTAACCCCTATTGACATCAATGGATCTGAGAGGGTGAACAGCTTTAAGTTCCTCAGCATACACATCACTGAAGATCTCACGTGGTCTGTACATACCAGCTGTGTGGTGAAAAAAGCACAACAGCACCTCTTTCACCTCAGACGGTTGAAGAAGTTTGGCATGAGTCCCCAAATCCTAAGGAATTTCTACAGGGGCACAATTGAGAGCATCCTGACTGGCTGCATTACTGCCTGGTAAGGGAACTATACTTCCCTCAATCGCAGGACCCTGCAGAGAGTGGTGCGGACAGTCCAGCGCATCTGTAGATGTGAACTTCCCACTATTCAGAACATTTACAAAGACGGGTGTGCAAAAAGGGCCCAAAGGATCATTGAGGACCCAAGTCACCCCAACCACAAACTGTTCCAGTGCTACCATCCGGGAAACAGTACCACAGCATTAAAGCCAGGACCAACAGGCTCCAGAGCAGCCATCAGACTGGTTAATTCACGTTAATACAATTGTATTTCTATGCTATATTGACTGTTAATTCACGCTAATACAATTGTATTTCTATGCTATATTGACTATTTATTATAAATTACTATAAATTGCACATTGCACATCTAGACAGAGACATAAAGATTTTTATTCCTCATGTATGTGAAAAATGTAAGAAATAAAGTCAATTCAATTGAATTCTGACACCGAATAGCACGAGGAATGAACAATATGTGTAGGCTTTCCACCATTGCCCATATCACACCCTCGTTATTGCTGACAACATGCTTCTCATTGTGGTGGTCTGATATGTCATGTTCTGCCTCCCAGAAGCACTTCTGAAATTATTAGCCTAGAACGCTATAAAACTTTGTGGAAATACAGAGGGATTTTTAATCTGATGTTGGGATGTCACCAGGATGTGTAGGCTAAAACTCTTGAAGCAGCATTACGAGTCTTGGCATATCATAGCCATCATTAATCTCTCTCTGTCTCAGCACTGACTCAGTATGACCATCTAAGGGCAGCTAATCAGCTCTCAGCCTATGAAAACTGAGCAGCACAGATGGCTGGTTAGATAAAAGCCTGAGAATTTAATCCTTATAAATGGAAGGTTCACATCTGAATAGGAAGTAGCCCTTCTCTATGAAGTTATTAGGGAACAGTTAAAATACCAGCTATCAAATACATCTTTTAGAAAGTTGGATGGTTCACCTTTCACCTGAAATGTCACAATAGCAAAGAACATGAAAAGCAAAGATTAATTGCAATAGAAAGCAAGGGGATCTGTTCAGACCGGAGGTGACTCGCTGCCCAGTGCAGTGACATGAGGAGCCTGCAGGTAGGGTAGCCAATGGAGGGTGTCTAACCTACAGAAGATGGTGGACAACACCCAAATGCATCGCAGGTAATGCCCTCCCATCCATAGCGTACATTTACATGCAGGAAAACAGCATCCATCACCAAAGACGGCCACCATACAGGCCATGCCCTTCTCTCACTAGTTCCTTCCGATGGGAGATAGGTCCCACGCCACCAGGTCCAGGAACAATTATCACCCTACAACCATCCGGCTCCTGAACAAGCATTATTTCTCTAAACTGATTTTTCGACTTACATCCTTTCTTTCAAGGATTCTTTACAATTCATCTTCTCAGCATTATATTTTGTTTGTACAGTTTGTTGTCTTTTGAACATCGATTGTTTGTTGGTCATTATTTATTTATAGTCTTTCATAAATTCTATTGTATTTCTTTTTTTCCCCATAAGTGCCTGCAGGAAAATGAATCTCAAGGTAGTATATGGTACCAAAGATATATTTTGATAATAAACTTACTTTGAACTTTAAACCTGGTAATAAAAAAATCTACATCTCTCACAATGATCCTTGAAGGTTAGTGTAGAGAGTGCAGGAATGGTAGGTTTAAAGAATCTATTGATGTTGTATTACTGTCACTAGGATGATATTTGTGTTGTGGATCATTTTAACAAAGAAGTTTATATGTTCTCCCTGTAACTATGTGGGTTTCTTCTAGGTGCTCCAGTTTCTCCCCACAGGCCGAAGACATACTGGTTAGTTGATCAATTGGTCATTGTAAATTGTCCTGCAATTCGGCTCGGGTCAAATAGGTGGCTTGTTGGATGGTGCAGCTCGTCGGGCCGGGAAGGCCTGTTCTGTGCTGTACCTCTAAATAAATAAATAAAGCAAGAATAAAGCTCGGCAGAGATTGCCAATGTCAGCTAGATCTGTCAGCGGAAAGCTGATCCATTTGAGCTCTGCGTATGCACATTGGCTCTCACGGCCCAAGCACGTGTTTTCCTGCACCATACAATTCGATTTCAAATTTAAAATTATTGCAACGGAAATCATGGACATTGATGCCCATTTCTCAAGGTTTGTCATTTTCCGAGACACAAGAGGTACTGCAGGTGCTGGAAACATAGAGCAATGCACACACTGTGCTGGAGGAGCTCTGCTGGTCAGCGAGCATCTGTGGACGGGAATAAGCAGAAGGGTCTCGGCCCAAAACGTAGACCATTTATTCCCATCCATAGATGCTGCCTGAAGTGCTGAGCTCCTCGAGCACATTACATGTATCGCTCACAAGTTTCTAGCTTCCTCCATGGGTCTACTGTTCCAACACGTGGAGGAGACTGGGCATGAGCAATAGGTGTAGGAGTAGGTCATTCAGCCCTTCGAGCCAGTTGCAACCGAGGGTGACACCTTCTCTGCAACTTTTGATGTAAGCCAATAAATAAAGTAGGTCATTTATGCATGAGCAACCACTTTCTGTCCATCAGAGGGCCTACCTGCACAAGCCTTCAAGGCTTTGATAACCGTAACTGATTCCTCCCACACGAGCAAACTCTCTCACATCCCAGGCTTGGCTGTTTCTGAATGGCAATTGTGTATATAAAGCTCATCAGTAAATAATTTTGGGGCAATGAGTTCTTGTTCAAAATGTCTACTGGCCTGACACTGTCTGCCTGTTTAATTCACCTTCTCAGGTACCATACTAGGCTCTTGTATTGATCAATAAAGACAGGGCCTGCACGCAGCTGAATTTCCTTGTTTGGTGATACTTTATTCACCAAATTCTAATTGCATAACCTCCCAATGAGGAAACAGTTTAAGGTGACATCAGTTTTTAGTTAGTCAAGGACGGTAGGTAATTTCTTCACTGACAATATCGGCATACCTTAGTTTGTCTACTCTGTGTCTGTGGGATAACTAATAATGTTGGCATGCCTGGATTTGTTAACACTGACCTCATTTCTAGTAGGCAATGTTGCTTTAAAAGTAAACAGATGATTCACTTCATGCAGTGGTTGGGGCGTGGAACACTTCTAGTTACTGCTTGACATCATTTTACCATAAAAGGAAAAGTATGGAAAGCATGCTACAGTTTACTCAAGCAAAGCTCTCCGCCTAGTATTTCGTAATGTGAAGTTAGATCTGCACCCTATTTTGCTTAAAAAGGCAAAATCCATCTTCTCTGAGTAATGTTAGACCTCAACATAAATCTCTACATCAGGCTAATAATGTCTAAAAGAAACCGGAACAAAAAGTGATCAATTGTGCAACGCGTTACAAAGGTTAACCCTCAAAATACTGTTCAAAAGGATTCTTCAGATTGCTCTCATCTATGAAAGAATGATGGTCTTGAACAAGTTACCTATTGTTGGAATCCTGTCCAATATCCCCTCTCCTTCCAGCTCACCTGTGTTTCCATTGCGACCTAGCTGATTTGATTAGGGTAATGACATGGTGGGCAAAAGACCTTTTTCTATGCTATACAACTTCAGCTCTTTTCTACTGGATTTCCAGTTCAAAGCTCAAAGTAAGGTTATTAGCAAACAACATATATGATACCTTGATATTCATTTCCTTGCAGGCATTTACAGGAAAAAAAGAAATATGAGAGAATTTAACTAAAATCTATACAAATACTCATAAACACCAACATGGAAAGAAAGACAAAATGTGAAAATAAACATAGTACGGAGAACATGAGTTGTAAAGAGTCCTCGAAAGTGAGTCTGTAGGTAGTAGGGTCACTTCAGAGTAGGAGTGAATGAAGTTATCTACACCAGCTCAGGAGCCTGATGGTTGTGGGGTAATAGCCGTTCCTGAACCCGGTGGTGTGAGTTCCTAGGCTTCTGGGCAATGTTAGTAGTGAGAAGTGGTCATGGCCTGGATGGTGGTGGTCTTTCATGATGGATGCTGCTTTCTTGTGGCAGCGCTCCATGTAAATGTACTCAATGGTGGGGAGGGGTTTGCCCCCCATATCACCGCCCCTCCCATTTGCTGCCTCACAATTCGAATTTACTTCTCAAAATATGCCTCCTTTCCTTACATTAGCCACACCCAAAAACAACAATGGGGAGGGCATTAGCCTTCTTGCCCTTAACGTTCCCTGCCCCCATTCTCTACCCTGCATTGTGTTTTATTGGTACTATATGAAGTTGTTCCAAATATTGTTTAAGAATGTTGAATAGGGTTTACTCTCAGTAAATGCCTCACTCAGTATGAAATGTGGACAAATGAAAACTCCAAGCTTTTCTCTTCTCTAGTTAGTTTTCATTGCCTGGTCCCGGTGCATTCCCCTAAAACACTACTTAAAGAGATATTCATATGAGAGTCAGATTAGGGCTCTTTAGGGCAGACATTTACACAGACAACATTAGTTTTTATTTGAGGTTTACTTGTACACTAGAATAAAAAGAGCAAGTTTTGGGATTACTCAGAACATCAGCCAGTGTCTGTGGACGAGAAAAAAAGCATTGACGTTTCTATCTGGTGACTTTACATTTCTTTCCTTATTTAGGTATCTAGTCTAAATTCCTCAGCTGCAGTGCTGGGATTTGAGGTTGCAACTCTCAATCATTAATCTAGGTTTTGGATTGCTTCAGTAACATAACCAACATGCCTCTCTATCCTTTGGCTTTCTATTCTTCCTGTTGAGGTAATGACCATGACTTTACAGCCACGCTTTTGTAAAAATTCAGCCATACTCCAGTTGATGTTGGGAGATCTGACTTCCGAGGGCAACCCCCTGCTTGTACAGGAATATGTTCCCAACATCTCCCACTGAATGAAACTTCCACTTCTGTTCCTGGCATAAGATATCGGAATCTCTGTTAGTTTTCTTTCACTTAGCAATATTTAAAACGGAGGTTGGTAGGTCCTTGATTAACAGGGGCGTGAAAGGTTATGGGGAGAAGGCAGGAGAATGTGATCGAGAAGGACAATAAATCAGTCATGATTGAATAGCAGAATAGACACAATGTGCTGAATGACCAAATTCTGGTCCAATATCTTTAGGTATTATGGAAATAGATACTTCATGTACTTTGCAACACCTGAGGCTGTCTGTAGACTTAAATAAAACTTACCTCATAGGGACTTTGCTGGGTCTGGTTCCTGTTACCTGGAGGTTAGAGCTGGAAGGAAGTTATTACAGCCCTCAGCTCAGGCTTCATGTTAAAAAAGTAGATTAGAGCACGTTAAATTCATCAGGGCCTCTACTGTGTAGTTAAATTGGGCTCTGCTACCTTTGGAAAGGTGCCATTGGTGCCTGCATTTTCTCAGATCACGGTAGGAACAGAGTGAGTCATTTCTCCATTTCATTCTCACTACCTGTTGGCTCGGAGATTTGCATCCATTGTGTCCTGATTACAGAAAGCACAGTCAATCAACGTCGTGCAGCCTGTATCTCACCAAATGGGTTTTGAATTGGTCGTGTTAGGGCACCATGGTAGCGTAGTGGTTAGCGTGTCAGGATGTCAAAGTTCAGAGTTCAATTCCGGCGTCCTCTGTACATTCTTCCCAAGAGCGCATGGGTTTCCTCCAGATGCTCCGGTTTCCTCCCACATTCCAAAAAATGTTCCGGTGAATTGGGCATTGTAAATTGCCCTGTGATTAAGCTAGGGTTAGGTAGCTGGGTTGCTAACAGCGCAGCTCAAAGAGCCGGTGGGGCCTGCTCAGTGCTCTAGCTCTAAATAAGTGAAATAAATAAATAACTGCACCTAATCAGCCAATCACGTGGCAGCAACTCAATTCATAAACACCTGTAGGCATGGTTCAGTTGTTGTTCAAACCAAACATCAGAAAGGGAAAGAAATGTGATCCAAGTCACTTTGACCTTGGAATGATTGTTGATGTCAAATGGGATGGTTTGACTATTTCAGAATCTGCTGATCTCCTGGGATTTTCACGCACAACAGTCTCTAGGGCACAAAAAACACATAGAAAGACATCCAGTGAGCGGCAGTTCTGTGGGTGAAAACACCTTGTTAATGAGAAAGGTCAAAGGAGAATGGCTAGACTGGTTCAAGCCGACAGGAAGGTGACAGTAACTCAAATAACCACATGTTACAACAGTAGTGTGCAGAAGAGCATCTCTGAATGCATAATACACCAAACCTTGAGGTGGATGGGCTACAGCAGCAGAAGACCACAAACATACACTTAGTGGCTATGTTATTAGGTACAGGAAGTAGCCATCAAGCACCCATACACTATCTCCATCTGATACACCCCCACATTCACATCTACTCGCCCGAGATTGTCCTACTGATCCTCAACCTGGGCGCAATTACTGGTAGCCAATTCACCTACCAAAATGCATGTTTTTGGTACGTGGGTGAAAACTGGACCACCATGGAGACACAGGAAGAAGATGCAAACAGCACCAGTGATCAGGACCGAACCCAGTGTGAGGCAACAACACCTCATGTGGCACCATCCGCATCACCCACGATGATTAATAGCAAGAGATCCATTGCCAATGATAGACTGAGATGTGAAAGGTTTAATATCTGCTGATATTCATATCCTGTGGCAATGCTTGGTTAAAAATTCCAGGAAAAGCCTCCTCAGAGCAGAATACAACAAACATTTCTTAGACCCAGTCCAGCTTCCAGGGAGAGCACTGTTTTTGATTTATTATAATGACATGTATCAAGATACAGTAAAAGCTTGTCTTAAATATACTGTTCATACAGATCAAATCAAAGATCAAAACTTCCGGTAAGATGGCGGCACATTTGATCACAGCAGCCTCTAGAGGGTCAACCAAAACTATTATTGTCCTTTTTAAACATATTTTTTTACCATCACAAGATCCTGTTAGACATTAATAACTTAAAGCACTGCAGGTCTAGCCTATCATCAAGTGTCTCGCTGGCAGAGAAATGAAGAAGCTGGACTTGGTGTGGATCATGTTGCTGCCTACATCGGAGAGGCATCAAGGGAGTCGTTGCAAACGGGGGCGGGCACTCTAACAGCGAGCGATCGCCCCAGTCACTTTTCTTGGGATCTCAATACCCTGTTGGACATTGTTAATGTGGAATGCTGCAAGTTCAATTCACTGGTTTGTTGGTGGATGGAGGGGGAGCTGCATGGCTTCAGTCCTGGCGAGGACTATGCCTTAAGCTGCGGTGTTGCCTGTTTACAGCTGCCCAGGAGAGAGGCATCGGAGTCAGTGTGCTCCACAGGAGACAGTGTGGCATGGCGCCCAAACTGGAGTCAGTGCTGCCCCCTAGTGTTCACTTGGCAGAAGACAAGATGTATTGTGTGCAACTGCAGACTGCTACATTTATGGCAGGGTTTTGGACTATATATTTTTGTGTAACTGGATTTCACTGATATCCTATCTAGTGTTTGCTATCTTATATGTGCTATATGTGCTTTGTGCTGTGTGTGACTGTTTGTACTGTGTTTCGTACCTTGGCCCCAGAGTGACATTTTTTCATTTGGCTGTATTCATGGGTATTCATGTGTGGTTGAATGACAATTAAACTTGAACAGCAACTTGATTACACAGTGCATCGAAGTAAAAATGCAGAACAAAATGTAAAAGCTACCGAAAAAGTGCATGCAGGTCAACGATAAAGCACAAGATCTTAACAGGGTGGATTGTGAGGCCAAGAATCTATCGTATACAAGACTCTGATAATATGGGATAAAAGCTGTTCCCGAGTCTGGTAGTAGGTGCTTTGAGGCTTTTGTATGTTCTGTCTGATAGGAGAGGGGAGAAGGGAGAATGCCCAGGGTGGCCCGAATGAAGGGTCTCAGCCCGAAATGTCGACCATTTATTCCCCTCCATAAATGCAGCCTGACCTGCTGAGTTCCTCCAGCACTTTGTTGTGTTGCATAGCACTTCAGGAGGGGAGAGTGAGAAAATGACTCAAAAGAAATTTGTAGATTTTCAGAGCTGATTGTTTCAGTGTTCTTCCACCCTGAGGTAAAAGCAGCTCAGCTCTATAAAACTGAGTAGACAAATATCGATAAAGTAATTGCATGAGATCTTACTTTCTCTAATTCTCAACCTATTAAAGGTTTCATGTGGGGGGGAGGGTTGTCTCTGGTGCCACCATAACTTTAGCAGCCTAATTGTGTACGGAATGCTTATTGTAGTAAGCTGCTGGGATGGCAGTGCAGGAGTAGAAATCAGAAAACATCCAGCCTTAAACTTGTTCTCCCGTGTAAGCAGGTTTGGTCAGTTACAGAAACTCTGGTTTCCTACCGTTCTAGTATCAGTTTGTGTAGTCAAGCAACGCTTAATGAGTAGGGACTGGACACAAAGTCCCATTTGCTGTAAACAAAATTACAAGAGATTGTACATCCTGAAGCATTCATAGCTACAAAAGAAACACAGCTTGAAGGAAAATAGTACAAAGCCCTAATGCCTCCTTATATTATTAGTGTCTACTAATTCTGAGTGGTTCTACAATCAAAATGACATATTTCTTGATCATTTTATTATTCTTTAATCGATAATTCCAAAGGGTATACTGAATTAAAGGCAGCTAGTTATGTCTTCAAGACGGATCAATAAAGAATTCTATAGATTTGATTAAAACAGCAAATTGATACATTAGGATAGTACTTCCTAATGTATTATTACAATAATTATCGTTAATGATTAGATCATCCAGATGATTCATGAACACGATTACAGGTTTGAATGGCTTATCATATGAAGAGCGTTTGATGGCTCTGGGCCTGTATTCACTGGAATTCAGAAGAATGAGGGATGACCTCATTGAAACCTGTCAAATGGTGAAAGGACTAGATAGAGTGGATGTGGAGAGGATGTTTCATATGGTGGGAGAGTCTAGGACCAGAGGATGCAGCCTCAGAATAAGGGAGCATCCTTTTAGAACGGAGATGAGAAGGAATTTCTTTAGCCAGAGAGTGGTGAATCTATGGAATTTGCTGCCACAGGCAGGTGTGGAAGCCAAGTCTGTATGTATATTTAAGGCAGAGGTTAATAGATCCATGATTAGTCAGGGCATAAAGGGATACGGGGAGAAGGCAGGAGATTACGTCTGAGAGTCAGAGGAAAAAGGGATCAGCCATGACGAAATGGCAGAGCAGACTCAATGGGCCAAATGGCTTAATTCTTTCCTGTATCTTATGGTCTCATAAAGTAAAGGATGCTCAGTTCTTAACTCTACCTATGACTGTCTGTCTAGATGAGTCATATCAGACTCCATTACATTCACAAGGTCTGCTTATTTAAAATTAAGATCTACTGTCGTAAAAACTTAAACAACATCAGAGAAGTGCAGACTTGATAGGACTAACCTAGACATGTTTCTGATTAAAAACTCTTCTTTTGAGCTGGCTAAGTTCCACGGCACTCCTGGTGCAATTACCTCTAATGCCTGGTTCATAATGTCTCTTCACAAAGAAGGCCATTTATAGAAAGACATTAAATGGCGTAACTAATACAAAAACCCTAGTTAATGCATCAGATAAATTGGGAAAATAAAGCACAAAGTCAATTTATTGGAAAAAGTAATTTAACTGGACTGCAAACCTCTCATTATCAGAACTAAATCATTCTCTCTCTCTCTCTCTCTCATATCTATCTTTCTCTCTTTCATTCTCTCTTTCTCTCTCTTTCTCTCTCTCTCCCCCTTCCCCTCTCTCTCTCTCCCTCCACCCCGCACTCTCTCTGCCTCTCCCTCTCCCTCCCCCTTTGCCTCGCTCTCAAATGTGTTTACAAGCATCATGTTGCTGATAAGGTCTACTATTTTTGAAGTATTTTGGCTTTTGGATTTCACACTTCAGGAAGGATGTATTGTCCTTGGAAAGGGTGTAAAAAGGATTTATTAGAATTATACTTGGTTGAGTAGAATAAAACTATCATCATATGTTTTATATACTTGGATTTAGAAGATCTGGACCTTCTTATAGTGATTGAGAAATACAAAATAGTAGAGAGACAAACTGAGTATCAAACAAAAGTGTACAACCTTAAAAGAAGGACTAACTTGTTTCAGAGCACTGTTTGAAGTCCATCTCTCCTCTCCACATTAGCTTAAAAGACTTCCTAATGTTTATAGAGTGCACAAATTAAAACATTTGTTAACACTAATGAGTTTTCAGTATTATGTTATTTTTTTCCTGATCTCTGTCATGTATACTCCAGTAAATCTTTTGGAAAGAAACGTATGCAGATATAAGATTTTTCATAGGATCATCTGTTGACATGGAAGCTCATGCTGATATAATTATGCTAAAGCTCGGAAGGAACAGCCGGACTAAATGATCTGTTTGTACCTTCAGTGTATATAATATGGTGGGAGTGAATGCTGAGCACCAGGAGAACTGGCTCTCCCAGTAATCACTAAACATATCACATGCTTGCTATGTGTCTAACATGTGTTTAATGCAATCCTTCAGAAGCCGCCACTCTTCAAATTCCTGTAAAAGCCCCTTCTTCAATTACATGTTTAAATTATCCGACCTTCTTGTGTTGAAGGGAGTAATTAGGTGCTAGTGGCAACAGTGAAGTGTGACATACCAGCTTCATCTCTGGTCCTTGTGGCTTTCAGCAGGATATCACTTTTCCCTGCACTCTGTGACTGACTGAACATTGGCAGCCCAGCTATATACAGCATTGACAGAAGTTCTGAACTTTCCTGATACTTCCTCTCCACACCTTGTGGCACATCAGGCGGCAATCTTGCTGTTTCTCTTACATTTTACGAGGCCAAGTTGCTAGCTCAATATTCAACCCAGCACGGATGGAAAACGGGCAAGGAGCTGGCCGGATATGAACCCGGGACCACTCACCTCGTCATCCAGTGCTGATGCCACGACACCACCTGATAACTAAATTCCACTAAATAGCCACTTAACAGTTACACCAGCAAATCATTAAATGGCTGTTTACTGAGGATTTAGAATGAGGATTAAAAACCCCGTGAATTTTTCAGTAATTTAAGATTCAGCTCTTAAATGAGTAAAAAAACACACACAAGGTTTTTATCCTCACTTCTCCTTGCCTGTTTGGACCTCTCTCTCCTGAACACACTGACTCTTTTGTTTTGACCTTTGTCTGATTCAGCCAAATAGTATCCCGGTTCAGGATCCAAACCCACACTCATACTGACAGAAGTCCCTGAAAAATGATAAGGAGGTGGAAACAAGACCAGCTGCACTTTCCCAGATATTATTTCGACTGATTCAGCACAACCCAGGCTTGAAGCTGGAACTCTGTGGCTTGCACTCATTTTAGAAAGTATGTTAACCCAAGCAGGCAAGCTTTTAGGAAATGGAGTAAAAACTAAAATGGTGGATATCCAGAATGAAAACAGGAAGTGCCCAAAGCACCCAGCGGGTCAGGCGGCATCCACGGGCCAAGAATCTGAATCTGTGCCTCACATTAAGGACACCTTATCAGAATTGGAAAAGTGAGAAGTTTGTTTTAAGTTGCAGAGCAAGGGAGCAACGAAAAATCAAAGACAATGTCTGTGATACCATGGAGACCAAAGTCACCATGGTAACAATTTTAGGAATGTCCATTTTCCATAAGCAACATCTCAGTGAATTTTAGTAGGAAGTAAGAATAACATTACTCTGTTGATTAGTTATATTCTTCCAGGTGTTCACATTTTCATTTCCGGTTTAAACTAATAATTTTCCATGAAATTTGGCCAATAATGCAAATAATGGAACTTCAGTAGAAACCTTGGGCTTGATCCACAGATTCACCATATTGTGCCCTACAGTGGCATGTCACAGAAAGATTACAGAATGAGAGCCAAATTCAGTATTTTGTTTGCTGTTATTTACGAAACAGACTGAGAAGACAAAGAGCATTACCAGAATTCAGAACAAACCTTTTTACCCATCAGTCCACATTAGATGGAACCTAAGTCACAGGTTCAAAGTTCAAATTAATGTCCTTATACTGTATAATAAGGATGACTAAAGTCAGATTTCTATGTATATGCTGATGTTTACTGAATTTGTCTCTAGATCAGGGGTTCCCAACCTGGAGTCCATGGCATAAAAAAGGTTGGGGAAACCTGTTCCAGATGTTTTTTGATGATTCTTGAAGGGCTTTTTGAAAACATTCTTTCCTTCCACTATGCTACCTAATTCTCATAATTACATTTTGAAAATTTTCAGTACTGAGTTGCTACACTTCAATTTTCTCTTCATAATTAATTACTGGAAAAATTAATTTCATCACTCTGTGTATGCTCTATGATTTGCACATTGGATAAAGGTCTGAAATCCTCTGACTTGTCCTTCAGACTGTAGATAAGCCATTGCTCTACCCATCACAGTATTCAATGCAGGCACAATCACGGCCACAAAACTTGTTTCCTGCTATTCAATGGAATTGTGGATTGGAGGACCAGTAACCTTATTCCACAGAGCTGTCCAAATGTAGTTGGTTTGGCGATGTCAGAAGCACTGATGAGGTGATCTGCCAGACTTGTCTGCCCTGATTTAGCTGCCAGTGCCCTCTAGTGGCTACAATTTAATTAAACTCATGGCAGGCAGTGGACTCCCAGTCACATTTATACTTCTAGGTCATAGAAGCAGGCCCTTTGGCCCATTTAGTTTGTGCCAAACTCTTATTCTGCCTATTCCCATGGACCCACACCTGGACCATAGACCTCAATACTACTCCCATCCACATAGTTATCCAAACTTCTCTTAAATCAAACTTGCACCCACCAATTTTGCAGCAGCTCGTTCCACTCTCAAGCCATCCTCTGAGCAAACAAGTTCCTCCTCAGGTTCCCCATAAATATTTCAGCTTTCACTGTAAACTTATGAGCTCTAGTTCTAGTGTCACCTAACCTCAGTGGAAAAAGTGGAATACCCCTCATAACCTTGGAAAGCTCTATGGAATCTCCCCTCATTTTCCTATGCTCCAGACAATAAAGTCTTAACCTATTCAACTTTTCCTTATAACTCAGGTCCTCAAGTCCAGCAGCATCCTTATGAATTTTCTCTGCATTCTTCATAGTGCAGTGCAAGCAATTTACTGATTCACAACTCAGTCCTTAAGATTAATCCTGTTTTAACTTTCTATTAACAATGCTCCCATTTGTATGGGAGGGCAGAAGGAAGATAATCCAGCAAATTATGTTCTGAGTATATTTTCCAAGTGATGCAATATAGGCACAAATGGATTCTGTTTTTACAGATTGTCTGTAAATCAATTTTGTCCATAAAGCAAAAAATACACAAAAAATTCACCCAATATGGTAAGCACTATATTGTAATAATTGGCATCAAAAGCACATAAGACTGATAAGAAAGAACAATTATTGAAAGTGTAGATAGAGAGGACACTAGCCCTGCCATTCATACGAATGACATATGTCAGACTTCTGAATTTAATAACATTAGGGGAACTCGTTCATTTGTAAGGGGTGTCCATAAGCCAGGTGTTTATAACCAGCAATGCACAGAAAATGCTGGAGGAACTCAGTAGGCCAGGCAGCATCTAAGGAAAAAAGTACGGTTGACGATTCGGGCCGAGAAACCTTCGGCAGGACCCTTTGACAATTCTGCTGAAGGGTCTGGGCCTGAAACGTTCACTGTACTTTTATCCATAGATGCTGCCTGGCCTGCTGAGTTCCTCCAGAATTTTGTGTGTGTTGCTTGGATTTCCATTACCTGCAGATTCTCTCTTGCTTGTGCTTTATAACCCGGGATAGGTCAGGTATTTATAAGCCAGGATATTTATAACCACCTTTTAATTCAGGCGTCACCCCCCCCCTTCTCTCTCAGCCGAAATGGCAACTGTTTATTCATTTCCATTGATGCCGCCTGGCCTGCTGAGTTCCTCCTACATTTTGTGTGTGTGTGTGTTGCTTTGGATCTCCAGCGTATGCAGATCTTCTCATGCCCGAGGTAGTCTGCACGATGTAGTTGCCTGTGTTCTGAGTCTGACCTGTTTTCAGGGAACAAATTTAGGGTATAACAGAGCACATGCAGAGCTGCTCAAAAAGAATGAAGAATCTTCATGAGCAAAATGGTCGTCCCAGTGATGAAGAATAAAATATTTCCAGCAGCTGCCAGGGCTCAGTGAGAAATTACACGGACAAAGCGATATCAACTCACAGGATAACGTTCCATGCTCCTGGAGGCCGCGTAGATTTATCTTTGCAAATAACATTATATGAAATGGCAGGGGAAAGCAACTGGTTCAGTGGCAGAAGGGTTAACTTAGCAAGCATTGTACAATCAAAGTTACTCACATCAGAGGCTCTCTTCTCTGCAAGTTCCAGCTTTCCCTGAGCTTCCCGCAAGGATTCAGAGTATTTGTCCACCTCCTCTTCAGTGGCTTTTTGCTTTCTTTGCAAATTCGCGACCTCTTCTTCCAGCTGAAGAATCAACAGAGGACATATTAATCAACACACCATCAGGTGACACATTAATCAGCAGGAAAGTTGAAACAACTGAACAAATGAAGTGAAGGAGTACAACTGCTTTTAATCAATATTTTGGAGTTAAATGCCAATTACAACATATAAAAAGGTTTAAGTTTCCCAGTAGGGCTTCAAGAGTTTGCAGATGCTGGAATCCAGAGGAACACATTGAACACAAGAGATTCTGCAGATGCTGGAAATCCAGAGCGACACACACAAAATGCTAGAGGAATGCAGTAGATTAGGCACCATCAATAGAAAGGAATAAAGAATTGATGCTTTGGGCCAAGATCCTTCATTGGGACTGGGTGGAACACATTAAAAGCTGGAGGAACTCAGTTGGTCAAGCAGAACCTATAGAGAGATATAGACAGTCAATATTTTGAGTCAAGACTTGAAATGAGGGCGAAGGGTCTCGACCCAAAACATCAACTGTCCATATCCCTCCACTGATGCTGCCTGACCCATTGAAAGCCATCTGTTTTTTTTTTGTGCTGCTTAAGTGCTCCACTGCTACTTTTCTAAAATATTGTCTTGAAGGTATTGCTCGATACCCTATGGTTTAATATCAAACCAGACGTCAGATATCAGAGGTCTCAATGGCTGTGAGCTATGAAAAGTAACTTTATCATGTAGGTGATGTTTACAGAAAGTTGCAAATAGAATAATACCTGGTCAAGATTCACTACATACTGAACAGAGTGACAGGAGAGAAAATGGAAAGAAAATATTCCAGTTAATCTGGAGTTAAAGGATTATTTGTCCTCAAAAATCTTGAGAGGAAATGCATTAAATAGAACCAGGGGAAAGGATGTAGGGAGAATTAGCTAAAACCAGCTAGATTAGAAAACAACGCCAATTTAGTTCCTCAGTAGTTAGGATTGTATCAAAGATTATATTATCACCTAGCTAGGAGTTTAGAAATTGTAACTGGGACTTCATTTTTCCAGTCTTCTGTGGACGCCACAAATCCCTATAATGTTTTCTTCTCGGGTAACCCCAGACTTTCATTTTGAGACCAACAAAAAAAACTTTAAAAGGTAACAAAGTGTTTCACAATGTAAGACAGTAAACTACTTAATTAGATTGACTCAGATAGGAGTCACCTTTAGCGGTATTAAGGAGGCATCTTTTACTGAGCCCCAATGACAACAAGGAGTCGCAGTTCCCAAACTAAACACAGCAGACTCTGCAGATGCTGGAAACCTGGAGCAGCACGCACAAAATGCTGGAGGAACTCGGAAAGTCAACGCAAAATCCTGGTTAAACCTGCTGAGTTCCTCCAGCATGTGGCGTGTGGTGCAGTTTCCATCCCGTACTACCGATATTTTAGTCAAACGGGAGCGAGGGAGTTGCAAACAATGACATATACTGTAACCCCAATTTAAATTATAAAGTCATCCGGAGAATGGACACTACGTCAGGTCTGGGGGTATCGACTGTGCCTCTGCACCCTTCGGTACACTTAGAATGACACCCCACCTGTTTACACCTGTCTTCGGCTGCCTTCTTCTCAAATTCTGCCTGATCAGCCTTGTCCATGGCATTTTCTTTGTCCAGTTTCAACATCTGCATCTTCTTCTTGAGGGCATCCATGGTGCTGCTGACTCTTTGTTAGAAGTTGCTTGACTTTAGACTGGAGGAGAAACGTCTTCGGCTCTCGCTGGACGAAGGAGCTGTGCTCTGGACCCAAGCTAGACTGAGGACTCCCGGCGTGGCTCTGCGGGAGAAATAGAATATTTGCGTTTGGTATGGAGGTGGGGGTAGGCAGGATTTCCGGAAGAACAAAAAAAAAGACAGAAATGGAATGGCTTTTTAGGGAAGGCAGAGAAAGCGGGATGGTGAGTGTGAGAGGGGCGGTGCTGGCGCGTTGCTGGGACGGATTGTGGGCAGCAGGCGAGCTGGCCGTCTTTGGGAGTGTGAGTCAGCCTCAACCAGCGAGAGAGAGAGAGAGAGAGAGATAAATAGATAAGAGAGATATGGGAGAGGGGGAGAGAGAGAAAAAACGAGAAAGAGAGGGAGAGGGAGTGGAATGCGCTCGTTTCTCTCTATTCAAATTCATGGCCACAGTCAGCCCCACGGTTCAGACGGAGGGCGAAAATCTGTCTAACGGAGAACGTGGGTGCTGGACTGTCCAGCACCAACAAATGAACCACCTTCGAAACCGAACTGCCTCACTTCTATTTCATCCATTTCTTAATTGAATACTTTTTAAACATACGAAGTTTTCGGTCCATTGGGGTTGTATTTGTGCGTTTGATGGATGCATGTCTCTTGTTGAGATTGTAATCCGCACAGTGTCATAGAGCACTACAGCGGAGAAACAGGCCCTTCAGCCCATCTAGTCCGTGCCGGCCTGTTGTTCTGCCTAGTCAATCGACCCACACCTGGATCATAGCCCTCCACAACCATCCATGTACTTATCCAAATTTCTCCTAGGTGTTGCAATCAAACCTGCGTCCACCACTTTCGCTGGCTGCTCGCTCCACACTTGCATCATCCTCTGAGTGAAAGTTCCCCCTCAGTTTCCTCTTAAATCTTTTGCCTTTCACCCTTGACCTATGAACCCAGTTCTAGTTTCAGCCAGCCTCAGCAGAAAAAGCCTGCCTGCTTTGACCCTAACCATCTATCATCATCATCATCTATCTATGCCCTCATAATTTGTATACCTCTTCTCCTCCCCTATTCTAACTTTGCCAGATCCTCAAGTCCCAGCAACATCCTTGTAAGTTTACTCAGTTTCAGATAATCTTACCAGAGAGGAAGGGGGCTTCCAGCCCATCTGGTCTGTCAGCAGGAACATATTTCTGATTCAGATTAGTTTATTGTCATGTGCACTGAAATTCCATGTTTGCCTGCAGCTCACAGAGTAACAATATGTGTAGCAAGAATAAATATAGGAACCAGCACTGAAACGACAATAGAATGGTGCAAAGTATAATAGCCAATATTTTGCCCCATTCCTGCTGGTTCCTTCCCCTGCCTCCCTGTGACCTGTTCGATTTCACAGCGCCATCAAATCCTCTCACTTCTCCTGCCACCTTCCTGTGCTTGGAATGGGTTGCAGGAACCAAATGCCCTGCTGAGCACTTTGATAGTTTGGTATACCTCTGTCAAATCTCCACTCATTCCCCTACGCTCCAGGGACACTTGGGGAGGGGAATCTGTCAGCAGTGGTGCTACCATGTACCTGTTGACCTTTGTCTTCCCAGTCGGCGAGAGAGTCTGTGAATTTTGTTAATCCTGCCCATGTATTCCGAGAATGCTGTGACACAAACCCGCTCAGTCACTCAGAATCAGGCTGATTGCCACTGACATATATTGTGAAATCTGTCATTGGAAGCAGGACTGTACAGGCATAACAAATTACCATAAGTTACATCATAAATGGATATAAACGTTTTGTGGAAGAGGAATAGTGAGGACGTGTTCATGGGTTCATGGACCATTCAGAAGTCTGAAGGCAGAGGGAAAGAAACAGGTCCAAAAACATTGGGTTGGGTCTTCAGGCCCAGCTCCAAGATTTAGAACCCGTATCTTCTGCCTGATGGTAGCAATGAGAGGAAGACATGTCCAGGAAGGTGAGGTTCCTTAATATTGAATGCCACCTTCCTGAGGCACCACATTTGGAAGATGTCCTCAGTGGTGGAGAGGCCTGACATTGATGGAGCAGTCCCACCCTACAATCCTCTGCAGCCTCTTGGGATCCTGTGCATTGGCATTAGACAGTGATGCAACCAGTGAATATTCTCCATCTGTAGAAATTTGCGAGAATCTTTGGTGACATAACAAGTTGCCTCAAACTCCTAATGAAGCAAAGCTGTTGTCATGCCTCCTTCGTAATTGCACCAATAGGTTGGGCCTAGGATATGTCCTCTGAGACGCTGATGCCCAGGAACTTGAAACAGCTCACCCCTTCCACTCAGTGAGGATTGGTATGCGTTCCCCCAACTTCCCCTTTCCTGAAATCCATAATCACCAACTGATCTTGGTGATCTCACTCACTAACCAGTCTGACAAGACCCATATCTGTCACCCACAACCAGATCAGCCACCTGTTTCTCCAATTCACTAACCAGTCCAGCATCATCTGGTTTTCCACTAACTAACTAACTAACCAACAAAGCATCATCACTTGCTCACATCCTAATCTGGCATCACCACAGCCACTTAGGTCATTTGATAAAAGCTACTAATGATCTCGCAGTTTATCGTTTACCTGTACTGCACTTTCTCTGTAGTTGTTACACTTTATTCTGCATTGTTATTGTTCGAACTCAATGCTTACTGTATAATGATCAGATGTGTATGATCAGTATGCAAGACAAGTTTTTGTCTGTATCTTGGTGACAATAATAAACCAATACAAAAACTACTTATTCTCTAACTAATCTAGCAGGTCACCATAGTGCAGCTCATTAACCAATCCCTAGCATCCTGCTGTCTATCATTCTATGATGATTATGAGGACACACAGTCCCCTTTTATTGTCAATTAGTAATGCATGCATTAAGAAATGACAAAGATGTTTTTCCAGAGTGATATCATGAAAGCACTTGACAAACTGACTTAAAAACTAACAAAAACCACATAATTATAACATATAGTTACAACAGTGCAAAGCAATGTCGTAATTTGATAAGAACAGACCATGGCACAGTAAAAGTCTCGAAGTCTCTCAAAAGTCCCATCATCTCACGCAGACGGTAAAACTCCAGCGCCACCAACTTGCCGATGCAGCATCCCGGAAGCATCCGACCACAGTCCAACTCCGAGTCTGTCCAAAAAACTCCGAGCCTCCGACCACCTATTCGACACCGAGCACCATCTCTGCCGAGCGTTTCAACCCTGGCCCCAGCAACAGGCGATACACAAAGCCGAGAATCTGAAGCCTTCGTCTTCGTCTTCATCTCTTGTCTAGTATTACCTCACTCATTAAGTAAATAGCCTGGCCCCTGCCTCCTGTTCACTCAATAACGATCTGGCCTAATCCCAGTCTCTCACAAATTAACTGGATTAACACACCACCACTCATTCACTCTCTAAACAATTGTTTATTCTCCTAACACACAGAAACTGGAATAATTGTACTTTTTCTTAAACCCTTTTTTGCACCAAAATAAATTTTTGCAGTCTTTGTTAATGTCCGGCTTTGGTCTGTTTAGGTCTGCTTAGGCAAGGAATGGGTCAGACCTCAGTTGGAGTATTGGGCCCCTTATCTAAGAAAGGGAAAGGGGAGGTTCATGAGAATAATCACAGGATTAAAAAGGTTAATATATGAGGAGCGGTTGATGGCTCCGGGTTTGGACTCGCTGGGGTTTAGAACTGATTGAAACCCTCATAAGAAGTGGCTTAAAGTGCGTAGAGAAGTGATGGGCATAATAGAAAGAGGAGGCTGGGGGCTAATTGAATGGTTGATCAGATTAACTCCCCGGGGGAAGAAACTTCTCAGATGCTGTGAAGTTTTTGTTTTAATGGCTCCATAGTGCTTACCATGAAGGTAGCTTTTGGAAAAGGCAGTTTACGGAGGGTGGGGGGGGGGAGGGGAGAAGTAGTGTTCACGAACTATGTAGCACAAACCTCAAAGAGAAAAATGGTGACATATTTATTTTTTCTTTATGCCAATTGAATCAGATTCGGAATCAGAATCGGGTTTAATATCACTGGCACACGCCATGAAATTTGTTACCTTTGCAGCAGCAGTACAATGCAATATATGATAATAAAGAAAAATACTGAATTACAGTAAATCTATATATTATAATACCTAAATTAATTAAGTAGTGCAAAAACAGAAACAAAAAAAGAAATGAGTAATATTCATCAGTTCAATATCCTTTCAGAAATCAGTTTGGCAGAGGGGAAGAAGCTCTTCCTGAATCACTGAGTGGTGCTTTCAGGCTTCTGTACCTCCTTCCTGATGCTAACAATGAGAAGAGGGCATATCTTGGGTGATGGTGGTCCTTAATGGCGGACACCGTCTTTTTGAAGCACTGCTCCTTGAAGATGTCTTGGATACTGCAGAGGCTCGTACCCATGATGGAGCTGACTAACTTGGAACTCTCTGCAGCTTACTTTGATCCTGTGCAGTAGTCCCCCCATACCAGACAGTGATGCAGCCAGTTAGATTACCCTCCATAGTACCTCTGTAGAAATTTAGAGTGTTTTAGGTGACACAAGAAATCTTCTCAAACTCCTGATTATTTATAGGTGCTGTCTTGCCTTCTTTATAGCTGCATAAAAATGTTGAGACCAGGTTAGGTTCTCAGAGATATTGACACCCAGGAACTTGAAATTGCTCACTCTTTCAACTTGTGATCCTTAATGCGAGTTTCCACTATGCACCCCATCGGGCTAAAGATGATCGAAGATGATCTGGGACTCAGGACAGCTGGCACTTACAGGATTCCCTGTGAATGCAGAGCAGCATATATTGGCCAGATGGGGCGCACGCTGGAAACACACATCAAAGAGCACAGAAGGTGTATCTTACCTTTCTTGCAATTAATCTATTTCCTTACCTTTCATAAATTTTAAAAACTCATAAGGCAAACCTAACAAATTTCTGTTAATTAACTGGCTTAAGCCAAAATGGGATTTAATTTTTCCAAAATAGTCTCAGTAGATTTAATTTAAATTAAGGTTGTAAATTGATTTTAATTAATGCTATCTACAACATGAGAATTTATTGATAATGTTGAATAGTAAAGTTACTAAAAACCATAAGCCAAAACAATATGAATAAAAATATAGTCTAAAATACAATTTTATACAAGACTTTGGAAAAACATTTTCTTACTAAGTGACATGATCAGGCTCAAATATAGGCCTAGCATGTCAAATTTGTGCTTGTTTTTGCTGCACAAATACTCAATTGTGGGTTGAACTTGAGATAAGTACACATGGATTTCATCTTCAACTGAAATGAGGTGATTTCTATCCTTGCTCTTGATGCTTATTAAACAAGAAAAAGCTTGCTCACACATGTAAGAAGTTGAAAACTGCAGCAAAATGTCCTATGAATGATAGGATACTCTTCTTCCACAGAAATCCAGAACGTGTCCAGGGTCAGGTCAATAAATCCCATCTTGAGTGCATGATCAGAGTGCAGCTCACACAGTTCTTCCTCTTCTCTCAAAGTCAGGTTCTCAGGCTGAGCAGAAGATTCAGAGAAAGGGCCCCTTACCCAGTCATACACTTGTGTTGAAAAGGCGGAAAAATATTGTTCAATTTTGTTCCACAGTTCTTCCAGGTAGTTTTCAATAAGACTCAAGACTTTCTGATATCCTTCCTTATTCTCAAGCCCAAGCAGCAGTGGAAACATTTCAAGGTTTCCTTTTGCAACATGATTTCTCCAAAGATTCAGTTTCCTTTTAAATCCAAGAATCTTGTCACTTGAAGTCAAAACATTTTCTCCAGGGCCTTGCAGAGACTTGTTCATCTGGTTCATATGATGAAAAATTCACATTCTCGAGTGAACTGGTCTTTGATTAGTAAAGTTGACCAATTTTGCAGCATCGTCTAGAACGTTTTTTTCATTTCATCTCCAAGAGTTTTTGATGTTCGCACATCTCGGTGAAGAAAGCAGTGTGTAGTGATAACGTCAGGATTTTCTTTTATTACAAGAGAAATGAAACCTCTCATGGAGCCAACCATTGATGGGGCACCATCAGTACAGATGCCAGCACAGTTTCTCCCAGACAGACCTTCTGTTTCCAGATATGAAGACAAAACATTAAATACATCTTGGCCTTTGTTTGTTTCAGGCAGCTTTTCGCAATAGGAAAAGTTTTCTCGAATTTCACCATCACTTACAAAATCTTACAAATGTTACAAGGTGGCATTGCTGAAATCTGTTGACTCATCAGCCTGGATAGAGGAGCTGCTGTTTTTCAGTTTATTACACAAATTCTCTTCAGCATCATGTTACAAGTCATCAATACGTCAACTTATCATACTGTTTGAGAGTGAAACTTTTTCAATTTCTCATACTGCATTTTGGCCAGCATTTTACCCACCATAATTTTATATGCTGGCATTATTAGGTTCTCACCAACTGTGTGACTTTTCCTTTTCTGGGTAATAAGTTGCTAAATAACTTGCTCCCTGAGTATTTTACTTACTGTGACTTTATTAACAAATGCTTTACTCTGTTTTGAGATTCCAATAGCCGTTTAAAATAATCAGCACTTTTATGTGTCATATGGCTGTGATTTGCAGTTAAATGCCTTTTCAATTTTGCTTCAGTCATCACTAAATTTGTAAGTTGTTTGCCACGGACTAGGCACAATGGAATAGGACAACTTGGATCACCAGTCCATGTAAAACCCATTGATATGTAGTTTTCTTTGTAAAGATGGATTTTTTGTGTCTGTTGTTGGACTTGTGCTGTGAAATGACTCAGAAGGTTGTGTTTATTCATCATTAACCTCATCAGAATTGTCTGTAGAACTAGGTCTAGAATTCTCCTCTTCCATCTCACACCTCCTCTTCAAAAATCACCACAATGAACCATCAGACATGTCTGTAACATCCTTTCTTTACAATGAAAATTTCTCTCAATTTTCTAATACACTGGGTGAGTTTCTTTGCTCCTATAAGTCAGTCAGTAGCACAAGGGGAAGTTGGGGGAGGGGGAGGCTGAAGTCACAATCCAAGTTGGCTGAGTCCATTCAATGCTCGGAAATCACACTTCACGCTCCCCATCAGCCTGCCGTCCTCCCCTCTGTGCAATACAGCACTCGCCAAATATCAACAGCCCCTCTACCTTGCATCAAATACTGAGAAAAGACTTAACCAGATAAACACGGTCCTACTGTGCACTGCCATACTGGGCTGAGAGACCTCTGATGAGATTGCCAATTGCGAATGAGGCTGCTCGGTCACTGCCCACCACTGCAAGTGCTAGCATTGTGCATTGCTCGAAGTTCAAAATCAGATTTTTAAAAAATAATCATCTCTCACAGAGCCCTAGGGTTCCACTGAACCCTGGTTGAGAAACTCTGCTGTAGAGACTGTTGTGTTTGGAAAACCTAGGAGATCAGCAGCTTCTGAGATACTCTGATCCCATCTGGCACCAACAATAATTCCATGGTCATAGCCATTCAGATCATGTTTTCCCCAATCTGATGTTTGCTCTGAACAACAACTGAAGCTCCTGACTATGTCTGCATGCTTTTATGCATTGAGTTGCTGCCACATGATTGGCTGATTAGATCTTTGCATTAATGAGTTATACAGGTGTATCTAATAAAGTGGCCACTGAATGTATGTTGTAAAAGCTGGCTTGAATGTGTGTCACATTCCAGAATACTCCTAAATTTGACTACTGAAGAATCAAACGATATTTTTATTGCAGGTGTTAAAAAGTCCCTTTCCAAATATTCCAAATATTTAAAACATTTGCATATTCCTTTTCAGAATTTCAGTATTCAGAATTTCACATTTTGTGTCATGCTGGCAATCTTGTATTTTCAGGGGGAACTTTTATAAAACAAATTCATTTGTGGCGTCCTTGTGCCATGGGTTTATGGAGTCATGAAAAACTAGAAATACCAAAGGTGTGACACATGATGAAAGACGAGAACCAGGAGATTGTTGCCATTCACGTCAAGAATCCAGACCCATTGTTGACTCGGCTCATGTATCAGGGAAGCTAGCCACAAATATTCTCCTGTTTTGTCTGATCTTTGTACAAACACACTTTTAATCACAGGTTTTAACTTTGACATTCGGAGGGTTATTAGTTAGTGATCCTTTTGTCACCAACAATTTACTAGCTCAGGGAGGTTCACAATATCTGCTCTGTTCTTAATGCATTAAAAATAGCATAAAGAAAATATCCTCAGAAAGCTTGTCAGAATGGACTTGAAATCCGAAACCCACTACGCATGACTGAAAGGAAGGAATTTAAAAATGTCACTGCAACTTTTTGGATCCAATAGAATCTTAAACAATTTCAATTATGTTTTATGGGCTGTTTTTTGGATTTGTTACCAAGCTGAAACTTAGAAGTTTTGTGGTGATTTAATGTGAATTTAAAATATCTTTACCCAGAGTTCCACTTATTCTATGTTGCCAAGTAACATTAAATCAACTGTTTACAAACGCTGCTAAATTAGGCACTTTCTACATTTAAGGACATTCATGGGAGCTGTTTATTAAATAGGCAGCATAATTTGTTTAACTAGTGCCAAAACAGATGAGATCTATTCCAATCCCTTAAATTTAATAAGTCTGATAAATAGACACAGGGACAGACAAGCAATCCAGAATAAACCTCAATAGCAATGGGTTTCATATGTCTTAGAGATTTTCTGTTATTGCAATAACTGTGGAATGCTAAAACTGACCTCAATAATTTCAAGTTAAGAAAGAGGAGTTGCAGTTTCTGTTTCTGATTCAGAATCTAACAATTCTAGCTGGAACTACATGAGTGAACATTGAGTCCAGCTCAAGAGTTCAGATAGGGTGAGGAAAAGATCTTAATTTGTCACATGTACATTGAAACACTGAAATATACCATAAAATGCATCATTTGTCTCATTGACCAACATGAGTTTGTGCTGGGGGCCATGTTTCTGGTGCCAACATAGCACGCCCACAGCTTACTAACCCTCACATCTTTGGAATGTGGGAGGAAACCAAAGTAACCAGAGGAAATCCATTTTGTCTCCATGCCTTAAAGGTCATTTATGCCTTCTCTCTCTCTCTCTCTCTCTCTCTCTCTCTCTGTGTGACTTGCTGAGTATTTCTAAGATTTTATTTTGCTGACATTTAAGGATGGCATTCCACCAATAAGCAGGATATTGGCACAAAAGAGGTCAGTGCTGTATGGCAGCAATGCACAATCCGCTGGTGGAACTCAGTGAGTTAAAGTGCAGGGTTTTCACCCAGAACAACGACACTCCAGTTCCCTCCTCAGATACTGCTCAACCCACAGAGTTCATCCAGTGTATATTGTATTGCTCCAGATCCCAGCCTCGTGTGTCCATATCGTTGAATGGCCTGTTGGGATTGCGACTGATTACTGCTTACTCACCCTCCAGTGAAAATATTAGTGTAGGGTGTGGTAGGGAAGTGAAGTCCTCAGAAATGGTTGAGATCATCTAGCCTATGGTTCGGACTAAGTATGGAAGATCTGTCACACACAGTAGTTAGGCAACAGTCTGATACAATTAATGCACACTCCATGCTACTGAGTATGTCTTTCTTGTGCCTTAGCGTGCTGGACAGGAATACTATAAACTCTTTATGGTCAGGCTAGTGATTATTAACCATCTTTCCAACTATAATCAGGTAAAGGGGGGGTAGTGGGGGAGCGGTTTGCATAGATAAGGACAATGGTTGGCATGGAGCTACTGGGTTGAAGGACTAGTTTCTGTGCCCACCACTCCATGACCCTTGCCATCTCCACCCTCCATGCAGCTATGAAATTGGTTTTTCTGTACTCTGAATGTCACTTGGAAGATGTTTGGAGAGGAAAAGAGAATCAAGTTACACTCTGGAGAAACTTCAATGATCATTAAGCATGGATCTGCAGGCTCCTATACCTTCTCCCTGATGGTAGTAATGGGAAGAAAGCATGTCCTGGATGGCAAGGGTCCTTAATGATGGGTACCACCTTCTTGAGGCACATCCTCTTGAAAATTCCTCAGATTCCTAGTGCCTGTGATAGAGCTGGCTGAGTCAACAACCCTCCACAGCCTCTTGCGACTCTGCGTGTTGGAGAATCCATACGATATGGTGGTGCAACCAGTCAGAATGCTCTCCATGATACATCTATAGAAATTCACTAGTGTCTTTGATGACAGACCAGATCTCCTCAAACTCCTACTGTAGTGGACCAGCTAATGTGCCTTCTTCATGATGACATCAATGTGTTGGGCCCAAGATGGATTCTCTGAGATATTGACACACAGGATCTTGAAGCTACTTGCCCTCTCCACTCCTGACTCCTCATTGAGGACGGTTGCACGTTCTCCTGACTTCCCCTTCCTGAATAGATCTGCACTACCACCACTAATCAAGTTAGCCATGTCCAAAGGGAGACAACTGTAATCTGGCCTAACAATCAGGAGGTACAGTGGATTCTGGTTAATTGGTTAATTGGGGAAGCCGCTTATTTGGGACAACCCTTAACGAACAAAAACAAATCGAGAAAATAGTCGGGATTGCCTTTGTTCATTTGGGTCACTATGCCACTTGGATGGACCGGAGACTGTTGCCAAATGGTTTCCAACTAGCGGCGGTCGTGTGTACTGGTATGGCTGTTCGGTGCTATACTGTGCTTGGAGCGAACAGTTGTTAAATAGCATCAGCTACATACGCTTGTGTTATGTTATCAATTCTGGCCACCACATGCCAATACAAAAAAGCAATTATTTGGGATAATTCTGTTTTTTTAATTTTGACTTAAAAAATTCAGACCTTAGCCAAGATGTCACAAAAAGATTTGACATTAGCCAAAAAAATTACTTGAGGTGACTGCACTGATTTTGTTCATTTACAGTCAATCAAAAGAACATGGCAGCATACACTGGATGAATTTCTCTGCGATAATAATTAGGAACTAATACACAGTTTTATAGTAGTAGTGGTAGTGTTCCAATTTGTTCTGTATTTTATTTAAATACATAACTTGCTACTCAGTTAAATGGTAACTGTTGTTTTTACACCTTTTTAAATATTTCCATGGAAGTTCGGCTGATTGGGGCAACACTCACAAAATTCTGGAGGAACTCAGTAGATGAGGCAGCATCTATGGAAATGAATAAACATTGAAGGGCTGAATGGCCTGCTCCTGCACTTATTGTCTATTGTCAACATTTCAGGCCGAGACCCTTGTACAGAACTGGAAGGAAAGGGGGAAGACACCAGAATAAAAAGATGAGGGAGGTGAAGGAGGATTAGGTAGAAGGTGATGGGTGAAGCCAGGGGGTGGGAAAAGTACAGTGTTGTAAAAGAAGGAATCTGATAGGAGAGGAGAGTGGAACAACGGAGAAAGGGACAGAGGAGGGGCACCAGGCGGAGGTGATAGGACAGTGAGAAGAAGAGTTAAGAGGCCAGAGTGGGGAATAGAAGAAGGTGGTGGGGCACAATTGCCAGAGGGAGAAATCGATGTTCATACCATCAGGTTGGTGGCTACCTAAATGGAATATGAGGTGTTTGCTCCTCTACCTTGAGAGCGGCAAAAGATGAGGGCATGGACTGACATGTCGGAAAGGGAATAGGGATAGGAATGCTTGGCCACTGGGAAATTGCACTTTTGGCAGGTGGAGCGGAGATGCTCGAAAAAATGGTGCCCCCAATTTATGGCAGGTCTCACCAATGTAGCGGAGGCCTCATCAGGAACACTGGACACAATAGCTGACTCCAGCAGACTTGCAGGCAAAGTGTTGCCTCATCAGGAAGGATTGTTTGGAGACCTGCGAGGAGGTGAATGGGCAGGTGCAGTACTTCTGTCACTTGCAGCGATATGTGCCAGGAGGGAGATTAGTGGGGAGGGATGAAGGGAATTATGGAGGGAGCAATTCCTGCAGAAGGAGGTGAATCGGGTGGGGGGAGATAAAGATGAGTTTGGTAGTAGGATCCCGCTTAAGATGGCGGAAGTTGTGGAGGCTCATGGTTGGTAGGTGAGGACAAGAGGAACTCTATCCTTGTTAAGGCAGTGGAAAGATAAGATGATCACAGATGTCTGGGAAATGGAGGAGATGTGATTGAGGGCAGCATCAATGGTGGAGGAAGGGAAGTCCTGTTCTTTGAAGGACAACACATCTCTGATGTCCTGGAATGGAAAGCCTCAACCTGGGAACAGATGCGGCGGAGACGAAGGAACTGAGAAAAGGGAAAAGCCATGGGAATCCGTAGGCTTTTTAAAAAGATGTCAGTAGACAGTTTGTCTGCAGAGATGGATGCATGAAGCAGCACCAATGTAGGGCAGGAAGACTTGGGGAGATTTACCAGGTAGGCTTGGAACATGGATTGTTCTACATAACCAACGGAAAGGGAGGCCTAGCTGGGCCCCATGCGGGTGTCCTTCAGTTTGCAGGAAGTGGGAAGAGTCAAAGGAGAAATTTGGTGAGGACCACTTCTGCCAAACAGAGGAGGGTGGTGGTGGAGGGAAGTGGTTGGGTCCTTTATTGAGAAAGAAGCAGAAAGCTTTAAGGTGTTTTTGATGGGGTTAGAGATGTATATGGACAGGATATCTATGATGTAAATGAGGTGACCTGGGCCAGGGAATTGAAAGTTGTTGAGGAGATTGAGAGCATGTGAAGTGTTGCAGATGTAGGTAGGAAGGGACTGAATCAAGGGGAGGGAATGGAGTCAAAGTATGTGACACGGATTCAGTGGGGCAGGGGCAGGCAGAAATAATGGGCCTACCCCTACAGTCAGGTTTGTGGATCTTGGGTAGGAGGTAGAAATTAGCAGTGCAGGGTAAGGGAACTATGAGTTTGGTAGCAGCGGATGGGAATTCTCCAGAGTTGATGAGGTTAGTGATGTTGTCAGAGATAATGTTCTGACAGTCCAGAGTAGGGTCCTTTCAAGGGGTATGTAAGAAGTGGTGTTTGGCCTCAGCAAGATATAGGTCAGTCTACCATGCTACAACAGCACCCCTTTGTCTGCGGGTTTGATGGTAAGGTTGGGATTGGTGTGGACAGAGTGGAGGACAGTGCGTTCAGAGGGCATAAGGTTCGAGGAAGAAAGAGGGGTGAAGTTCGGCCAGGTGATGTCTCATCTGCAATTAGAGATGAAAAGGTCCAGAGCAGGCAGAGAACCAGAGTATCCAAGAAGCGGAGGGAGGTTGGAGATGGGAGAAGGGGTCGCTGGTGCAGATTGGAGAATTCCTGCCAAAGAAGTGGGCTTGGTGACAGACAGAAGAAGAACTTGGTGTCGTGGTGAGAGCAAAGCTTGCCGAGGTGCGGGTGAAGACGAATCAACGTAAGGCCCTTGCTGAGGACAGAACTTTCCACCTCAGAAAGGGGAAGGAATGGTGAAGGCATGGCAGGGATTAGGGTGGGGGGGTGGGGGAGAGCTGCTGGCATCAGAGAGGGGGGAGGGTTGAGTTGTTCAGGGAAGGTAGGGTGGGATGAAGGTGGAGGCTCTGAGAACCCAAGAGGTAGAGGGGGAGGCTGAGAGACCCAACGCTGGAGGGTGGTGGTGGTGGTGGGGGGGGGGGGGAGCCAGGAGGCCCAGCGTCAGCAAGGAAGGTCTCAGCCTGAAGTTTAATTGAGGAAGTGTTTAATTGGGCCAAAATATACTGGTGCTGATGTGTCCCAATTAGCAGAATGCACAGTATCAGCAAAAACAATCATCAGGCCAACTGGTATCTCTGGAAGCAAAAGGACCATATTGATATTCATCAGAGGGCCACAAGTATTTGCCATCGTTACATTTTCTGTTTATGATAGTTCATGTAGAAGTGACTGTGCCCAGTTCTTGTAAAGATTAATTCTGCATTTTCACTTTGAGAACATTCTCTATAGCTAGTGTGGATTTGCTACTGGATTAATGGGACAGATTAAGGCCAAATTTAATAGCCTGGCATTCAGAAAGTACTATAGGCTCTCAATAACCGGAGAATTATGTATCAGCCCACAGTCAATAACTTTGATGGCCTTACACATTCATGCCAGTAGCATGACAATACCTTAATTTGCGGTGTGAACCTGGTAAGTCTTGCTAACAAAGCAAACTCTATACTTCCTCCCCAAAGCTGAAGGCTATCGGCAAACCTAAGTAGTTTCACAACCAAAACAAAGTCCTGTAGCTCAAAGGCAAAAGAGATCACAAATTACTGGAAGCCAAAGAGGTCAAACCAAGAGAAGGCGTAGAAGGTTGCATGGAGGGATGGATAGATGGATGGAAGAACAGGCTCAAGGAATATGGGCAGTAAGAAGTGTTTTGGGTTATCTGAGGCAAAAGATGGCCAAGATTTTTTTCTTTTGGTCTTGGACCTGTCACTCATAATCGTTGTACCATGACACTACAATAGCCAAACCGGGAAGAGGGATCTTGCTTGTTCATGGCACCCATGGTTGGGCAATAAAAAGAACAGTAAGCAGGCTGCAGTGAAGCCCACGGGGAATAGATGGGCCAAAGCAAGACCGTAGAACCTATTTGGCTTTCAGGTTTGCTAGCTGTCAAAGCTTGCAACATTTCCGAAGGAATCATAAAAAATATATATATTATTGACATCTAACCCGGAGTAGGATTCAAGATCAGATTTCCCAGGATATCAGGAGAATTGGTTGAGAACTCAAAAGCTATGTTGAGGTTTCACCTGCAATCTTGAGACTTCCCTTCTACTGAGAAATGGCAGCAATTCTGTACAATATACAGCTTTGTGAATCCACTAAAAAAAACAAAAATGTGTCTGGAAGAGGTTTTAAAAATTCTTGGAATTTAATACACATTTGATGGGAAGAAGTGCAGGTCTACGGGAAAAATTCCAGAAAAACTGACCAACTGTTCTCTCAATTGGGCTATACTAGGGATGATGGACTGAGTGACCTCCTATATATTATACAGTTTTATTACTTCCATTCCACTTCTTCTGTTTTCCAGTTCAATGCCGACTGTAAACCTGTCAAAGCAGTTTTCATATTTAAGCTTGGTAGATTTAAAGGTTCAGCACTCTTCAGGAATGTAGGTCCCTCCCTAACAGCAGGAGACATGGAGCAACTTTAGCTTCTCCTGTTCGGGCACAAGTTGCTGTTAAATCATAATCTGGCATTTTACTTGCCATTCAATTAGTCAGGCCATTGTGAGGCATGGAATGGAGCCATCCAGACCAGGAAATCCTAGATTTGATTTCCAGTCTCTGAAAATCCAGCTGGGTGGATCAAGTGACACAAGTAGCCTGAGTTTCCTTGGGTTAGGGTAGGAGGGGCTGGAAACATCTATTCTCATTTGCTAGTGAGGGGCTAGTAAGGGGGATCGAGTGACTCAGAGAGGAGAGAATTAATTTCAGCTTCAACATCCCTCAAACAAGATGTTGATATCAAACCCTCACCAGGGTAGAGCTTTCAACAGAGACTGATAGCTGAAGGGAACAAAAGGAATTGGTTTCAAGAAGTGTTCAAAGTGTAACTATTCCCCTTCAAAAGATGGCAGAGGATTTTCATCGTGCTAATGGAAAACCTTGAGTCAAAGACCAAGTCAGACAGAATGCCAAGAAGGGAGAGTTTGTTATCTATAACACGACTGTGTTGCTTTCTGCGCACCATAAAGTTCATGACCATTTATGGCAAACTACCTGCTCATTTGTTGTAACTGGGTTGCAGATGGAGATTACATCTACATTTAGCATCGATCTGCTCAGCAGCCAAACATGATGTAAGCTTCATAGCAGAGCTGCTGAAAAAACACTTAACTAAAATGGCATTTCAGTCTATTTTTTAAACAACATTGGCAAATGTAAATTAGATCAGAATTCACACCTTATTCTGCAGTGGTTTTTCTTTCACTAATAATTCAAGATGGTTGACTAATGCATTCTTGGACTTCAAATTTATTTCAATTTTTTAAAATGCAAGTAAACTTATACATAAATTGTAGATTTAATCCAACTAGAGAATGCTGATTATGGAGCAGAATTGGGAATGAATTGCCCAAGTCAAAGTATTACCATATTTAATCTAACTAAAAGATAAATTTTATCAGAAAGTCAGGTAAATATACTTCATATTTAGGCAAAACAAAGAGAAAACAAAAACAAAATGCTGGTTCTGGAAATCTGACGTGGAAATGGAAAATGTTGGAAGTCAACAGGCCAAGAAACAATATTAAAGAGAGAGAAAAAGAGGTAACATTTCAGCTCTGTGAAAAATCATCAGTCTGAGACTTTGATCCTGCTCCTCTCTCCCCAGATGCTGATTGAACTGCTCAGTATTTCCAGCATTTTCTGCTTCTATTTTGTATTTTAAGCACTGCAGCAAAGTTAAAGGAAACCAAAATCTATGCAATGGAGAAACAAGGCATGGATTAGAATTGGTAACAAATAGTTCAGCCAGGGTTGAGACAGAGGGGCTAATAATTTTAAAGGAAGGATAAAATCACTTTTGGTTTTCTTTTGATCATGATTCAATAATACTATTTAACAGATATTAGGAGAAAACCTGTAGGCAAATTAGTGAGATACCACATAAAGATTTGAAGCTGCATCCACCCCGCACCATAGGGATGGAGGGGAAAAGGTTCGGAAATAGACTAAAGGCAAACTATAATATACTGGCATCACTGATGCATCCAGCGGTTCGAGTGACAATCACCCACTGATGTCAGGCTTTGTCCGGCATTAGTGTCCAGAGAGCTGCCTCCTGGAAAAGATCAGAGACGGGGTTCCAAAAAGGACCAAGAACATGAGCAGACTCATTGAAAAACCCAGAGATGGGGACAGGGTCATGAGCAACTCCTTCTGAAAGTGGTGAGGAAGACTGAAGCATCGAGGCATATGTACAGGAGGTCAGCAGTTGCTTTTAATGGAGGTCATGGGGCCTGTAGGCCGGTTAGCAGCATTCAGACCTGGTGTGGTGATCACCACAGAAGGACTGAATTCATATGGCCACTCTCATCAAAAGCTGATGGAAAGAGGTTTTCAATATTCTGAGATTTATTTGATTATTGGACTGTACCTTTTCTAGGTCTCCTTCAGTTTTCTTTCTTATTGCCGACTGGCGGTGGGTGATATGTTACTTTTTATGCAAGGGAGAAGTTGGGGGATTTGGAGTCTGATGTTGGTGTTTTTCAGTGTGGGCAAATCTGTTAATTTTTGTGTGTGAGAGAGGGTTTGTGGATTTTGATGCTATTGTTGCTTTTTTTTAAAACGAGGGTGGAGCTGGGAATTTGATGTTAAGATCACTCTTTTGCAAGTGAGGGGTTGGGGATTTGGAGTTTGTGGTTTTTGGGCGGTGTGGATGATTGTTAGTTTTTTGTGCGGGGAGGTGGGGGTTTTGGGGTTTCTGAGTTTTGTTTCTTTTTCATGTCGGTGGGGGGGAAGTGATGGGTTTTCTTTTCATCAACTCCCATGGTTTTTCTGTATTTCATGGTTATCTGGGGAAGACGAATATCAGGGTTGTATTGTACATGCATACTTTGACAATAAAATGAACCATTAATGCCTTAGCTATTAAGGTAACATTGAGTTTATGACAAGGACTTGAAGAGCTAATTTTTGAATTGAATGCAGAAACACACAGAGAGAACGCTGGAGGAACTCATAAGGTCAGGCAGCATCTATGGAGGGGAATAAACAGTTGATGTTTCAGGCCGAGACCCTTCATCAGGAGTGGGATGCTGGTAAATTAAAATCAGTGTCTATCAATAGAACTGTATGCGTGTTGACATCTGGTAGATGGGATGCCTTCCAGACCATTGAGTGCGGTGGGAGCAGATTGCAGGACTGGTCTGAATCTTTCAATTCTCCCTAGGTACAGGGTGATGCTGGAAAGACTGGCAAATGCAATACATTACATTTGTTAGTTTGGGCATCACAATTTACAGCACCAGGGATTGGAAGTTTCGGGGACAATTTCTACTGTTATAAGTTCATCTGTTCTTCCAGTGAATGCATGGGTTTCCTCTGGATGCTTGGGTTTCCTCCCACATTCCAAAAAAAGTTGCGTAGGTTAGGATTAGTGTGCTGTGGACATGCTATGTTGGTGCTGGAAGCGTGGCCACACTTGCAGGCTTTTTCCACCACATCCACTGAGCTGTTTGCTGATGCAAATAGTGCATTTCACTGTATGTTTCGATGTACATGTGATAAATAAGCTATCCCTTCTTTCTCTTGTTAAATGGAGCTGCACTGAGAACCTAAGTTAGCAAAATCCATGAATGACAGATTAGTACATCAAGTTAATCAACATAGTTGGTTTTTGAGTTGTTTTTCTTTAGACGAGAGGAGAGAGCGTGAATGTGATCAAGGACACATATAGACTTGTGTTAGTTGGTTGATTCAAGTCTCACATTAAAGGACATGAACAAAGTTGAAAGACAATGGACTGAAGTGGTCAAGAAATTGGCCTCAGAGAAGGAAGACATCTAGTAATGGTTGTTTTTCATCTGGGGAGCAGCAAAATTAAAAAATCAACATTTCAGTAGTGTCTATGTTGGGTCCAGCTTCTAATTTTGGAATATGGTGGTGGTTGGCATCTGCCTCTCTCGAAGGACAATGGGTGATGATTATCATCACAAGCCTGGGCAGAAGGTATGGAGATCCTGAGATGCCCAATCGTCAAGATGCCCCTCTCAACCTCGCTAGTGTAGTGCAAAGGAAAGCTTATGAAGCAATACGTTTGGCACCAGCTTGGCTGCAGGGAGGATGTTCAGTGAACTCCAGCGGCCTTAGGGGTCCACTCCGGGTTTGTTCTCTAGGTTTACTCCCACAGCCTCCATCTCTCCTGAGGCTGCCCGCAAAGTAGTGGGGTTATTTTCCCATAGCTGGGGATCAGGTTGATGAGCACCAGGGCACGTCCACACACACCAGAGGGCTTGCTTGCTGCGTGTGCAAGGGGCCAGGCCGCCTCCCGTCCTCTGTAGTTCAGCCTGACTCTGAAAGGAGTTCACTTTCTGTGTGTCGCCAGCGAGGAGGCACGACATGAGGCTTTGTACTGGCGAGGATATGTACTGGCAGGGAGTGACTTACACATGCAGCGCTCCTTTCCGAAAGACTGTTAGCCAGCGGTGGAAGCAGAAGGTGAGAGCAACAAGCATGACCCACTACTCTACCACACTAGATGCGTCACAATCACCATTTTGGTAGAAGTGCTTGTGCAAAGTAGCCAAATTGTGTGGATGACACAAAGTGGGAGGGTTATACATGAGAAGACTCTTAGTGGAAAAGGTAGACACGTTGCAGCTGGGATCTAATGTAGAGAAGTGTAAAGTGAATCATTTTGGCAGGAAGACTGAGAAGTGCATATGTAGGTCAAATAAAACCATTTCAAACAGGATGCAGCCATGCAAAGCACATGAGTCTTTAATGGTAGCACAGCAAGTGAGCAACAGAATTGGAATTATTTGGCTTTATTGAGAATGACAGAATATAAAAGCAAAGTAGTAAAGCATCATCCCCTAATGTTGCACATTTAATGCACTGTAGATGGAGGAAGATTGAGCAGATGACGGGGACGTATCACATCAGCTGATTACACAAGCAACAAGCAGGCTAAAGACAGAAAGCTGTCAGTCAGGTAATCGCCCGAGAGCAGAAAACAAACTGGTGTTCAGCCCTCTGCTCTGTGCCAGCCAGGATTCCACCCCGAGCCTATCCCGTCTGTCAGCCTTTGATCTGTCTCCCATTCTTCTCGCTACCATCGGGCGGGAGGCGCAGGAGACTTGGGTGTCACGCCGCCGGCTTGGGGAGCAGCTGCTGCCCTGCAGCCACTGGGCTCCTGGACCAGCTTCACTCGTCTCAGTGCTGAACTAACTCTGCACCTCATGTTCTCAGTATTATTGCTTACTTTTTAAATTATTTGCACGATTTCAGATTGGATGTTTGTCAGTATTTGTTATGTGTGGTTTTTGCTGTATTGCATTGCATCTTATTTGTTTTTCTGTGGGTGCCTGCAAGGAAATGAATCTCAAGGTCATACATATATAGTATACAAACTTCGATGATAAGTTTAGTTTGCACTTTGAGATGAATGTTACGGTGAACAAGCAGAAAGGTACCTTGAGGCCAAGACCAGGTCAGCTACCACACCCTCACCAAATGAAAGAGCAGCCTCTGGGGAATACAAAATGTGTTCTTGCTCCCATCTCTTACATTCTCACAATCTGCAACACACTAGCTGAATATATTAGATACAGATTCAATTGTGGCTTTTAAAATTCTTAAGTGGATAAATACTTTATAGAATAGAGGAATGGGACCCTCTTGAATATTTTTCAAAAGGTAGTAGACATGCTGGGTTAAATGGCTGCTCCTGTGATATGAGGCACTCACTTGTATGATTCTATAACAGACAGGCTTGCATTTATACCTGCAGATCCCAATGCTACTCACCTTTGGGTACCTCCAACTTGCCCTTAGTGAAGCAAAATAAAAATAATTCACAAGATACAACCCTTAGTGAAAACCAACTTTATTCACCAAATGAACCACAAAATAAAAACACAAGTAATCTTCCAAATTGTACTGGAAAGTTGGTAGTCATTAAATGTTAATATTAGAAGCACATTGTATGAAAATAAAGTGATATTTAAAGGCAATGGAGCTTAAGTAACAAGTTAAGTTTGCAAGATAAATGTGAATGTGAGGCAGTTATGCAAAATAGTTGATGATTTACCATTTGAAATGTTCTGGGAGAGGCCTGAAAACATGCGTGTTTCCTGTGGCATAATAGAGCACTTGATAAAAGTATTAGACACAATTGCCTGAAATTCCCATTAATGGAGCATCGTAAACAAATATTAAAAAGAAACAAATTCTAATATTAAAGATTTGCACACAGATTGCCCTATGTTATTGCGTTTTAAAGGTTCACTTATTTAAGATACAGATACAAGCATCTGAAAGTACTATGCCCAATGCAGGAAAATATTATGGCTTCTAGTTAAGAAGAGACCAAGAACCCAAAACTAATTGGTAATATATTAAAAGGTAAATTTTCTTTTGGTTAGATGCTGAACATGTTTCACTGAACTTGCAATTTAGTTATCTTATTTAAAGCCGGACAGAATAAAAATTACAGGCAATACCTCACAATATTTTCAAAACAAAATAAATTTGCAGAGTCCAGTACATTCAAACTCTGAATTCTTTAAAGATATCTCTGTTTACTGGAAACACAGCAACTTTACAGGCCAAAACGAGATTAAACATTTTGATTTTAAAGGCACCCTGCTGAAATACTGCATTATTCATGTACATCTGGTTAAAATATAGAAAAAAAAGTTAGGAAGTAACACTAATTCCCCAAAAACACAGCATTTCTGACCTGATTTAAGACAACATTACTGTTGCTGTTATAGGGAGGGAGTTTTCCATTATGGAATTTTAATGATATGTATCATTTAGCCTCTAAAATCTAAAATTAATGTATGTGGCACACACTTCATCATCCCCTATTACTGCTTTAATTCACTGGTATCGTTGGCTTTATACCATTATATTGGGAGGTACGGCTCTTGTGCATTATCTTTGGAATTTATCAAATATATCTCCTGACTTCCTGGCTTCATAAACTTTAAAAATATATCATACAAAGGCTTTACAGCAACATTTTCAATGTCATCAATACTGCAACCACTCATTTCAGTCTCATACTATTGCATTCATACATGCAGACATTAATTATTCCCTTCTATGCACAAAACGTGTTAAACGTGAATGAACATGTGCAGATCTATAGAATGCAGAAAAATTTAGGAAATGGATCGCTTATTGCACCTTTTGGGGAATTATGAACAAGCTATTGCATGAACATTTCAAAAAAAAATCTGGCCACAGATTTATCTGGATTAGATCCTTTGCTGTTGATTAATGGACTAGATGCATGGCCAGGATTAGCGGTTGGCTTGTTTTAACCAGACTGCACTTAGTTTTCCTCTTGGTCACAAAGTTCTGAAGGAAGGAATCTATACTGCTGCTGACGGATGAGTGCAAGTTTCTTACGAGCATCTTCGAGTTCCCTTTCCTTTCGCAGCATCTCCTCCTGGGCCGCAATAATCTGCGAAGGAGACAGCTGGTCACTTCGAGCACAGTACACACATGCAATTCTTCATTCCTCATTTTTACATTCAAATATCTCGGCATGAACCGAACTTATCAACCCAAAATGCCGGGAAAAACTCTGCAACAGTAGGAACGGCAATGTGAGCAGTTCCTCTTTTAATAGCTGCTGCCTGAATTGCTGAACGTTTACAGTGTTTTCAGAATTTATTTCAGATTTTCATCATCTGCTTTTATGATTTCCAGTTACACCAGAAGTAACTGCCCACTATTCATTGTCTGAGATGTTGTGAAAACACTAGAGTCCTTTCCCTGAACCCCAATAGTGCAGCAGCTTTTGTTTTAGGGCAATCAAGCAGCTTTGTGGTCAATTTCTGCCAATATAAAGTATTAATTAGTGATAAGACGGCTGAACGGATCCTGACCCGGATCTGGGCCGTACCCTCCAAATATCCGGACCTGCCCCTCGGTTTTTTTGCACTACCTTACTTTCCATTTTTCTTTTTTCTATTTTCTATTTATGATTTACAATTAAAATTTTTATATTTACTAATTTTTACTATTTTTAATATTTAATATTTGTAATCCAGGGAGCGGGAAGCGCAGAATCAAATATCGCTATGATTGTACGTTCTAGTATCAATTGTTTGGCGACAATAAAGTATAAAGTATAATTTTTACATTTATTTAACTAAATTAATGAAGGTCTTTAATGAAAGGCCTAAATTGAGTGTTTGTTGAGAGAATGTTTCCTATAGTGTGGGAGTCTAGGACTAGAGGGCACAGCCTCGGAATAGGATGCCCCTTTAGAACAAAGATGAGGAATTCCTCTATCTGTGGAATTCATTGCCATAGACACCTGTGGAGGCCAAGTCAATGTCAAGGGTATATTTAAAGTGGAGGTTCATAGGTTCTTGATTAGTAAGGGCATAAATGGTTATGGGGAGAATCCAGAGATTAAGATGCATGGGTTCCACGGCGAATTGGCTGTTTGGATTCAGAACTGGTTGCGCGTAGAAGACAGAGGTTAGTGGTTGAAGGGACTAATTCGAGCTGGAGGTCTGTATTTAGTGGAGTTCTACATGGACTTCTGCGATTTGTGATGTATACAAATGATCTGGATGAAAATATAGATGGGTGGATTAGTAAATTTGCGAATGATACCAAGTTTGGAGGAGTTGTGGACAGTGCAGAAGATTGGCAAAGAATTAATACGATATAGATCAGTTGCAGATATGGGCTAAGAAATTGCAGATGGAGTTTAACTCAGATAAATGTGAGGTGTTGCACGTCAGTAGGGCAAATGCAAGGAGACAGTACACTGTAAGGGCAAGGTCCTTTACAGTGAGAGATGGTGGGATCCAAGTTCATAGCTCCTTAAAAGTGCCTACACAAGGCGATAAGGTGGCTAAAAGGCTTATGAAATGCTTGCTTCTATTAGTTGAGGCATTAAGTTCAAACGTCAGGAGGTTATGTTGCAACTTTATAAAACTCTGGTTAAGCCACATCTGGAATATTGTGTACAGTTCTAGTCACCTCACTGTAGGATGGATGTTGAGGCTTTGGAGAGGGTGCAGAAGAGGTTTACTGGGATGCTGCCTGGTTTAGAGGGCATGTGCTACCATAAGAAGTTGGATAAACTTGGATTTTCTCTTAGAGTGTCAGAGGCTGAGGGGAGATCTGATAGGGATTTACAAAATTATGAGAGGCAAAGATAGAGTAGACAGAGAGCATCTGTTTCCCAAGGTTGAAATGTCTAATACCAGAGGGCATGCAGTCAAGGTGAGAGGAGGTAGGTTCAAGGAGGATGCGAGGAGTAAATTTTTTCACTCAGAAAGTCATGGACACCTGGAATGCACTACCTGGTATGATGGTAGCAGATACATTAGATGATTTTAAGAGGTATTTGGATAGGTAGGGTAGTTGGAGGGATGTGGACACGGTGTAGGTAGGAGGAATTAACGTTTGAGTGTTTTTGATTTGCTTTTTAGCTGGCTTGGCACAACATTGTGCACCAAACAGCCTGTTCCTATGCTGTACTGTTCTATGTTCTAATGTAGTTGAGAGGGATAATAACTCAGCCATGATGGAAAGGTGGAGCACACTCGATAGGCTGAAGGGCCTATTTCTTCTCCTACGTCATATGGTTTAAATACCCTTTGAGATTTTAATGAATACCCTTTGGCTTATTAGCTGTCATTTCCAACACAATCCATTCACTCACCTGAGCAATACCACCAACCATCTTATTCTTGACGACCACATTTTCCTCTTCATGCTCATTGAATGCTGCAGCCTTCTGGGCGGCTTTCACGAGATTGTCAGATGCCCTCTTCACAGCGTTCCCTGCGGTCTGTAAAAGAATCACCAAGTGATCATTCAAAATTAAAGTGTAGTTGGGACTAGAAGTTTGCCAGATGCTGTGGACAAAAGACTATTAAGTGTTATAAGACCACTAAATGGTTGCCTTGTATGATAAATGGATTCTTGGCCTCACAATCTATCTTGTTAGGATCATGCATTTATTCTTTACCAGCACCGCACTTTCTCTGTGATTATTACACTTTATTCTGCTTTGTTATTGTTTTACCTTGCTCTACTTCTGCACAAACATTATTCAAGACTGCCATGGTACACATGATAAAATAAACCAATTCCTAGAACTCTATACTATAATTATTCTGAAAATGTCTTCCTGAATAATACATATGTGAAACAAAAAAGTGCAATAAAACGCGAATAAATGCAAGACCATTGGAATTTATTGTCATGTATTGTCTTGTAAAGTATGGCGAGCTGTGGGTACAAAGACAAACATCACAGATACGTGATCCAGACAACACACAGGACAGGTAGTTTATTAATAATTTAAGTACAATTTATATGTCTGTGTGCTGTCTGTATTTATACAACTAAAGCTGAACTTTGATAGTGTACCATATGTACTGAATGTGCTAGTGTAGTGTTGGGATGAATGAATAGGGTGCATAAAGATTAAGGTGTCAATAGTTTACCAGGTATCTGAAAGCAGTGCCTTCTGATACGCTTACAAGACCTGGACCATCTACTGCAGGAATCTTGCGGTGCTAGGAAGTCATTACTAAAATGCATCAAAATCAGAATCAGGTTTACTATCACAGACAATTGTTGTAAAATGGTTAAATTAAATAAGTAGTGCAAAAACAGAAATTAAAAAAGTAGTGAGGTAGTGTTCATGGGTTCAATGTCCATTCAGAAATCAAATGGCAGAGGGAAAGAAGCTGTTCCTGAATTGTTGAGTGTGTGCCTTCAGGCTTCTGTACCTCCTTCTGGATGGTAACAACGAGAACAAGGCATGACCTGGGTGATGGGGGTTCTTAACAATGGCCACTGCCTTTCTGAGGCATCACCCTCAAATTGACTAGAAGGATTAATGAACCAATGCTAAAGTCTTATCCAGATTCATATTCATTTATTTATCACATGTATATGGAAATATACGGTGTAATGTGTCTTCTTCCAGCACTGAGGCCCTAAACACAAAGTGGGATACTGTGGGCCATGCTCATTGTTTGTATTCCTGATCCTATTTTGAGCTTCATTACTTGTTCAAAAGATTCAAGGATAGTCTTAAAGCTTCCTTGGGGAAAAAGATACAATATTTCCACTGACACCTGAGAATCCATGACTTATGACTGCTTAAAGTGGAGAAAGAGCATTTGGGATGGTAAAACGAAGAGAGACTGTGCATCAGGTGCTTACAAGAACAGGAGGGATGTATCACTTCAGGAACTACCCATGGAGGAGTCTGTGGTTCCCAATGGCCTCATTAATCACCTAAGAACCCATAAAACCAGAGTGGAAGCAAGTTATTCTCAATCCACAGAGAATCTTAGTAAGAAGGATAAATTATTCTCAATGCTAATTTGTCGAGAATGTTATTGAAATTGACAAATTGTATATACTCTTAGTAGATGTTGGATTTTATTTTCCAGCATGTGTGTTTTCTGCTAACTTAAGGATCAGGAGAGGTACTACGATTAAATTCCATGACTTTTCACAATATTGCAGTGCAATATTTTCTTAAACTGAGAGAGAATCTCGAAAGATAAAGGAGGTATGTACATTGAATGAAATACTTATTAAAGTGCTTGACAACACTTGATATTTGGGCTACTGATAGAATTTGTGTATGTCACCAGTTGAGTGTTAATATTTGAAATGGTATAAATTGTATTTACTGCAAAAGGCCTCTACCCTTTTCATACCTGAAGTCTCTTCATGGCTTCTGAATCCTGATCAGCCTTCACCTTGCAGGCCACTAACAGCTGAGCTGTGGACGCCGCCACCTGTTTGGCTGAAGAGATGAGCTTCTCCTCACTGGCGTGACCTTGAACAGCTGCATTGGCGGCTTCACACAAACTGCTTGTAGCAGCAGCCACCATCCGAGCCTGTTAAAGCAGGTATGTTACATGTCTGAGCTTGAAACAACAGCATCAAAACGCAAGAACTAAATGGGATCATCTGCATACTGGTATTTGAGTAACTTAAGTTACACAGAGATTTCAAAATCCTTTGCAATTGCTTAAATAGTTCTAACCAGTTAACAATGCATATATATTGTTTAGGAGTTTCTTGAAAGTGATATATTATAATGTGCTTATTTTCTGTGTACTTTTGGAAGAGGGAAAGCCGCAGAGTGATTTATATATAAACACGTAAGCATTTTCATATTTGTTCACAACTAAAATTAATACAAGCAATGGAACTATAAAGCATAGGAGTGCATTTTCATGGGTGAAACAGGATTTCAAAGTCTCTTTAGTCTCCAGTTAACTTGATGCTTATGGGGGAATAAGCTATGTGTATCTTTAAACCAAGCGAGTCTCAAAAAGAGGAAGCAATTTTATACCCATTTATTGCTATGCCTAACATTTAATAACTGAGGTAGTTTTTTTTTGTAGTGGAAGCATTAGATTATAAGATACAGGAGCATAATTTGGCCATCGGGCCCTTGTGTCTGTCCTGCCATTTAATCCTGGTTAATTTTATTTTTCAACCTTTTCTTCTCAATCTCCTTACTAATCAATAATTCTCTTCTGAATCCCCTTACTAATCAATAACCTGTCACTCCCCGTTTTAAATATATGCAGTCGACTCACCCCCTCAGCCCTCTGTGGCAACAAACACCAAAAGCTCACCACCCTCTGTCTGAAGAAATTCCCCCTGATCTCAGTGTTATAGGGACCTCCTTTAGTTCTGAGAATGAACCCTTGGATCCTAAGACTTTCCTACTAATGGAGACATCCTCTCCATGTGATCTCTATTTAGGCCTTTCAATGAGTCTCCCTCATGCTTCCGAACTCCATTGAGTACAGGCCAAGAGATGATCAAACACTCCTCATACATTAACATTTTCATTCTTCTGAACCTCCACAGGACCCATTTCATTGCCAGCACATCTTTCCATAGACACGGGGCCCCAAAAGTGTTTATCATATTCCAAATGTAACTGCACACATTTCAAACACAATACTCACTGCTGAAATGAGGCCTTGGGACCATTGGCCATCATCAACTGCATTTGCTGGCACAGCTCCAACCTGCAGCAACAAAATCAATATTGATCACCTTCATTATAGGATATTTTAAAAAATAATTTATTAGGTCAATGTTGGTCTTTTTTTTTAAATTAAGTTCTTTAGGGATGCTTGCCTTGGGGCTACCAGTAAGCAAGCACATCAAGGTTGTATAATTAATACATCCTCCAATATAAAATGAAACTTTGAAACTTTAGAAGCAAATTGGTTAAAAAGTTAGCTTCTTTTATACAAGTTAAGATTTCTGACAACTAGCATAAAATCATAGTGATTTTTTTGTTGTACTAATTCCTGAGAAGGTTGGTGCAAAAGTAGGTGTAGACATGAGGCCTCACAATGTAAATGGCACATAAACTCTTTATGATGCTGAGAAAATATAAAATACATAAAATATTATAAAAGTAATAGATAATTTTCATTAAATGTCCACATTCAGGCTAATTTGTAAAATTATCTGGTACTAGGTATTTGTTTATTTACCTTGCCTTGAGCCACAAGCTCTCTCTGAGCAGCCGAGGCAGCTTTCACGAGGGCACTGGTTGCTGCGGCAATTGATTTGGCTGCCTCCAGGATCTGTTCTTCAAAGTTAAGACTTTCATCGGCTTGCTGTTGGATTAAATTTTTAGATTAGTTATGAGTGTACAATTATTGAAAATACATGTCAATTGCCAGTAGTCTGAATTTACCAAGACTGTTAAACAAAACTAACTCAAGTTCAATATAATGAAGAGTTCAGTGAACTGATCACAAATAACTGATGAAAAATCTTTTTTTTTTAATATTTTGTCCATTTAAAAGAGTATAAGATACATATATATTGCATTAGCTCACTAAATATTGTGTTATTAGATATGGAGTTCCACTAATGAAACACTGAAGTGTAGTAACATTAATAAGCCACCTTTTAAAATGTTGTAAAGACAAGAAACTATACAAATATGTTTGATATATAGTTGAGTTTTAGTTAACAACCTAATATAGCAAACATATCAGACAGTCTCTTGTACAATATTTGTATAGTGCTAATCAAAATATTTACTATACTGTAAATAATTTTGCTACTAAATAGAAACTGATTGTGTCAAAATTAATACCATAATTCAAACAAAGAGATTTGGATGCCATAGTTGTAACATACATGCATGATACAATATTTTAAAAAGAAATTGCTAAAAGTTCAGCCAAGTGTAACAATTTACTTTTTCCAGTGCATTAACTGTGAAAATTCATCCACTGGTACAGTTACAGATCGTATTTTTGCAAACTTTGATTGTGACTGTTAAGTTTTTTTTAAAAATAAAACTAGACTATTCATTTTCTGAGGTCTTAAAAGTCCACAACAATCCACTTACAGTCCGCTTATTCAGTATGTAGAAACAGTTTAAGGTGAGACCCTGAAAGGTCAGAGACCGAGAAAAACCCAAGTGCAAACCTATCTACCTTGAATAAACTAATGCCCGGTGTAGACTTGAGCTTTCATTCCAGAGAACCTGAGGAATCTCTCTTCTATCCACCGTTGATTTTCTACTGCTGTAAATATGCACATGGATGAACTACAGACAAGGACAAGCTTCTCTTTGTCTGTGATTCATTGATAATCAAGTCATCGGCCAATATATTTCTGAGTTAAATCAGTCTGTTGGGTAAAAGAGTGGATAGTCACAGCACACTACTAACTTTGCCCACAGTGCCAACTGGCTACTTTCAGGAGAAGATGATTAAGGTAATAGAGTCATAGAGATGTACAGCACAGAAACAGGCCCTTTGGCCCATCTAGTCCATGCAAAAACCATTCAATCTGCCTCCTCCCATTGGAATGCACCAGGACCATAGCCCTCCATACTGCTACTATCTATGTACCTATCCAAACTTCTCTTAAACTTTGAAATTGAGCTTGCATGCACCGCTTGTGCTGACAGCTCATTCCACACTCTCACGGCCCTCTGAGTGAAGCGGTTTCCCCTCATGTGTCCCTTAAACTTTTCACCTTTCACCCTTAACCCTTGACATCTGATTGTCATCCCACCCAGCATCAGCGGAAAAAGCCTCCTTGCATTTACCCTATCTATACCATCCATAATTTTGAATATCTCTATCAAATCGCCTCTCAATCTTCTAAAGAATATAGTCCTAACCTATTCAATCTTCCCTTATAACTCAGGTCTTCCAGTTCTTGCAAACATCCTTGCAAATTTTCACTATCCTCTTTCAATCCTATTTACATCTTTCCCGTAGGTAGGTGACCAAAACCGCACACAAATTAGGCCTCACCAATGTTGTATACAATTTCAACATAACAACCCACTTCCTGGACTCAGTACTTCGGTTTATGAAGGCCAATGTGCCAAAAACTTCCTTACGACCCTATCTACCTGTGACGCCATTTTCAACAAATAAGTGGTAAAATGAAAATGTACGCCAACCCCAGCAGCAAGAACAGTAAAATCCATGCTGCACACTTTTCAACAACCTTGCAAGTCTTTGCAGTAAACTAATCTGGCGCTGGGAGGTCGGAATGTGAGTGAGTACACTTACACTCCGTTCTCCACTCTGTTATCCTTCCCAAAGACCAAATGCTTGTCAGTGAGATGGAGGTACACTTTAACAACAGCATGATAATTACAGATAATTATCAATCTCTCTAGGCACCCAGTCCATAACAACTCAGTAGCAACCACGATCTGCTATCTTCCTCTACCCTTAGATGTCTGCAAATTCCTGCTTCACAGATCTATAGTTGCAGGTCGTTCTCTGGTGCTGCCTTCCAAGTTTGTGGTACAAATATGCATGCCTCGATAGTAAGCAGACATAAGAGCATAGAGGCATAACACAGGCCCAGTCTTGTCCCTAAACATCTACACTCATGCTTCAACCTTTGTTCAGTGGATAGTGCCATCATCTTCAGCAAATTCTTCTCCGTTTATGTAATACTGTCAGGGTCAACAGCAAGACATCTTCACTGGCCCATGTGAAGTCAGCGGCTGCTACACAGCTGAGAATGAAACTTAACTCGTATGTCTCAAACCTAAAACACAAGAGTGACGTGATTTTTATGACTAGGAAATGCTATTCTCAGAAATCATGATTCCGTTTTTGCTAGCGTTGTAAGTCCCCGAGTAGGAGAATTGAGCTTTAAAGGCATTCTGCAGGTGTTTTGTCACCTTGGGTTTAGCTCTCGGCTGGAGTTGTTCCAGTTTCTTGGCTGCTGCCTCTATAGCAGCAGCTGCTCTAAGCAGCTCATTCTCAGCAATGACTGTCGGGTCTTCAGGGTCCACCCATTCCGTTCCTGAAATTAAAGGTGACATAAGAAAGTTACCAATGTCCATTGTTTAAAAAAGGAAGTTTCCTTGCACTGCAGAATATGTGCAAAATGCACTTATGAGTAGCCTTAATGATATTGCAGAGTTAGACAATAAAGGTATTTTTTTGTTAAGGAGACAAAAGTCCAGCTAATGCTGCACTTGCCATCTAACATTTTCACCCAGCAGAAATACAACTTAATACAACACTGTAGCAGGCCCTTCTGGCCCAATGAGCCTGCACTGCCCAATTACACCCATGTGACCAAATAACGCACTGACCCAGGCAGCTATGGAATGTGGGAGGAAACCAGAGCACCTGGAGGAAACCCACATGGTCGCGAGGAGAACATACAAACTCCTTACTCTTTACAGGCTGTGGTGGGAAACAACAATGTGTTGCTGGCACTTTAATAACGTGATGCTAACCCCTGTTCTACCAGGACAACTTGACCAGAAATACTGTAATATAGAATCTAGAACCTACATCACCAGTTGCTACTTAAAGAGCAAGTCAAGACATGACTATTGAACAATGTTTTGAGTAGTATTTGGGCAATTTTACTTTAAAAGGTATCCTGTATATATTCAGGTTACTGACTAGCAAACTGCTGAGCTGAGGTCAGACTTCTCGACTTCTCAACCTCTCATTCTGCTTTCAGCACTCCCATGCTTCCTTAATGTTCACTGACCCGTTAACAGGACGCATACACAAACACCCTCCTCAGCTGCTGAGCCTGGGTCACTGTCCATAACCTCTCAGGATGCTACACTAAAGGATGGTTCATGGTACTTCTACGAGCTCCAAGTTTCCGAATTAGCCTTCATCTGGAATTTATGTTCTTGGAAACACCGAACAAGGAATGAGAAAGGAGCATGGTTTCAGCTGCAGGACATTTGCAGCATATGGATGGAAGACTTAGGAGGGATTCTGGGCAAATGAAAAAGTCACATAATTGGAAAAATCCAGAAGCTTGACTCAACCCATTATATACTTCATGTCTTTTTCCTCCCCCCAAAAAATATAAATGGAATTGGTATTAAAAAGTGCGGCCATTTCTGACAAAATTCACCTAATTATCTTCTGGAATAAAAATATCAATAACAATTATACTCAATCTGATAATAATGTTATCAAGAAAATAGTGATTTAAAGGACAAACAATTAAGGACTCTCTGTGAAATTAAGTAGTATGAAAGTGCAAGGCTGCAAACATTGATCATGCAAGAGTCAACAGCCAGTTGCCACAATTCACAACTAACGGCAGCATACTGGAAGATTATCTACTCCAGCAGAGTTTCCTCCAGGGTTTTGTGGCTGCAAGAAGCTCACTAAAAATTCCATATAAAGTAATTAGTCAGACATGTATATTTGAAAAATGGGAACAAAATACATGCTGTATCCTGGCAAACTGCCCAAAAGTCATCATCTAATTATCTTTGAAATTTAATGTTGAAATAATGGAATTCCTGCTGTATACATTCCTACGCCTTTTAAGTTTCACTGTGTAGTTGTGTAATGCTAAAGGCAGCATTATGTGGCTGTAGTGTGTACTCAACCCTTTCAATTTTCCAGAATAAATGCCTGATGTTCGAGTCAGCACACAACATGCAACATTTAAAGTGCTTCCAGTGAACTTGGCTTCAAAGACTGGGGAAATAATTTTGCTCAAATGCAGTAATTATAAATGAAAGGACGAAATAAAATTTTGAGGTGAAGGAATCATTGGACCAAACTGGTACACAATTGCAACAATATGACTTGCTTGCCAAACTATTTTGGAACTTAAGGTTCTGTTTATTTTAGTATAAATCCCTTTGCTTCCTTTTAACTTAAATTCATGGCACCCAAGGCTTTAATCATTTGTCTTCATTCCTCTCAGGCTGGACCCAATCCCTAGTTTCAGTCCCTTATCCAAGTTTGTGCTTTGTTTTCACAGAAACCTTTGTTCAAATCCATCCAAACAGTTGTACCCCATCGTTGTACCAAAAATGTTTTCTTTATCAAAGCCACTAATGACATATTATGTGATAAAAATAATCTACCCCTGTTTCTTGTAGTTGACAGGACCTTGGCCATGAACACAGCTGTCCATATTATTTTCTTGCAGCATTTCCTACCATGATCTAATTGGTACCGTGAGTGTTCCGAGCAGAAAATGGATAATGAGCAAGGACTGCATCTCCCCTCACAATCGTCCTTTTCAGACCTACAGTACTGTGCAAGTCTTAGGCACATATATATAGCTAAAGAGCCTCTAAGACTTTTGCACAGTACTGTACTTGTTATCAAGCAGCAGGGAGTGAGTTTGTAGATCCAGCAGGAGTATGTTGGGAATGGCAAGGGTGGAGTGCCATAGGAAGGGTGTAGGATGGGTGGCAGAGAAGGAGTGCCAGGGATAGAGTGTGGCACGGATACAGACACACCCAGCTCTGAGATACCAGGCAAGGTCATTTGAATCCAAACAATTGGTTTATTGATTATTACAGAGTACCTCTCTGGCGCTTCCCACTCCCTTCCCCTTTTCCCAACCATTTCTTCCCCATTCTGATGTTTGATGTGAACATCTGAACCTCTTGACCAGGTCTGCATGCTTTTATGTATTGAGCTACTGCCATACGATTGGCTGATTAGATATCTACTTTAATGAGCAGATGTACAGGTGTAGCTAATAAAGTGGTCACTAAGTATAATAATGCTGTTAATTTTCAGTAGTTTTACTGAGATATCTCCTTATGCATTCCCATTCTCAGTTCCCGGGTCATACAAACAGTGAAAGCCATTATATAGGTGAGACTCAGCACTAAACATAGATTCAATAAAGAACATCCTTAGTCACAGCAGGGAGGAGTGACATCACATGGCAACACCCATGACATGAAGGCAATTTCAGTACTCTTTCACTCTAAAATGTGAAAATATGAATCTGTTCAGTTAAAACACTGCAGTTTGCTTTGAAGATTTCCTTTAAGAAACATTTTAAATTCCAAGTTACTTGTTACTCCTTCACAGTAAATGCATTGAGTTTGACAACACCTCATTGTTAAATCTAATCTTTGCTAGGCTCTTTATTCATTTTTTTTTAAAAGGAAGGGGCTCCTTTTCTTTATGAACATCACTAATAAAACCCTGACTGCATTAATTAAATAGCTGTAAAACTTTCCATTACCTTTCATGGCCTCCGCTGCCTGGATAAGTTCAGTGACAGAACCCGCCACACGTTTTGAATACCCTGCCAGCTGCTGTTTAAGATCTGCCGATGGCTTCTGAAGAATCTGGAAGTGATATGAAGTAGTACTGAGTAAGAAAGATAATACACTTCCTGACATTTTTATGGTACCGTACAACTATTCACACACAATGAAAACTTTCAGGTAGGTTTAATCAGGTTTATTAAACATACATTTTTAATAAAACAGTGGCGAAGACTGAGAGGAGAGATCAGGTCATGATTTATAAAATTATGAGAGCCATGGATAGAGTAGGTGCCAGTATCTTTTACTCAGGGTTCAAATATCTGAACCAGACGGCAAAGGGCACACACTTAAGTTTTAAAATAGCACTGGGAAAACGCAATGATGCCTTATTGGCAGCAAACAAAACGACTAACTACAGTATTAATCACACTTTTTCTGGACCATTGGTCACTGTATTCAATAGCCTGTAACTTCCACTTTGGAGTTGAACTTTTGAACCGCCTATACAACTTGACATTTTAGCAGTGTGAACGGAAGTCTCAAAGGAGAAGGACAGTCGTAGTGTGGCGTGTACGGGCTGAATCGAGATGGCAAGTCCTGGGCCCGAGAGCGAAGACCAACCCAGTATCTGATTGATTTAAGAGCCGGGCCAGATTGGGAAGGCCAGGTACAGGCCGAATTGAGGTGGTGGTTCCCGGGCCCGACAGAGGATTGAAGTGGCAGGGCCTGGGTCCGAGTCTGAGAGTGAGGAATGAGCTAATCTTTGGCCAATTTAAGCACTGGCCGATTGAAAAGGTCAGGGTGTTGGGGCCTGAGGCAATGGACGGGCCGGTGTTCAGCAACATTTACTCATCTCTGCACCGAACCTGCAACTAACAGGTTCCCAGACCAGCTGCAGCGATGACTGGCTTTGTGGCTGTGAACTCATTTTCATGAACTTTAGCTTAGAATGCTATTTGCATGCTTATTATTGCTTGCACAATTTTTTTTTGCACTTCGGGTGTTTGATCAACTTTTTGAATGGGTTCTATGGGGTTTCTTTATTTTGTGATTGCCTGTAAGGAGAAGACTCTCAAGACTGTATATAGCATACATATTGTACTTTGATAATAAATGTATTTTGAACATTGAGAGGGGTTGAGTTCTAAAGAGATGAGTGGGACAAGTTTTTTTTTTAAAACAGAGTGGTGGGTGCCTGGAGTTCTCTCCCTGGGGTGGTAAACATGTCAGGGGCATTCAAGAGGCTCTCTGATCGGCACGTGAATGTACAGGAAATGCAGGGAAATGGACATTGTGTAGGCATAAGTTTGGTTGGGCATTTGATTCCTAATTTAATTAGTTTGGCATAACATGTGCTATTAAATTTTTGTAATTGATTCTGATATTTTGTAAAGCACAGCATGAAATGCATTTTTTCCCTTCAAATGCCAAGAAGTTAAAAGGAAACTTTACTGTGCTTTCCTGGTTTCTTACAACTGCTTTAGGTGACAGAGCAGAAATTGTACTTGACCAAGTTGAGGTGGGATGAAGGATTCACAAGGCTCGAGGCCCCAGTCCCCAGACCTAATGCTGGAAGCACTCCGGATGGAATTTGTTTTTCTTTGAACGGGTCAGAATTGCTGTACTTATCTTTTATTTGTGCTCACAGTATATTCAGGGACTTTGATTGGGAAACACAGCTAACACCTTTGTACCCAAACTCAGATGAGGCATCAGAGTAGTAGGTTTCTTGGTCCAGTGATTAGGCTGGGGTTAACTGAGAGCCGCTGAGCAGTGCAGCTCAGAGGGCCTGCTTTGCGCTCTAGCTCAATAAACAGTCTCTAAGGATCAGCTACAGTGAAGGATCTTGTTAGAACGCAGAGTACCATCTCTGCTAATCCCTCTTTTAACCAAGTCAATTGTCAGTGTTGTTCCTGGTGAAACATTTCACTGAATTCCTACTTTTGAATGTTTACCCCCATGGCTTAAGCTGTGGAGGGAAGTTATCCTTTATACAGTAAACTATTCAACTAAGGCAAGTCTACTTGAAATTAGTCTCACTTGGTAGTGGAAGAACTTGTCCAAATATACTAAGCTTCCTACTATTTTATAATACAAATGACCTCTTACCAAAATAATTTGATGGTAGTACATAGGAAAACAGTGCATGCAATTTGATAGTGGTCAGAACAAAACATGCTTTTATATCATACATCTATTACAGAAACCAGTACATTTCAGATCACTATAATGCTGAAGTGAACACACACACACACACTATTTGTGGAAAGAGTTATCATTTCACAAGTGAAATGAAGCACTACTTCACAAGAGTTATCATTTACAATCAGGTCACATGAAGGTGCAACCTACTGCTGCCACAAAGACCTCTTGACCTTCAAAACATGCTCAGAAAGGTGAATCAAATCATTTGCATAGCTAATGATTGCATTCCTTTTTTGAACCACTAAAACGCAGTAGGGAGTGTGTATCAAATGGCATCTGTTACATTTCTGAAATGACAACCAGATTCGGTAACTTCTGACAGAGTTTAAACTAATCTGCCTCTGAAAGTGGTACCATTGAAAACCAAGAGTTAAAGTTGTTGCTGAAAATTTACTGTCCACTTCACACTTGCTAAGTTAATTGCTTAAGGCAGATTTGTTTTTAACATTACATCATTTTGGACTATAAGCCTATATTCTAAGAAATCCTTTCATACAAAGCCAACTTTTTAAAAAGGAAGATATACAAGGTTGCATACTGCATAGAGCAAAACAATTAATATTTAGTTCCAATCAATTGACACATTGTTTTGTATCTTTCCTTTCATTGTTCCCTGGAGCAGGCTGTAACAGATCCACCATTAAATGGGAGTTAAGATTATTAACCTGAGGGGCAAGCGTTCATTAGTTTTCAATGTAGTAAACTGTGTTCGGGTCTGGCCATCCACAGAAACAGTTAAGGGCTGTGTAGGAACTATGAAATTTGCACATATTTGGCAGCATCAGAAGTTAGTCGCTCTGCAGTACATCATGGTGGCGGCAGCAGCAGCAGCACAGGCAGTGGGAAGGATTAATTCCACAGCACTCCTTGTATTCTCTATATTTGGACAGATCCATGCAGAATGGCCAGGCAACTAGTGCTGCTAACCACAGGCTCAGGATACTCACCGGCTATGAAATAAAGCGAAGGAATAGAAAAGAAAATGCGATGGGAAGAAAAGGAGACATGATTTAAAGTTTATAACATGACAAAACCAGAAAATATGTCCAAGAAATGGAAAAAAAATAGAGATTTGTTTGGGAAATATCGCTACTTACGCCAACATATTAAGAATGACTATAGTTTTCTTAGGAATGTTAAAAATTACCACACACATAGGCATAGGTTTCTCTAAGGTCAACTACATTCCATACCACAAACTTGCTCAAATAATCAAGATGTTCAAGCTCTTCAACTCCTTCATCTAACTACATAAATGGCACCGATTTCAGCTGTGTTTATCAGGAAACACCAGTTTAAAGGTTTAACCCTGCAGACAGGAAACTACAAATGGCCCTAGTATTGCTGGACCAGGAAATGGTGAGAATCACCCGGCTGCAGATCCTGCCCTCAGCAAACCATGGAAGAAAGACACTTGTTCATGTCAGCTGTTCAGTTGAGCAGCCCATGGCAGTTGAATAGTCAGATGAACAAAGGAAGGAATAGCTAGCTGAGTGAAACAAAATGGCTGTCAGCAGAAACATTCAGTGCTTTCAGGGACAGAGACAACCAACTGCCAGATAAAGGAATGGAGGAGGAAACTCATTAAATACTTGGAAATGCTTTTTAAGTGAACTTAAATTAAGACCTTGCAGAGAACGAATATACCAGGGTTAGGCAAAGATTAGAGAATATGGATTGTTCTCCATAAAGTACAGGAACGTCGACAGAACAATTAATTGCTAAAATGTTCTTTCTCTCAATTGGTATTTCCTTAAATTTAAACCACAACACATTACTTACAACAAGCACGTGTTCCAGTAGAGCCAGGTATCCCTCAGAACATTCTTTGCCAAAACGAAGAGCGCGGGTACGGACATCACTGGACACCTCTGGGTGATAGGCTGCTTGCTACAGGAACATTGAGAGATAACATCCATCACTGATCTGACCTTAGTCTCACAAGGGCCTTCTACTGGACCCTCAGCTTCAGAGCAACAGTTACTTCTATTTTCTAATCATTTTATAAAAATGACAAATATTTGTCATCACATTTTAAAATCTGATCCATTATTCTGACACAGAGGAGGCAGTTCAAACAACAACAAAGTGGGGGAGTAAAGAATCATTGCTAAATTCAACAGACGTTTCTTGTAGAGATTAGAATGAAAATATGATATGATTAAAAAGATCACTACATGGAACCATGCTTACTAAACAAAATTTTGGAATGATTTCTAAGTTCTGTAAACTAAGAAGCTTATGAAATTAATTTAATTATAAAATTTAATTTTAAAGACTTGGTGACAACCTCATTATGCCTCTCCTTCCTTCAATTGGTAGGATAGGGACCTGCTCATTGCCAATCTCAACGACACTTCAAGGTTAACAAGTCAGCTGAAAATCGGCTCACAGCCACAATGTTTTGGGCTCAAGTCCCATTTCAGATAAACTGAACACACAAAAACTGATATTTCTATGGCATAATGAGCAGCTTACTGTCTGCCTTTTCAGGTGAGCATGAAAGATCCTATTACACAATTTCAAACCAAAGTGTTCCAGCAAATAATATTTAAAGGTAACAATTTATCTGGTTGCTTTCTAATTGCTTAGTTTTGGAATCTTGCTCACAATGATCAGCTGATTTTTTTTAACCCCTGTATTACGGTGACTATGATATTTTATTGACTCTTAAATGTTTCAGGACCTTTTAAAAAGAACCAGATTGCTGCAATAAAATACAAATCTTAATATTCTTAAGATGACATCATGAAGGGATGGTATTCATTTTACATCAAACATATTCAGAGCCGTTTGAATGGTGAATCAGTCCAAACAACACTGAATTCTGCAGGATGCCCATGAAACAAACTTTCAAGGACTCGTCTCATGTGCTTGAATTTCCAGCATCTGCAGAATTCCTGTTGTTTGTGCTTGATATTTATTGTTCATTTTTTATTATGTTTTTCCTTTTAGTATTTGCACAGTTTGTAGTCTTTTGCTCACTGATGCCATCTTTCATTGATTCTATTATGGTTATTTATTGAGTATGCCCGTAAGAAAATGAAGCTCAGGGTTGTATATGGTGACATATATGTACTATGGTAATAAGTTTACTTCGAACCTTAGGTATCAGAAGATGAGGAGTTTGCAGAACTGTGCGGAGTGGTAACTGCTGGACTGATGGACCAAATTGCAGCCTTTTATACTGCAACCATTTTGTGGTTCGCACAGTAAAAGAAAAAAAAAATCACCAAAATGGCCTTTCTAAAATTAATTGAATAGTTTTCCCAGCCTTCTGATATCTAATTGTTTGGGTTAATGGCCACTCCAGTAAAGTCAAAAATGCACCATAATCCCACTGCCATTCCTTTCATTGTGTGGTGACTGAATAAAGAACGTTCTTTAATAATTTAATTACCTTACAAGAATGAAGCATCTCTGCTATAGCTTTCCGACTAAGGTTGGCTGTGGCAATAACATCCTCTTGACGACAGGAGTTTCCTGCTGCCACAGCTTTAGCTGTAGCGACAGTAATACCTTTAGTCATACGGATGAATTCCTCCGGAGTAGACGTTTTAGGTGGTGGATCTGCTGAGCAAAATACCTGAGAGGGATAAAATATTGGTTTAATGAAAAAGACATTGTTATTTTAACATTTCTTCAAATGTCCATTAACACATTCAGGAGTATTTTCTTTAAATGGAACCCAAGAGGCAAGATTTTCCACACAAAGAGTGATAGTATTTGGAATGAACTGCCTGAGGTGGTAGAAACAGGTATAATTACAACCACTAAAAGACATTTGGAAAGGTTTAGAGAGTTATGGGCCCGTGCATGTAAATGGGACTAGCTCGCGTATGCACCTTGGTCAGCATGAAGGAGTGAACCAAAAGCCCTCCTTCCAAGCATTTTGACTGGTGGCGTCATAGCCTGTTATGGAGCCTCCAATGCACAGGACTGCAAGAGGCTGCCGAGTGTCAAAGACTTCACTTCCATCATGCTCCCTGCCATCAAGAATATCTTCATAAAGCAGTTCCTCAAGGAGGCAGTGTCCATCATTAATGACCACCACCAAACAGGGTGTGTCCTCAGCTCATTACTACCATCAGGGAGGTGGTACAGGAATCTGAGGACTTGCACTCAACATTTTAAAAACAGCTTCTTTCCCTCTGTCATCAGATTTCTGAATGGTCCATGAACACTTCCTTGAAATTCATCTTTTACAATACTTCTTTCCTTTTGCAACTTACAGTAATATTTAGGTATTGCTCTGTACTGCTGCTGCTGCAAAACAAATTTCATGACATATGTCAATTATAATAAATCTGATTCTGACTAATTTTTAATTGATTATCCATATTGCTCACAAAATGCACATTCAATTATCTACTCTTTTTAAAAAACCTCCACCAAATAGTGACAGTTTCTTCTCTCCTTCTAAAGATAAAAATTAGAGGCAAGCAGATTGTCCAAATGCAGTAGATTATCCACAGCTCTTCTCTTTCTAAAGAGCAGGTCAACTTCCTGTGTATACTTGAGGAACAGCTAGATACAATGCATCTGACTTTAACCACTACTCTGGAGTGCTAACAGTTCGGCTAACTTGCAAACCTTTTGTAAAATGCCGATAGATCTCCTCCGTTTTCAGAGAAAGATGACAGGAAAGAGATTGAGCCTGAGTTCCAATTTTCCATTGCAATCCACTTGTATGGATGACTGATGCGAAAATAAGACTTGGCTGTCATATTTATTACTTACTCTGTCAATCATGTCCACACCTTGTAAGGATTTGTCATTCAGCCAAGTTACCAAGTAGAAGCTGGGATCCCTAAATTATACCAACTGATCCAGACCACTAACTAGGCCAACTTAATGGTATGTTTGCCACTTGTTCTGGTGCCCAGGCAAATTTTTGGTTCCATAGACTTCATAGCCTAGACTCCAGCTCAACTTCTCAAGCTGATGTTCCTTAAAATCCTGGGTAATTATCCAGTATTCTGCTCAAATCCTTTCATGTTTTATTTGAAGTTTACTTATCGAAGCCAATGGTCATTTTTGTCAACAATTCTGTAATAGCTATTCAACCTAGTATAAGCTATACATGAATTAAGTTGAATATTTACTGACTGTTGCCACTTCTGTTCTTGCTCTGATTTTATTCCAATTTTATTTCCCTCTAATATTGCTCTTCTGGCGTTTTTCCTTTTACTCAGAGTTCTTGCATTTTAAAATGCTAAACCACTCCTTTTAAACTGTTACGACTTATTGTTTCTGTTCACTATTCAAATTTTACACATTACTGTTATGAAAAAGGATCTAGTGCTTTCTTGGCGTACGTGATGAATAAGCCCTTCTTAACCTTCCAGCCTGGTACCTGTATTGTTTTGAACCAACGTTTCAATGACAAACTCCACCACCTTCATCAGGGGTGATGCTATTACTGTTTTCCTCCAATGAATAAGTAAGTATTTTAAACATAATATATAGAATTGCCACTTTCTGAACAAAAACTACTAAAAGATTTAATGAATTATAAGTCAAGAAATGTAGACCCAACAAATAGCTTAATCAGTGGAATCGTGACTAGCTCACAATGATAAGCTGAGCTAGTCTTTCTTACAAGTGACTAACTGTACAATACGTACTGCAAGTTCTTGACGGATGTGTTCAATTGTTGCTTCCAGAGCTCTTGTGCCTCTGGTGGCTTCATCTTCTACAGCCTTTACGGTCTTCAAAAGTGAAGTCACATTGGTGACCATAACCTAATAAGAGCAAAGATAGTGTGTCAATCTAAGAGCTATATGATTGAGATAATTCTTCTTGATGAAAATGCAATTTTCAAATGAACTCTACTTTTCATTTAATTCTAAAACATTTATTTTCACGGAATGAACTCCAGGCCAAAAATTAAGCAGAGACATCTGTTGAATCAGTAGCTTGGAGACTTCTTTTTGTTCAGGGAGAGGACCTTAATATCATAAAGATTACTACAATAATCAACCATAAATGTTTGCCTACTAAAGCACAATACTTTGAAGGTCACCCACAACACCAAGAGGAATATTCACACGGTACTTTTTGGGTGGTCTTTAAGCAAAGTGCAAGTGATTCACATTTTTTCAGTACAGAGGAAGCAGTGAAGTGTAAGAACACTGTACTTAGTAGATTATCATAGGATTTGTCTGGAGTTGTATTTTCATTACAGGGATGGGTTCACAAGTTAAAACTCTTCACAGGGATTAAGATTTACGCCATTTATAGTTTCATTGACTTTAGAAACCTACTTTAGACTTCAGAGTCACAGAAGGCAGCTACTTTGTCAACTCATTTCCTCTCTGAGGAACTATCTAGTCACATCCACATTGCAACACTTACCAGTGTTCGTTTTACAAGCCCATTTCCCTATACAGCCTATCCAATCTTGCTTTTGAAATCGTTGTTCCATCTCACTTCCAAACTTGCTGCCAACTGATCCAGACTACTAACTGTAATAGTACACTATAATTATAGATTAAATGTATAATGCATTTCGGTAAAAGGAACAATAGTGCAGACTGTTAAATGGGGAGAAGGTTCAAAAATCAGAGGTGCAGAGGGACTTAGGAGTACCTGTGCAAGACTCCTAGAAGTTTAATTGAGTTGGTGGTAAAGGCAGCAAATGCAACGTTGACATTTATTTCAAGGAGAATAGAACATAAGAACAATGATATAATGCTGAGCCTTTATAAAAGAGACTAGTCAGGCTGCACTTGGAGTATTGTCGACAGTTTTGGGCCCGATATCTCAGAAAGGATGTGTTGTCGTTGGAAAGAGTCCAGAGGAGGTTCACGAGGATGATTCCAGGAATGAAGGGGTTAACATATGAGGAGCATTTGGCAGCTTTGGGCCTGTAGTCACTGGACATTAGAAGAATGCTGGGGGGATCTCATTGAAACCTACCAAATGTTGAGAGGACTAGATAGGGAGAGGATGTTTCCTGCGGTGGGGGTATCCAGAACTAGAGGGCACAGCCTCAAAATTGAGGGGTGACCCTGTAAAACAGAGGCAAGGAGGAATTTTTTTTTTAAGCCAGAGAGTAGTAAACCTGTGGAATGCTCTGCCACAGACTGCAGTGGAAGCCAGGGTGCATTTAAGGCTGAAGTTGATCGCTTCCTGATTGCCCAGGGCATCCAAGGATATGGTGAGAAGGCAGGTGTATGGATTGGGTGGGACCTGGGATCAGCCATGATAGAATGGTGGCATAGACTCGATGGGCTGAATGGCCTAATTCTGTTGCTAAGTCTTATGTCCTTGTGATGAAGACACGAATCAGCCTGCATTGTCGAGCAGTGTGGTATCATTGTGTGCATCACAAACAGCTATGACAGCAACATATCAAATGTCTAATCATCAGTGACATAAATTCTACAGTTAATTAAGATCTTCAGGAATAATATTTGCGATAGGGAGGGAGTGATGGAGAATATTTAATAGAGAGATGAGAGATAGCAGTTGCTGGAGTCTGGATTCTGATATATAAAAAAATAAAACTGCTGGAGAAACTCAAACAGTATCTGTGTTCGGTTCTGGTCATCTCACTACAGGAAGGATGTGGATACTATAGAGAGAGTGCAGAGGAGATTTACAAGGATGTTGCCTGGATTGGAGAGCATGCCTTATGAGAATAGATCGAGTGAACTCGCCTTTTCTCCTCGGAGCGACGGAGGATGAGAGGTGATCTGATAGAGGTGTATAAGATGATGAGAGGATTGTTCATGTGGATAGCCAGAGGCTTTTTCCCAGGGCTGAAATGGCTCACACGAGGGGACAAAGTTTTAGGGTGCTTGAAATTAGGTACACAGGGGATGTCGGGGCTAAGTTTTTCACACAGAGATTGGTGGGTGCGTGGAAAGGGCTGCCAACGACGGTGGTGGAGGCGGATACAACAAGGTCGTTTAAGAGACTCTTAGATAGGTACATGGAGCTTAGAAAAATAGAGGGCTATGCAGTAGGGTAAATTTAGGCAGATTCCTGAGTAGGTTACACGATCAGCACAACATTGTGAGCTGAGGGGCCTGTAATGTGCTGTAGAATTCTATGTTCTGTGGAAGCAAAGGTATGGTTGACCCCTTGCGTCAAGAACATGCACCAAGACTGTAGTGGGAAGGTAGCCAGAATAAAGAGGCAACATGGAGGGATGAGAAAAGCTGCTGTGTGACAGGTGGAATTTGGAGAGGTGGGAGGGAATCATAAACAGTGGAGCCAGGAAGGGAGGGTAAGGGGTGGGGAAAATTTGAGACAGGGGCTGCTGGCTGGTAGATGGAAACAAATAAGGAAATATAAATTGAAGAAATGGAGCCACCAGACAGGAGAAGGAATAGGAGATGAAGGCTGGGAGATGATTTAGAACCAAATAGGGAGCGATAATACGTAGGTGAAACAAGGTGGGAGAGTGGATAGGATGGCTAGACTGAGGGAGAAGAAAGCCAGGTGGTTTGGTATATATGTGAGGGGCAAATGGAACCAAGTAGAGTAGGGTGTTGAATCTAGGGACTGGAAGAGGGGGAGGGAATGGACAGACAACCAAGATGGACTGGTTGGAATAGAAAGGAACACAGGAGCGTGGGTTAGGTGAAACTGGAAAACTCAGTGTTCACACCTTTGGACTACAGGGTTCCCAAGTGGAATATGAAGCGTTGATCTTCAAATTTGTATTTGTCTTCACCATGGCAGACAGCAGCAGACAGAGGGCTCAGGATGGGAAGCTGAAATTACCCTCAGTCCGAAGCTCTGGATGGCCATAGCTAACAGTGTGCAGATGCTCCACAAAATGGACACCTGGTCCGAGAGAACATTTAATGACAGTTGCTGAAATACAATAAACACTGATCTTTATTCAGTATCTACCTTAGCAGCGTTCTTGAGATTATACATGGATGGATCATCTGAAGCCTTTCCTGATGCACCCTTTGTGGCACTAATGAGATCAGCCAAGGCCTTTGCCACATCTTTCACTGCATTGATTAATACAACCTGAATAAAGTAATGACAGGGAGATTACAAAAACAAACTTTACTATACGTTATCCATATTAAAAAAAAATCAATTGCAACTGCAACCCTTATAAGGGAATTGAATGAAGTGACACATCGAAGAAATCCAGGCTAACTCTTGGATGGTTAACAACTAAATTGGTAAAATACTATGCATATCAAGTGGAAACCTTATAGTAAAATGACTTGACAAAATTCATCGTGTTGTATCACAAAAATGAATTATGGAACAACATATGAAAACTCTACTGCAGGCTTGCCTTTATCTTTAAAAGCTTTGCAATGCTGACCTTAATTTGAGAAAGTGTTGGTACAATAGTCAAAGCAGTAAAGATTAGCTTTATTTGTCACATACATTGAAACATATGGCGAAATGTGTCATTTACATCAAATCTGCAAGGATTGTGCTGGAGGCAGACTGCAAGTGTCACCGCACTTTCAGTGCCAACACAGTATGCCCACAACTCACTAATCCTAACTATACCTTTTTTGGAACGTGGGAAGAAACTGGAGTCTCCAGAAGAAATCCACCCGGCCACAGGGAGAACATACAAACTCCTTACAGACATCGGTGGGAATCAAACCCTAATCGGTAACTGCTGGTGCTGTAAAGTGACTGCACTAACTGCTGCATTGCCTTTCACTGTCCAACTTTCACAAGCTAGATTTTTGGCACTGTTAAAACTGGTCAGGTTAATGTCTAGAGATACTTTGATTTTGAACAGTACTTCAACGAACACCAGAAAAGGCAACCACTTTGAAGCTTGTGTAAAAGTAAACTTTCTACTGTCTTCTGTGGGTTTCCTATAGTAAGCATAGTAAGCACAGCAAGTTCACCAGGAACTAGGCTGAGTCATTTCAGAATAAGGGGTTGACCATTTTAAACACATTAGAAATTTCCTGGAGGATCGTGAAACTTTTGAAGTTCTCTTGTCTAGAAAGCTGTGGATTATTGCATATATCCCAGGTAGAGAATGTCAGATCTACAAAATAAATGAGTCAAATGCTCTGCCAAGAAAATAGGTAGGCAGTTTTCAGCCTAAGGTTGTTTTAGTCATGATCTTATTAAATGGCAGACCAAGCTTCAGAGTTGATTGGTTAACTCAAGGGAAAAGAGTTGTCGAGAATCCATCAGTACAAAAAGGGAAAAGGCAGATTATCGATTGTTAATATTTAGCCTTTATGGGAGGGAACAACACTGCGGAAGTTGATGGGTTTAAGTTAACAATTAGTTCATCTAGCAAATTTGATCAACAATGGTACTGAGGGACCACAATCAATACATGGACCACTTGTACTAGAAGTACTCCCACACCTTCTCAAAGGTTGATTATCATTTCATTAAAGAAAGATAACGAAGTGGTAACATATGGTTACCTTACAGTGACGGCCACCACCTGTGAATTAATTAGAATAACAAGCAACACACATCAAAGTTGCTGGTGAACGCAGCAGGCCAGGCAGCATCTCTAGGAAGAGGTATAGTCGATGTTTCAGGCCGAGACCCTTCGTCAGGACTTTCATCCTGCATTTCTTGAATTAATTAGAATTATGGTTTTGCTACCAGCTGTATTTTTTTTCCAATCTTGAAGTTAAAGATATCCCCTAGTCATTCATTGGTGCTCTGGTTCAATGACACCACCAACAACTTGCAGTTATTTAGTATCTTTAAAATAGCATAATATTTCCACGGTGCTTCAGAGAAAAATAAAGGCAAGCTAAATAGGACTGCAAACCGGTTAGTGCTCTCAACACCACCATACAAAAGATGAATTTACACACTCAAATGTGGGGAAAGCCTGAAGAGCCCTATGACCTATTCCTGCTCTGATTTTCATGTTCTTTTTTTTAAAAAGATTTAGTATTCATGAAAAATGTCAGGTTGGTTTTCCAGCTTAATTGATAAATTAACTAGAAGATTTCCTACAATATGCTCTGCACTTGAAAATTGATTCTTTCATTTTGGGGTGTTTTTTGTTAAGGATCTTTGCCAAAGATAAATGTAAACATTTTTGCAACATTCATGGACTGAGGATCTTGGGACTATTTTATATGTGCTATATGTACCTTCTGCTGTGTATGACTGTTGGTACTGTGTTTTGTGCCTTGGCCACAGAGTAACGCTGCTTCATTTGCCTGTATTCATGTATGACAATTATACTTGAACTTGAAGTGCAGTCTGTCTCTCGCTCTAGAAACCAGTCTAATTTGTTTTATTTTGTGGGTAAACTGGCACATGGAGCTGACAGTTTAATCTTTCTATTCAGCATTGTGCCAATAATATGCCCTCCTGACCCATTCAACACTTAAAAGTTTTCTGTAAACCCAAATTTTATTTTTGCAGCAAACAGATTATGTAATTGACTTAACTGGAATTGGTTCTTAGAAGCAGGATAATGATACAATGGGATCAAAGGGATAAAATGCACAGAAAACATTTTGACCTGTGTTTCAGGATCATCTGAGCCCAAACTTGCAGCTCCTAATTTCACCACATCGGCCAGTCGAGTAATTGTGACAACTGAGGACTGGGCTGCATGCGCCAACTTCTCCTGACTTGCAGCGGCTCCCGATACAAGTAGCTTTGTGTCTTCCACCAGAGCTTTGGCAGTTTTCAGAATGTTTTCCCTAAAGTGATTGTGAAAATAACCGACACAGTTGTGAATGACAGTCATTTAGTTCTCTTTCAGAGAAATTTATCAACATGCATTTCAATACTGATTCAAGTCTGATTTATGAGACTTCTGGTGGAAAGGATCAGCTAACATTTGATCTCAAAAACCTTAAGTTTGTACAAGAACAAAGGCTAACCCAGAAATCCATTTAAACCCTGCCTAATATAAACACTAACATAAGGTCCAAATACCATATATCGTAGATTCCTGAGATCAGATAAACTGAACAGTAACTGGATTTTTCTGCACAGGTGCTGCATAATATGTTGAGTGTGCCTTAACACATAATTTCTATACCAGAATCAGAATATATAAAATTGTTCAATTAAATAAGTAGTGCAAAAATAGAAATTAAAAAAAGTAGTGAGGTAGTGTTTATGGGCTCAATGTCCATTCAGAAATCAGATGACAGAAGGGACGAAGCTGTTCCTGAATCATTGAGTGTGTGCCTTCAGGCTTCTGCACTTCCTTCCCAATGGTAGCAATGAGAAGAGGGCATGGCCTGGATGGTGGGGGTCCTTGATGATGAACGCTGCCTTTTCTAAGACACCGCTCCTTGAAGATGTCCTGGATACTTATGGAGGCTAGTGTCCATGATGGAACTGACTAAGTTTTACAACTCTCTGCAGCTTGCTATGATCCTGTGCAGTAACACCCACCCCCCGCCCGCCCCCAAACTCCACAAATACCAGACAGTGATGAAGCCAGTTAGAATGCTCCCCACGGTACAGCTGTAGAAATGTGTTAATATTTTAGGCAATGTACCAAATCTCCTCAAATTCCTAATGAAATAGTTGCTGTGGTTCGGTCTAATAGGAGATAGGTTCAATATAAAGTCAGAGGAAAAGAGCACAGAAATTAGTCCTTTGGCCCAACTTGTCTATGCTGATGAAGATGTTACCTAGTCCCACCAGCCCGTGCTTGGCCTACATGCCTCTAAACCTTTCCAAGTGTGTTTAAAATATTGTTATTAATGGTAAAGTGAACCCATACAACTTGGTGACATTGGTTTTATTTTGTGTTTGATATGAAAGCTTATCCATTGCATCCTCAACTCAGCAGCTCCCCATTAAGCCTAAGGTGGTTGGAGGAATTTAAAGCTTTTGGATGAACTCCTTACGACATCATTTGACCTAGAATCATTTTGGGGTGGTAGAGTACCCAACTAGTGAATGGCCACCTCGCCAGTAAGAAAATAATCATAATTTGCAATTCTTTACATGGTGAGATATTGAGCACTGAATAAAGGTACTGGATACAAAGTACAACAATCTTTCACAAGTCCGCCTGTGAACCTTCAGTACTGGCTATAGACACTGCTGGCTTTTAAGATACAAGATACTTGAAATTATCTGCTCTACAATTTTACCTGTGGTCAGCGAAGGTCTCCTCATTTTCTCGGTTTAGTGTTCCTGCAGTAGCAAACATGATAGTTGTGTCTAAGTCGGCAATGATACCAGATACGGTACTGGCAGCAGTAATGCAAGCCTGGGTTCCACGGTTACCTGCCTGCAAAGCTGCCAACACGTGGGATATCTGGAAAAATAAGAAACAGTTTTGGAAATAGATTTGCAATTTGCACGCACTTGGATAAACTCACAGACAGAGCTGGAGGAATTCAGCAGGTCCAGCAGCATCCATGGAAGGAAGTGGACAGTCAATGTCTCTGGTTGCCATCCTCACTCAAGACTGGAAAGATGGAGGGAAGATACAAAAATGTTGGGGGGGGGGGAGGAGTGGAGTAGGAGTTGCCCACGATGGTGGATCCAGGTGACAAGGTATGGTAACAGGCAGGTGGGGTGGGGGAGGAGAAAGAGTGGGAATGATACAACAAGCTGGGAGGAGATAGGAAGAAATAATAAAGGGCTTAAGAAGATGGAATTCAATAGGAAACACTAGTGGACTATAGAAAAAAAGAACAGGGTGGTGGATAATGGGTGGGGAGAGTGTGTGCGTGATGGACCGATGGAGGGGAGGAGGAGAAGAGAGTTAGAGTGATGGAGCTGGTGCTATAAGTGTCTCCAGGACTTGGATAATAAGCAGTTTACTTACATTAAGCATTCTGAGCTAGAAGTGCTCATCTAAAAGAGGTAAACTTAAAGTGCCTATGTCAAGATTTTGAGTTGAGATTTCAAGAAATGATGGATGGTGTTTAGCCTCGTTCCAAATCATGGCCGTTTCATCATCAACATCTGGCAATTTTCTCTTTCAGCTTGATGTTATCTACTTTTGAGCTTTGAACAAAGAATTTAAAAAATCTGAGGCAAGCTGCAAGGCTATTTCCTCTGACCTGGTCCAGGACCAATTATTTCTCTTTTATATACAAGTAATGGATACATCAATGTAGGATTACATATGCATGACTTCTTATGCATATTAAAACCAATGTTATTCCCATTTTAGTAAAAATTCTCATTTTTTTGCCTCTTGCACAAAAAGGCAGCCTATAAATCAAATCAAATTGCCCAAAGTTAATGCAATCAGTCTTTAAAGTCAATGAAGCCATAACACGAGACCTGAATCAGCTTACAAGGATAATTGTTATAATCTTAGGTCATGTCACCATGCTGGGATCTGTCCAGAAATAGGAATAATGTGAATGGTCAAGAAGAGCTGCTGCTAGCATCTGCAATGAACAAGCACGGACAGTAGGAAACCAAGCCAGGTACTTTTACAATGCAAAGTGCTTTTATAGTATATTATATACATAATTGGAAATTGTTCAATGGTTTTCTGAGCTAAACACCAAGAGAATTAAGAATATCTAAATGTACATGATGTTCCATTTTCAAAATATATGATGATAATTCAATACCTTTTCAGAAACTTTGCGAGCACATTCAATGAGTTCTTTCTTTGTGAAGGCATCGCTGGGACTGCACTGGAGTGAACCAGCTTTGAGAACCAATGAAGCACAATTGTGACCCAGTTCTTGCACACGGTTCTTGATGTGATTCCCAATCTAGAAGTGAATTTTAAACAGATTATAAGATTGTGAGAGCACCACAATGATATTTTATTTAAGATAATCACAACACAGTAATCTAATGTTTATCAAGCCTCAATAAAGTTAAAACAATATCAAATCAAGATAGCAAGTTAGTACTACAATTGTGATTTTACCAAACACTGAAGCATTTTGGTTACGTCTAAAAGGATTATCAAAAAGATGGGGAAATAATTTTGTACTTTGTATTTATCTTACCTTGCTTTTAACTAACATCGTTTTGCCTTTTAATCTCATGTTTGCACCTTATCCCATTGTAAAGCTACACTGTCTGTTATGAAAAGTGCTCTATAAGTAAGTTATTATTATTGTAACTGCATTAGACACAAATCCTATTCTAGTGAAGTTACCTCTTCATTTTCAGCTGTAATGGCTGCAGGATTGGCTTCTTGTGCCAGCTGTCCATAGTCACTCGTGAGCTGATTGGCCAAAGTCCCCAGCTCATCTGGGTTGGTGGTTGATTTAGTAACCTGTGGAAATACAGAAAATGAGAAACAGCAATTCAGACTCAATAGCTAAGTTCAAATGGAAACTTAAAGCAAAAGGCACTCACCATTTCTTGAACTGTGACTGCAATAGCTTTGGCAGTCTTCACCATGGTGGTCTGGTAGTCAACAAATGATCCCTCAGGCTCCACTGGAGCATTTTCATCAATCTATGTGTAGAGCAAAAAGATTTAAGCTCTTGCCACCCACATACACTTAAAACAGCTGTGGATTAACACCACAAATTCAAAAAAAAAACACCAAAAAACTAATGTACATAATTCAAAATAAAAATGACATTGTGGAGAAGAATTCACGGTTTTTGGCAGCTTTAATTGATCCTGTTGTCTTAAACGGGACAGTTTTCTATTTTTCAGTAATTTGCCTGATTTGCAACATAATTATTAACCTTTGACCCAAACATTTGATTAGCACATTTCTAAGGAGCAGCAATGTGCATTTATAATTAAATAATTGAGTTAGTATATCAATTATGATTAAATACCACTTCCACAATCCTTTACACTTACCCATTTCTTAAATCCAGGAAGACCCAAATGAATTTTACATTAGAATCCCTGGAGCTGGGTAAAACTAATGGTAATAATTTTCTAATAATGCTTAACCTTTTTTCATGGGCTTCACTGGAACGATCAACCTGAATGGTCTTGTAAGTGTGGCAGTAAACACCTTCTTGAAGCACTATAGTCCTTCTGGAGAAGGATCTCGATCCTTCATCAGGGGGTGGAGGTGAGATCTGCTCACTCTGATCTCAGTGTGATCTATCCAGGGCAGCGACTCTCACCTTGTTAATGGCCTGGTTGATGGAGTCCACCATTCCGCTCACAACACCCGCAGCACTGGCTGCATCGCTGAGTGTCCCTGAAAGGTCCTCCACTGCTTCCTTCATCATCTGCACAGACTCTTCCAAGGCATCTTGGGTCTGTGCTGCTTGCTGGAAGAAAATAAAACACTTGTAAATTAATGCCACAAAGTCCAATGTAACAGTTCCAATAAATTTCATTATAGATTTATAAAGTTCTTCCCAAATTTAATCCAGAGTTCTTTATTTCATTATACCTCCTGGAGAATGAAATAATTCTTCCTCCTTCCTTCTCATTCCTGTTGGAGGATCTCAGCTCAAAATGTCAACTGTTTACTCCCCTCTATAGATGCTGCCTGACTTGCTGAGTTCTTCCCGCATTTTGTCTGCTGCTCAAGATTTCCAGCATCCGCAGAATCTCTTGTACTTATAAAAACTACCATTTTGCATCTACAATCAAAGCCCTTTTATAACTTTGAAAATCTGCTCCTGTGTGACCCACCTACAAAAATCCATAGCATTCTGGGTAATTCGTGCTCTACCTCTCCTGGGTCAGTACAGATTTTGAGAAGCACAGTGCCCGCTCTACATGGGATCTGACAAAGTCTCAATACACCCGAGACACCACTTCTGTACACCAACCCACCAAAACTAGCATTTCTTTGGACTTGTTGCAAATGTGGATGAGCTATTAACAATCAGTGCAAGTGGAGGCATAGCAGTTGTTGGCCTTGCGCTAACTTGAGTGTTTATTAGCAAGTTTCTGAAACGTGCTTATATTGCCATTGGTGTGAATTTTAGAAAGAATACAATGAAGAACGAATGACATTTGACACCTTTCTAATGCATTAAACACAAAGCTTGTTAGAATCCATGTGGAGATTATATTCTGAAAGCTCTATTTAAATATATGCTGCAGATTCTCAAGATTACAAAGCACTAACTTCAAGAACCTCTTCTATGATGTTCTCTGCTTTGTTCCTCAAACCGTAAGGACTGCGTGCATGAAGAATGCATTTACAAAAAAGGCCACAAGCCTCAACAAATTCCTGAGCGTGCTGCTTACCTTTGGATTGCCACCTGCTTCTTTAGCTGTATACAGCATCTGAAGTGCAGATTCTGCTAGCGTCTTCGTCTGATCCAATAAGTTCATCTGTTGCTGGTGATTCACTGCCTTTGATGCTGCACCAATTGAAGCCAAGGTTAGTGGCTCGAAGTAGCTTGCCATCTGGGCCACCTGTAAAATTTGTACACAATGTACCCAACCATGAATCAGAAGTCATTCTAATTCACTTAATTCTACTATCAATATTAACCAATAATTCTTCCATGGAAAAGACAGTGTGTTTGGCATAAGGTATCTGTGCCTTATTTGCACACCTACAATACAGCAGTTTAGGAACTAAATTCACCACTACTCCACTGTGGTTATAATGGGTTATTTGCAATAGATCAAAGACAAATTTAAAATATTAATTTTAAATATTTTAAAATTAATGGCCTTGCCTACTGCGTTCCTCCAGCATTTTGTGTGAGCTGCTTTTAAATATTAATGTTAGTTAATTTTGTATATAGTTTTTACTTCTAGGCTTTAACAATTAGTCAAAGTAAATTTATTATCAAAGTCCATATATGTTACCATATACTATCTTCAGGTTAATTTTTCTTGCAAGTATTTTAATAAATAAATTCAACAGAATTTATTTAAAATTCTATCTAAACAAAGACGGACAAGCTACCAAACTGCAAAAAAAGACAAATGTGCAAATAAAAAGTAAATAATACTGAGAACTTAAGTTTTAAGTCCTTGAAAGTGAGTCTGTAAGTTGTGGAAGAGTCCAGGGTTGTGATGATTGAAGTTATACACGCTGGTTCAGGAGTCTGAATGTTGTAGGATAACAACTGTTTCTGAGTGTGAGTCCTAAGGCTCCTGGACCTCCTGCCCAATGGTAGTAGTGGTAGTTTGAGTATTAAAGTTGGTGATAATGATTGGGATGGTGGGGTGGAGATACGTCTCTATCAAAGGAAGAGTAAGGTGCTTCTTCCCTCTGCTAGCATGTAGGTCACACTTGGGCAAGGTGTAGCACCTGCTTAGCCCCCCAATTAGGGTCATGAGAAATCATGGGAGTAAGTGATGCACAGTTGTATGAGGAGCGGTGCATATCACAAGTCCTGGTTATGCGACCGCTGACACCAGGCAATCTCTGAAGAGCACTGATAATGGCTGGGGGTCACCCATCTTGTAAAGACAATGCTCAGAAGATGACAATGGGAAACCACCACAGTAGAATTTGCCAAGAACAATTGTGGTCATAGACCATGATCGCCCATGTCATACAACACGGCTAATGATAAGTGCCAAGCTTGTTAATACCTTTGTAGACCGGTATGTTAACGAAATGGGTAGAATTTGGCTCAAACAAAAGAGTCTAAAGAAATATAAAAGTGACTGGTACCTCAAATCATTTACTTTAACTTTGGTGCTGATCTCCCCCTTCTCCAATTTTCCTATTGGGAGAAGCAATAGAGTACTGCATCCCTTTGAAAATGACTACTAAAGTATCTGACCTCTAATCTGTACTTTTTACAAACTGTGAACAAGATCAGGGTTTACCACCTCAGCAGCGAAAAGGCATCTTTGTATCATTCTACAACTGAATGGCTGGTCGAAACCACCAGTCCAAACTTGATGTGCTTCACTGTCTATTTCTACGACTTTACACATCACTGAGGGAAACCTATATTTTGGAAGTACCATATTATGATAGCTTTAATTACAGATATTAAAAAGAATGTTCATTTTGGCACACAAGCAGCATTAGGAATTTATTATACATGATATAGATATTTTACCTTGTGTCCTAATTGTGAAGCCTCAGCACGAGCTGCTACTGCAACTGGATCAATCAGATTGCTGATTTCATGGACAGCTCCAGTCATCTGATCATGTAATGCCTGATGGAAAATTGGAATAAAAATCATCAGTTCCTATTTGGCATTTTTAACAGTGCAAATGAGAGTCTAGCGCACAGGAGAGTTTAAGTCACATTTGTATTTTATATTACAGGTAAAAATCATTTAAAAAAGATTCAAAATGTTAACTATTCTTTTGCCTTCACAGATGCTGCCTGGCCAGCCAAGTTGTCCAGCAGTTTGTTTTTTGCTGCAAATTACAGCCATCTGCAGTCTCTTGTCTTCTTACTTATAGGTTGCCTTTCACAAAGGCAAGGCATTATAATGTGCCTTTCAGCCAATTGAATATTGAGGTAGAGTCATGACCACAAAACAAAATATCAGACAAACTCTGCACAGCAAATTGCAATCAACACAAAAGATTCTGCAGATGCTGGAAATCGAGTAATAGACACATAATGATGGAGAACTCAGCAGGTCAGGCAGCATCTATGGAGAGGAATAAAGAGTCGACATTTTGGGCCAGGACCGGAAGGAAGGGATGGAAGCAAGAATAAGGTGGGGGAGGGCAGGGAAAGGAGCCACAACCTTTTTTTGTTTTACAGTGTTGCTGGTTTAGGGATACATATTCCTGCATGTACTGCCAAGAAGGCCCACCAGCACCTTTACTTCCTGAGAAAGCTAAAGAAATTTGGCCTGTCCCCTAAAACCCTCACTAATTTTTATAGATGCACCGTAGAAAGCATTCTTCTAGGGTGCATCACAACCTGGCATGGAAGTTGTCCTGTCCAAGACCGGAAGAAGCTGCAGAAGATCGTGAACACAGCGCAGCACATCACACAAACCAATCTTCCGTCCGTGGACTCACTTTACACCGCACGCTGTCGGAACAGTGCTGCCAGGATAATCAAGGACACGACCCACCCAGCCAACACATTTTTCTTCCCTCTTCCCTCTGGGAGAAGGCTCAGGAGCTTGAAGACTTGTACGGCCAGATTTGGGAATAGCTTCTTTCCAACTGCGATAAGACTGCTAAACAGATCTTGACTCGGATCTGGGCCGTACCCTCCAAATGTCCGGACCTGCCTCTTGGTTTTTTTGCACTACCTTACTTTCCATTTTCTATTTATGATTTATAATTTAAATTTTTAATATTTACTATCGATTTGCAGTCCAGGGAGCGGGAAGCGCAGAATCAAATATCGCTGTGATGATTGTATGTTCTAGTATCAATTGTTTGGTGACAATGAAGTATAAAAGTATAAAAAGTGTAAAGTATATATTGAAAGTTCAAAGTAATTATACTATCAAAGTATGTATGGGTTCAATTTTCTTGCTGGCACTTATGAACATAATCAATAGAAAAAAAATCAATAGAATTTTAAGACAAACTATACATAAACAGACAAAGACTGACAAAGACCAATGTAAAAAGAAAACAAACTCTGCAAATAAAAGAAATAGAGAGCTTAAGTTGTAATGAGTCCTTGAACGCGAGTCTGTAGATTGCAGAATCTGGTCTTTTCCAAAATAATGATTAATTTTCATGCAAATGATTTGTTAAATGTTCTATCCAAAAGACAACAGTTCTAACAGTATAACAATTTCCTAATTATATACTATCAGCCTAGAATGTGCACGCAAGTATCTACAGAGGCACTGTAATTTACACCTGATTGACTCAGGTGAGGATGCCAGTTCTGCTCCATTGTTGCCACTCTAAGCTGAACGCTAATTGTCATACAAGGATCTGCATGTACAGTTTTTAATGTTTTGTCCTCAGTCAGCCCCCTAATGCGCCATCCGCTAAACCATCTCTAGGCCGCATTCTTAGCTCCATGGCAACATTGCTATGCAATAAACTGGTACGAAGTCAGCTTATGCACGGCTCCTTAGCCACTTTAGCAACTGCTGTACCCTGAAGAAATTGATTGACATTGCAATCTTTTCCATGACATTTCTGCACAATACCATTCAATTTTCATCATTAGAGTACAGTGAAATGATGTTTCAAATGCTTAATAGAACTAAATCTTAAAACAACAATAATTAAACAGAAAGACTGAAATATTCAGGATGCCATGGAACATCAAGAGACTGAAACAGTTTGCAGTCCTGAAGAAGCGTCTCAGCCCGAAATGCTGACTATCTATTCATTTCCATAGATGCTGCCCGAGTTGCTGAGTTCCTCCAGCATCTTGTGAGGGGTAAATATTTGCTGATTACCTCTTGGGAGCGGTCTTCTTGTGGAGCCAGCTGCTGACTAATTGCTGCCAAAGATGCCTGGTCAACATCTCTGATGCATCGGTTGAGAACCTCAATGGCTTCATCACACTCCCTTTGTCCGGGAGCTTTGTCTCTGAAATGGATGGAAAAAAAACATCTGTTAATGTATTGTGACATCAAATAAAAATCTGTAATTGTCACAAAATACCCACCCTCTCTCTGTATATCAAGGATGACACAACATCCACTACACATATATCCATTTAAAGAAAACAGAGAATACAAGTCCAGCATCATTTTGGTACCAATATTAACTTTCTCAATGTTTGAACAGATGAATCCGAATGTTAAAAGATTTTAATCCAGGACACCCCAAGAGCCCCTGACTGTGTCATACAAGTTCCTAATCCTAGAATGAATGCTCTGCTCAGGTAGGCCTGATATGAAGCATAAAAACAAGAGGTTCTGCAGATGATGGAAATCCAGAGTAACACACACAAAATGCACGAGGAATTTCAACAGGTCAGGCAGCATCTACGCAGAGGACTAAAGAGTCAACATTTTGGTCCAAGACCCTCAATTAGAACTGGAAAGTAAGAGGACAGAAGTTAGAATATGAAGATGGGGGAAGGGAAGAAGGACAAGTTTGAAGGTAATGGATGGTGCCAGGTGAGGGAAAAGTAGACGGGTAGTGGCGGGGGGTGAAGTAAGAAGCTGGGAGGTGACAGGTGGAAAAGGTAAAGGGCTGAAGAAGGAATCTTATAAGAGAGAAATGTGGGCCATGAGAGAAAGAGAAGGAGGAGGGGCACCAGAAGGGGGTGATGGGAAATGGAGCAGAAGAGGAGGAGTAACTGGGAGCCAGAACAGAGAATGGAAGAGGAAAGAAGGGGAAGGGGGCTAGAAATGATCAGAAGTACATACATATTTCTGTAGCAGTGCCCAAATTTCACAAGCAAAGTGTTCTTACACACCATATAGTTTGCCACCAAATTAAAGTCTTTTAACTCAAACGGTCATTTTGCAAGACTACGGAATGCACGTGAAGGTACAAGTCAGTGTCCTCCCCCCCCCCCCCCACCGAAAGGTACAAGACAAAGAAATGTACATGCTTGATGGTTAATACTTCAGTGGCATTGGGGAGCTTTTACTTTATGCCATATGAAGTGCTGAAAAGATGAATTCCAGCCTTTACCCATTCAGAATCAGGTTTATTATCACTATATTGTGAACTTTGTTGTTGTGCAAGACTTAAATTACTGTAAATTACAAAAAATAAATAGCGCAAAAAGAGGAATAACAAGGTAGTGTTTATGGCCCATATAACTATATATATATAAAACCATAATATATATACTATGGATTGTTCGGAAATCCGAAGGGAGAGGGGGAAAATCTTGCACCTCAGGTTGTACTATGAAGTAAATTAAACAACTCCATTCTTTAATTAGAGCAATTCACACTTCAGATCTAGAGTACTGAAAAAGCAGTTGGAGGTGGTAGGGCCAAGAACACTGCTGTCAGGAACTCCTGGAGCCATGATCGGCAGTGTCGAGTGGTCTCAAACAATCACAACCACCTTTCTTCCCATCGTGTATGACTTCACTTCCCACTAAGTGGTAAGTTCCCCTCTTGTTTCTAATTGGCGTCAACTTCACCTGGGATCCTCGATGTAAAATTTTCCTCGAGAGAAGGAACTTTAACCTCACATTGAATTTGACTCTGCCAAGTAATGGCTTCACCGTAACTTAAGCTGTGCAATAGTAAATTAATGCTGTATAAGTGTAGTGTGTCTCTACAAATATAAAATAGAATATTACACAGGGGATTCAAGCACAGTGGACCAAAACTTGTATGTAGCTTAAGGTGACAGACTTTGCTGTTTCCAGGTATGTTTTTGATTTTAGGCAAAGCCTCGTGAATGGGGCTAAATAGGGAAAAAAAAAATCAAAGCCATATTTTTCAAGTAATTATTGTTAACGAGTTAAAATAGGGGATGGTTCATTATTCAAAGACAACACAAAAATAGCAAGCGTATTAACAGTGTGGAATAACGTGGTCAATGAAATAATTTTTTAAAGCTGGTACAGCTCTATTTTTAAACATAGATCACACACAAATCTCTCAATATGTAAACTTGCTGCAAAGATTAATTAACTTAATTAATTGCCTTCAGTTAAAAGAACCAAAAATTTTCAACAGCACAGCAAAATTCCTTAAAAGGTTAAAGACAGAAATAGATATTCAAATGGAACAGTGTGCACAACAGATACAAGAAGCCATAATAAAACTGGAAATGTATTGCAACGTCACAATCATGAAAAGAAAACTTGGAAGTTATTTAGAGTTAGGTAAATCTCAAAGACATAATACAGTGCCTGATGTTTTTTTTTTAAAAAAATGCAATTATCAGCTAACAGGCAACTGAGATTAGGCTCAGTTATCAAGTTAAACTAAAACCAAGTGAAACTTTGATCCAAGCCCACTTTTACTTTTAAATGTTAAGTATTAAAACTAACATTAAGTAGGGGGATGTACCTGATGGAAGTAATGAGCTTCTTGATAGAATCAGACACAGTTCGGGAATGCCCAGCCAACACAGACCATTTTGGTGGATCTTTGGGGTTTACAGCGAGAGCGCGAGCGGTTTGAATAAGGCCAGTTGAACTATCTAGCATCGTCTTTGCAGCCACAACTATAGGTTCCATAGCATTACGACCCTGCACAAAAGACACCAAACATAGGCAAACAACTTTAAGTGAATGGTACAACTGATGCATTTTTTGGTACTTGATTAAAAAAAAAGAGCAGTTAATAGTTCAGCTGGAGATTTGGCACCCTCGTGTGGACAAGTACTGTAAGTTATTCATAATAACTTCAGGGCTGAGAAGTACTTTCCTTTGCTCAACTGCATTGAGACTGTGTAATGTTTTGGTCAAGTGTTGACCATACGCATGCAGTCACCCAGCCATGGCCATTACCTTTAGAGATCTACAGAAAAATGCCTTCCATTGTAAAATGCTGATTGCACAAATTCTAAATTTTACTTTCTTGCTATCGCATAATGTGCAGAACAAGAACATTTAGATCTGTCTGCTTCCAGTACCTCAAAACAAGTTTTTGAAATCTAAAATATTTATCCAGCTTTAGAGAAAAATACCAAATGTTGTTTAAAGTGATTGACCCATCAAAATCACCAGAGGAGCAAATTTCATTTTCATTCATGTTTCAGGGTCTGGATACTTTGCTGGCCTGACATTTATTATTCACCCCTCACTACCCTTGAACTTAGTGGCTTGTCAGGGCTAACCACACTGAATGTCTGGGTAGTCCTTTTCCTCCCTTGAAGGGCATTAAGGAATTAGAAATGTTCTTTAACTCTGTAGTCCTCTTTACTAATAGTTCAGTTCTGAATTCTAGATTATTAATCCCATTCAAATTCTGCAGCAAAAGTGCTGCATTACCCTGAGTATGATGTAATCCACAGCTACAAGTTATTCTGTGTCATTCCATTTCAAACCGCGGTGTCACCAGCAACCCATGATCAATTCTGACCTCCACTGATGTCTGCACACTCTTCCTGTGGCAGGCAGCTTAAGTTTCAACCAGGTGCTCTGGTTTCCTCCCGCCTTCTTAAGATGTTACTGCTATTAATGTGAATTTGTCATTGAAACACATCACTGTTGCAGGTGGGTGGGGAGGCACTGTTCAGAGGAACATGCTAGGGGAGAGTGGGGGGTCGGAGTGCCTTGCTCAAGGACACACACGCTGCCTCAGCCAAGGCTCGAACCCATGACCTTCAGATTGCTAATCCGACACCCTAACCACTTGGCCACATGCCACGCACATTTCATATAGATCAACAGATTCTCAGACTTCCAGAATCAAAGAACATGGAACTGGTGCAGGAAAGTGGTACCAAGGTAAAAGTTCAACCACAAGCCAAACGGCCCATCCCACTTCTGTTACATTTTCTCAGAAATGAATTAAATTGGCTTTTACTGTACCTCAGGACTAATTTGAGCTGGAATGCTCACAAACTCTGGGTTGGAAGCAAACGCCGTCAGGTTCTCAACTGCTTCTATCAGAGGAACTGTGGCAGCTCTGCATTTCTCTCTGTTCTCATCTGTAAATGCACCATCAAGGGCCTGTATAGTTTCAAAAGAGTAAAGCAGTTTTAATATTCTTAGGATTAACAATGAACTCAGCGGCCATTTTACAAGGTACAGGAGTGGAACCCTGGGTGGCTTTCTACTGCTGTAGACCATTCATTTCAAGGTTCGACATATTCTGCGTTCAGAGATGCTCTTCTGCACACTGATGTTGTAAGGCAGGGTTGTTTGGATTATTATCACCTTCCTGTCAGCGTGAATCAGTCTGGCCAATCTCCTCTGAACTCTCTCATTAACAAGGTGCTTTTGCCCACAGAACTGCCACTCTCTGGATGTTTTTGTTCCTCGCACTGTTCTCGGTAAACTCTAGAGATTACTGTGCATGAAAATCCTAGGAGATCGTCAGTTACTGAGAAACTCCAACCACCCCCAACAACAATCATTCCACGGTCAAAGTTACTTAAGTCACATTTCTTCCCCACTCTAATGTTTGGTCTGAAAAAAAAACTGAACCTTTTGACCGTATCTGCATGCTTTTATGTCTAGGGTTGCTGCCACATGATTGGCTGATTAGATATTTGCATTAAAGAGCAAGTACACAGGTGTATCTAATGAAGAGGCCACTGAATAATTGTTAATGCTACAAAAGATCAAACATTGACTCAGTATTGTGCAGTTTAGGCTGTCTATTTTTTTAAAAAAAATCAATATATACTTTTCTTCAATGTAACAAGCTCTAATGTATTTATCATCTGTGACTCAACTCCATGCAAGTTGTGACCTGAAATGCTGGTTTGTAAATGTGAATTTTCTAGCACACACCTTGATCGTCTTCACAAGATTGGCTGTGCTGTTTGCCACTTCTTTCGCGGACTGAACGAACTGTCTCTTTGCGACGGGGTTAGAGGTCTTGGAGGAGGCCAGGCGACAGGCATTGCACAGTGCAGAGGTGTGCTTTGCAACAATGGTGGCAGCAGACAGAACCTACACAGAGGAAGAAAAACAGTGAGGCAAAAGCTTCCACAATTTTTATGCACGCTCAAAAACCAGAACATTTTGAAAAGTCAAGAAATACAATCAAGAACCGGGAACCAAAAGTATTTTAGAATAGGGCTCATGACAAAAGAAACAAAAAAAATACTCGACAGAAAACTTATGCAGTGAGTGGTTCAAGTCTAGGTAATTGACCACTTCCTTACCCAGTGACTCTGTAAAAAGATAAATTCTCTGATATTGTAGCTGCAAGAACAAATCTTACCTGTGACTGGATACAGGCTGGGTCCACCAGGTTCTGACAAGCCATTTGGATAGCTTGGTTGGCACGGGCAAACTGAGCCGGGTCAACTAATCCCTGCTGGCCGGCATGACTGTTTGGATCTGATATTCCTACAAGGTAGGCTGCCTGAAAATCAGATTTGTTAAAATAGGTTTTAGTTATTTCAGGAGATGCATAACTTTTGTCCTCTTGCATGCTTTTGCCACAAGCATCGATCTTCTAATAATTGAAGTGGAGAATAAGAATTGCAAAATTTTCTTGTCCATTTTACAAAGCATGGAACTGAATGTCCCTAAATTTTACTTCCTTCACAAAAAGCATTAGAACAAGCATCAAAGAAGCCACATCACACAATACCCAGTCTTACAAAATTTAGTTGAGTGACAGGAAATAGAGGGACCTGGAAGCTAGGAACTAATTTAACTGATTATATTTATGCTTCTTAATGCATTAACTAATTTACCAAGAAATAAGGAATAATTACTCAGTCCATGTATTGAAGTCTGGAAAAACATGTTAGCTCTTCAAATGTACCTCTGGTATTCTTCATTCTGTTTATTTTTTCCTCTCTTCTGGTAATTCAGGCTTCATTAGGCTTCTGCACAAATTTTGTTCAGATAAATCTCGACACTCTTTCAGCCTTCACCATTCAGTCTCTCTCAATCTTGCCTTTCATTCCCTAGTTTCTGCAACCTACAAGTTCGATTTCTAACTTTTCCTAATTCTTGTGAAAGGTCTTCATTTTGAAGCTTTCATTCTACTTATTTTTCCTAATGACATTGTCTACTTTGAATATTTTCAGCATTTTTTGTTATTTCTTCAATGTACCATTAGCGTGGCTAAATAAACAACTGCAGAATATACCCAAACAACTATTATATCCAAACAAATACTTGAAAGATTGGAAATGTTTGTTGATTTATTTATTAGTAACAGGCCCTTCTGGCCCAACCGCTCAACTACAGCCATGTGACCAATTAAACTAACCTGCACATATTCAGAATATGGGAGGAAACCAGAGCACATGGAGGAAACCCATGTGGCTAGGGGGAGAACGTACAAACTCCTTACAGACAGCAGTGGGGATTGCACCCAGTTCACTGGCAGTGTAATAGCATTCCACTAAAAAGGAATTCAGGTGACTACAAACTGAAGGGACCAGGCAACAAGATTATGCCTTTTATCATTTCTCTGTATATTACTAGGTTCTCTTCTAAATGGCTTGATGCCAATTTGTGAACAATTATTTTTCATTTTAACTGTTATGTGTTAGAAGTTACGTAGATTATAGCACAAGGAGATAAAATTTGTGTGCAATATAAAATGGGTGACTTCACCAAGGTCAATCCCAATCTGGTAAAGGGTTGTGCTTGAAAAAATGTAATGGATTCCCTTAATGGTGTTTACAGATAGTTTAACCTCAAGTAACAGGAATGATTTGAAAGTTTATTGACTGTATTAGATTTGATTATACTTTTGGAAGATTGTGTGATTGAGTGAGAGTACCAGTAGATTGTACAGTAGTGAAAAATATTAAATATTTTATATATATATACACACATTTTTTATTTATATTTACACACACACACACATAAACAAACAACCACTGCACCAATGTTCTGGCACTGTATTTCTGGAAGTTAATAACCTTAAAATTCCTGAGTATAAATTAATCAGGATTATGCTGAGGAATCTGAGCAGAAATGTCAGCTATTGGCTCTTTGCCCACTGAAGGGCAAGCTAAAAGGGCACTTAATACTATTTTTTAAGCTGTTTGTGGAGTCAGTAATGAGTAGCTATCACATTAGTATAATTACAGACTGCAGGGAGCGCGTCAAGAGTAATTTACAGCGTCGTTGGAGTATGAAACTTATTGGAACAGACAGCTGAGAGAGAGGCCACAGCATTTTTCAGATAAAGAGGGATAAATGTTAGAATGACATAGCTTTAGTGAAGAAAATGCAAGATGGCTTAGTTAATTATGGATTGCTCTACCACAGAACAGTCTAACACAAAACAGATCAAATAACCATATTCAAATTTAGAATCCCATTTAGATGTAATATTGCATAAGCATTTCGGATTCAGCATCCTTACAAACCATTACCCAAGGTATTTGTGCATTTTTTTAAAAAAAAACATACATGGCTTTTGGATCTTTTCAGCACAGATGCAAACTGATGTACTGAAGAACTGTGTTTCTAAAACTGATGTTTACCTGGGCAGCTGCTTCTGTAAGTCCGCACAATGCCTTGGAACCACAGCTTACAGAATCACCAAAGGCTGGTAGATTACTATTCTTTGCGTTGTGAGAAATTCCTGCCATTGCCTCTCCAAGAACCTATGCAAAAATTAATGGGCAAAATGCTAAGTTGTCTGATTTTTGCACGCAAGGTTAAAGATAAAGCAATAGACCAAAGAGGAGCATTTTTCAGTTTTAACATCACAGCCACAGTTCTTAATGTCATTTTTAATTCAATCTTTTGTAGTGAAACTGTTTATCAATTATTCCTCAAATTCTTTACACAATACTGCTAAAATAAAATGATGTTCTCTCAGTGTCAAAGTGCCAGTCAGACCTTGGAGAAGTTTTCTAGTTTAGGCAGTGGATCTTTGAAAAACTGTTTAAGATTCAGAGGGAACACACTAATGACTCACTAGAAAGGTGCTTGGAATGAGCTACGTCTGGTTGCTTTCCTTGGACAAGATACCTTTCAACTGACATGATAGACTACTTGCTCGTTCCATGATGCATTCTGAAGAGATGCCAAGGTTTGGGTGTTCAGGTCGACATTCTTCAAATATGAACAGCATAACAGAACAAAGCAGTCAAATTGGTCAGAGTTCCACAGCACCAAAAACAGTCCACCATGTACCTATCTGTACACATGCAATTTACCAGCACTTAATACGTAGCTGCTGTGGCTTGGGGAGTCAGGTGACATCCAGATGCTTCTCAAATGTTGAAAGAGCACCTTCCACTCATAATTAATGCTCCTCATAATATTGGTCAATGACTTGATATAATGCCAAATGTGTTCATGTAACTATAAAGTAACTATTAATGATCAGAAGTTAATTAGTTGGTACAAAGCTGTTAGGAATCCCAAAAGGCATGAAAGGTGCTTTGTAATAAAAGTTTTTTTTTGGGGGGGGGGAGTTCATTTCATTACATGGGGTGAAATATGTCACAAATCGTCAAGACAATTTAGAACAAATGACTTTAAACTCAAGTTAAAATTAAACCTATCTGTGGCATGCTCTGCCTCAGAAGGCAGTGGAGGCCAATTCTCTGGATGCTTTCAAGAAAGAGTTAAATAGAGCTCTTAATGATAGCAGAGTCAAGGGATACGGGGAGAAGGTAGGAATGAGGTACTGATTGTGGATGATCAGCCATGCTCACAGTGAATGGCGGTGTTGGCTCGAAGGGCCGAATGGCCTACTCCTGCACCTATTGTCTATTCAGTTATAATATCAATCTCAAAGCCTGCAAGACTGAAAGCAACACTCTGTAAACTAGAAAGGAATGATTGAAAGATTCCCTCTCTTCAGTTTACCTTAAAAAAACAAAGGAAAGGGAAATTTGGATTAAAGAGAAGCTGCTATATTTAATAAAATGACAGAGTAGGCTGCAATAATAGTTTTTAGCCATTCTTATGCATCTATTCTAACTGTGTAGTGCCTAACATAAATCAAATGAACTGAACTTTTATATTAAGATTTAACTCTTGAAACTAAAGTGTGTTTCCAAAAGGAATTCACCAGTTAAAGCAGGTGTTCCCAACATTTTTTATGCTATTGACCAATACCATTAAGTAAGAGTCTGTGGACCCCAGGTTGGGAACCCTTGAGTTAAGGGGTGAATTGCACAGCAAACCATACTTAATAATAATGACACCTTAAGAATCATTGGCCATCAACCTTTAAACAAAGACAGTAATTCAAACACAAAGAATTCCAGGCTGAAATGGCCAGTAGTTAATGACTATTTTTCATGGAACAACTAAAAACACAAAATATTCATTTTAGTACCTTGGAATTTTCCATCACACTGTCAATGCAATCAAAGTAAGACAAGTCATTGACAGCTTCAGTGGGGTTGTCAAGCATTCCTTGGACAGTCTGCAAAAGAAAAACAGTTGGCATTTAATCATTCATAAGATGAGTACAGTAACAGTATGATAAAATGTGGTGCACAATGAAACATGAAATATGTCAGTTTAGCCTGCCCACGTTCATTGTCATCAGCTTGCTTAATGCCACAAGCTCTATTGCTGTCCTCACCGTGCTAGCTCTGCACACCCACTGCTGAGCCCTCCAGATCCTTATGCTTGTGACCAGGATCAAGAATGCTACATGATTTGAGTGATTATCAAATTTTGTTCGGGGCATTCTTCCTTGTTAGAAGGAAGCTCGGGTATCAAGCACTGTACTTTCAAAAGGACCATAAGAAAGAAACAGGAGATCATTAACAAGGTAGGTCTGCAATGCAGCAACAGGGAGACCCAATAAACCTTTGTTAAAATCCATAAATCTATAGAATTGTAGATGGCAATTTACTGATAATTTGCTATCCAGCCATTCAGAGTTCTTTCCATTGCTCTGCAGGTGATGTTTACCGCGAATGCTTGAAATTCAATGGGGCCCCAGTTCCTGTCTTTCCTTTAAACTCATTAGCAATCTGGTTCCTGCACTCCCTTTCAACTCAGAAACTCATCTCCTACCCACCTTTTAAGCATACCAGGTTACATAGAATGGTGCAGCACAGTACAAGTCATCTGGCCACGATATTGCGCCAACCCTTAAACTTACTCCAAGGTCAATCTAACCTTTCCATCCCACATAACCCTCTATTTTTTCATCCATATGCCTATCCTAAGTCTCTTAAATGTCCCAAATGTATCTCTTCTACCACCACCCCCGTCAGTGCAATCCATTCACTTATCAGTGTAAAAAGAAACCTACCTCTGATGTCTCCCCTATACTTTCCTTCAAACGTCTCCAAAACACGTCCTCTATTGCTGCCACAGGAAAGGACGCAGGCTGTCCACTGCACCTATACCTCTTATAACTTATACACTTTGCTGATTATTACAGCAACTTCAGGATGAGGGTCTCTTCAGGAGCAATTACATCAGCCTGGCACAAGGTGGAGATCGGCATCATCACAGGGTGCACTATCTCAGTGACACTGTTCTCCCTAGCCACGAACATGCTCACTAAGTCTGCTGAACCAGAGTGCAGAGGGCCCAGAATGAAATCCGCTCAACGGCAACCACCTATCAGGGCATTCATGGATGACCTCACAGTCACCACAGAATCAGTCCCAGGCTGCCGGTGGATTCTGCAAGGGCTCGAAAAGCTGGTGGAGTGGGCCCGGATGCGTTTCAAACCTGCCAAATCAAGATCGATGGTGCTGAGGAAAGGGAAGGTGGAGAACAAGTTCTGCTTCAGCATTGCAGGCACAACCATCACAGAAAAGCCAGTCAAGAGCTTAGGCAAAGTTTCTGACAGCTCTTTAAGGGACACAACATCCACTCAGGCAACCTGCACCGAGTTGGATGGCTGGCTGAAATCTGTGGACAAGTCTGGCCTACCTGGGAAGTTTAAAGCCTGGGTGTATCAGCATGGCATTCTTCCCAGAATCCTGTGGCCCCTCCTCATCTATGCAGTTCCAATCTCGACAGTCGAAACCTTAAAGAGGAGGGTTAGCAACCACCTCAGGAGATGGCTGGGGCTGCCAAAGAGCCTAAGCAGCATCGCACTCTATGGACACCACAACAAACTGCAACTGCCCTTCAAATCCTTGGAGGAAGAATTCAAGGTAACAAGAGCCAGAGAAGTGCTACAGTATAGGGACTCAAGTGACCCGCAGGTGGCTAGAGCAGGGATCCAAGTAAGTACTGGCAGGAAGTGGAGGGCAGAGGAAGCTGTTCAGGAAGCAGAGGCGAGGCTGCATCACAGGAGGCTGGTGGGAGTGGTCACACGAGGCCGAGCTGGGCTAGGATCCTTTCCAACTCCCCAAATGGACACCAGAGGGAAGGAAAGGCGTTGTCTAGTTCAGGAGGAGGTGAGGGCAGTAGTGGAGGAGATGAGAGCCTGCAAGGCGGTGGGAATGAAGCAACAGGGAGCTTGAACAAGATGGGAGAATGCAGTTGGGAGGAAAGTGACCTGGGATGAGCTTTGGAAAGCCGAACCACACCGCATCCATTTTCTCATCCAGGCAGTGTACGATGTGCTTCCAAGCCCATCAAACCTGCACACATGGGGCAAGGCAGAGTCACCTGCGTGCCCACTGTGCTCCAAGCGAGGAACCCTGGAGCACATCCTCAGCGGCTGCACAAGGGCACTTGATGAGGGACGGTACAGGTGGAGGTATGATCAGGTCCTGAAGACCATCGCTGAAGCCATCAGCGCAGGAGTTGAGTGGGCGAAGCGGTCCCAACCCTCCAAGCAGACCATTGCCTTTGTCAGAGCTGGGGAGCAGCCAATACCCGCCAAAAGAACATCTGCAGGCATTCTGACCTCTGCAAGGGACTGGCAGCTGTTGGTGGACCTCGAAGGGCAGCTGAAGTTCCCCAACCATATCGCAGCCACCGCCCTGCAATCAGACATTGTCCTAGTGTCTGAGTCGACTAAGCAAGTGGTGCTGCTGGAGCCGACAGTCCCATGGGAAGATAGCTTGGAAGAGGCCTTTGAAAGGAAGCTCTCCAAGTACGCAGGACTGGTCAGCAACTGTCAGCATGCTGGATGGAGAGTGAGGTCTCTCCCAGTGGAGGTTGGTTGTAGGGGATTCATAGCCCGTTCCTTAGTTAGAGCCTTCAGCATTCTGGGCATCGAGGGAGAGAGGAAGAGGAGAGCCATCTGCAGTATCACCGATGGGGCAGAGAGGGCCTCAAGACGGCTGTGGCTCAAAAGAGGGGAGCCATGGAGTCATAAGTAGCTAGCCATCTGGACACAAGCTGGGGTCTGATCAGCCCCGGTTGGGTCACCTGGAGGAGACTGTATGATGTTGAAAGACCCAAAACACCCAATGGTTCCAGGAACATCACTGAAGATGTGTCCAGAAGCATCAATAGATATATGTACACAGTATCAAGTTGTCTCTCATCCTCTTTCACTCTGACAGTAAAGCTCTAACTTGCTCAACTATTTTCTCATAAGACATGCTCTCTAATTCAGGTCGCATCCTAGTAAATCACCTCTGCACTGAACTTGAAGAATTTTGCAGTGGCTTGAGATATTTGCTGCGGCTACCTCAGCTCTCTGATGCAGAGCAAGAGGTCAGTGCTGGCTCTGTGGTGTGAGTCTTCAAGTACCCCCTCCCTAAATTGACTACGAGCTGTGATGGTACACTGACAGCACCGGTGAATTTCATCATCATTGTCTGTCTTTGCTCAGTGATGGCTCCAGCGACATGGGAAATGGCCCCCTTTATTCACAGTCTTGCTGTTTCTGTGGTGAGGGCAACATGGGGCAGCAGTGACTGTTTAGTTGATTACATTCCTCAGTGCAGGTCAGTGTGTCAGTATACTTCACTGGAAGTGCTGACAGTGGCTTGGACATCAGCTGCTGCACACGCACAGAAGGAAGTGCTATTTTGCCGACAACAGCTCAACGGCCAAGGTTTAGGTAACATTGATTTTCATCTGTAGTTGCCATGTGAAGATTAGCTCCACTGACATGGGAGATTTGTTGGAGGCAAGAAATACTGAGCACAGTCTTGTAGCAGTAACACAGCCTTGTTTGACATCTGTCTTCACTGAGAATGGCTTGTTGAGGACCTCGGATTAATATCACAGCTTGCATGCAATAATGGAGCAGACTAATTTCAGTGGGTAGCTGACCCGAGGAGAGTGTTTAACAGCCTTCCCTGACTGGGCTTGAAAACAGCAGCAAGTGCTGCGCTTTGTCATCGATTATACTGTCTAAAACGCAACAGTTGCAGTGTCTGACCGGGTTCTTTCTTTCATAAATTTCTTTTAAAACTGCACTCAAAAAGAACACTTCTCTTCTCGGAACCTGCCATCACTCCCCTCTGGTACCCCTCCTCCTCCCCTTTCTTCAATGGCCCACTGTCCTTTTCTATCAGATTCCTTCCTTAGCCCCTTACCTCTTCCACCGATTAGCTCCCAGTCTCTTACCTCATGCAACCAACTTCCCCCTCACGCGGTCTCACCAATCACCTGCCAGTTGTACTCCTTCCCCCCCCCATTCCATTCCAGCCCTGATGAAGATCCATGACCCAAAACATTCACCGTTTATTCTCCTCCATAGATGCTGCCTGACCTGCTGAGTTCCTCCAGCACTTTGCGTGCGTTATTCAAGATTTCCAGCATCTGCAGAATCTTGTGTTTATAATTCTATTTCTGATGTTTACACTCTACAATTGTAAATGTAACTGTTTCTCTGCGTCAGATTCATCTATCTGTTCAAAATATTTAATTCCTAAATTGGATTGCAGGATGCCAGCACCATTTACCACCTTACTTAACAAGCTATGAGGATCCTCCTACAAACACATGGTGTACAGTAAAGAGAAGACATGCCAATGGCCAGAAGTAGATCGTGAAAAAAATATCATGACACATACAAAAATTATAACTGTCACTTGCTTGGTATGTCATGCTTCATAATAAACCAAGTTATGCTGACATTGTACCTTTAGAAACAAAATCCGCCAAGGAAATTTGGAAGCTCAAATAAAAACAATGATAAGTGAATCACTTACCTCAAGTTCACGGAGAGCGTTATCACATTCCTTCTGCCCAGGAGCCTGCTGTGTACACATGGTAATCAACTGATTAATGCTGTCTGTCACAGCTCTGCAGCAGAGAAAAACACATCAAACAAAACATTACTTGCCACAGACGTACTAATTTGAGTATGGAATTCATAATAAGGTCTTACATTCAGTTCCAAACTGTTGCTATTTGCAAAATGATGGCTGAGTAGTTAGGCCTGAATTTAATTTAGCTGACAAATTGGTTCAAACCATTTCAAACTACATTAATGATAATCTGCCTATGGTTTGAAGTAAATTCACTATTCCCAACATCATCAGACCAGTACTGTTATCAATTTTTGATGACACAATGCACCTCAATACACTTCTGCTGGAGTGAGGGCAACCTACAACAAGAGTGGGAGGGAAACTATTCAAATGGTGTCACCTGCAGTCCAGAATCAAGATTGGTCAAACCTCAGGCATGTAAACGACACTTTTATAAATCACTGATATTGTTTCAGTGAAATTTACAGAGAAGTGGGTCATATTCTCTAAACAAAAAATGTCCTGCACTAACCTGCTCCTGCAGTACGTTACTACCCACAGACAATAAAAGTTTACAGTAATTCCCTGGAAAATATGAACCACTTTGCCTAATTTAGAAGCCACCTGTCAGCAAAGGAATTCATTAATGAATTAGCCGTTAGCTTTTCAAAAAAAAATTGTCACACGTGCATCGAAACATACAGTGAAATCTGATTTCGTTTGCATCAACGACCAATTCATCTGAGGATCTTCAAGTGTCAATAGACAATAGGTGCAGGAGTAGGCCATTCAGCCCTTCGAGCCAGCACCACCATTCACTGTGATCATGGCTGATCGTCCACAATCAGTACCTTTTTCCTCCATTCTCCCCATATCCCTTCACTCCGCTATCTTTAACAGCTCTATCTAACTCTTTTTTGAAAGAATCCAGAGAATTGGCCTCCACTGCCTTCTGAGGCAGAGCATTCCACAGAACCACAACCCTCTGTGTGAAAAAGTTTTTCCTCGACTCCATTCTAAATTGTCTACCCCTTATTCTTAAACTGTGACCTCTGGTTCTTGACTCCCCCAACATCGGGAGATGTTAGAGATGTTGGAGATGTCACCACGCTTCTGGCGCCAACATAGCCTGCCCACAACTTACTAACCCTAACCTGTATGTCTTTGGAATGTGGGAGGAAACCAGAGCACTTGGGGTAAACCAACATGGCCACAGGGAGAACGTACAAACTTTGTTTCTCTCCGAGACCCTTCATAAGGATCTTGGCCCAAAATGTCGACTGTATTCCATTCTATAAATGCTGCCTAACCCGCTGAGATCCTACAGCATTTTGTGTATGTTACTCTGGAATTCCAGCATCTGCAGAATCTCTTGTGTTACAAATTAGTGTCACCTTTAATAGCCTCTTGTTGTGTGGGATATTAAAAATGTCCTGAAAGGAACAGCCATTTTACCTTCCACACCATTCCCTATTTTAAAACAGCTTACTGGAAAACAAATGCTGTTCAAGCTACCCTGCATTTTCAGCAGCTTTTGCCTTTATTCCAACTTCTGCAATTTGAGTTTTGTTTGTTTTGCAATGTTCCATTTTAGCTTCCTCAGTCGCTGTGCAGAGTTAGTGCAATGTGCCAAGGGAAAGCACTGGATTGCAGAAGCTAGTCGGTTTAAGGAAGGGAAACAAGCTTCCCCCATTTACCGTGCAGCTGCAGCAAGTTGGTTCTTGATGTTGGGAGCTGTTGGATCGGCAGAGAGTGCTTTGGCTGCCAGGAGGAGCTTGCTGGACGACATTGAGATGCTCTTCAGGTTTCCAATGACCTGAGCCTGGTCTTCTTTATCCTGCAGAATTACGAAGAATGAAAAACCTGAAGTTTAATTCTCGTACATCTGAAGGAAGACATTCAAAATATAGATCAAAGTAAATCAGAACTATTTCTAGCATTAATAATGTTGCCTTCTTTGCGATCTTCTCAGACATTTGACGCTTGGTTAATAGAAGGTCCCAGAGACACAGGTCACCTTCCCAGTAGTTTGCCAAGTTTTGCAAATATAATGGCCAGAAAGAGGGTCCCAAGCACCTCATTGCAGCAGCTTGGCTGCAGATACAAAGCAAAGTGTAAACACCTCTGTAATGAGTTAGTGCAGGGGTCTGTACCGAGGGTGTGGGACAGAGGAGTGGGCTGTACTGGGGCTGTGGGGCGGTGCAGGGGGCTGTACTGGGGGTGGGGGGCGGTGCAGGGGGCTGTACCGGGGGTGTCGGGCGGTGCAGGGGGCTGTACAGGGGGTGTGGGACGGTGCAGGGGGCTGTACTGGGGTGTGGATCAGTGTAGGGGGCTGTGGGACGGTGCAGGGGGCTGTACCAGGGGTGTCGGGCGGTGCAGGGGGCTGTACCGGGGGTGGGGGGCGGTGCGGCGGCTGTACCGGGGGTGGGGGGCGGTGCGGGGGCTGTACAGGGGGTGTGGGACGGTGCAGGGGGCTGTACTGGGGTGTGGATCAGTGTAGGGGGCTGTGGGACGGTGCAGGGGGCTGTACTGGGGCTGTGGGGCGGTGCAGGGGGCTGTACCGGGGGTGTCGGGCAGTGCATGGGGCTGTACCGGGGGTGTGGGGCGGTGCGGGGGGCTGTACCGGGGGTGTCGGGCTGTGCAGGGGGCTGTACCGGGGGTGTCGGGCGGTGCAGGGGGCTGTACCGGGGGTGTGGGGCGGTGCAGGGGGCTGTACAGGGGCTGTGGGACGGTGCAGGGGGCTGTACAGGGGCTGTGGGACGGTGCAGGGGGCTGTGGGACGGTGCAGGGGGCTGTACTGGGGTGTGGATCAGTGTAGGGGGCTGTGGGACGGTGCAGGGGGCTGTACCGGGGGTGTGGGACGGTGCAGGGGGCTGTACCGGGGGTGTGGGACGGTGCAGGGGGCTGTACCGGGGGTGTGGGACGGTGCAGGGGGCTGTACCGGAGGTGTGGGACGATGCAGGGGGCTGTACTGGGTGTGTGGGACGGTGCAGGGGGCTATACCGGGGGTGTGGGGCGGTGCAGGGGGCTGTACCGGGGGTGTGGAGTGGATGGTAATTTTAGGGATGGGTGGGGAAAAGGGCATCATGACTGAATGCACCTCTGTGCTTCTTCCACTGATATGGTCAAATAGCTCATTAGATTGGAGCCCAAATCTGGGTCTTCTCAGTTAAAATCCGTGGGGCTTAATTATAAACTGAAGATGAAGTAAAAACTTCATCAGAAAGTCAGATCCAGTAATTCCAAAAATCATACTAGAATGCAGAGTATATATACATTTGACTCTGTAAAGTCTAAGCAAACCAATTAGCAAAGGAAGATAACTTTATGATTACTAAACCATGAATGGGGCATTAGAAGTACTTTTATACGACAGGAATTTAAATCACAAAAGAATCAAATAAAAGCTGTACGTGTATTTGAAAACAAAACACAAGCATTAAGAGGTACACGTTAGAATAGTTAGCATTAGTTAAAAACCAAAGTAGAACAGCAAACAGTCCTGCTGTATTCCAAGATGTATCTTAATTTGTGAGACCTGAAATCCTAAAGATATACGCCTGTCTTCAGACGAGCCCAGGTTTGGAATCTGAACGTCAAAAGTGAAATGCAGCAAAGCAGCGGGGAACCACTGTACTTGATCACTATCCGTTCTATCGCAACCAATGCCCCTCTTACTGGAAACTCTGCACGACTGAACGGAAGAGCCTACAATTTCATTTGTGAGACAAGTGACACACCTGCCCCCTACACCTCCTTCCAGGTGAGGTGACACGTCACCTGCGAGTCAGTTGGGGTCATCTACTGTATCCGGTGCTCCTGGTGCAGCCACCCGTATATCGGTGAGACCTGACGTAGATTAGGAGACCGCTTTGCTGAGCACCTACGTTCTGTCTGCCAGAAAAAGCGGGATCGCCCAGTGACCACCCATTTTAATTCTACTTCCCATTCCCACTCGCCAGTCCAGGCCCTCCTCTACTGCCGCGATGAGGCCACACTCACGTTGGAGGAGCAACACCTTATACTCTGTCTGGGTAGCATCCAATCTGATGGCATGAACATTGATTTTTTGAAATTTTGCTAATTGCCCCCACCCCCCGCCATTCTTATTTCCCTCTCACCTTGTCCCCTTACCTGCCTCTGGTGCTCCCCCACCACAACTTTCTCCCGTGGCCTTCTGTCCCCTCCTATCAGATTCCCCCTTCTTCATCTCTTTATCTCTTTCACCAATCAACTTCCCAGATCTTTATTTCACCCCTCCCCCTCTCCTGGTTTCACCTATCACCTTTGACCTTGTACTTCTTCCTCCCCTCCCCTGACCTCCTTAATCTGACTTCATCTTTTTTCCCCCCCAGTACCAATGAAGGGTCTTCGCCCAAAATATCAACTGTTTACTCTTTTCCACAGACGCTGCCTAGCCTGCCGAGTTCCTCCAGCATTTTGTGCATGCTGCTTAGATTTCCAGTATCTGCAGATTTTCTCGTCTGCAATTTCACTGCTGCAGATGTTGGCATCTGACCACATCACACTGCAGTAGTGTCGGATAATCAGGCTTCTGTTACACAACAATCGCTCCATTTATACAAATTTGCTGTTGCTGCAGCTCTTATTCATTGTCTTTGTTAATCATCTCCAGACTTGATTGCTCCAACACTTCTGGTCAAGTTCCCACTTTCTACCTGACAATACTGAGAAGGAATGCAAATACCTGCCAAACAGAACCGAACGTGCATCATGAAACATCTCACCCTGGCCAGAAATCCCTCGGAGGTCCACCCCTTTATTCATCAATTTCCTTGCTAAAATTCTCTGAAACATAAGTTCACCTTTAGCTTAAGCCTCTTTGCTATCCCAATGATTTCATCACTCCATCATTCACTACTGTGACCTACATTCAACAGCCAACACCTTAAACTTGCAATTCTCTCCCCAAAAACCCTTAGCACAGAACATAGAAACAACAGAGCACAGTACGGGCCTTTTGGCCCACGATATTACGCCGGCCTCTGTAAACCTACTCCAGAATCAATCCGACACAGCCTTCCACTTTTCATATAGCCATATGCCTATCTAAGTGTCTTAAATATCTCTATTTAAACCTCTATCACCAAACCTAGTCATGTGTTCCAGGTACTCACCAATTTTATTGCGTTTTTAAAAATCCTACCTTTGACATCTCCCCTAAATTTTCCTCCACTCACCTTAACCTCACGCACTCTGATATTGGTCACTGCCACCTGGCAAAACAGGTGCTGGCTGTCCACTCTGTCTAAACCTCTCATAATTTCAAACATCTCTATCAAGTTGCCTTTCTTTCTTCTTCACTCCAGAGAAAAGCCCCAGCTCACTCAACCTTTCCTCATAAGATAAGCCACATTATTCCAAACAGCAACCTGGAAAATCTACTCTGCACCGTTTAATGTTTCCACATCTTTCCACATAAGGCAAACAGAAGTGGAACACAATACTCCATTTTATAGAGCTGCAACCTTGCGCTCTTGAACTCCATCACCAGCTAATGAAGGCCATCACACCATAAACCTTCTTAACCACCCTATCAACATGTGAGCTACTTTGAGGGATCTACGTGCTTGGACCCCAAGATTTCTTTGTTCCTCCACCATGCTAAGAATCCTGCCATTATAACTTTGTACTCCACCTTCAAACTTTGCCTTCCAAAGTTTATCACTTCATGCTTTTTAAAACTGAATTCCTCCTGCCACTTCTCTGCCCAACTCAGCATCTTGCATATATCCTGTTGTAAATTAGGACCACTCTCCACAACACCTCCAATCTTCGCGTCATCTACAAACTTACTAAACCACCTTTCCACTTCCTCATTAAAATTAGCAAATCAAATTTTGTTACCTCACTAAATTACAACAGTAAATAAAATGGCAAGAAAATGTTGTAGTCCTTACTGTCAAATTCAATGAAACATCTTATAAATTATTTAATGTATCAAAGTCTAATTTATCAGGGTTTTGATATACGAGATGCCTTTGAATGCTCAAATCTGCCAGACTCCAAACTTGCTTTTCCCTCTTTATTTTATCTTCTTACCTTGGACTGTCCAGCCATTTCAACACCAGCCTGGAGGAGTTCGTTGAAGTCTTTGCCAAATTTACCAGATGCCTTTGCCAGATCTTGCGTATTTCCACGGGATGCCTGCACCAATTCGTTGGCTGACTGATTCAAACCAACTGCTGCCTCGTTCAGCTGGCCTTGAACCTCTTGAAAGTTCTTGGAGCTTGGTGGAAACTGAAACAAACAAGTAAACAAGATTCGAAAACAGCCAATTTGACTGTTGGTCGAAAAAGGAGCAAGACAGACTGTAGGGAACTAAAAGCCAGTTCATTTAACTTTTATTGCTGGCAAAGTGATAGAGTTGATACTCAATGAAATAACTAATGATTTAGGCAAGTTGAATAACATCAAAACTGGTCAACATGGAATTCTTTGAGGGTATGGCAGGGGGTGTTGATAAAGGAGAACCTGTCGATGTAATGTATTTAGATTTCTAAAGAGCATTTGACAAAATGCATCACAAGAGTTTGGCGCCTCAACTAGGAGCCCAGGGGATTGGAGGAAATGTGGGAGCATGGATTGAAGGCTGGCTGGCACATGGAAAACAAAGGGCTTGAAATAAATGGGTCTTTTTCAGGCTGAAGGGATGTAACAAGTGAAGCACCCCAGGGGTCAGTCCATGGCCCTTGAATGTTTACCGTTTACATTAATGAATGGCCTGAAGGAAGGAACAAGATGGAAGATTTCTAAGTTGGCCAGTAATACGAACATACATGGAAGGGCACATTGTGAGGAGGGTGTTGTGAATTTGCAATTGAGATACAAATAGATTGGCCAAAAAAAAACTGGCAAATGAATCTTGACATGGAGGAGCTTGAGATGATGTACTTTGATTAGAGTGATCAAAAAAAGATTATCCCCCATCTTCACCACTCTTTTTGGACAGTCTTTAAAACATAATATTTTGACTGACGTATTGAATATCGCTGCTAGTATTTCATTGGCAGTGTGTCAAAATTTTATTTTACAACACCCTCATGAGGTGCATTGGGACATTTCACCTAAATAATGATGATAAATAACATCTGATTCACTTTTGTGTATGCAGACCTCAATTTTTTAAGTTAATCGATCAACTTACAAATAGACCTTAAAATGTCAATATCGTTTTACTAAGTTCCAATTAATAATTTATATACGTGACTGTATTTTAAGTCTCTATTTTTATCTAACTTGGCATTATTATGTTAAATTATAGTTCACGTCAGTTGCTTACTGAGTTTGCAAGAAGCTTTTTGCTAGCCTCTCCAACGGTTCTCAAAGCTGCATCGACATCTCTTTGGCCCGGCAAACAGTTCACACATCTGTTTAGAGCATTTGATACAGCCTTTGCCACCTGTGAAAAGGAAAACGGATGGGCTATAACCAAATATAAACCATGCTGAATGATTATACTTAAATACTTTAAGTGTGAAGCCTAATATTTGTTTTGGATTGATCATTGCTAGCTGGAGTTGTGATGAAGTTCTAAAGAATGCTCATGAATTACATAAAGTTCAAATTAGGCTAGCTTCAAACACATACCATTTAAGGCAGAAGCTTGCGCCAAGTCATGTTGTCTGAAATGATTCACCCTCCAATCTTACTTCTTTCCTCATAGAAAAACAATGTCTAAGGAATCAATCATGCTAAAGATTACATGATAGTGGAAGCAGCAACATACCAAAACCTGCCTTTACATACTCAAGTTAAAGCTTCTGTTAAAATCGCTGAACCATACAGAGATCAAAATTATGCCTGATTCCAGTGAAAGTATACTTGCCACCATTTTACACTTTTTGTGTTTCTTGTTTTCTGGCTGTCGCAAGGAGACGCGTCTCAGGGTTGTATAATGTATACATACTTTGATAATAAATGTACTTTGAATTTTGAAACTAAGGACAAAATCAGAAGTACAAATTGACTTTGATGTGAATTCCTTTTCAGAATTCATCTGATGCCTCACTTTGGTTCAATATCCTATCCTCACAGCACAGTTAATGTAAGAACAGTGAGGGCCACATATAGTCAAGTAAGAGCAGACGTACTGATGCTCTACCTCGGTTTTTGCTCTTGGGATCTTGGTAAGGTGTGGGAGGCCATTTTACCCCTTAGATCCATGCTAGCTTCCAGAAGAGCTACCAGCACAAGTGGTGTATGCAAGCTCCATTTCAATGTTTCAGAAAAGTTTGGATATATTTATGGATGGTAGGGGTATGGAGGGCTATGGTCTGGATGCAGGTCAATGGGAGTAGGCAATTTAAATGGGTTGGCAGGTAGATGGGCTGAAGGGCCTGCATCTTTCTGCACTTTTCTATGATTCTAAGAGCTGGTCCAAATCCCCATCTCCTGACATCCCTGTAGCCCTGCTACAATGAGTGAGGATCTTATAGGAACATAAAATTATGAAAGGGATAAATGATAGAGGCAGGAAAGTTGTTTCCACTGGTAAATGAGACTAGAACTTGAGGACATAGCTTCAAGATTAGGGGAACAGGTTTAGGATGGAGGTGAGGAGAAACTGCTATTCTCTAGAGTGTAGTGAATCTGTGGAATTATATGCCAAGGGAAGCAATGGAGGCTACCTCATTAAATACATTTAAGACACAGATAGAAAAGGCAGGCAGGTGGAGTCGAGCCCATGGCCAGATCAGCCATGGATGGCAGAGAAGGCCTGGCCTGTCAGATGGTCTACTCCTGCTCCTATTTCTTATGTTCTTAACTCCCTACTCGCATTTTTAAAAGCTGCTAATGTACACAAGGAATATTTTACAACATTCATTGACCCAGCATAACGCTTGGGTGAGGAAAGAAACGAGAGCTACTGCACCCCTCCACAGATGCTGCCTGACCTGCTGAGTTCCTCCAGCACTCTGTGTTGCTCTGGATTCCCATCATCTGCAGAATCTCGTGTTTATGGAGAGCTACAGTTGAAAATGCAAACAGCCACAGAGGGGGAAAAAAAGATCTTGTGAACTCCAAAAGACAGCCCCCAGGGTCAGAAATCAACTCTGGCTCAGTGAGTGAGGCGTGAAGAAGAAACAGTATGGGTCATAAGCACCATGCAGTGGACACTTCTGTAAATGTGCCACGGTAGTGGGGAAGGGAGGGAAACACCAGGACCATCTCTATTCTGCCAAGCTCAGTTCTTGGTTTCATTACAAAGAAAAGACAGGTGGTCCAACTTTAGAATTACTTATTTAATACAATGCCATAGGTACAGTCTAAAGGGAAAAAGTGCCCAATTTATAGGGAGCGGTCTATAACTTTTTGTTGAGTGCTTCTAACATCAAAATAGCACTGAATTACTTTCCTTCCACTATTGCTGCAGATCGTCTATGCCTACTCTCAAAGAAATTCACTTGGCGAAAATTAACAGGCTTCTTTTCCAAAATTCAGTCAGACTTTAATGTATTCGCATTTAAACAGATTATTGTGGCATCAAAACAGTTCCTATGGAGAAACTATAACTACCAAACTTCTCAAATCACATACATTTTTTAAGAGTGATTAAAATTTGTGATTTGATGAACATAGTCATCTGTGCATCAAGCTAAGGGCATCCGCCTTGGAAAATTATAACAGTAATTAATCTTCACCTGTTACTTGGGAATAATTGGATATGGATACCCAGTAAATGAATCTTAATCTTCATCCAGATAAAAGAAGATTCCTGTATTTGCTACACAACCACACTTCTTTTTGAATTGAAGTTCAGACCTTATCTGGTTAAGCTGATGCAGGGAAGAACGAAACCAAGTGAAAGACTGACATGTTTTAGTACACCAACCTGTGCAAGCCGCTGCTGGTTTTCCGGATCACCCGGCTTTGCCATGGCTTTCCGAGCCTCCTCAATGAGATTACTGGATTTATCCATAACGTCGCCAGCACACTCCAGCATAGCGCTCTGTGCTTGGGGATCAGAGGTATTGGCTGCAACGCCTCGAGCAGCAGAGCCCAGGGCCTTTAATGCTTGAGCTACTTCTCTGGAGGCCAATCCTGAAACATGGATACAGGGAGAAAGAATATAGGTTAGGGACAAGAGGTTGAGGGAGTGAGACAGAAGGGATGGTGGGGAACAGTTTGATCATCTTTTTTCATTTATTATTACAATTTTGTGATTGCAAATTACCCAGAGACACAATGAAGAATATAAATCTCATGAAGATGATGACAGAGACAAGTACTGTAAACATATTAATTCTTTCTTCTCTTTATAACTATATAACCACATAACAATTACAGCACAGAAACAGGCCATCTCGGCCCTTCTAGTCCGTGCTGAACGCTTACTCTCACCTAGTCCCACCGACCTGCATTCGGCCCATAACCCTCCATTCCTTTCCTGTCCATATATCTATCCAATTTACTTTAAATGACAACATCAAACCTGCCTCAACCACTTCTTCTGGAAGCTTGTTCCACACAGCTACCACTCTCTGAGTAAAGAAATTCCCCCTCATGTTATCCCTAAACTTATTGCCCTTTAACTCTCAACTCATGTCCTCTTGTTTGAATCTCCCCCACTCTCAATGGAAAAAGCCTATCCACATCAACTCTATCTAACCTCCTCATAATTTTAAATACCTCTGTCAAGTCCCCCCTCAACCTTCTACGCTCCAAAGAATAAAGACCTAACTTGTTCAACCTTTCTCTGTAACTTAGGAGATGAAACCCAGGCAACATTTTAGTAAACCTCCTCTGTACTCTCTCAATTTTATTGACATCTTTCCTATAATCTGGTGACCAGAACTATACACAATACTCCAAATCTGGCCTCACCGATGCCTTATACAATTTCAACATTACATCCCAACTCCAATACTTAATGCTCTGATTTATAAAAGCCAGTATACCAAAAGCTTTCTTCACCACTCTATCCACATGAGATTCCACCTTCAGGGAACTATGCACCATTATTCTGAGATCCCTCTGATCATCCTCCTGAAAAAGACTGAGGAACACTTCTAACACTCCATTCATAAGCAAAGAGTCATCTCAATTAGCGAATATACAGAAAGAGTGTTGGCTAGGTCAGGTGATGTCACAGTTATTGATGAATTCTGTCTGACTCAAATCCTGTAGCACTATCCAGGAACAAGCACTGATTTTACCATTTATTACTATTAATATTGAAAGCTGCATGGAGTGGGGAAAAATGTACGTAACTCACCGTTTAATTGGGAGTCCCTAATCTTATTCTGTCATAAAGTGCTTTCAAACTTAAACAAGATAACTCTGTAGACATAATGGATAGTGATTCCATATTATATAATATTTTATTACTGAGCTGTGGGTGAAATTCTGCAACTTTCCCTGCAAAAAGACAAAATTTTATTATTTAATCATTAAAATTTAATTCTGTAAATCTCAGGGTCCCCCCCCCCCCACTTTCTAAAGCTTGTACTTCTATAGTGGGTTTTGTTTTACCTAAACTAAAGAAAATTTCTCACAGCAGGATAAAACAGGAAAATTTAACTAAATTCAATTTCCTGAAAGGGCAAGGTTGAGTAGCTTTTTACCGGTTCGTAACCAGAAAGGAAAGCCACATCAGGAGCTTCACACATTGTCATGTTTGGCCCAATGCTCTGACAATCAAAGGTTGCTATCACTGAAGTTGAGTGAGTGCTGAAACATCTGTTCTACTGGAGGATGCAGCAACTCAAAGGGTCACTTTTCATGGGTCCAACAGTTAATCAAACTTCTTTAATATGATTCCCATGGTAGGAAGTTGAGGACCAATGATGATCGGAATTTTATAAAGGCTGTCCCACAGATTTCCTCTCTCAGCTGGTAGACTGTATCGCACTCTGACAAAAATGTCCATTTATGCACATAATGTGGCAAGTTTCTTCTCATCCTTTAAACCTATGCTAAAGAGACCTCGAAACAGATTGATGTAATGTCTCAGAGAAATTAAATTTTGATTAGGTTTACGACACACATTTTTTGGACTGAGCATCTGTAAAGGAAAACTGATCTACACTGAGTCAATTATCATAGCTGCTAGTAATTAAGTTCAAGTTCATTGTCATTCAACCATACACATGTATACAGCTAAACAAAACATCGTTCCTCTGGGGTCAAGATGCAACTACATTCAGTCACACACAGCACATATAGTTACAATTCAGCAGATAGACACAAAATAAAGTTAGCATGTCCTTGAGTGGCCTGGCCTGGAGACTGACAGGTTGACATAAATTACGAGGTGCATGTTTACGCAGGACAGTATAGTGTGACTGACCCTACTATAATAAAACAAACACAAAATGCTGGAGGAACACAGCAGTTTCAGGCAGCATGTATGGAAATGAATAGATAGTTCACGTTTCCAGCCAAGACCCTTCTTCAGGGCAGCATATACAGATGCTTCCTGAAAGATATTTTAAAACAAAGACATGCAAGGAGCACAGAAGAGATCATTGGAAGAAAATGTAGAGGTTGCTTTAACAGCTCAGATCAAAGGATTTTAGGCAAGGTTGAAATACGAGGAGAATGTTCTCAAATAACATGCAACATATTTTCATTTAGAAACCCAAGAGAAATCTATAAGCCAGATCATCTTGCTTGTAATATACCTTCATAATCATACAACATACCGGTGTAATTTTCATTTCCTTGTGTGACGGCACTCAGTAGCTTAGCTACGGAAGCACCAACCATCTTGGTGCTACTTCCCAAGTCCTGGGAGCATTTCTCCAGCTGTCAATATTAAACACAGGAAAAACGTCATCCCCAGTAGTTACAGCTGCACGAACAATACATATAGTGTGATAATAGCACCTAATATTTATTAAAAGCACGTGAATATGTTTTGAAGGTAAGGTTGGTACTGTTGCGATGGCACTTTTGCTTCACAGTTCCATCGAGCCAGTTTCGACCCTGAGCGCCAGGCTATCTCAGTGACTGTGTTTTGTTCCCTCTAATACCCCAAGGATATGCTGGCTGGTAGGTTAACTGGCTATTGTAAATTAAGCCAGGTGTGGGTGGGATAGCAGGGAATCAAGGAGGAGCTGGGTGCAAGTAGGTTACAAGGAAATATGTAGGGGAATGCATCTGATGTGATTGTTCAAGAGCCAGCAGAGATTTCCAAATGACCATTTACTCTGCAATAAGAAAACTGTAACATTCTAAGTGTTATCATAAATCAGATTATTTTTTGTAAACATTAACTGTCCCAATTCATTTTTGACTGCTAATTAATGACCATATTCATGCTTAGGCTCAGAGTGGATTATACAGTGCTTACTGCACAGGAACACACCTTCAACACAACCAGTCCGTGCAGGCATCCACACCTTCATTTCCATCTCTTCCAATTATTACTCATCCATACCCATAAGCACAACTCTCCAGATCCTCTGCTACCAGTATCTCATCTAGATTCTCATAAAATGCATTTATTATTGCTGTGCTAGGAAGTGATTGACGCATGTCCCACACTTTGGGTAAACATCGAGTTCTAGCTGGATTCTTTAATGGCAATCTAACATCACTAGTACTGAGGCAACACACACAAAATGCTGGAGGAACTCAGCAGGCCAGGCAGCATCCATGGAAAAGAATAAACATCAGCATTTTGGGCAGAGGCCCTTCATCAGTCCAGTTCTTTGCAAGTATAAACATTCTACCGACTCTATCTAAATCTTTTATAGCTTTAATGGTTCCCACTAAGTCACCCCCTCGGTCAACTTTAAGGGAAAAGTGACTTTGTATATTCAACCTCCCCAATTGTATCCACTAATGTTTCTAGCACCATCCTTATAAATCCTCTCAGCATCCTCTTCAGTGTCTCAACACTCTTTATTTGGCAGAACTATATGCAGTATACTTGTGGTCGGGACAAACATGATGGTAGGAAGTGCTCATTTCCATCCCGTATGACTACAAAGACTATGAAAATTTTATTTTACCCCAGAGTTGTCAGGAGTTTTTAAGTTTGCTCTTTCACGTTAGCATTTCATACCTTTCCTCCATTCCTTCTAATATTTTAAGCATTTGAATTGCTATTCTCCATCATTTGCCAATACAGGTCGACCTTCACTAATCCGACTACCTGTAGTCCAGTTCCTTTGATAATCGGGCACTGATTATGCTTAATGTAAATCGGCATTTTCACTAACCTGGCACTCCTCAGGTCCCAAAGGGGCCGGACTAGTGAAGGTCGACCTGTACTAGTAAATCACTTTACCTTCCCAAGTTCTATTCTTCAACCTATTCTACACTAAAATCTACTCAGTAGTTAGTCTGTTTTTAACCACACCTGTGTTCTCTTTCATCAAGAAAGGAATAGCCCAATGGAACAAAAGCCCTGAGTGTTAGGGATATTATTTGATAACAAATCAAAGCCATTACAATAATGCTTGATGGTAGTGTCTGAATTGGGTGGCAGGGTGGAGAAATGTCTCTGCCAAAGGAGGTATAAGACACTCCGTCTCTCCACTAGCCTGCAGGTCACTCTTGGGCAAGGCGTAGTACGTGCTTAGCCACCCCCCGCCCCACCCCCGGCCAGGATCAGGGTCGTGAGTAGATGCTGGATGGTCACATGGGCAGCTGGTGCATATCACAAGTCCTGGTTACGCGACTACTGACACCAGGTAATCAATCTCTGAACAGCAATGATAATGGCTGGGGTCAACTGTCTTGTAAAGTCACTGCCCAGAAGGCGGCAATGGCAAACTACTTCTGTAGAAAAAAAACTTACGAAGGACAATCATGGTCATAAGACCATGATCGCTTACTTCGTATGACATGGCACATGGTGATGTCTAAAGTGACTCACTTGTTCTGTGATTTCCTGCTACTTTGTAAGTTACCAATGAAACAGCATTTGGAACAACCTGACAAGGTTTGAAAATCTACAATTAGGAAAACTGGCAAGGAAGAACTTATTCTTTCAGAACTCTGATCCTTTAGAATTCATTCAACACAGAAATCAATGGACATTTAAATGACGAGGAAATCAAGAGGCATTGGGAGAGAGCAGAAAAGTGATCTTGGGCTGAAGACTGGAGCTCACCACAGATGGGAGTATGGGTAATAATGCCCCTCCTCCTCCTGTTGCTCAGCTGGTTATATGAAAGTTAACTAATAGACACCAATTTGCTAGCTGTGAAGTGCAGACACTTGCTTGAAGAGCCTAACAATAGCATCCATTTCAAAGGTTAACACATTTAGTTTCAATTAGGTTCTTTAATGAGGGTATACTTCATTCCAAAGTTTTTAGAAGAGGCTAATTTGTTCCCAAGAACTGAAAAGATTCATTCATTTTAACCATCCTTTGTATGCCTTACAAATTTGTTTGTTCAGCAAGCCTTTGGAACCCAGAAAGGAATGAACAGATGGATACCCTGAATAAACAGTTCAGATTTTATGCGAGAATTTGTTTCAGGAGCTTGCTTCACATCCAGTTTTATGTAATCTAGAACAGTATCCAATATATTCTCCTCAAAGAATAAATATACCTTCCAACAGCATGAAATTTCATATGTAACTATTTATACCTTATAACATTGCTTTGTCATTGTGAACTGAATCCATCACATTTGATTAAGGATATAATGACTATTTGTGTCAAGATGCTCAAATCTTTATTGATCGATCAAATATAGAACAAAACAGTGGGACTCATTACCGTTTCACCAGGCAGAGGTCTCAATTTCCCTTCAGCAGCATTGGCCTTTGCTTCTTGCAGGTCTTTTTCCAGTGTTCTGATTTGATTCAGGGCGGAATCTATTTCCAAGGGGCCACAGGCATCTTGAGCCTGTGTGGAAAACAGCACTGCTTTAACTGACAGAAAAAATTACTGTAGTAATTTATCAAGCTGATACATATATTGCAAATACAATCAAAAGACAGCATGTGGCCTGCAGATAACGTGCAGCACCACTAGCTTGAACTGAGCACTTTTTTTGCCATTGGCATGATTTTTTTTTGCGTGGGGGGGAGGGGTTGATGTTTTTCTTTGAATAGCTTTCTTTGTTTCATGGCTGTCTGTGGGAAGACAAATGTCAGGGCTGTATGCTGTAGGCATACCCTGATAATAAATGTATTTTGAATCTTGAATTATTGGTCTTAAATTTATAAAAGATTTACCTTTGTCTTTTTAATTTAAATAGTCTGAAATTGAATGATCCGCTAAACAATTTTTTCATTTATTTTCGAGGAGGTAATTTGATAACTAGGAAAATGTGGATGACTATTAAAATACCAATCAAAGGCTAGAAATGGAAGAGAAAATTTGAAAGGAATAATTAAATGCTACGTTGTTTTAAAGATAATTCAGTGTACTCTTTGCAAACTCAAATAATGTCCAAGTACAAATACCAGGCGCACGCACACGGGAAGGAGTACCAAATACGCATATTTCTTTATCATGGATTTTTGACACCCAATCCCAATACTCTCCATGGAAACACAGCACAGTGCTCTCCTGTTGGCTATTAGAGGTAGCTCCAAATCAAGGTCATAAATATCCCACTCACCTTCTGTGCAGCTGTTCGCAGCTCTTGTAACGCATTTGCTAGGTTCTTAGCACACTGATTCAGCTGCATGGCTGAGGCCTGGTCTCCGATAGTAGGTACTGTAGCCTTGGCAGCGGCAACCATTTTTGCACCAGGCTGCAAAACAAGGTTAATAAAAGTACAATGCAATATAGCTTCACTTGTCACCACACTGAAGGGTTCTAGTTTAGTGTTTTTGAGAAGTAGCAAACAGACACTGCATTCATCAATGGATGCATGCTATGTACCTTCAGGGCAGCTGCAAAATGCCAGCAATCTTTACAGAGTATAGTTAACCGTGTGTTTCCTACAGAAATTGATTTATACCAAAGCAAAAGGCAAGTGGATAAATGAAATATTTTTCCACATGCAACATCGTATGTTATCAATGCTAGCCATGTAAATTTTATAGATAACAAATTATAAATTGAAATTCATAAAAGTATTCAAATTAGCTACCAATAATTAATCCGGAAAAAGTGTTGTATCTCAGAACCTCTATTACACAAAACTAGCATCTGAGAGTTTGCACTGATATCAGATCCTCTGCATATCTTATTCTCCCATCTTGTTTGTAAAAAGTTTAAACTTCTCCTGAGTATGGATGATCAGCTAGCAGTTCCAGGATCACATTGAAGTACAAGTTACTAAATGAAGCAGAAAGCACGGGCCAGAGATTGGGGAAAGGGATAAAGCACAATAGGAGGAGATCTCCTTGCAGGCCAGGTTTAGTCCTGGATGGAGATGGACTGCGGTCCAGGCAACTCAACAAGATAGTTATGAGAAACGTTGGATTTGTAAATAAAGTGGCTTTAATGTAAGATAATACACATTGATACACAGGGCTATGAAATGATAACCATTCATATCAAGCTAATGGAACAGCGATTTTAAGTTAGATCCTGAGATGACTGTAAGACAGGGTTCAGCACACAGACAGCAAAAGGGAGCACAAGGGCTAAGCACGAGAGAGAGAAGAGGACAGCATGTGTAGGATGATCAGTTCAGTGTTTGTGGCCAACTTAGCAGAAGATGTAGCCAGCAATAATGAGGAGAAGGGACAGGGGCCTGTACATGTATCCCAGGACAGTGCAGTGTTAAATTCTTGAAGTCAAGGGTGGAAGGATTTACTGGGGCGGAAGGAATTAATGAGAATCTTAAATCTTAAAGGTCTGGACTGCCTTAGTTTAGGTTAACAAACAAATTTAGTTCAGCAATCACAGGGATCAATATAAAACAAGGGCTGATACAGAATAGTCACTTATGGATAAGATCAGGTTTATAAATGCTGGCAGACACAAGGCTGGTCAGGTGAACGTTACCCTTGTCTTTTCAAAGTCATAGAGTCACAGCACTACAGCCTGCAGGCCCTTCGGCCTATCTAGTTCATGTTGAACTCTTATTTAGCTGGTAATAAAAGCACGTGTCAAAGGCTTTAGCAGAAGATGAGACATAGGGATCACAAACATACAACAGATAGTGTAAATAGTGGAGAGTATTTGCAGACAGAAATTCAGCTTGGTTAGAAAGGAGTTAAACTTATCAGCATGTATGCCACTTGAAACAGGTTTAGTAGCCTGTAAATGAACTATTTTGTTACTATGACATCGCAGGATAATAGTTACCTATAAATCTATGAGACAGTCTGCTCTCCATCTTTCATGTACACAATCACCATCAACACAGTAGGATTGTGCGTTATGGAGGTGTTTGGAGAAGTGAACTCAAAGTCTATTTGGCTGTAAACCAGTTGCCACGGAGTTCAAAAGACTTGCTTTGCTCAGAACTAACAACAGCTAACAGCCCCGACTCTGACTAAATCACCACATTCTTGATTATTTGCTAATATGCAATATTGTTCTTTCCATAAAACTGCAAGTGTTTGTAAAAAGCTACACAGCTCCTAGCCAAGATTTGGCCCAAACCATGGCAAAAAGCATGTTTTCATGTTTCTTTTACCCCCAGAACATGGATAACACATTCAAAGTGGTATAGTTAGAATTATTTTTTTTAAAGACACAACATTATCTTCTCACTTTATAAAACTTATTCAAATTGTGATCATGTCTTAGACAAAGAGAACACGGACCATTTACAGACATTCTGTTACCTGAAGGAAGTTCTGACTTGCACTAATGAGAGCCAGCTGTGCACTCGGACTGTCTGGCTGTGACTGACTACCACGCACACCTTGGACCAGCATCGGGATCTGTTCGGCAACAGACTGTAAATACAAAATCATATTTAAAATAAGCACTAAGCAATCCTAAACCTTGCATTTCAAAAACAACCAGCCGGATGAGGAAAACTTTTCAAGCCATCTGAGCAGAATGCCTCTAGTCATAAGACATGGGAGCAGAATTAGGCCATTCAGCCCATTGCGTCTGCTTTGCCGTTCGATTTTGGACGATTTACTTTCCCCCTCAACCCCATTCTCCTAACAGGGAAATAACAGGGAAACAGGAATTTAGCCACAGCCATTTTAGGGAAATATGAAACATCAATCTAAGAACACTCGAGGGAGCAGCAATGATTTAGGTAATGTCTTCTGGAGTACAGAATCAGTAATGAGATTAGGGAAGTGATGGAGATCAGTAATATTGGATGAGGTTAATGAACTGTATTCAAGGATACCATAATGGAGCATCTAGTTGTCTCCTTTTTCACAGCTCCAGCAAACAGCAGCGTAGCATTTAAAGGGTCACTACTGCAGTTCGAGGCACTCCAGAGTTCAGAGCCCAATCCCTGTGCCGAGTCACTGTACGTCCTCCCCACGGAATGTGTGGGCTTTCCCCGGGTGCTCCGCTTCCCTCCCACAGTTCAAAGATGTACTGGGGAGGGTTAGTAAATTGTCCCGCGATTAGGTTAGGGTTAATCAGGGTTGTGCGATTGCTGGGGTGACGCTGTGTCGATAAATAAACAAATCGATATAGCGACAAATAAATCCGAGTTCAATCCTCGTCTCTGCCTTTGTGTGGAGTTTACGCATTTCCCCTCCAGCAGCATGGATATATATTCTCCAGAGTGCCAGTTGGTTCTCACACCTCAAAGATGTGCAGGTTGGCTTGTTCACAGCAAGTTGCCACTGGTGTGTAGCTGAGTGTAGTTTTAGGGGTAGCATTGGTGGGAATATGGTACTGTCATAGATGAGTGAAGATAATGGATGAAACAAAAAAAAACTTAATGATATCAATACACACACAAAGTGATGGTGGAACTCTGTAGATCAGGCAGTATAATTGATGATTTATAATTTAAATTTTTAATATTTACTGTTGATTTGTAACCCAGGGAGCGGGAAGCACAGAATCAAATATCGCTGTGATGATTGTACGCTCCAGTATCAATTGTTTGGTGGCAATAAAGTATAAAGTTTCTACAGAGGGAAATAAACAATGTTTTGGGCTGAGACCCTTCATCGGGATTGGAAATTAAGGGACTGAATATCGACTGCTTATTTCTCTCCCTAAGTGCCGTCTGATCTGCCGAGTTCCTCCAGCAATTTGTGTGTGATGCCCAGGATTTCCAGCATCCGCACTCTCAGTAGAAAGTGGACATATTTTTCCACATTCTGCCACTGGGGGGCAGCACAATTAGGCAGAAGATTAGGAAGGCAGGAGAAGTACTCGGGCAACATCCGTGTTCGCACTAAGAGGAAGGAAGAAAAGTCATCACAGAAGAACTTCTGGCCTTAGGTTAAGTCACAGCTAAAATCTGCTCAGGCTGCCTCATTGTGAAGGAATCAGAGACAGGCACTGAGAAAACTGGTGCTGTCAACTATACAAAGGCTGCAGTTCAGAGCACGGTTACCCACCCTGAACCTGACAATGCCCAACTATATGCAATCAGGCCTGGTATCACCACATTTATAAGTCATTGCCAATTTGATTGCAAGCCCAATGTTTGGATCAGGGCTTAATTTTACACACTTCCGCAAATATGCAAACAAGAGCAAGTGGCCTGCATTGGTCATTGTCAAACAAGATGGCCATCCGATACTTTGATTTGGGCAGTTTTACTTTTGTGTTGGGGAAGAAACCCAACACATTTGCACTGGAACCCTTGTTGCATATCCCTTGTATCAACAACTTTCTTTCTGGTGCTCTGGTTTCCTCCCACATTGCAAAAGATGTACAGATTAGGGTTAGGAAGTTGTGAGCATGCTATATTGGGCCAGAAGCCTGACAGCACATGCAGGCTGACCCCATTACATCATCAGACTGGTGAGACCACACCTGGAGTACTGTGTGCAGTTTTGGTCTCCAAATTTGAAGAAGGACATTCTTGCTATTGAGGGAGTGCAGCGTAGGTTCACAAGGTTAATTCCCGGGATAGCGGGACTGTCATATGTCGAAAGATTGAAGTGACTGGGCTTGTATACTCTGGAATTTAGAAGGCTGAGAGGGAATCTTATTGAAACATATAAGATTATTAAGGGATTGGACACGCTGGAGGCAGAAAGCATGTTCCCGCTGATGGGTGAGCCCAGAACCAGAGGCCACAGTTTAAGAATTAGGGGTAGGCCATTTAGAACGGAGTTGAGGAAAAACTTTTTCACCCAGAGAGTGGTGGATATATGGAATGCTCTGCTCCAGAAGGCTGTGGAGGCCAAGTCTCTGGATGCTTTCAAAAAAGAGATGGATAGAGCTCTTAAAGATAGCAGAATCACAGGTTATGGGGATAAGGCAGGAACTGGATACTGACTGTGGATGATCAGCCATGATCAAAGTGAATGGCGGTGCTGGCTCGAAGGGCCGAAAGGCCTACTCCTGCACCTATTGTCTATTGTATTGGTCAATGAGGGAAGATGGGCACAAACTTGGGAGACAATATAATCAAAAACTAAAAAGTAGGCTTTAATTGCAATAAACTAACGGACAAATTTACTGACGGAACACCAGATCTCCAGAATCATTTTGTCATGAGCTGCTTCAGTAACGCTGATTTAAACTAAACAATTGCCACCGAATAGCTCTTCAAAATACGGTCTTAAAAATGACTCTCAAACATCAACAGAAGCTTGGGGATGAAGCCAAGCATCTTCCTTCATCGTATGACAACCACAATCCTGCTACTGATGACAGTAATACCGGATCTCACCTTGCAACTTTGAACCATCTGCTGTTGGGTGGCAGGGTTCTTGTTGGATGAAGCAGCATTCTGAGCAGCTGCAATTGTCTGGGTGGCAGCAGCCGCAGCCTGTTTTGCTGCATTCTAGAAAGAGAAAGTCACATTGTAAATAAGATCACTATTTGTTAGCTCTTGTATTCTTTACCACATCCCATTGTGAATGAACTGGACAAGTTTGATAACCATACAGAGTTCCAGAATGAAAAAAAAAGACTCAGTAGTTGGAGAAATGTTAGATGGTACAGATTTCAAAAGTATACATCTGAACTTCACACGGCAAATACGTTAAAAGGTTTTATTACTAAACCTTTGTTTTTACTACTTACCTTTGTTGTCTAGAGCTGACAACAGCAGCCCATCACAAATGGGCTTCATCATGGGCCCAACTCTTCCCACCATCAGAATCAGGTTTAATATCACTGGCGTATGTCATGAAATTTGTTGTTATGCGGCGGTAGTATATTGCAATACATAATAAAAACTGTTAATTACGGTAAGTATATGTATTAAAAAAGTTAAATTAAATAAGTATTGCAAAAAGCGAAAAAAAAGATAGTGAGGTAGTGTTCATGGGTTCAATGTCCATTCAGAAATTGGATGGCAGAGGGGAAGAAGTTATTCCTGAATTGTTAAGTGGATGTCTTCAGGCTCCTGTACCTCTTCCCTGATGGGAGCAATGAGAAGAGGGCATGTGCTGGGTGCTGAGGGCAAGGACATCTTCAAAGATATGATGCCTCAGAGCCAGCATACATTCTTAAGGACCCTCACCACCCGGGAGGTGCTCTCTTGGCAATCCTATCAACAAGGTGGTGGTACAGGAGCCTGATGGCCCACACTCAACACTTTAGGAACAGCTACCATCTACCATCAGATTTGTGACAGTCCATTATTAACCCTCTTTTGCAACTTATAGTGATTTTTATGTCTTGCACTGTACTGCTGCTGCTGCAAAACAACAGATTTCATGACATGAAACCTGATTCTGATAAAGGTCATAACAGGTTTTGTAAACCTGCAAGTAGAGTTAGTGAGCCAACTGGATATTGTACGTAAACACCTCATATCTGCTTTTTTAACTCACGTTGTCATTTTATTTCTAGATTCTCCAGAGTTCAGATTTGTAAATGGCCCTTTTGGCATTTGAACTAGAACTCTGTTAGACCAGGCATTAAATTGGAAATGTAATCATTCATTAAGAACAAGGACCGCAATGTTAAATTCAGATAATTAAGAGTTTGCAAGAATGATACATGATCGGATTGAAACATTCAAAATTCTTCGGGGATGGGACAATGGAGGGCTGTGAGGGTGGATGGGAAACAGCACTGTTTAGGATGTCTCTGGCTACAGTAAATGGAAACAGGGTTATTGTCTCAAATAAGGGTTCAGCCATTCAGTATAGAGACCAGAAGACTTACTTCCACTCAGAGTAGTGAATCATTGGGATTTTATACCGGAGATTGTTTTTGAGGCTCAGTTGCTAAATATGTTGAAGATAGGGATCAGTAGATTTTTAGATCTCAAGGGACAGGGGCTGTATCGGGGAAGTCATGCACAGAGTAAAATATCAATTGTGGGCTTAGCAAATGGTGGAAAAAGTATGAGAAGCTGCACGCCTACTCCTGTTCTATCGCTTGCATTCTTTTGTTAACTAATGCTGAACTAGAAGCCAATATAGATCACAAAGGACAGGTACTGGATTAACAGGCTTACTATAAGCTAGAAACAGAGCTTGGATTGGTGGAAGATGTGGTTGAGTGGACTGAAATTGAAATAATCAACTTGGGAGAGCATGTCAGCCAGTTATTTTTCTTAGTTAATACCTACTCTTTATTTTGAACCCGAAAAGCTCACATCCAAACCATTGTCACCTCATTCTACATTAAAGAACATCGAGACCAATGAAATGTTGTGGCTCAGGATGTTTGAAGTGGCATTGCAGCAAAAACCAAATCCAAGGCCTTTCTCATTAGTGCTCCCAGGATTAATTTTTGCATTTAACAACTAAACCATCTTAATCTAAGCTTTAAGGCCAATCAGTTTCACATTAAAATCTACACTTGGACCAGCTGGAAAAATGGGCTAAAGAATGGCAGATGGAGTTTAATACAAACAAGTGTGAGGTATTGTCCATTGGAAGGACAAACCAAGGTAGAACATACAGGGCAAATGGCAAGGTACTGAAGGGTGCAGTAGAACAAAACGATCTGGGAATACAGATACAATGTTCCCTAAAAGTGGCGTCACAGGTAGATAGGGTCCTAAAGAGAGCTTTTGGTACATTGGCCTTTATTAATCAAAGTATTGAATATAAGAGCTGGAATGTTATGATGAGGTTGTATAAGGCATTGGTGAGGCCGAATCTGGAGTATTGTGTTCAGTTTTGGTCACCAAATTACAGGAAGGATATTAATAAGGTTGAAAGAGTGCAGAGAAGGTTTACAAGGATGTTGCCGGGACTTGAGAAACTCAGTTACAGAGAAAGGTTGAATAGGTTAGGACTTTATTCCCTGGAGTGTAGAAGAATGAGGGGAGATTTGAGGTATATAAAATTATGATGGGTACAGATAGAGTTAATGCAAGCAGGCTTTTTCGACTGAGGCAAAGGGAGAAAAAAAAAACCAGAGGACATGGGTTAAGGGTGAGGGGGGAAAAGTTTAAAGGGAACATTAGGGGGGGCTTCTTCACACAGAGAGTGGTGGGAGTGTGGAATGAGCTGCCAGACAAGGTGGTAAATGCGGGTTCTTTTTTAACATTTAAGAATAAATTGGACAGATACATGGATAGGAGGTGTACGGAGGGATATGGTCCGTGTACAGGTCAGTGAGACTAGGCAGAAAATGGTTCGGCACAGCCAAGAAGGAAGGCCTGTTTCTGTGCTGTAGTTTTTCTATGGTTTCTATGGTTACACCTTGTTACTGAACTCTGAAGTCAATTATTCCCAAAACTCTCTGTATTCTCTACCCACCTCCAGTTTATTCACCAATTTCTTTTTAATGGCATTCTGTGCTGCAACATTGGTGGCCATACGTAGACCTTCAGCTGCTTCTCTCAACTTCTGCTGCTGCTCCTCACTGTCAGGATTAGCTGCTGCACCCTACAAACAATGAAACTTAATTAGGATTCATTCAACGTAAAAATCACTTCTTGATCTTTCATTAACAGATCCAAGATCTAAGTACCAACAACAGACAAAATAAAGAAAACTCTAGAAATATACAGCAAATCAATCTGCACACGAATGAGGAGTTATTAATGTTTTCCCACCGAAAGTAATCCATCTTTTTCCCTTAAAGCTAAGCGTCATCGTTGTGGCTACCCCTTGAGGTCGAGGATGATGGTCTTCGTTCTGAAGAAGTGGCCCTCAGAGCGAAGATGCCTGTGCGTGTATTTGTTTAATGTGTACTTGATGTTGCACTCCAAGAAGCACGCAATACTTCACAAATCAACCAACTGATTCCAGAGGAATGGAAATCACGACGATTGGAGCTGATGGATTTGTTGCAGTCTTCATCTGCCTTCGCAGCCGTTGAGTTCGAAGTAACTTCATCCGCCTGTTCCACTGTTGAGGTCTTGGTTGGATTGTTCTTTTTCAGGGACCTCACCCTCGACCTTACCACCATGGGTGACCCTACCAGGAGCATAGCTCCAGACGGCATTGCTCTCGGGATCTCAGGACCACAACAAGCTGACATTCCACAGAGAAGCTTAAAGCTAATGGATATGATATGAATTTCCAGCACAGAGTCACAATTGCAATTCTGTTCATTTGAAAACGTTGTTTTACTTTGTACTGTTGCCATGAAAAGTATATCCTTTCATTTCCAAACATGGTCACTTTTCAAATTAGAAGTGCATATTGCAATTTGGATCATACTGGATGAGGAAAATTAAGTTTTTTTCCCAAATATGCATTTTGTTGAAATCAAAAAATACTTTTGAAAATTTATCGCAGAAATTTAGTGCACCAATACAAACCAATCTTCTAAGACAAAACTGCACATGCACAAGAAACACACACAAAATGCTGGAAGATCTCAGCAGGCCAGGCAGCACCTATGGAAAAGGAGTACAGTTGATGTGACTCCTTTTTTTTCCAGTACCGATGAAGAATCTCGGCCTGAAACATCAACTGTTTATTCTTTTCCATAGATGCTGCCTGGATTGCTGAGTTCCTCTGGCATTTTGTATGTGTGGCTTGGATTTCCAGCATCTACAGATTTTCTCTTGTTTGTGACATGCACAAGAATGTACTTTCATCTAAAATCTAAATTATTTAGGGGGATTCCTTACCCAGAGTGATTTTCATCTACTGTGACAAGAAAAACACTTTTCTGATGCACAACATCAAATCCTATAACATTTTTGGACAAGACAGCTCCCACAAATCTAATTTATTTTCTCATATTGTGTCTCCAAAGAACTTCATTAGTTTTAAAATAACTTAGAATGTTCTCAAACAACCATGAAAGGCGAGTACAATTATAAATGCAAGTTCAGTATTTTAGTTTCAGAGATTAGTTTTATTTTAGAGATTATGGTTACAGACCCTTCCTGCCCAGTGAGTCCATACCTCCCAATTACATGTGACTAATTACCTACTAATCCAGAAACCTTTGGAATGTGAGAGGAAACCAGAGTACCTGGAGGAAACTCACACAGTCACATTCTCCTCCTTACAGTCAGTGGCGGGAATTGAACCTGGGTCACTGGCACTGTAAAGCATTGCACTAACTGCAATGCTATTATGCTGCCTTTAAGTCCCCCTTTTTCCAAGTCAGTCCTGCTTTTTAGAACCCAGGATGAATTTTCAGCTACCAATCATCATGACAAATTGCCAAATTAAAACAGAAAATTCTTTTTTTCAAATCTTGCTAAGCATTCAGTCAAACATTCTCTCTCCTCCTCAGAAGGCTATTAAAAATAGTAAAGGTGCATAGTTCACTCTAGTGAGAAATTGGATTGATTTTTCTCAAAGCTTAGAAATAATTCGTGCTAAACTTCAGTTCATTTCAGTTGCTCCTGGACACAAAACTCAGTCAGCTTTAATGGAATAGAGCTCAAAGTTTCAGGTTAACTAATCAAGGTGAAAATAAAACAGTTTGAGCAGAACAGGAAAAGTATGCATGCATTACCAACTCCGATCAAGTTATCAACCAATTGCAAAGTTTCAAAAAAATACCCTAAAATACTTTATGACTCGTCTCCAAAATTATATCAGCTCTTCTGAAGTTGCACGGAATTACTGTACAAATATATCCAATTTTAAACAGGTGGAGAAATGATGAACATAACAAGCAATGGCATTACAAATTAACATGTATAGGGTGTGGGCTAATGTTAAATTTAGTGAAGTTGGACATATGTTTAAATAAGTATCGGAGATACTCTTGACTTGGACTAGAGCATGAATGGATCAAAATCCTCAGCATTACCTTTGCAGCTTCCACCATCTTGGCTGTGGCATCAGCCAACAGCTTGGCTGCAGAGAGCAGTTTCCTCGAGTTTTCAAGATCTGATTCACCTTCTGCATCAGCTTTAATAGCATTGACCAAGTCTGAAGTAGCTTGAGCCAGAATTCTAGCCTGTCTCACCATCTCACCTATTTTAGGAGAAAGATTGCATTTAATATTCAATCAATATTCCAGACAAAAGTTCAGCTATGTTCATCTTTGTGCAACAGCCTTGGGTTAAAGGTAGATATGCCAAGGCGGACACCAAATAAATATCATAAAACAATAAACTGACTGAAAGATAACCTGCTACTCTCGAGAAAATTTAATAGACGCTGAAAGTCCAGATTATTCATTTAATATCACAAACTATTTATCAAAGTGAGTATAAATAAATGACGAATTCAGAATAATAATTCAGCATGGACTAGATGGGCCAAGGGGCCCATTTCTGTGCTGTGGTGCTTTATCACTCAGCATTGATAAGCTATTTATCACACAGAGTAAAAAATATCACAGAGTGGGTGGAGCTAAAGATGGTGTCAGAGATCTTTGCAGACCCGAGTGACTTCTTCCAGATCGTCTGCAAAACAGCATATTCTTCTCTTCTCTTATCTATTTTCTCTTTTCAAGGTGGCTGGGGTCCTGTTGGTATCTGGAATCTACAGCTGTAGCTCAAACTATGGTTCTTCGTGGGTGGTGGGTTCTCACTTTTGGAACTCGCCGAGCACCCTGGTATTTCAATGTCACCAGGTGCGGCCTGGAAGACGTGCGCCTTTGGGGTGGGGCCCTGTGGACGACCTGATTCCTCACCAACGTAGCTGACTGAAGTGCCACGGAAGACTGAAAGATCGAGACAGTAGGCGGTGTACACTGCTGTCAAAAGAAGGCCCCCTGCACTTGAACAATCTCCCTCATTCTTTCTCTCGATGGAGAGCGAGAGTCTGTTGGTCCCTCGAGTCGGGGAACTCAGACAAGTGACGCAGCAGATTGTAACATTGAAACAGCGAGCCGTTAGTCTCACCATCGCTGTTGCAGGACCGATATCTCTCTATCCCCCCTCACTAGTGAGAGAGGGGGCCTGTTTCAGAAGTCCAAGTGTTGCGATGGACAGTAGTTTTTGATGGACTCTAGATCATGGTCTCCAGGGCTTTGCTATTGCTGGCATAATGGGTTCTGGGAGGTGGGAGGTTGATGCTTTTGCAAGTGAGGGGGAGGGAGAGGGGGTAGGGCTGATGAATTTGCTGCTGCCTCTGCGTGGGTGGGTGGAGGGACGCTTTGGATGGAGGTGGGGGGGACCTTTGGGGTTCTAATGTTTTCTGTCATTTATTCTTTGGGGTTTTTCCCCATTTCTTGGATGTCTGTGAAGAGTAAGAATTACAGGTTGTACACTGTATACACTCTGTTATTAAATTCAACCATATGACTGGTTCAATAATTTTAAAGAGTCGAATCAGTCAGTTATTCTATCCTTGACATGAGCAATTGTAGGTAATTTTAGCTGGGGCAATAAACCACAGCTTGCTGGCCATAACCCAAGGTCAGGTGGAGAGGAAGAACGTCACGCAGTTATCCTTGGCATGATCACCAAAGAGAAATAGCACATGGTGTCGTGCTCAAACCATCTGCTAATGGTCGCTGATAAAGCTAATTTTGTAAAAACGGCAATTGAGAAAGTTATGCATGTTTCAGTCAGTGAGATTGAACATCAGTTCTCAAGCAAAACCTCAAGCAGAAGTGCAAAATCATCAGGATACTTAACTTTTTCGGAGAGAATTATTTTGGTCTAATCTAATGCAATGTTTGGGCACCTTCAAGATGTAATATTATAAAGTTTTAAAAATTACTCCACTTTTCAATCTAAAGTAACCATACTTCATTACAGAAACTAATTTCTTCATTCAGTAGCCGCTCCCCATTAGCGCACATGGTACACGACCGTCAGCTTGCTTACCAGCATCCCCCATGGAGCTGAATATGTTTTCTGTCACTGTTAGAATGGTGTCTGTTGCCTGATCGTATCGTCCCGATGGGTGTCCTCTAGAGGCATACAGCTTAATGTGCTGCAGCAGGTCATTGAGGGCCTGCGTCACCGCTGTGGCTGCCACACCGACCTGCTTCAGCAGCTGCTCGTCACTCGTCGCTGCCTGCGAGGCTTCCACACATCCTTCTACAGATTTTGCCACGAGTTTTCCAGCCTCGATCAGCTGTTCCTGACAGACAGGAGAGCTGATGGTAGGAGCCACCACCTATTGTAAAGCAAGGTGGAAAATTAAATTATTACAGGCCTTATCATTCATGAATGTGAACCAATATGAAACAGAGGTACTTTTGAACTGGAGTAACATGGGTTGTATTATGTGTAGGTCTCTATTTTGCTGCAATTTCACCCAGAGTTGTAGGCATCTCCCTTTGTTAAGTGCTTGCAACTTTCAAGGTGCCTGTAAACACACACAACTTCCAATTCAGCTGACTGAGCACCTTTACAAATTTCCCTACAGTGCTTCATCATAAGACTCCTCTTGGAATCCAGCAACCTGTCATTAAAAAGACGATTGAATGTCTATTAGAACACAATATTTTTTAATATGCATGTTTGCTTTAATGTTTTCATTTTTTAAACTTGGGTATCATTAGGTGATTTTAATTTTTCTTAAAGTAATGTAATAATCATTACATATTTCTGAATGTCAGGACATTGCAATGTTTTCAAAAAATTGTAGCAAAGAGCAAAACAGAGGTACACTGTGCTATCTGCCACAATGATCTACAGACTGTGCTTGCTTTAGCCTAGCCAATTCCATTGGTTGAAACCTATCTGCTACACGAGTACTCAGCAACCGGTTTCAGTCTGGTATCAGCCAACGTGGTCAACCATGATTCAGGCCAGATTAGGCCCTGGGCCTGTACCTACTGGAGTTTAGAAGAAGGGGCGGGGGTGGGGTATCCAATTGAAATGTATTGAATGTTGAAAGGCTGAGATAGAGTGGACGTGGAACGGATATTTTCTACACTGGGGGAGTCCAGGACTGGAGGAAACTGCCTCAGAACAGAAGGACATTTATAGAGAAAAGAGATGAGGAGGAATTTCTTTAGCCAGAGGGTGTTAATCTGTGGAATTGTGTGTCATAGATCACTGTGGTGGCCAAGCCATTTGGTATATTTATAGCAGAGGTTCTTGATTAGTAAAGTGTCAGAGGTTCCAGGTAAAGGTAGGATAATGGGGTTGATAAACAGAGTCATAGAACACCACAACATAGAAGCAGACCACTTGGCCCATTTAGTCCATGCTAAACCATTAATATACTGAGTCCCATTGGCCGACGCCCAGACCGTAGTCCTCCATACCCCTTCTCATCTATGTACCTTTCCAAATTTCTGTTAAAAGTTGAAACCAAGCCCACATCCACCACTTGTGCGGGCAGCTCATTCCACACTCTCACCACCCTCTGGGTGAAGTTGTTTCCCCTCATGTCCCCCTTAAACATTTCACCTTTCACCCTTAACCCATGACTTCTAGTTGAAATCTCACCCAACCTCAGTGGAAAAAAGCCTGCTTACATTTATCCTCTCTATACCCCTCATGGTGGAGGTACATCTCTACTAAAGGAGGTGAAAGGCGCTCCTTCCCTCCACTAGCCTGCAAGTCACCTTTGGGCAAGGTGTATCACCTGCTTAGTCCCCCAATCAGGGTCACGTGAAGCCATGGGAGCAGGTGGTGGATGGTCATGTGAGCAGCTGGTGCATATCACAAGTCCTGGTTATGTGACCACTGACATCAGGCAGACAATCTCTGAAGGGTACTGATAATGGCTGGGGTCACCCATCTTGTATACTCTATTCTTGGTTGGTGCAACAGTAACGAAACCCAATTTCCCTCAGGATCAATAAAGTATGTCTATCTATCTATCTTGTAAAGACACTGCCCAGAAGACAATGGCAAACCACTTTTGTAAAAAAGTTTGCCAAGAATAATCACGGTCATTAGACCATGCTAGCCCACATCATGCGACACAGCACACAATAATACTAATACCCCTCATAATTTTGTATACCTCTATCAAGTCTCCCCTCAACCTTCTATGTTCTAGGGAACAAAGTTCTAACCTATTCAATCTTTCCCTATAACCCAGGTCCTCAAGTCCCCACAATGTCCTTGTAAATCTTCTCTGCACTCTTTCAATCTTATTTCGATCTTTCCCGTAGGTAGGTGACCAAAACTCCACACGATACTCCAAGTTAGGCCCCACCAACATCTTACACAACTTCAACATAACATCACAAATCCAGTATACAATATATTGATTGATGAAAGCCAAAGTGCCAGAAGCTTTCTTTATGATCCTCCCTACCTATGACGCCACTTTCTGGGAATTATGGATCTGTACTCTCAGATGTCTCTTTTCTACCTCACTCCTCAGTGCCCTACTGCTCATGGTGCAAGCCCTGCCCTGGTTGGTCCTCCCAAGGTGGAACACCTCACCTTGTCTGCATTAAGTTCCATCTGCCATTTTCCAGCCTATTTTTCCTATCTGGTCCAGATCCTGGGGCAAGCTTTGATGGGTTTCCACACTACACCTCTAATCTTGGTGTCATCGGCAAAGTTGCTGATCCAACTTTCCATATTATCACCCTCCCACTTAAGAATGCTGTGGACTCGATCTGAGATGTCCCTGGCCCTGGAACCTGGGAGACAACATACCATCCAGGAATCTCATTCTCATCCACGAAACCTCTATTCTGTTCCCCTAACCAACGAATCCCCTCTCACTGCAGCCTGCCCCAGCTCCCCAGTTTCCTCTTGAACAACAGAGCCAGACTCAGTGCCAGAGACCTGACTTCTATGGTTTTCTTCTGCTGGGTCATCCCCCGCCGAGTATTGAAAGTGGTGTCTCTGTTGTTGAGGGTAACGGCCACAGGTTGCCTATCTCCTTTCTTCCTCCTGACAGTCAATTACCCGTGTTCTGCACCCTGGTTATAATTACCTCCCTGGTATTTCCTGTCTATCAATCCCTCAGCCTGTCGAATGATCCAGAGTTCAACCAGTTCCATCTCCAACTTCTGAACACTGTCTGTTAGAAGCTCCCATAAATCAGTCATGATGGAAAGGCAGAGCAGACTCGAGGGGCTGAATGGCCTAATTCTGTTCCTATGGATTCAAATGCAGACTGCTGTTCCTACTCGGCAAAATCTGGGCCCTGATTCTATTTTCTTGATAATTTTAGCCAGGTCCACAAGAAGTATTCATTACGTTTTTCTGCTGTAACGTTCATCTACCATCTACAATAAACCAAGGCAAAAATTTCAGTTCCTCCAATAAAACAATAGTGCAAACATTTAAATATTAATTCAAACACTTACCTTGGTGCAAGCTACAAGCTGAGAGGTGGAAAGTGCACACTGTGTTGCGGCTGCAATGACACGGTTCTGTAACACTGAATCCTCTGATTTCTGAGCCACATTCTTAGCCTTCAGGACCAACGCTGCCGCTGCATTAGCTACAGCTTTGGCCAGCTGCATGAGCATGTCCTAAAAATAGTTAGGTGTTAAAAAAAAGTGTTATAAAGCTTGCCGTTTCTGAGGTAATTCCATTTAGTAGAAAATCTACTTTAGGATATTAAGCTGGCTCTCTTAATTTACAATTTAAAAGTAATTTTTCATATTTAATAGTGCAAATATATTTATATCTGCAGTCATCTAAAAATCTAAAATTATATCTAGATAATTAGTAGTATAGCAAAAGCTAAGTGGATCAGTTATTGAAAAGCACTGTCTAGTTCTCATGGCATTAATTAATCAAGGCTCTTCTGCTCCAATTTATCACTAGTGAATAGAAGATCAAGATTACTGGACAATAATTTTGCTAAGAGCACAGAATATTTGAAATATTGAATAATCTAGTTCTAGCCAGGGAATTGAAAATCAAAAACTAATTCTAATTCCATGATGACCAGAACTGCTTTTCTAGAAAATAGTTCAGTGGAATTCAAAATAAATTAAATTATATATTTACTTGCTACAAATTAACACTAACAATTACTTTTGCACTTATTCCAACATGCACTTTTTGTGAGGTATTGTTGCTGGCAAGTAAACTGGCCTGCTTCATTTAGTATAGATGAGATAGACTGATTGGGTATTTGGCTGTCAGGGCAGATTTAGCAAATGAACAGTTTGGTTATTCCCTCCTTCTCCATCCTGACTGAAATATCCAACACTGTAGTCTGGCACCTTGAAGCTAATTTTTATGGATGTACATTGAGGAAAGTCACATTGTCCGATTAGCAAATACTTGCCCAATTCGTTAATATGTGTAATGTCCTCTGGGTGCACGAGTGAAATTCAGGTGACATGCCAAGAACGGTGCTAGTCTGGAACTTGCTGGTTGATTTACACCAGTTGCTATTCAAATAAACAGCAGTGCCTCTCCCTTTTCCTCATATGTTCCCAATTTATAACAGCACAGCATAAAAATTGGCCCTTTCAGCCTGACTAGGCCATTCTGAGAGTGATACCCAAATATGCTAATTCTCATCTGCCTGTATTAGGCCGATAGTCCTCAACTCCCTTCCTATCCGATTACCTGTTCATTTTTTTTTTAATATTGTAAATGTATCTGCCTTTATATTCTCTTCTGGCACATTGTCCCAGACATACACCAACCTGTGTGTGAAAGCTTACTCCCCCAAATCTTCTTCAAATTTCTCCCCTCCCTCTTTAAATCCTCTGGGGAGAAGATTTGATTCTCCATCCTAACTATGCCTCTCAATTATACAAACTGTTACAAGTCACCCTTCTGCCTCCTATGTTCAAGAAGGAATAAATCCAGCCCATCCAACTGTCCTTATAACTCAGGCCCTCAAATCCTGGCAACATCTTCCCAAGACTTCTCTTCACTCTTCCTAGTTTAATGTAGTCTTTCTTGTAACAGGTGACCAAAGCTATACACAACACACCAAGTGCAATCTCACCAGTGCCTGATGTAAATGTAACATAAAATGCCAGCTCCTGTATTCTGTGACCTGACTGATGAAGGCCAACGTGCCAAGTGTCTTCTTCACCATCCTATGTTCAGCAAACTATCTACCTGGAACCTTGTTTACTACAGCTCCACTAACGTACCTGTCATAGCAAACTACTCACCAGAACACCCGCATTCTCATCCAAGCCATTCATCTATATTATCAACACCAAGGTCTCAGCACTGATTCCATTTGTTACAGACCTCCAGACAGAAAAGAAAACCCTTCCACCACTACCTCAGCCTCCCATCACCAAGTCAATTTTGGATCCAGTTTGCCAACAATCAGATCAATTGTGCCTTAATCCTCTGGGCCAGCCTACCATGTAAGGGCTTCTCAAAAGCCTTACTGAAGCCCATGCACTGTAAATCACACTCACTGCTCTGCTTTCATCAACTTTCCTAGTTATCTAGAATCTGAGATCTATGTTAATTCACTAGTATATAATATATTTAAGACAAGGTTGGATGGATTTTTGCACAGTAGTGGAATTAAGGGTTATAGGGAAAAGGCAGGTAGGTGGAGATTAGTTCATGTCCTAATCAACCACGATCTTCTTGAACAGTGGCGCAGGTTCAACGGGCCATATGGCCTACTCCTGCTCCCATTTCTTATGTTCTTACGTTAACTCCTCCACTTGTTAACCTAAACATTTTACTGGTTAAACGGATGTTGTTCTATCAGTCACTGACATCTCATTTCTTTGCCACTGCCAGCAAATTACACTCAAAAAAATTTTCCAGTTCAACTCAACAATTATTCTTGAGATTCCCCACTTCAGCAGATTTCAGATCATTGTGAATAAGGGATCGTGATATAACACAAATATCAAAATTGAATGAATTTGTGCTTGCTTTGGAGAATGCGTTGGATTCTCTCTAAATATCAGATAACCATTATCAATCCACCTATTTTGCCAAAGTCACACAAATCAGTTTTAATAACCACAGGATGGAATAATTACAAAGTAATTTCATTAAAAATTTAATCATGAGAGCAAAAGGCAATTTAATTTTCAAATTAATCAAATTAATACATTCTGAGATTTAATATCATTTACAATTTTGATTTAAAGAAAAACTGCATTAAATTGGTAATTCATATGAAATGGCTGAGTAAACTACATTTACCCTTTTGAGTAGAATGGGTGATAAACTCCTGGTTGTGTATTTTTGTGAACCTATGGGAAACTGTATAGAGGATTTACAAAATTCCAACAGAGTTTTATTGTATTAACATTTTGAAGTGCAAATGCTGGATAAGTACTGTTAAGAACAGAGCTCAGCACATACCTGGAACCGTGGATCTGCGTCACTTTCCCCAATTTGCTGGAGAAGTTCACCGCTTGTTTGCCCGACAGTACCAGCAGCAGTCAACAGGACCTGTCGAGGCTTAAATACAAAATATCTACATCACATCTCATCTGATAAAAACAAAACCCCAATAATATCAAACCTATTCAGACTTAACCAAAAGATCTGAACATAGCGCAGATAATAAAACCTACTTTTTGCCATATCACTTGTACACATCTTTAGCAATTTAGAACGATGGATTACTTAAATAAGCTCCTTTTTAAATAATTTATGAGGTAAATTTGATCAGAAGACTAAATAATTAATTAACTTTTGTTTTGCAGCATTTCTACAGAAAGCAACAATAGACAGATTGGAAGTTTGGATAAGCAATTGTAAATTTTTCCAAAAAGTGTCTGTAATGTTTGACTCACTGCCACAGTCAGAAGAAAGCCAATACTTTTGGTTGTCCTTGTGGATGTCATTCATACTAATGTTTTTCCAAATTTTAGAGGTTAAATATAACCCTGAAAATCCTGTTTTATTTTTACGGCTTTCAAGATGACCAGTAATATTAGTTCTCAACATTCTTAGTAAAGGGGAAATGACACAATTATGCATGTCAGTGCTTGGAATGAATTATTAACTGTTTACCTCAGCAGTAGCTGGCTGAGCAGTCTTCAATAACTCTGAGACAGCACAAGCCAGGTTCTTAGCAGCTTTCAGTAGGTCCTGCCCATTTGCACCCTCATCCTCCATTAGAGCTGCCAATAGTTTGACACCTTTTGACATCTCCGTTAAGTTTGAAGAGATGGTAGTTACTGCACATCCAACTGCGGTGTAGTCTGTGTCAAGGGGATCACCTGTAACATTAAATCAATTTTAAAGATAATATCATAACTGAGTTTGAAGCAGCGTTAGTTCAGCACACACAGGTAAAGGACTAATTCATCCATTAAAAAAAAATCGGATGTAAGTCACAGTACATTTTACTAAATTAAAAAAAAAACACATTTCTTATTTTGAAGACCAGAAGCCCCACTATGAAATCCAGAGTAAGAAGCCAGAACTGAAGCAATCAACAAACCAGGGGAGTACAAAACAATCTAGTCTAATGAAATGGACACACAAGAACAACAGATACTGGAATCTGGAGTGAACAATAAACTGTTGGAGGAATTCAGCGGGTCAGATAGCATCTATGGAGTGAAATGGACAGTTGATGTTTTGCGTTGAGATGTGGGTCCAAACGATGGGTCTTGATCAACACATCACCGTCCATTTCCCCGCAAAGATACCCCCTCACCTGCCAAGTTCTTCTGGCAATTTTCTTTTTGATCTGGTCTTATGAAAGATTGTTTATGTTTAAAAAAACATTGACTATTTTTTGACCAACATTCTGGCATGCAGTTGATCTGAACTTCAATACCAAATCCTGTTGGACTCTCAAAAACCTATCCGTCTGAATCTTCAAAATTTCTGAAAATTATTCATTTGCTAGACCCCTGGACTTAAATCTACTCATCTTAATTCTACCTTACCAGAATTAAGCCCTGCCCTGCCTTTCCACCCTACCAAAGGCACCATCCTCATTTCTCCTTGCCCCCATCACAGAGTCACAGAAAAGACACAGGGCTTCAGCCCATCTAGTCCATGCCAAGCCATTTAATCTGCCTACTCCCACTGACCTACACCAGGACCAGAGCATTCATACTCCTACCATATATGTACCTATCCAAACTTTGCTTTAATTTTGAAATCAAGCTGGATGCACCACTTGTGCTGGCAGCTCATTCCACACTCTTGTGACTCTGAGTGACGAAGCTTCCCTTCCTGTTTCCCTTAAACTTTTCACCTTTCACCCTAAACCCATGACCTCCAGTTATAGTCCAACCCAACCTCAGCGGAAAGAAGCTTGCTTGTATTTACCCAAGTCACGCCAACCACAAACTGTTCCATCTGGGAAACGGTACCCCAGCATTAAAGCCAGGACCAACAGGCTCCAGGACAGCTTCTTCCACCAGGCCATCAGACTGATTAATTCACGCTGATACAATTTATTTTTATGCTATATTGACTGTTCTGTTGTACACACTATCTATTACAAATCACTATAAATTGCACAATGCATATTACACATTTAGACAGAGACATAACGTAAAGATTTTAACTTCTCATGTATGTGAAGGATGCAAGTCAATTCAATTCTTTCCCACTCGCAATTTTGAATACCTCTATCAAATCTCCTCTCAATCTTCTACATTCTAAAGAATAAAGTCCTTACCTATTCAATCTTTCCTTATAACTCAAGCCCACCAGACCCAGCCACGTCCTTGTAAATTTTCATATCCCACTAATGCATTTCTCCTCACATGCTCTGATCTCTGTGACTTCAACAATTGTTTTGTTAAATACCTTAAAGGATTAACTATCTCTCAATCCCACTGTGTAGCTTGAATTTGACAGGGGAAAAGCCACCGTGATCAGAAGAAACAAGTAGAATTATGGATCCAGTTTGCTGCTGAACATGTGTATGTTTAGTCTGTTCTTTGCATGTAAACATATATGGTGTTTCATGATAAATCCCCATAAGCACATCATGGAATCTTTTGCAGATCTGAATATAAACTCAACATTTCAATATAAACCAAGAGCAAAATATAAGAACATTAGCCGAAAGTGAGATCATTTCATGTGAGGCTGGAGGCAATTAGAAGGGGTTGGGGGGGGCACAGTTCTTTAAAACAGAGCAACCAGATGTAGCTTATTCTTCTGCCAGACATCTTTTGCAATCTGTGCAAGATCAAGGCAGTTTATTTAACACTTAACAAAATGTCAGGGTCGTAATTGGGCTCATAAAATTTACTTTTGGCAATCTTCTACACATTAAAGCTTTATTATTAATAATATACTATAATAATGCGAATTATCCCTTCACTCTTATTCACATGGACATAAGCTCCTTATCCACAAGTTAAAAAATTACATGTGGAGCACAAGATGAAATGCACTGCACATATAATAAAACATAAATGTGTCAGCTTGTGTTTTCAAACATTTATCCTATGATAGCATTGAGACTCAAAGATTAAATTTTTATTGTATTAAAATGGTTAATCACAAGCCTTCCAGATTTCACATCGTCTGGATTAAAACTCATCTTTAATGACATACCTGCAGTGAGGTTGACTACTGATGCCGTGCCTGCAGTAATGGCATCAACTTGTGAATGGATCTCATGCTTGGATTCATCCATTTTATTTTTTCTCCATGCTTTTGAGGCCTAGAATACAAAAGCAATAAAGACATGCTAAATTAAAATCCCGCTAAATATTGGTCTCAATCTGGAAATTACACCAGGAACTGTGTGCAACATAATGCATGATGCTTTAAATGACTTTTTTTTTTAAGTGGAAACTCTGCAGCGCATATGTGGAACAGTATAGAGCCTTCTGGAGCAAAATTCCCCCACCCACATATGAATTATATTGAGAGATTTTTAAAATGAATAATGCAGAATTTGGTCATATTTTATGTGGATTACAAAAAAGATGAAATGTGCTCAAGAGTTCAAAGCATTCTATTCAGAATGTAGCTGAATCAACTTTCTACTGTAGCACTTTATGTAAGGTTTAGTTTGGTCCTATTGTTATCTTGTTAAAACCCAGCCTAAAATTCACTGTGTGTCACTTAATTCAGTCAAGTTCCTGACTACAATGCTAATAACTTCACTGAAAAATTCTTCATGGGAAAATATTAGAGAACACTGCTAATTAATCAAGGGTCTCCCAAAATGTCCTTATGAATGGCAGCAGTGTTTCTCCCAGTCCCAATTTACTTTGGAAATTCCAAGTTCCGTTACCCAGCCCTGAGAAGCCCTTATCGAAGCTTGGATCACTTCCTTTCACATTTTCCAGTTACCAACTGAATCTGAGCTCCTGGGTGCTTCCCCTGCTTAAAATGGCACATTCTGAACCATGGTCAAAATCAGTTCCAGTTTCAAACGTAGTTTCCACATATTTAAAATTACCAGGCCCAAGATCATGAACTATTAAATGGAAGAGCACAATACCTGAGCAATAAAATGCACAAATAATAAACTTATTTTTGATCTGGTTAGAGATCACATAGGACATTTAGAGGGCTTAAAATATGTAAACTTAGGCTTTGAGATATTTGGTTCTAAAAGAATTAACTTCACTTAATGAAGAGGGGACTAATTTTTAATTTTTCGCACAATAGAAGCAAACATCTGAGTGCATTTCTATTAAAATACTGAATGTGGATTCTATTTTGTACATATCTCATGTCCTCAGAACCAAAACTACAGGGCCAGGGTATGCCTTTTTTCAGCCAACCAGATCCAAGAATCAATAACCAAAGCCGAGAACCAGGATAATCCTTTATATCAAATTCATATAGCTTGATCTCTTAAAAAATATTGATATGCCCATTCATCATGACTTTTCTAGTGCTTATTTTATAATGTACTTGCTCTTAATAGAATCAAAGCACAATGCAGTTCTTTAGCTAGCTGCGTAAATTATAATTGTCTTACAGCATCTTGTCCAAGGGGCGGCAAGGCATCCACATCATCCAGACTAGCTTGTGCTTGTTGCACAGCCTGCATGCTGGAATTAATCGTTCCCATGAGCGCTTGCTGTGCAGAGGTCTGAAAGAAAGAGGGGCATTGTAGTATCAAATTATGAAGCAATCCAAATTCATTACAGAATCTGCAAGTCCATTTTTAAAGCTTTTGCTTCTCAAGTGAATATGATTGTCAAAAGGTTGTTGAATAAAGTATACCATTTATTAAAACTAGTAAACTACAATGAATCAACAATCCAAAATAACTTCAGTAATGCTGTTACCATCCAGGGTTACCAGATAATTACAGGACAAGGCTCAGCATATCATTTCAGTAAGTGACCTACCATACCTTCTGCAAAATCTTGCCATTTCCTAATAAACAGTGCTTCAGTTAAGATTCAAAATTTGCAGTTGGGTGACAAACTGTCTAAACCTTTTCAACTGACTTGCTCACAACTAGACTGCAAGCAATTTGTGCTCTGCTGTGTGAACTGACACGTTTCATATTTGCATCCATGGAAGGAAAAGGGTTTGGTGATCCACAACCTAAACATATGTTCTACGTGTCCAACAAGCCTGCAAGAACAACCCTCTTTAGGGGACCAAAGCTTATTCTAACCATGTTAGTGATGTGGACGCTAAGACATCAAGGGCTGGTGGGAGGAATGGGAAGGAAGGAAGAGGCCAGTTGGAGTTGTATTGAAGGAAGAGGGAAAAAAGGATTCTGCTTCAATACAATCTTTTGAAGTCAATTCAGATTCATTTGAAAATAACTTTCCACATAATACTCTTTCCTCTCGTCCACCACTACACACAAAACTGAACTCATTATATCCTGACTGCAAAAAAGCCAATGGATCTAAGCAGTATGGAGAAGAAGGATGCTTACGTGAGAATACTGTATTTGGACTACAGTTCAGCATTCAACACCATAATTCCATCCAGGCTCAACAGGAAGCATAGAGACCTTGGCCTTGACCCTAACTTGTGCACCTAGATCCTAGACTTTTCATGAGATTGCCGGCAGGTGGTAAGAGAGGGCTCCCTCAACTCCAACCGTCTGACTCTCAATACAGGAGCCTCTCAGGGCTGTGTCCTAAGTCCCCTCCTTTACTCTGTGTATACCCATGACTGTGTCGCCACCCACAGCTCTAATCTGCTAATTAATTTTGCCGATGACACTACATTGATTGGCCTAATCTCAAACAGTAAGGAGGTGGCCTACAGGGAAGAAGCCATCTCTCTGACACAGTGGTGTCAGGGAAACAACCTCTCCCTTAATGTCACAAAAACAAAGGAGCTGGTTGTGGATTACAGGAGGAATGGAGACAGGCTAACCCTTATTGACATCAATGGATCTGGGGTTGAGAAGGTAAACAGCTTTAAGTTCCTGGACATCCACATCACCGAGGAGCTCACGTGGTCTGTACGCAGTAGCTGTGTGGTGAAAAAGGCACAACAGCGCCTCTTTCGCCTCAAACGGTTGAGGAAGTTTGGTATGGGCCCCCAAATCCTAAGAACTTTCTACAGGGCACAATTGAGAGCATCCTGACTGGCTGCATCACTGCCTGGTATGGGAACTGTACTTCCCTGAATCACAGGACTCTGCAGAGAGTGGTGTGGACAACTCATCACATCTGTAGTTGTGAACTTCCCATGATTCAGGACATTTAGAAAGATGGGTGTGAAAAAAGGGCCCAAAGGATCATTGGGGACCCAAGTCACCCCAACCAGAAACTGTTCCAGCTGCTACCATCCACGAAATGGTACCACAGCATAAAAGTCCGGACCAAAAGGCTCCGGGACAGCTTCTTCCAGCAGGCCAACAGACTGATTAACTGACACTGACCTGAGTGTACTTCTATGTTACATTATTCGTTCTATTTATTATAAATTACTATGATTGCACATTTCGTTACATCTCCACCTAAATGTACAAAGATTTTTACTCCTCATGTGTGTGAAGGATTTAAGAAATAAAGTCAATTCAATTCAATAGCAACACAATTATATGACTGTCAATTTGCAGGACACCAAAATATTATTTTTTAAGAAAATGCTCGATTTTGTCCAAGTTTGATTCAATTTCCCCAGTGTAATGACCTGGTTAAGATTTCTACCGCAATACTGTGAGGTATTTTATTTTAGCAGTTTTCTGTAAAAGCAATGTGCCTTGCTGGTAGAGTTTTGATTTCGGCTAAAAGTAAGCAGGCAGGTTGTCCAACTTAGGAATGTTGTGTCAGCCAGACGGGATGGTGGGATGGAGAGGTTCTGGAGAAAGCTGGGCGGAGAGAGATTTCTGTTGGACAGTAGTCAGGTTCATGGTCTTTTGGTGGGAGATGCAGATGGGAGCAGATCAGATGAAGACACCTGGAGGATCCTATCCAAAGGGAAGGCCCGAATGCAAGGAGTGCTTTGTGAGATGAAGGAGACTGAGAAAGGAAGTTCTACCTGTGATGGGCGAAGAGAATTCTGTGCTGGGAGTAAAGTGGTACACCCAAGCACTACAGGCACGAGCTCCAACATTTATGTGGACTTTAAGACTGGTTTAACTGTAATGGGCCCCTTTATTTATTTTTACTTTTCTTATTAACAGTTTGATAAAGCTGAAATTTGGTAAATATATTTTCTTTATAATTTTAAGCTGATGTACTATCTGTCACTCTGGGCTACCAATATCAGTGTACAGGAAGTACTTACACAGCATTCGCAACAACCTATGTTCCTTAATTGGAACATCCTAACTTTCCGGTTTGGTTGAACCCCAAATCCTACTGACGCTAGACGTTTATTGCTTGTGAAAGGTGCCTTTCTCACCACTGAGTCGCGTGGTTGTTAGCAGAATTAGCTAATGAGCAAGTCTGTATACGAGCCCCAGTGAGAGGGTTACATAGGAATAAAATAAAATTATTTGTATTCATGTGCAATTATGAGTAAAATATCTTACACTAAAAACATACAATCTTTAGTAAAAAAAAAACATGTACCAGTGGAGGCATGTGTCCTCTGTGCATTTGTCCGCTGGTTACTTGCTGTTGGGCTGCTGGCATTGTTCCAACCTGGAAGTTTTCAGGACCCCCAGCACCAGGGCGCATAATTGCAGGTAATGCGACAGAACCGTGCTCTGCTCTGCCAGTTCGGTTGAATTGCTGCTGCATAATGGTAGACCTGCGCAAGGTAACAACGGCCATTAAATGTCAAAGAAATATTTTTTAACACATATCATAAAAATAGCAATCAGAACATTCTAAATTCTGCACATTTACTAATATGCAATCGCTATTTTTAAAGAACAAGCAGTTCCAAATCTAAATCTTGTAAACAGGAACGAGGATAGGAATGGGTAAACAACAGCAGCCCATACTCTTCATATGTGTACCAGTTATTTAGCAATCTGTCCAATTTCTTTTACAAAATGGGGTGAGGAAAAGGAAAAGTTTCACTACCTTGTGTGTTAAGCTGCTTCCCAATTTTATTACTAATCATTCAAACATTAAGACTGCTTCTTGATACCCTTGTTGTGGGGGGGGGGGGGTGGAATCTCTATAGATCAACCCTTCATTGTTTGATTAGATCTTGGGTCAATTTTCAATAGTTAAGATAACAAGCAAGTTTGCACGACCCTAGAACTGTTTGGTGGTCGGTGTGTGGAACATTCTGTTAGGGTGGTGGTGAAGGCAGATACATTAGGGGACTTTTACAAAATACTTACATCAGCACATGGATGATAGGAAAATGAAGGGCTATGTATGAAGGAAGGATTAGGTTGATCTTAAAGTAGGTTAAAAGGTCGGTACATCATGGGCCAAAAGGCCTGTACTGCACTGTAATGTTCAATATTCTATGCACTAATCCCTCCCCTCCCCCACTGATCATTTAAACCCCATTATCATCCCTCACCATTGCAAATGAAGTTCTCACACAGAAGTGCTACTTCCTCACTTTATTTTAGGCATTAAGATATAAGTACACGAGCTGGGGTGGTAGGAGAAGGAAATCAAGTAAAGATGCAGGGAATACTTCCTCTGTGAAACAAGAGTAGAATGCACAACAGCTTTGAAAGATTACTTCAAGTTCAAATTGAACTGTCATTCAACTATACACAAACAGAGCTCCTCGGGTCAAATGTACAAAATACGTGTGCTACATTTCATAAATAAATAACCAGCAGTGACACACATCACACATAATTATGACAGCATAAAATCAGTCACAAAAAAGGAATATAGCCCGAGTATCATGGCCTGGAGAGCAATGGTGCATGGGACAATTGTCCAGGAGCCATGTTTCTGCAAGAACAAGCATGCAACACTTCCTCACCACATGCTAATGCAGCTACAGATGAACACAATCCAGTTGGTCTTCCACTGAGCAAACACAGGAGAGCAGTACTGATGGGGTGGGTCAGTCCCCAACTCCTCCTGTTAGGAGAAACTTGTTCCAATAGAAAAATAAAAAGCAATTCATGCATTTCGATTCTTACTTACTTCTTAGGAGAAACAGAATCTTCCAACATTGTAGATTCTTCATCACCTTCCAACCCAAAATGATCTTTACTTTTTTTCTGCAAAGCAGAAAGTTGATTGATAAGTCAGTCAACATGAAAAATTTAGAATCTCTGTGTTGCTCTTTCATCAGACCATTCTGAAATGGAAATCTGGCAGCTAATTTTGTCATAATTTATTTGACACCACAGGGTGAAATTAGCTTTTAAGAGGTGCATTTCCATCAGACCAGTACAATGGCATGGATGGATGATGTGAAAGGACTGCATTATTGAATCATCCTCTCTCTGCTAAAATTAGGAAAGAGTCAATGATGCAATAATATTCAAATTCAATCCCTTTCTCAATTCCAATGTGTATGCATCCTTAAGATGGGTTAACTATTCAATGGTTTTCTATTATTTGACTTTTTCCAGCTTGGCATCGAAACAAAATTAATACTTCTGTGTCCAAGAATATTCAATTATAAAAACCAGGAGGCATATTTTAAGAGCAAAAGTGTAAGTCTGCATAGTCTATAATCTAGTAATGAAAATAGGTGTCAGTCTCATGTAAGAAACTCCAAAGGACAGAATTGACATCATACTGCACCACACCCTTCCCCACTTGGGCAAGGACACTATAATTGTAATAGTTTCCATTCATCTTAGTGCTGTCATACATTTGTAGATGTGCAGTGAACTAAGATTGGTGAATTTCTTTCCAATCTTGTACAAATCCAATATCCTTACAGGCTTTATTTTAGAATTTACTAGACGAACAAGGATAAAAGAAACTGGATAATTTCAGTTATGCTAAGACCTTCCCTGGCAGGTATGATGAGATAAGAACAAAAATTCCAAGGTCCAAGCAGCTTCATACCACATCTTTGCACAACCTACATTCTCTGTAGATTGTCACTTCATACCACATCCTATGTAAATGGCCAGTGAGGAAATATACAAAGCAACATGTATTTGTTGTGATTTCGCAGTGGCAAACTACATAGCTTGGTAATTCCACATCATATAATGCTGAGAATCCTACTTAAATGTGAACATATTTAAGGAAAACGGATCAAGACAAATCCACTAGAGTACCTTTTTCAAAATAATGTCAATATATCCAGCTATCAGCTGTGCAATTTGTTCTCCTTCTGTTGTCTGAACTGAATAGTAGCCATCCTGATAGTCACCAAAATCCTGCAGGGGGAGAAAACACAGATACAGTAAACGTATTTATACTCTCCTAACCCGCGGAACATTCGTATCCGGTGAACTAATTGTATTTTAAAACTGCACATTTAGATTTCCTCTCCTATTTTTATTTTGATTTTGTCACAGAAGGTTTTCCCAAGTCACGGGCTATAAGCAACTGAGGGTATAAGGAAGCAGCATACGTCAGTGCAGTAGTGTGAAAGGCTCCCTCTTTTGGGCAAGATGTTAAATAAAGAGGATGGATATTATTTAAAATTGATTTTATTCCAAAGTAACAACCTTGCCTATACTAATCTAAACGAGTTGAATCTGCTCTCAATGATTTAGTCACGCTGCTTCTGGAATTTAAATAACTGCAAGCAACACTTGAAAGAGTTTGAGACTTTTACGCTCTCATTTTCAAGGCTAAAACACAAGACTTTTGGGTTCCCAGCAAAAGCCTTAAAATCCCCATTTTTAACCAGTACATTTTGGCATTTAGACGAAGCTTTTTAACAAATTTGAAATCAATATTGAAAAGCCAAATTACAAGTTTGTTCACACTATCCTGACATGACAAATGTATTTTGGTCTTCGGTTGCAAGATTACCCAAGGACACCTTGAACTTAATCAATTTGATAGTCACACCAAAAGACATCCTTGACATATGTAATGTCTGCAGAATCTAGTCAGCCAAAATTAATTCAATAGAATTCATACACTGCAGTCAGAGATTGAACTTAGTCTGCTAGAAGTTCCATGATTTTTGAAATACGCAGATGCTATCAGCCCAGGGAACTAAATCACACTGCAGCTGCCAATAGAGAGAGAAATAAATTTTAAATAGGTCATCAAATAGTTCTGATGGTAAAAGACAATTTTGAGGAAACAACTGGTAACAATTGGTTTGGTGATCAGCAGCTTATTGGTTCAATATGCAAATAGAGTGGATTCTGATTAATTGAGCCATTTTGTTAATCAGTGCAGCTGCTTATTTGGGACAACTCTTGAATAAATATTAATTAAGCAAATAGCTAAAATACCCTTAATTTATTTGGGACACTCTGCCATTTAATTGGGACAGGAGACTGTTGCTGAACAGTTTCTAACTAATATCAGTCATGTGCACTTGGGTGTTGTTAGGCGCTACACCATGCTTTGAGCAAACACTTTTCAAGTAGCACCAGCTGAGTGTGTTCGTGTTCAAGAAGCTGTGATTTTTATCACTGGCAGCTGGTGAGAAATATGCAGCAAGACAATTCAGAACTGTTTTTCTCAAGTTTGGAGATGCCAGAAATGGCCAAGAATGAACTTCACTGCGAAGAATTTAAAGGCATTGACAATCATCCTGAATGTTACAATGAAAATGAAGATTTGAAAGATGCAATCATCGAAAGCATTGCATGAAGGCAGCCCATTATCAGCACTAAGTTTTGTCAAATCAACAGAACATGGCAGTATACACAAGATGAATTCCTCTGTCAATAAAATTCAGTCGCTAGGTATACATGGAGAGGTGGCAAATTGGATTAGACATTGGCTCAATGGAAGATGCCAAAGCGTGGTAGTAGAGAATTGCTTCTCTGAGTGGAGGCCTGTGACTAGTGGTGTGCCACAGGGATCAGTGCTGGGTCCATTGTTATTTGTCATCTATATCAATGGTCTGGATGATAATGTGGTAAATTGGATCAGTAAATTTGCTGATGATACGAAGATTGGAGGTGTAGTAGACAGTGAGGAAGGTTTTCAGAGCCTGCAGAGGGACTTGGACCAGCTGGAAAAATGGGCTGAAAAATGGCAGATGGAGTTTAATACAGACAAGTGTGAGGTATTGCACGTTGGAAGGACAAACCAAGGTAGAACATACAGGGTTAATGGTAAGGCACTGAGGAGTGCAGTGGAACAGAGGGATCTGGGAGTACAGATACAAAATTCCCTAAAAGTGGCATCACAGGTAGATCGGGTCGTAAAGAGAACTTTTGGTACATTGACCTTTATTAATCAAAGTATTGAGTATAAGAGCTGGAATGTTATGATGAGGTTGTATAAGGCATTGGTGAGGCCGAATCTAGAGTATTGTGTTCAGTTTTGGTCACCAAATTACAGGAAGGATATAAATAAGGTTGAAAGAGTGCAGAGAAAGTTTACAAGGATGTTGCCAGGACTTGAGAAACTCAGTTACAGAGCAAGGTTGAATAGGTTAGGACTTTATTCCCTGGAGCGTAGAAGAATGAGGGGAGATTTGATAGAGGTATATAAAATTATGATGGGTATAGATAGAGTGAATGCAAGCAGGCTTTTTCCACTGAGGCAAGGGGAGGTAAAAAACCAGAGGGCATGGGTTAAGGGTGAGGGGGGAAAGTTTAAAGGGAACATTAGGGAGAGCTTCTTCACACAGAGAGTGGTGGGAGTATGGAATGAGCTGCCAGATGAGGTGGTAAATGCGGGTTCTTTTTAACATTTAAGAATAGATTGGACAGATACATGGATGGGAGGTGTATGGATGGATATGGTCCGTGTGCAGGTCAGTGGGACTAGGCAGAAAATAGTTCGGCACAGCCAAGAAGGGCCAAAAGGCCTGTTTCTGTGCTGTAGTTTCTATGGTCTCTATGGTTTAATAACTATTAGGAACTAGTACAGTTTTGTAGTAACGTTGATAGTGTTCTATTTGGTAGTGGGCACCATAGTAGTGTAGGAGTTAGCACAAAGCTATTACAGCTTGGGGTGTCAGAGTTCAGAGTTCAATACTGGTGGTCCTCTATAAGGAGTCTGTATGTCTTCCCTGTGGAATGCGTGTGTTTTTCCTAGGTGCTCCGCTTTCCTCCCACAGTCCAAACACATAATGGGTAGGTTAATTGGTCTTTGCAAACTGTCCCAAAACTAGGTTGGGCTTAAGTCAGGATTGTCGGGGG